>NC_134839.1:31947035-33153702 GCF_965363235.1 Mytilus galloprovincialis
TATGATGATTGTGGCCAAGTTTAGTTTAATTTGGCCCAGTAGTTTCAGAGAAGAAGATTTTTGTAAAAGATTACTAAGATTTACGAAAAAATGGTTAAAAATTGACTATAAAGGGCAATAACTCCTTCAGGGGTCAACTGACCATTTTGGTCATGTTGACTTATTTGTAAATCTTACTTTGCTGAACATTATTGCTGTTTACAGTTTATCTCTATCTATAATAATATTCAAGATAATAACCAAAAACAGCAAAATTTCCTTAAAATTACCAATTCAGTGGGCAGCAACCCAACAACAGGTTGTCCGATTCATCTGAAAATTTCAGGACAGATAGATCTTGACCTGATAAACAATTTTACCACATGTCAGATTTGCTCTAAATGCTTTGGTTTTTGAGTTATAAGCCAAAAACTGCATTTTACCCCTATGTTCTATTTTTAGCCATGGGGGCCATCTTGGTTAGTTGGCCGGGTCACGCCACACATTTTTTAAACTACATATCCCAAAGATGATTGTGGCCAAGTTTGGATTAATTTGGCCCAGTAGTGTCAGAGGAGAAGATTTTTGTAAAAGATTACTTAGATTTACAAAAAATGGTTAAAAATTGACTATAAAGGTCAATAACTCCTAAAGGGGTCAACTGACCATTTTGGTCATGTTGACTTATTTGTAAATCTTACTTTGCTGAACATTATTGCTGTTTACAGTTTATCTCTATCTATAATAATATTCAAGATAATAGCCAAAAACAGCAAAAATTCCCTAAAATTACCAGTTCAGGGGCAGCAACCCAATAACGGGTTGTCGGATTCATTTGAAGATTTGAGGGCAGATAGATCTTGACCTGATAAACAATTTTATCCCATGTCAGATTTGCTCTAAATGCTTTGGTTTTTGAGTTATAAGCCAAAAACTGCATTTTACCCCTATGTTCTATTTTTAGCTATGGCGGCCATCTTGGTTGGTTGGGCGGGTCACGCCACACATTTTTTAAACTAGATACCCCAATGATGATTGTGGCCAAGTTTGGTTTAATTTGGCCCAATAGTTTCAGAGGAGAAGATTTTTGTAAAAGTTAACGACGACGGACGACGACGGACGCCAAGTGATGGGAAAAGCTCACTTGGCCCTTCGGGCCAGGTGAGCTAAAAATGACCAAAAATAGTAAAAACGATCAAAAATAGTAAAATGACCAAAAATAGTAAAAACGACCAAAAATAGTAAAAACGACTGTTATCATGATTATAATGGTAAACAAATTCTTTATTTGTAGGAAATCAGTCATAAAAGTGATAAAATCACACAACTTGAACAAGAAAAGGCACAGTTGATTAGAGATCTGTTTGAAGCTCGCTCAAGTCACAAAACTAATTATGATGATACAACATTTATGTAATTTAAATATAGTTGTCTTACATCTAAATGTAACAAGATCAAAGTGCAGCTCAAATAACTTAATTAATTGACTCTCATTAAATTGGCACCCGTATTTTGTAACCCTTTAAAATCAGAATACACATGTGTCAGTCATGTTTCAAAGATCATAGCAAAGAAAATAATTTTTGAAAACATCTTCCCTGCAAAGATGTGACTATCGATACAAGATTCTGAGGTAGGTGAAGGGTTTGGGATTTAAGGGTTTTTTTTAAGACAGATGCCCATGTTTGAAAATGTTTTTTTTCTGTAACAAATGTACTTTTAATGTCAAAAGGAATATATAAATTTTATCTTTAACCAGTCAAAAGTGCAAGGTTGAATTTCTTTTGTAAGCATTTGTATTAATTTGAACTTAATTTTTTTAAAAATGTAGACAAATTTAAAGATTTTTGTAAATGTCAAACATGTCATTTTCTTTCAGTAATTGAAGCCAAAGATTTTAAAATATACATAGTTTGTAGGATTTTTAATGTAACTAAATAAACAACTTCTAGGGTGAGGTTGTAGTTTGTTTTTTTAATATATCTATCTGTGATGCTGGAAAAAGCCAAGAAAAGATAGAAACATTTAGGTTAACTTTTTTATATACAGTTGATTTGCTATTCATATAATGTGTTGTTTATTTATTGACAAAATATCATGACAAAAGAACATAAAAAGCCCTAAGTTAAGTTTCCATGATTGTGTTTTTCAACTTAAAATATTTTTTTTCACATTTTTTTATTAACCACTAAACACTGTTTGACGTCATGCTTTGGATTTTTAATTGTTTGAATAACATTAAAATTAACTTCTTTGATAAATTAAAACATTGGGAACTTAATGTTAACCACAATTTCAGATTGAGTTTGATTTTCAGTATATTCATATTTTACTGAACCATTGTTATATTTTTCTTTGGTTGATAGTGACAGGATTGACAACATGTGTGGTTTAAAAAATCATAATCTTCTTTAATCTATTCTCATTTAACATATGAATTCTTTGTTTACTGTATCGTGAACAAATTGTTCCTGTGTCTTACATTCTTATGTAGTAGAATTATTTTTCTGTCATTGGGTATGTCATAAGGTTACCAAAAAATAAGGTTCAATTGTTTGAGGAAAAGGGTGTTTCTATGATAAACATCTTTGGAGTGCTAAATATATTTAACAGTTTAAGGATGATAAGACCAGCAAGTAATTTAGCTTTTTGTTAGTAATTGACTGAATTGTTAAACATATAATGTCTCCCAAAAAGTTATGAAAATTTAATGAATAGCAAGAATAAAAGTACAGGCAAATTATGTATGTAAGAAAATTATTTATTGAATTGGTATGATATGATATTGTAAATCTGATGTTAAAAGCTTAGATTAAACTAAATAGAAAACTGAAGACAACATGGCATTTTACATATTTTATAGCATATCTCAAGTTCCTTTTATATAAAGGAATTAATCAGTTAAATTTTCTTGAAAAATTCTGTATTCATTTAGGGATCATCCATAATTATCAACCATTTTCCAAAGTGTACAAAACGTACACTTGGGGGGAGGGGGTTCAAAAATCAACATTTTTACAGTACGCTTTTTTTTTTCATCAAATGAAATAAAACAGTCAGATATGTTTCAGTTTCTTTTCAATGCAAATTTCTATATTAAACTAAACTTTAATAGACAGGATCTTCTTTTTATTAAGAATTATTGATTCTTGTTTTGAAATCTGAAAATGGTTGATGTACACTTTCTAAGGGAGGGTGGGGGGTCTGAAAAAGTGTACGTTTTGTACACTTTGGAAAATGGTTGACAATTATGGATGTCCCCTTAAAAGTCTTTTTAAATCAATTACATGTATAATATTTATTATGGTAATTAACTGGTGCAGATGGGAATGGTGTGCAATGTGAAGAGGAAAAGTCAATGACCCCAGAATTGCATTTATCCTGTGTAACAAGATATTACTGAAGTTCATTTATATGATATTATTTTTTTCATCAATCATGTCAATTTTAATTTCATGACATAAACAACTTTATCAAGATCATCACATGAGTTATACTCATGTTTCATTAAGGTTTAAAAGTCAATGAAGAACATGAATTTTTATTAATTAATCTCCAGATCATGTGCTAATTCAGATTATTACATATGTTGCAATGAATTACATAGATTTACATGCATTTGTGAATTAATGTGTTGTATCTTCACTTGTTGAATATTTTTCTCTATTTGAATTTTCTATAATTCTTACCCGATTAATCCTTTCCTGACCTGTTCATTTTTTTTTATTTAATTACTGTGTTGTTCATTTGATCTCATTTTGTCATTGGTCAAAATTTTGATAATAACATCAAAATTTCGATTATAATGTCAAATTTTCTTGCCTTCTAAATTCGCTTTATAAAGTCACGAAAATAGGCGACCATGCCTGATGACCTCACATAATAAAGAACACATCTTTTTCGCGGATCATTTCGAAAAGAAGTATTGTCGATATTTCGTCTAAAAATCATTAGAGAAACAGATTCCCCCACCAAATCTTTTGCAATACAATATTTATCCACTCTTGACAGTTAGATTTTAAAGATTCAATACGCTGATCAAGCCTGACTTTTAAATTTCAAAATTTAGCTCTCTCCGGTGGATACATGTGGTATTACACTCGAAACAGTGGTAGACAAATTCCTTGGAAAACTAAATATACCATTAGTTGGAGTCAACCAAGTCATTTTGTTTGCTTGAATTAATACATGTGGCTTAAACCTAGTTTTGAAATGCAGTGAAATTGTGTGAAATATTTTTTAAGTGGCATTCATTTAAATGTCAATGAAAATCTGCCATATTTTTATTCCTAATCTAAAATATATGACCACCATATAAACACATTCCAAAAGATGATATCTGAAAAAACATTTTCAAAAAATTGTGACTCTCTAGTGAATGATTTTTGACCCCATACTTCTTTAGATCAGTGTTACAATTATCACTGGCATTTTTAAATCTTAGTGTTATGGAGTAAATTTACATTTTATTAGAACTACCAGCACATACCAAAGAAGCAAATTATTTGAAGGGATTAAATAGCCAAAGTGCAAGAGTAATGGACTGGTACATGTATTAGTTTCCATATTTGCTTAAAGAGCTTGCAAAAACTGTAAAAGTTAACCAAAATAATAATAAAGTACTGCTTTAAAATGTGTTGACAAATACATGCAAAAAAAAACTGCTGTTATAGTCATTAGAATTTTAATTTGATATAATCATATGAGTTGCATAGACATTCCAGTAAAATCTATGTCATTGAAGCATCTTTATGAAATTTCAGGTTTTCAGATGAAAAAAAAATTTGTGCTTGGCAAGGAAGAAGGTTAAAAGTATTTATTCAAATTCCACACATAGTCAGTGCCCTTATTCGGGACAGATGTGCTTTCAATTATATTCCCACTTTTGTCCTAACAAACTTTTATTATGAATTATTTTTACCCATGTTTGTCCAAGTTTCATTCCAAAGTTTATCTACATAAAAGAAATTATTTGTATATTTACATTGTTTGTTATAAATTTTATAAATATTTTATATGAAGCTTTACATATTTCCAGATATATTATGGTTACAATATTCATTTTCTGGAATACAATTATAAAGTGTTATTTAGAGGAGAATTTATACATTCAATAAATGTTCATTTTATGCATTCTGTTATTTTTATTTTTCTATTTTATTTTTCTGTTGAAAGATCTTCTTATCTTCTGGTAGCTGAATAAATATATAAATTTATTGTAGTTTAAGCTAAACTAATTTAGTCATTTGAACAAATCAACAAAAAGAAATTGTATTGAATAGAATAATCACACTCCCCTGGTATCTGATGGTATTTGAAGAACAAAAGAGAAACAACAGAATTGTGAATTGAAATGGGGAATGTGTCAAAGAGACAACAACCCTACCAAAGAGCAGAAAACAGCCAAAGTCCACCAATGTCAGCAATGGGTCTTAATACAGCGAGAAATCCAGCACCCTGAGGTGGACTCCAGCTGGTCCCTTAAAAAAAGTGTACTAATTCAGTGAAAAATTGACATTACACTAAACTTCAAAAAATATAATGAGCTAAATTAAAAAATAATACAAGACTAACAATCGCCAGAGGCTCCTGACTTGGGACAGGTGCAAAAAATGCGGTCAGGTTAAACATGTTTTGTGAGATCTTCACCTTCCCCTATACCTTTAGCCAACGTAGAATAAAGAAACACAGCAATACACACAGTAAAACTCAGATTAAAAGACGTTCAAGTCAGATGTCAGAATGTTTTTGGAAGGTGGACTCATTCATTTGTTCAAACATTTTGTGAAAGAAATGTTATTTCTGGTGTATGATCTATCTCAAAAACAGACTGACTGAACAAAAACCATCATGGGAAGTAAAGGTTGTGAAATACCCTTATAGTAGTAAGTACAATAAAGCATGTTTATTAATTGTTAAATGATGAACCAAAATTTTTTTGAGAAAATTACCAACAATGATGGCACTAAAGCTGACTTTCAAAGATAGAGTCTGGCAGTTGTTATGAGTATATTTTATGAAATTATTTAAAAGTTTTCTTTAACAAAAGGGTGAACCACAATCATAAGCTGACGAGAAAACTCCTTGCCCAAAGGAAACTAGAGGCTCTAAAGAGCCTGTGTCGCTCACCTTGGTCTATGTGCATATTAAACAAAGGACACAGTAGGATTCATGACAAAATTGTGTTTTGGTGATGCTGATGTGTTTGTAGATCTTACTTTACTGAACATTCTTGCTGCTTACAATTATCTCTATCTATAATGAACTTAGCCCAGTAGTTACAGTGGAAAATATTTTGTAAAAATTTACAATATTTATGAAAATTGTTAAAAATTGACTATAAAGGGCAATAACTCCTTAAGGGGTCAATTGACCATTTTAATCATGTTGCCTTATTTGTAGGTCTTACTTTGCTTACATTATAGCTGTTTACAGTTTATCTCTATCTATAATAATATACAAGATAATAACCAAAAGCTGCAAAATTTTCTAAAGATTACCAATTCAGGGGCAGCAACCCAACAACGGGTTGACTGATTGGTCGGAAAATTTCAGGCCAGATAAATCTTGACCTAATGAACAATTTTATCCCTTTCAGATTTGCTCTAAATGCTTTAGTTTCAGAAATATGAGCCAAAAACTGCATTTTACCCTATGTACTATGTCGGCCATCTTGGTTCGCGGGCAGGGTCATCGTACATATTTTTTAACAGATACCCTAATGATGATTGTGGACAAGTTTGGTTAAATTTGTCTTTATAGTTTCAGAGGAGAAGATTTTTGTAAAAGATTACAAAAATTTACGAAAAAATTGTTAAAAATTGCCTATAAAGGCCAATAACTCCTTAAGGGATCAACTGACCATTTTGGTCATGTTGACTTATTTGTAGATCTTACTTTGCTGAACATTATTGCTGTTTACAGTCTATCTCTATCTATAATTATATTCAAGATAATTACCAAAAACGGCAAAATTTCCTTAAAATTACCAACTCAGGGGCAGCAACCCAACAACGGGTTGTCCGATTCATCTGAAAATTTCAGGGCAAGTATCCATGTCAGATTTGCTCTAAATGCTTTGGTTTCAGAGACATTAGCCAAACTCTACATTTTACCCCCATGTTCTATGTTTAGCCATGGCGGACATCTTGTTTGGTTGGCGGGGTCACGGACACATTTTTATACGACCGCAAAATTTGAAAAATTTTTCGTCGTATATTGCTATCACGTTGGCGTCGGCGTCGTCGTCGTCGTCGTCGTCGTCGTCGTCGTCGTCGTCGTCGTCGTCGTCCGTCGTCCGAATACTTTTAGTTTTCGCACTCTAACTTTAGTAAAAGTGAATGGAAATCTATGAAATTTTAACACAAGGTTTATGACCACAAAAGGAAGGTTGGTATTGATTTTGGGAGTTTTGGTCCCAACATTTTAGGAATTAGGGGCCAAAAATGGCCCAAATAAGCATTTTCTTGGTTTTCGCACTATAACTTTAGTTTAAGTTAATAGAAATCTATGAAATTTTGACACAAGGTTTATGACCACAAAAGAAAAGTTGGGATTGATTTTGGGAGTGTTGGTTTCAATAGTTTAGGAATTAGGGGCCAAAAAGGGACCCAAATAAGCATTTTTCTAGGTTTTTGTACCATGATGTTAATATAAGTAAATAGAAATCTATAAAAGTTGAACACAAGGTTTATGACCATAAAAAGGAAGGTTGGGATTGATTTTGGGAGTTTTGGTCCCAACAGTTTAGGAATAAGGGGTCCAAAGGGTCCAAAATTAAACTTTGTTTGATTTCATCAAAATTGATTAATTTGGGTTCTTTGATATGCCGATTCTAACTGTGTATGTAGATTCTTAACTTTTGGTCCTGTTTTCAAATTGGTCTACATTAAGGTGTAAAGGGTCCAAAATTAAACTTAGTTTGATTTTGACAGAAAATGAATCTGTTGGGTTCTTAGATATGCTGAATCTAAAAATGGACCTATATTGTTGATTATTGGCCCAGTTTTCAAGTTGGTCTAAATCGGGGTTGGCCCAAATAACCATTAACTTGATTTTGAAATTAAACTTTTATTTGATTGATGAAAAATTGAATAGTTGGGGTTCTTTGATATGCTGAATCTAACTGGAATATTGTGGAATAGCAATTAATTTCAATTGGAGTTATCTTTCTTTGTATAGAATAGTGGTTGCCAGACATGACTATGATGTCATTTTCTATTTTTATTTGCCAATAACTTGATGTAAATAACTTCATTGGCAATTTGCCAATATAAAATGTTGCTGATGAAGCTTTTTTTTGGATATTTGCCAGACATGACTATGATGTCATTATCTATTATTATTAGCCAATAACTGTATGTGAATTGCTTCATTGGAAATTTGCCAATATAAAATGTTGCTGATGAAGCTCTTTCTTCTTATCTTATATAAAATGTTTTAGATAATGTATGTTGGACATTTGCCAGACATGACTATGATGTCATTGTCTATTATTATTAGCCAATAACTTTTAGTAAAATGTCTATGATGTCATTATCTATTATTATTAACCAATAACTTTATGTAAATTACTTCATTGGAAATTTGCCAATATAAAATGTTGCTGATGAAGCTTTTTTATACGACCGCAAATTTTGAAAAAATTTTCGTCGTATATTGCTATCACGTTGGCGTCTGCGTCGTCGTCGTCGTCGTCGTCGTCGTCGTCGTCGTCGTCCGGCGTCCGAATACTTTTAGTTTTCGCACTCTAACTTTAGTAAAAGTGAATAGAAATCTATGAAATTTTAACACAAGGTTTATGACCATAAAAGGAAGATTGGTATTGATTTTGGGAGTTTTGGTCCCAACATTTTAGGAATAAGGGGCCAAAAAGGGCCCAAATAAGCATTTTCTTGGTTTTCGCACCATAACTTTAGTTTAAGTTAATAGAAATCTATGAAATTTTGACACAAGGTTTATGACCACAAAAGAAAGATTGGGATTGATTTTGGGAGTTTTGGTTTCAATAGTTTAGGAATAAGGGGCCAATAAAGGGCCCCAATAAGCATTTTTCTTGGTTTTTGCACAATAACCTTAGGTTAAGTAAATAGAAATCTATGAAATTTAAACACAATGTTTATGACCACAAAAGGAAGGTTGGTATTGATTTTGGGAGTTTAGGACCCAACAGTTTAGGAATTAGGGGCCAAAAAGGGACCCAAATAAGCATTTTTCTTGGTTTTCGCACTATAATGTTAGTATAAGTAAATACAAATCTATGAAATTTAAACACAAGGCTTATGACTATAAAAGGAAGGTTGGTATTGATTTTGGGAGTTTTGGTCCCAACAGTTTAGGAAAAAGGGGCCCAAAGGGTCCAAAATTAAACTTTGTTTGATTTCATCAAAATTGAATAATTGGGGTTCTTTGATATGCCGAATCTAACTGTATATGTAGATTCTCAACTTTTGGTCCCGTTTTCAAATTGGTCTACATTAAGGTCCAAAGGGTCCAAAATTAAACTTAGTTTGATTTTGACAAAAAATGAATCGGTTGGGTTCTTTGATATGTTGAATTTAAAAATGTACTTAGATTCTTGATTATTGAAGTTTTTTGGTCCAGTTTTCAAATTGGTCTACATTAAGGTCCAAAGGGTCCAAAATTAAACTTTGTTTGATTTCATCAAAAATTGAATCCTTGGGGTTCTTTGATATGCCAAATCTAACTGTGTATGTAGATTCTTCATTTTTGGTCCTGTTTTCAAATTTCAAATTCTACATTAAAGTCCAAAGGGTCCAAAATTAAACTAAGTTTGATTTTAACAAAAATTGAATTCTTGGGCCTCTTTGATATGCTGAATCTAAACATGTACTTAGATTTTTGATTATGGGCCCAGTTTTCAAGTTGGTCCAAATCAGGATCTAAAATTATTATATTAAGTATTGTGCAATAGCAAGTCTTTTCAATTGCACAGTATTGTGCAATGGCAAGAAATATCTAATTGCACAATATTGTGAAAAAGCAAATTTTTTTTAAATTAGAGTTATCTTTCTTTGTCCAGAATAGTAAGCAAGAAATATCCTATTGCACAATATTGTGCAATAGCAAGAATTTTTTTTAATTGGAGTTATCTTTCTTTGTCCAGAATCAACTTAAATCTTTGTTATATACAATATACAATGTATATACACTTTTTACTACCAACTGATAAATTTAAATAATCTTTACCATTCAGTGATAACAAGCAGTTTTTTTACATCTTAATATTTTATGATGTATTTAAATGAGTAGTTATTGTTGCAAACTCCATTAGAAATTTGAATTGATATCAGTTTTGAAAAAGGGAAACGGGGATGTGAAAAAAAAGGGGGGGGGTTAAATTTTTCTCATTTCAGATTTCATAAATAAAAAGAAAATTTCTTCAAACATTTTTTTGAGAGGATTAATATTCAACAGCATAGTGATTTGCTCAAAGGCAAAAAAAAACCTTTTAAGTTCATTAGACCACATTCATTCTGTGTCAGAAACCTATGCTGTGTCAACTATTTAATTTTAGATTTAAAAAGTTTGAAGAAGAAATCTTTAATTGATTTGTAAAATCTTGGCATTTGTTTTGTGTAAAAAAAACCCATGTAATGTCAAAAATTTGATCACAATCCAAATTCAGAGCTGTATCATGCTTGAATGTTTTGTCCATACTTGCCCCAACTGTTCAGGGTTCGACCTCTGCGGTCGTATAAAGCTGCGCCCTGCGGAGCACCTGGTTTAAACTAGTTATCCCAATAATGATTGTAGCCAAGTTTGGTTAAATTTGGCCCAGTAATTTCAGAGGAGAAGATTTTTGTAAAAGTTAACGACGATAGACGACGGACGCCAAGTGACGAGAAAAGCTCAGCCAGGTGAGCTAAAAAGGCATCTACAAAACTCTACATTAAAACTAACAATTCCTCATCTCTATTCGTCCTAAAACTGGCCCAGTATTCTCATATATGCTCTGGAAGCAATTCTAGCTCAACCCGTAGCTCCTACCTTATAGCTCATCTCTACAGTGTATTCACACGAAACTGGCTTGGTATGAACATATATGCCCAGGAAGCAATTCCTGTGGCTCCCTTATTATTCCTCGTCTCTTCATTCTAAATCTGGCTGGGTATGAACATATATGCCTGGCGGGAAGCAATTCTGGCTCAACTTGTGGTTCCCTTATTATTCCTCATCTCTATTCATTCTAAAACTGGCTGGGTATGACCATAAATGCCCTGGAAGCAATTCTTGCTCAACTTGTGGTTCCCCTATTATTGCTCATCTCTTTTCATCCTTAAACTGGCTGGGTATGAACATATATGCTATCGAAGCCATTCTGGCTCAACCTGTGACTCCCTTATTACTGCTCATCTCTATTTATCCAAAATCTTGCCGGGTATGAACAGATATGCTCTGGAAGAAATTCTGTCTCAACTTGTAGCTCCCTTATTGCTCATCTCTATTCATCTGGAGAGGAGGGTACTGGACTGTAGGCATTGGCTAGCGGAATGGCTATAGGAAATCAATAACCCATCAAAGCAAAAACGATTATTATTTTCCCATGTTTTGCTGTTTTATTTCTGGTCGCTGGTATAGCTTGTGTTTAAACTGAACTTCTCTTATGGTTTGGGCCTGTTATCTAACTCCCACGTGAATAGATACTTTTCGTATCACACCGTACGGAGTGTGATATGAAAAAGTGATATCAAAATTACGTTAATTTGATTGGCTTATCTCGTAAATTTCCAATATTTTCATTGGCCGTTGATCGGGTCATTATTCACTGGAAAAGGTCATGCCGGGACTACTTTTTTTCTTGACAACTGATTGTTTACTTCTGGTTTTCGCGATTTTCGTCTGCTTTATCGTCTGCATTATCTAATATAAATCTTATCATGGACGAAGAAATAAAGAAAGGAACCCGTGCTTTCGTTATGAAACCTATAAAAATATAAAAAAAAGATATATCTGGGAGTCAATGGAACAGTATTCTGTTCACACAAGAACATACAACACAATAAAATAAAACCATATTAGTTCAAAAAGTATACAGATCAGTACGCGTTGCAAAGAAAAACGGCCGTAAGCAACACAACTCGCAACAAATAGGCCACGCACATACAACTTTTTAGCATTAATTATAGGTTTAACAACTTTCGAGAATTAGATATCGCTTGATATCAACTCGAGTTATTAAATAACGAGGAATTAGATATCGCTTGATATCAACTCGAGTTATTAAATAACGAGAGTTGATATCAATCGATATCTAATTCTCACTCGTTATGAAACCTATAATTAATGTACCATGTTATAACATAAACGCACGATATCAATCTTAATGTACCATAGACCGTGATTACGACAATGAATGTTTCTCCGGTGATGCATTTCGGCCGAAATGTTTTATTATCCAAAATTTAATGTAATTGTGAAAGAGCAGATAAATATAGTGATATAAATGTCGAAGAAGTTTGTTTAATTTAAACATTTGACTTTTTTCACGGGGGGGTCTCTTCCTATATAAAGGTATATACATATGTGCCGCTGGAATGGGTCCCTTTTTTGATCCGTCAAATATATCAATGGGGTGCAATTTTACCGAGGAAATATATCAATAGGTAGTAATTGACCGATTGTGATATATCAATGGGTCATAAATATATGAATGGGTTATGATTTCGCTGTGAAATATATGTATAAGTAGGGATTTCACAATTATTCAATATATGAATGGGGGTGTTTTTAAAATCCCAGCTGCACACCTGTACCCAAAATCCCATGTTGAGACCCCCCCCCCCCCCCCCGTGACTTTTTTACACTTTACACAAACATTCCCCATTCTGAAACTGAAAAAAATGGTCCTACTTTGTTTCATGAAAGAAAAAAGAACAATCTTAGATACACGTATATTGTCTTAGGTAGGTACCAATCGTACTTTGTAAAAACAAATCCCTCTTATTCAAACAAACTAATTCTCTGGAACTGACATTATCAAGATACGTGTACTTATTTCTTGATCGACAACATGTATATATTTGTAACGTTTGGAGGACGTTTTTTTTCAACAAACAATCGGTATTCGAATAGGAAATAACTATGCTCCTCTTCTTTACCAACTTCTTCCTTCATTCATACGAGGTCTGACTTCATAAGGGGAAATAATTAGTATAATTTAACTTTATTCTCCGCTACATAGATGATTTTCTCTCACTAAATAATTCAAAATTTGATGACTATGTTGAAAAGATGTCGTAACTACAAACCATTCCGTTCCCTCTCCACAAATGTGACAGACCGAATAAGACTTATTACCGAGGTTGTATTAACATGAGCAACCGGACGGTGTCATTGTGAAATGAGGACATGAGTTACTCCCAATTTTTGGTTAGGATCGTGTTGCTTAGTCTCTAGTTTTTATGTTATGTTTTGTGTCCTATTTCTTGTCTGTTTCTGACATTTTTAAGACAAATCAAGTTCACCCGTATATACATTATACTTTGTTTATGTTTCATGTTGTTTAGGGAATTTTACTGCAATAGCTAAATTGGCATATTGGAAGAGAGTCGATTATATTATCGAAATAATGATACAAGTCCTTTACTTCTTGATATTTATCCAGATAATCTGGCGTGAATACAAAATTTAATCCTGGTACCCACTGCTGGTACTTTTGATAACTATTTAGTCGGATGATATAAAAAATTATGTAAAGGGATATATACCTATAGTTATATATTTCAATTAAGACTTTATTATCTATAATTAAACCTCATAGATACCAGGATTAAATTTTGTATTTACGCCAGATGCGCGTTTTGTCTTCAAAATACTCATCAGTGACGCTCGAATCCAAAAGAGCTAAAAAAGACCAAATAAAGTAAGAAGTTGAAGAGCATTGAGGACCAATATGCCTAAAAGTTTTGCCAAATACAACTTAGGTAATATATTCTCTAAAGGCTAATCTAAGGAAGAAAAGCCTTAGTGTCCTTAGTATTTCAAAAATTCAAAAGTTTTGTAAACAGTTATAATTTATAAATATGACCATATCAATGATAATTCATGTCAGCACAGAAGTGCTTCCGGACTACTAGGCTGGTGATACCCTCGGGAAATAAACTGACTCCGCCACCAGTGGCATCGACCCAGTGATTGTAAATAAACTCATAGATACCAAGATGAAATTGTGTATTTACGCTTTAGTTGTATATATTGACGTCCAGTCAAGTATGGACTTTTGTGTTTCCAACAATATCAAAAACCCATATGAAGAATGATCACATGATTGTTCAGATGTTTCTCCGCGAGGAATGAAAACCCTATGGGCCTCTATATCAATTCCCTTCATTATCAAAATTTGTCGAACATCGCTACACATGTATAAATGTTTCCTCTAGCTAACAAACTCCTTCTCTCTAAAGATATGTGTTACTACCAGAATTGATCGCCAGATACTTCAGATTTTCCAGATAATCAGCAAGTCATTGAAAAACATCTGCAGATTTCTGACGCTTTAGCAGACGATAACTGTCTGCATCGTCTGGTTTCTAGTATATCTAGTTGTCTGCCCTTATCAAGTACACCAGATTCTTTATTATTCTTAACAACCGTCTGGCAGGGTGGACAGTATTTCAAGAACAAATTGGAATTTGAAATAAGTGCTAAGGTAAGCCTTAAATATTTCTACGCTGTCAGTCACATAATGTTTAGTTTTTTATAATACTGGATTTATTTTTTGTAATTTTTCATAAAAAGATTAACGGAAATTTGTAGTACTGAGAAAATTAAAGTCTTTGTCTTCGAGGTGCCTGCCATATTAGTTCATATGAATTCTGAAACATAATCAGGATGTCGTCAGAAAATCAATGGAACTAGTAACTCAGACATTGGCGTTTCTTTCACATCTTTCCAAAGTCCTGCCAGCGTCGATCTCATCGATTAATGTCGTATTGTCTGGTATAGAATTAATTAGTTATTTTATCAGATTTGTAGATTACTGGACATCCTGCAACGTACCACGTGACACATGTTGTATTTTACTATGCCATAATGATGCACACAGTTATCGTTAGAGAACATCTGGAGAATTAATGAGTGTAGTCAGATAATTAACATACAGCTACTAGTGTGTACATGACTGTGTAAAATTGGCATAGCTTCCAGTAAATACAGTAAATAACTTTTGTCATGCTCCTATACAAATTTAATTTCTAAATAGTAACAAGGATTTTCTATTTGATATAACCTCATTGATAGGTATAAGTATATATAAGAAGTACATGTTGATATCATAATTATTACGTTTTATACGCTCAACAATAGAAAGGACAAATCATGTCGACATATTTAAATTCCTAATTATATATACTATATTAAGCATGCAACCGACTATTTTAGTCTGAATTAATTGAAGACCATACGGCCATGTGCTTATGCCTTCGAGCTGTTGTTGTAATATGAAACAACAGGAGCTAACACTGATCATAGCTAGTATTTCTTTTACAGTTCAGAAGCCTGCATGCGGAAGAAAGCAAAGTTGAACTGGTGTCCAAAGAAGCGAAGAAAATTTAAAAGTGAGTTCTTAGTAAAGGTTGAATTTTAATTAACACTTACTATACATGGTTCATGTTATACTCTATTTCATTTTGTAACTGCTACCCCCTCCCCCCTCCCCAACACACACTATTTCGCCGGGTTTTTTTCTTACGTTATTTTAGTATTATCTTAGTCAAAAATGCTAAATAATTCTGTTGGCATTTTTCGTTTCTAATAGCAAAAAAAGTGTACAAGTTAATTATTTTCAATCAAGATACGGTCAAAATTTTGTTTAAGGCAAAAGCCAGAGTCAGTTTTTTTTTCAAATTCTTAGACTGCCTCCTCAAATAAGTGGTTCGTACCTTAAACTTTAAATCTATCTCGAGTTTATACTGGATCATTATTCCGCTATGTTATTTCTAGTTAAAATAGACTGGGGCGTTTGGGGTTAAACATGTTTTCGTAGGTAAATAAATTTGCTGTGGATTTATTTTTTCATGAGAGTGTAAAAGAGTATAACTTTCTGTAAATTGTGGAATTGTAAAAAGTAAAATCACAAAATTAGTAAAATAGAGTCAATACGTTCTTGTTCAATCATTTGTCGCTTTGAAGGTGTCAGGATTGTCATCCTCAGCCTATGCAATGTGTTACTGCAATTTGCATTTCGAAATGACATAGTGACGTTTTTTCGGCGAACTGGTCAACTCCACCATAGCGAATCACATGACTTTTGACATAATCAATAAATACCAGCAAAAAATATCATAATAAGTAAAGAATTTTCGCATAGAAATTGAATGCATGGGAAATGGCAAAGTTCACAAAGTATAGTCTGATTAATCATTTAAAAAAAAAAGTCCAAGCAAAAAGGGGGGGGTCGGTACGCCCTCTACGCCCCCCTCTGGATCCACCACTGGAATGGGATTTTTCCAGAGGACAAATAGATCTATTGCTTGATGCCCGATAACCGTTACATAATTTAGAATGTTTTATATCATGTCGAAACTCTATATGGGTAGAGAAATCTTACGCAAGGGAGAGAATTACTGGAAAAATGTTGAGAACTATACCTATTTTTCATTTTCATCAAAACTGTTAGACTTCTTGTAGGAATTTGACTTTGAATGACGAATTTCATAAGAATTTTGCATAACATAAATCGGTAGTATTACCCCTAAATGACAATTTTATTAAATTCAAATCGTCAGTCAACTTCTCACATATATAAGTTATTGCCCTTAACGTTAAATGATCATTCTAACAAATTTATTTTATCGTTTTGCTTATTATCTTGAAAATTGTAATAGATAGATAGATATAATCTAAGCAAAAATTATCAGCAGAACAACATGTACAGATATTTTATAGTGACCGAAATTGTAAGCCGATTTTTAAATATTTCTTTTTCTGTTTTTTATTTACATCCTACGTCTCTTGTGGATAATTTTTACAATGACAATCATGCCACACCCCCTTTCAATGATAAATAATTATAGTTAAATAATACGATTAAAACAGTCCTTATACTACCAAAACGATGTGTCATACTGGTGACGTCGTCCTGGTCATAAATCTATATTGCTTTTCGGCCCGCCGGGTCCAATATTTCTAATACAGACTGCGGCAATGAATCCTGAATTACATGTAAACATATATTGTGCATGTAATTCAGGATTCATTGCCAGTCCGTATTGGAAATATTGGCCCTATATTCACATCATTGCCAGTCCGTATTGGAAATATTGGTCCTATATTCACATTTGATGTATGATTAAAGTCAAATTATTATGCCGTGATAACGGGAAATGAAATCTAGCAGGACACGGGAAATTACAAAAAATGAAAATTGCTTACGTACATAGTGTAAGCGGGATACTGGAATCTGACAAAACAGTAAGTGGGATCCGGGATCAGAACCTCCCAATGAGACCCCCTTCAGAACAAGTCTGTATTGAAAAAGTTGGATTATTTAATAGAAATGTTATTAACTGGCTGCTTCTGTATTGGCACTGGTATAGATTCTCAGTCAGCTGTATATGCCCTCGACCAACACGGGTCTCGAGGCCAATACAGAAAACCTTGAATATATACCAGTGCCAATACAGAAACAGCCAGTTAATAACACTATAGTATTTTCATGTTTTCTTTTTCTATTTCAAAACAAATAGTCACTGTACTTTTGTTATCTTTGTAGGGATTGTCATGGAAACGGATAATCATGAACCATCAAGTCAAGATGAAACAGAAGTTCTTGTCGAATCTGCAGAGCCGACGCCATTGGTGATATCAACTATTACATCTGAAGCAGTTGGAGAATCCGAAGCGGCTGCAGAGTCGTCCGAGTTACCCGATGAAGACGAACCCGCAGAGAATAACGAGATGATAGAAGTCCCGCAGTGCCCGAATCCTTTGCAGTGCCGATATTGTGGAAAAGTTTTTACCCGCTCTTTCTACCGCAAAGAACACGAACGAATACACACAGGTGAAAAACCATTCTCTTGTAGCTTTTGTGGAAAGCGATTTAATAGCCAAGGCAGCTGTCGTAAGCACGAAAGAACACACATGCGCAGTAAGAGTCGAACACACGAATGTGAACATTGTGGCAAAAACTTCAAAGACATGACAACCTTGCGAACTCACCTAAGAACTCATACTGGCGACAAACCGTACTCGTGTGACGTATGTGGGCGATCATTTAGTTTCGAAACCGTTCTCAAAAAACACATGATGTTCCACAATGGTCAGAAACAATTCCAATGTATGGTTTGTAGTAAGTCGTACTTTACCGCATACGATCTACGCGTGCACGTGCGCTCACACACAGGGGAAAAGCCATACAAATGTCATTTTTGTAGCCAATCATTTGCAACCGGACGGAGAAGGAATCTGCATGAAAAGTGCCACGAGAAGACAGGAGCGCATCATTGCAAACAATGCGGAATGATATTTAGATCGGTAGAATCCCTTGCACTACACCAAGTAAAAAGCCAACTAGCCGGTGGTTGTAGTTATATAAACAATACTCACCAAACTATTGCCAATGAAGATGTAACCCCAGAACCAAATCATTACGAAAAACCTAATGAACAAAATAAGGCTTACAACCATTACAACGGATTAAACGAAAACGAAGAGTTTGATATTGAATTTCTTGGTCAAACGATACACGACAGCAACCCATTCGGCAGTCCGAATACCTCTCAATCATATGAGGTACACAAAACTAATATTTATCCAACTGGACTTCTGAAATCTACCGAAGGATGTATAAAAAAAGAACCTATTTCAGACCACGAAGTTTACAATAATGAGGAGTATTACGAAAGTTTGTCCATTCAAAGATCTATTCACCCAATCGCTACTGTAGATCACCCAATTGCTTCATCTCAAAGGATACACTCGCCAGTTCAGTCCCGAAACTTTTTTGATAGACCATTACCTGAACCACAACAACTTTCTGTGATTTCGACAGACGAAAAGTACGTTCAGACAATTATGTTGTCGGATACAGATAAACTTTTTAGCGACATGGAGACGGCGGGAAAAGTCCATGAATGTAAGCACTGTAGGATTATTTTCCGAGAGTATAGTATGTATTTGGTGCACAAAACACTGCATATTAATCCAGTGAAACCATTTGTTTGTCATTTATGTGGCAATGAGGCAGATAATGGCGTTGATTTTAATGCCCATCTCATATGGCACATGAAATGATTCAACAAAGCGGGACTTAATCATTCCAGTTGCTTGGAATTTCGTAATCTGAAGATGGTAGCAAACCTGGGGCTTACTAAAATAACATAAATATACTGCATAAAATATAGAAACAATCATATGATGATCATTTGCTGAAGTAAAATCTACAATAAGATTTTTTCTTGTTGTTATACCTCAATTCGAAAAAAAGTAAAATAACAAAAGTACTGAACTCCGAGGAAAATTAAAAAAAAAGTCCTTGATTAATTGGCAAAATCAAATGACAAAATACATCAAAAAAATGTACAACAACTGTCATATTCCTGACTTGGTACAGGCATTTTCAAATGTAGAAAATGGTGGATTGAACCTGGTTTTATAGCGCTAAACCTCCCACCTGTATGACAGTCGCATCAAATTTATCCGTTATTTTTACAACGATGCGTGAACAAAACAGACATAATCGGTAAAATAGTCAAAATATGGTTACAGCAAAAGTGCGGTCAACACTTTAGAGATTCATCATTGTCTGTTCATTTTTTTGTACATACATATTTCTTAATTCAGATTTATAAAAGAGAGGCCAAAGTGACATTCAAACACACAATTCAAAAATAAACTGACAACGCCATGACTAATAAAGACAAAGACAAAAAGAAAAACAAAAGAACACAAAACACAACATAGACTGCGCAACACGAAACCCACCAAAAACTGAAGGTGATCTCAGGTGCTCCGGAAGGGTAAGCAGATCCTGATCCACATGTGGCACCCGTCGTGTTATAAACTACAAAACTTTTCATCACTGCGGTCATCTTGTTATGTATAAAATTTAAGTAATTTGTTTTAAAAAAGTATTTACACCGACAATCCAAACATATATACTGTGGATTCATTTATTTTCATGGCTACAGATTTTCGTGGATTGAGGAAAACTTCCATTTTCATGGATATTTGATTTCGTGGGCTTTCAAAAGTCTATATTTAAGCGGGTATAATTTTTTTTCTAATATAGGATTTCGTTTTTTTTTTCTATAAATAAACTTCATCGTATATCTGATAGAAAAATGAAATAAAAACATCGTTCATTTAAGCTCACAATCTGCCTCCGAAAGAAGCACACATTTTTGTTAATGTCCGTTTTATGTTGAACAAATAGAGAAATAGAGGTAATATCGAAATAAAAAAGAACTAAATTACAGAAATCGCTTAAATTTTACAATTATTTAGTTTATGTACAGATTATTTGAAAACAATAATAAAATATATAGGTCACCATGAGTTTAAAAAGATATTTCAATTTTAATGCAAAAAAATGTCATGTTTTGCACCAAAGGGAGATAATTTGGAGCCTTTTCAATGATATAAACATTTTGAAAGTCATCTGGGGCGCCAAACCGATTCGATTTTTTGGGTTGATTTTTGTACCATATCATAAAGTAATAACTAAAAGTGTAATAAACAAAATTTGTAATGAAAAAACAAAAAAATCAATGAAAATTGGTATCCAACAAATAATGAATTTATAAAATCCCCACTTTTGCAATATCCTCAACAATTTCTGTATTTATTCAATACAACACCACTCTTTAGTCTTTAGTAAGTGTCCCAAATGACACTGTAAACACTTGTGTACGTTTCCTCTTTTGTAGTTTCTTCACATATGTAATGTTCACTCATGTACTTAATTGAAATTGTGGCTGCTGCTTAAAAAATTTTGACTTAATTTTGATATAGATTTATAGTGTTTTTTGCTGTATAGTGTTTTTGAATCTACCAGACTCCGTTAAATAATTTTCCAGATGGCACAATATCTCATTTCGATTGTCTCTATTAATGTCTTCTTCATCGATTCCTAATAAGGCGGTGTCTAAATCCATGTGTATATTTCCTGTAATAAAGTAAATAGATGTTCTCATTCTCTCTCTAGCCTCCTCATAGTTAGAACAATGTAAAAGATAGTGTTCTACAGTTTCTGGCTCTCCACAGGAACAGTTTTTGTCTGATGATGGTATAATTTTGGATTTATAATCATTTAGATCACAATAACCTGTTCTCAAACTAGTAGTAATTGAAAACGACCATTTGGATGGTAAATCTTTTGGTATTTTCTGACAGACATTTTGATGATAATTGTAATAATTTCTGCCACGTTGACTTGATTCCCATTGGTTCTGCCATTTTCTTAAAACACTTTCTCTTGCTGCACGTTTTATGTCCTGCCTGGTTACTTCTGATGGTTCTTCTATTTTTTCAGCTTCTTTAGCTCCTTTTTTGGCCAGTGAATCAGCAATGTCATTTCCTTGGATATCAGCATGACCAGGTGTCCATTCAAAATTTAATGGAATTCCATTCATCTTTAATACTTTCATGTTTTTCTTAATTTCTCTTATGACTTTGATGTAATTCTCTGATTTCCAGTTTAAAGTTAAAATTCCAATTGAGGTCTGACTATCTGAAAAAAGTGTAATTGAGTCTGTGTTAATACATACTAAAATGAATAAATAAAATTCTAATGCAATTAGTTTGTAACAATCGTTCTGATTGGATGACAGCAAGCGTAAAATTCTCTATCTCCTTGTCTGTAACTAAGGAAGCCGACATTTTGAATTGCGGAATGTATTGTCATGTTATTTCTGCAATAATAAACAAAAAACTCACTTGTTGCGCCTAAAAATCTTCTTATTATCAAATTTTATTACATTCTGAAGCGGCACAGAAGCCAGAAAACGCCCGGTGTTTATGTCTGACGCCGGAAGCATACCTATGACGTAACCTAGTGTAGGGACCAAAGAAGGTAACATCTTTTCGCGGAATTTTCTTTAATGAAGATTTTACACTGAAATAATGATTGAAATTTAATTATGAACTTGTTTTGCATTAGAATAGAGATAACTGTATTGTATTTGAATCTTTGCGGACGTCCATCGGTAGTTTTACTGTCGCAAATACCCGTTTACCTGTCTCCGCTCCGCGTCGCCAGGTAAACTAAATTTGCGACAGTAAAACTACCGATGGACGTCCTTAAAGCTTCAAATACAATACAGTTATCTCTTAATTAACCGCTACACATGCTCTTTTACAAGGTCAAAGACCACATGTACTTTGGTTCGAAAAAAGGTTTAATGACAAGGAAAATTCAAAACGGAAAATCCTGTATTAAATGGCAAATCAAAAGTTAATTTCATTATAACTAATGGATAACAACTGTCTTATTGCTGACTTGGTACAGATATGTACTTGTATAGAAAATGGTGGATTAAACCTGGTTTTAAAAGCTATCGAAATCTCTCAAATGTCAGTCGCATGTTCTAAGTTCATTATATTGACAAAAATATGTGACCAAAAGAAACGGGCAATGTTTCCAAATGTATTAGAGGTCAGAGGCCAACACATCTACATTTCAATAAACGATTTCACGTATTTTTGTCCATTGAAGTTTTGGCTATTCATACTCATTACTGGTGTTTAACGATTGTTTGTGTTGTAAAATTATCACATTTGGTTAAAAGGTCAGAAAGCAAATTTTGCAAATAGTCGGCACAAACGTTATAATAGTACGCCTGGAACACATATTGTTTGTCAAACGTCTGATGCTGTAAATGACGTAAGGGGATGACCATTTGATATTCTGGGGGGGGGGGGGGGGGGGGCAGGAGGATTTGTTTTTGATCGGTTATTTATTTTTGTAAACTTAGAGGACAGATTATTCATTTTCTGCACTATTGAAGCAAGATTTTTCATTTTCATTAAGAACTTTTAAATGTATTGGCAAACATACTACGCCGAGCGGAGCGAGGCAAAATTTTTTTTGAAGGGTTTTGGAGCCACTGAAGGCCCAAGAAGCTATAGAACAAATGATGCAAAATCATGCTTTCTGGTTGTTCCGAAGACCCTTTCATACACATCTGAAAAAGTGCAAGACTGAAGTTTCTAGGGACAACATCAAAAGATCAATGTGCATGATAAAGCAAAAACGGAATTCACATAGTTAGGCCTGTGGCTGCTGTTTTTTTTTAAAACTCATGATCAAGTTCATAACAAAATTACTAGATTACAAAAGGAATGCAACACTAACAGAATACAGAAGGGCAATCAATGAACAAAAGACAAATAAATAAGAAACATTGATCCCGAAAAATCAGGCCTATAAGTCTCACTGTCTGAGGGAAAACAGAACTTTCTTCTTGCAAGGCCGTGAACACAATTTGATATAGAGACAAGCGTTTGGTTTTGAAATTTCCTACATGTGGTTACGGCCCTGTTAAAATAAAGGTGAGGTAAGGTTTCCTGAGACAATATACCTCAAGTTAAATGAAACCAATTTTCAGACATTTCAAGTATATTTAAATAATATTTATACTTTTGTTATTAAAAAATTTGGGAAGTGTCCCGATTTTTTTTGGGAAAAAAGATGAATTTATGAAGAATCTGGTGCCATCTCATACTTTCGATTAGACCTGCTGAGTTATTTATTTTCTATACATTGCAAGTCGGGTAATTTATTTTCAAACTACCACAGAACAAACCATTTATTTTTGTGATTATCAAGGCTGAGTTATCTATTTTCAAAATCCTCCTGCCCCCCCCCCAGAATATCAAATGGTCGTAATAAGATGATTCTCCTATAAACAAGGCTGGTTCCATAATATTACTTAATTTGGGAGGGCCCTCATGGGGTTTTTGATTATGTGATTACTTGGTCGTTTTTTTAATGATTATTTGATTATTAAGCCAAATATTTCATGATTATTTGATTACCTAGGACTGTATTTTTAGTTTATGATTATTTGATTACTAAAGATAAGCAAATATTTAATGATTATGTGATTATATTGACAAAAAAATGGTGATTATGTGATTACTAGGACCCCCCCATGAGGGGCCTCATTTGAGCAAATCATATTTGGCTCTATATTTAGAAATACTTGTTCTGAAATCATGTAATTGGGTACTTCATATGATAATGTATGTGAGTCGGAAGTCATGTACCGAATTTGAGTACTGCGTATTCATATGATAAAAGTATCATGAACTGATTTAAAAGTAAAACGATCCTGCCTACCAACTGGAGGAAAAGCTGAACATGACTTGCACCAAAGGGAGATAATTTGTGTTTTTTAGGCCTCCATAAGTCAGTTCTAGTCACACATGACTGTTTTCACGTATTCACAGTACTCATTTGACTGACTAGTGCTGACCCTGGCTTACAAATGCTGCACTATTTCATTTTTAAGAAGATGGTTGTTTCTTAGATGTTCAAGACATCATTTGTAAGCCTGAGTTAAAATTGGCCCTTTGGTTTCCGACGACAAAAACCCTTGAACGTTTTTGAGACGCGTCCCGGTCGTACTTATGGGCTGTGTGTTTCAAACACACCTGCATACGTTTTAGTTAAAGTCGAACGATCTTGAAGAGTATACAACGTGCCCTAAACGTGTCTCAAACTTATCTGTAGCGTTAGCGACGTCATAATGTTTGAACCGACGTTGATAAGTTTGACCCGAACTTATCAAGTCAACTTTCGGTTGCTGGTGAAACTAAGACAATACTTCCAAAAGACGCAAAATTGAAATACAGCCCGATAAATCGATTATCAGGTTATCGGCATATTAATATTGTAAAATATCAGCTGCTCGACATAATATGAAGGCTTTTTGATCTCGTCCGCTGCGCTTACTCGACAAAAAGCTTCATATTATGTCTCGCAGCTGATATTTTACGATATCAACATATGCAGACAACCTGATAATCAGTACATATAAAGTAAAAGTCATCTTCATGTTCGAGTTGTTGTCTCTTTGAAAAACTCCCCATTTCAATTCTCAATTTTACTAATTACAAATGGGATCAAGTTTAAATAAACCCTGCCACAAAAGATGAACACCATGTAATCAATTTACAACTAGGTGAGGTCAAGATCTGACAAACCCTACCAGACAAACATTCAACGATAGAGGTGCCTATGTACATTTGCCACTTATAACTATGGACTAAAGTTCAGAACTGTGCCTATTATTGCTTATAAAGTTTTATGTTTCATTACATGGCCGTGGTCATTGTTCTACATTAAAGATACGTGTGAATAAATAGACATTGTTCTTATGACCACGACCAGTAATTACTAAAGACCTGTGAGGAACAACACTTTTACGACAATGCCTGCAGTACAGTGTTCAATACCTGGATGTGACTATGTCACTGACGATTTTGATGCAGCAATCGTAGCTGTACTCATCACTGTTCATAGTACAACACACGCTCTGGAGCCAGTCACAGCAGCGAAAGTAAAAAAAAGTGAAAAGACCGGTTATATCAACAGCTGGAACTAGTGAGGAATGGGCATATTTTGAATCACGGTGGTCCGTTTATGTTGAAGCAACGGAAATTGCCGGCCGTGACAAGGTAGTTTAGCTTCTAGAATGCTACGATGAGCAGCTACGCAAGGACTTGACACGATCAGCAGGGGGTAGTCTAACAAACAAACCTGTGCAAGAAGTGTTAGCCGCAATCAAGAAACTTGCTTTTCGTGAAGAAAATACGATGGTGGCAAGAGTCACACTTCATAATATACACCAAGACCGTGACGAACCAGTGCGTAGCTTTTGCGCACGTTTGCGAGGACAAGCTGGTGGCTGCAAATTCTTCATACAGTGCCCTGCATGTAACGCAGATGTGAACTATACAGACACCATTATTCGCGACATTCTTACACGAGGCATTTCCGATCCAGGAATCCAACTAGATCTCCTCGGTGACAAAAACCAAGACATGACCCATGAAGAAGTCACTCAATTCGTTGAAGCAAAAGATTCAGGGAAACGTTCTGCATCTAGATTACTTGATTCACAAACAGTTCAAGTAGCTAGCAGCTCTTATCAGGAACATATATATGTTAGATATACTGTTCCCAGCTCTTATGAAAAGGCAAAACAGACAGCCGTGAGGGACAAAAATGAAGTTTGTACATATTGTGGCAAAAAGGGACACGGAAAAAGTGCACCAGCTCGTCTCCGTAAATCAGATTGCCCTGCATATGGCCATAAGTGTGGATACGGCAACCGTGAACATGTGCACCACTTTGAAAAGGTTTGTAGGAGCAAGGAAAAATCAAAAACTAGTACAGCTACTCATAATACAGACGATTGTGAAGGTGCTGTTTTTGATTCACTGTGTAGCATATCCAGCGATTCATAAAAACTAAATAGAACGCTTGCCATAGACCATCATGTTTATGATAATCTGTCAAGTACCTGGATCAGCAAGGCCACAACCCTTCGTCAACCTTGTTTTAAGAATATTACCGGAAGATTATGAAGCATTTGGTTTCAACATGACAAAAAGAACAAATACTGTTGCAATCCCTTCCATCGCGGATACAAGATGCCAGAGCTGCCTTGCCGGTATCAAGGTCATCCATCGACTAGGAATAAATCAGACTGAATTAATCCCTGTCAATATGAAAATGCATGCTGCAAACAACAAAGGTATCATGATCCTTGGTGCAACCATACTCCGCAATTCAGGCAAAGATGATCAAGGCAGACATGTCGAAACGTGACAAATGACGAATGTTACTGACAACTCTGATAAGCTATTTATCAGCAGAGAAGCTTGCATTGCTCTTCGAATGATCTCCGACAGCTTTCCAATAATTGGTGAAATTGACGATACGCAACAAACTCTCGGTACTGAGAACTCTCACAACATCACAAACAACATCAGAAGTGTTAACAGCCTAGATACCACCCGTACTTGTTCTCAACGGAAGCTGTCGCCTCCAATGCCAAGAAACTTACCTTATCCAGCAACTGAAGACAACCTCGAATAAATAAAACAATTTCTCATGGACTATTATAAATCTAGTACCTTCAACACATGTGCTCACAAGCCATTGCCACTGATGGATTGATGGACCAGCACCAATGGTCGTTTGTGCAATAAAAAATGGAAAACCACGTCGCACTGTTGATTTTCAACCCCTTAATGTGCATGCAACACGTGAAACACACCATACGCCTTCACCTTTCCACCAGGCTAGATCAGTACCGAATGGAAAAGGAAAACAGTTTTTGACTCCTGGAACGGCTATCATAGTGTGCCAATTCCTGAAGAAGATCGCCATCTGACTACATTCATTACACCCTGGGGCAGATATCGTTACAGGACGGCTCCTCAAGGTTACATAGCTTCAGGCGACGCCTATACAAGACGATATGATGAAATTGTTGCCGACATTCCAAACAAAACCAAATGTGTCGATGACGTCCTCCTATGGGCTGATTCAATTGAGGAAAGCTTTATTCAAGCTGTACAATGACTCGATATTTGTGGTCGTCATGGCATCACTCCTAATCCTGAGAAGCTCATATTCGGTCAAGATATTGTAGAATTCGCTGGATTTGAGATCACACCCAACACTGTCCGTTCTTGCAAGAAATACCTTAATTAAAGCCATCCTAGATTTCGCAACACCTAAAAATATCACGGATATACGATCATGGTTTGGTCTAGTGTGAATCAAGTGTCCTACGCCTTCAGCATGGCTGATAAGATGCTTCCCTTCAGGCAATTATTGAAACCAGGAACACCATTTTTCTGGGATGAACACATCAACAAACTGTTCGAAGAATTGAAAGCTGCTATCATAAGCGAAATAGAAGAGGGCGTTCGCATCTTTGATAAAAGTAAACCGGCATGTCTTGCTACAGATTGGTCAAAAACTGGTATCGGCTTCTAGCTATTTCAAAAACATTGTTCCTGCAAAGGAAGTGAACCATTTTGTTGTTACACAGGATGGCGAATAACTCTTGTTGGGAGTAGATTTACACTTCCAGCTGAATCCCGTTATGCGCCAGTAGAAGGCGAAGCGCTAGCCGTTGTCGACGGTTAGGACAAAGCGAGGTATTTTGTACTGGGATGCGACGATCTAATTATAGCTGTTAACCATAAACCACCCCTGAAAACATTCAGTGACAGATCTTTAGAAGACATCTGGAATTCACGCCTTCGAAATTTGAAATAGAAAACACTCAGGTATCGTTTCCGGATGATTCATATACCAGGCGTCAAACATCATGCCGCTGACGGTGTGTCACGTCACCCAACTGGGGACCCTGAAAAACTTATTCTCTTAGATGACATAGCAGCCATCAAGATAGTATAATGTCGTTGTCACCTGCCACATCTTTTTTATCAGACAAACATCATACAGATTCAGAATCGGATGCTACTAAAATAGATAACATGGTCTTTATATCAGCCGTATTCTCGCTTGATTCGATTGCAGTAAAATCCGTTACTTGGGACAGAGTTCGTACCGCTACAGCAAGTGACGACAATATGAATGAGCTTATCAACTTAATTGAGTCTGGTACACCTGAATTTCGACATGAATTTCCTCCACAATTCCGGGAATACTTCCAATTCCGTGAACACCTTTACACTATTGATGGTGTTATAATATACAAGGACAGAATCATCATTCCCCCAACCTTCGAGATGAAGTGTTGTCTGCTTTACACGCAGCTCACCAAGGAGTAACAGCAATGATTTCTAGAGCAGAGTCATTAGTTTTTTTTTTGGCCAGGTATTACCCCTGCTATTTCAGCACAAAGAGCGGAATGCAACCATTGTAATCTGATAGCACCTTCTAACCCGAGTGCTCCACCTACACCTCTGATGTCACCAGACTACCCGTTTTAATGCGTTTGTTCTGATTTTTTTCAATACAAAGGGATTTGTTACCTTGTCATAGTTGACCGATCCCCACACTGGCCAATTGTTGAAAGATCATCAAATGGAGCAGCCGGACTCATAACCTGTCTTCGACGCACATTTGTCACTTTTTGAATTCCCGACAAACTAGCATCTGACGGTGGTCCTGAATTAACCTCTACTGCTACAAGACAGTTTCTTTGTGACTGGGATGTATACCATCGCCTATCGCCAGTGTCTTTTTCTCATAGCAATTGAAGGGAGGAAGTTTTGAGTAAAAACTGTTAAACGCTTGATTGCTGATAACGCTGGTCCTAAAGGTGATCTCGACACGGATGCATTCCAATGGGGCATACTTCAGTACAGAAATACATCTGACAGAGACACAAAACTTTCCCCTGCAATGTGCGTCTTTGGTCATCCAATCGGGGATTTCATTCCGATTCCACCAGGAAGATATTCTCCTCACAATACTTGGAGGGAAACGTTAGATGCCCGCAGAGACATATATACACATATATATATGTCTCTGATGCCCGTGAAGAAGCTTTAAGAAACTGCCACATCAGGGCGAATGCTTATCAGAACATACAAAAAGATTACCTCAACTTGCAACTGGCGATTGTGTGCGTATTCAGAACCAAATAGGGCATTACCCACTCAAATGGGACAAAACTGGCATTATCATTGAAGTCCGCCAACTTGATCAATATGCTGTAAAGGTTGATGGCTCTGGAAGAGTAACTTTACGCAACAGGAACTTTCTCAGGAAGTATGTTCCTGTCAAGGGCATCAAAACAACAAAGACTATACAAGATGAACTTTGTTATAAGAAAGTACCTGTCCCGTCATCATTCGACACCAAACAAGTACTACAACCGACGTATGATACATTAATGGAAACCCCAAAAGATTCTACTCGTGAAAAGCATTATCCACTTGGTCAGGCAACTTCAGACTCCTATGACAGCTCTACACCAGAATTCACCTATTCACAAGATTTACCTGGCGAGCAAAAACTTCACATTTCGGAAACGCCCAAGACAGGACTTTCTTCATCCAAAAGTCCTAAGAGTTGAAAACACACATCCTGTCGTTTGGAATTCACAGAAATGCCACTTGAGAATCAAGGAACACAGCTGCCACCAACACTTCTCCGTTGATTATTACTCCGACAGAACTTACTACACAACGTAAATCTAGTCGTGCTAGTAGACCACCTGCCTGGCATTCAGATTATAGTATGTATTAACAATCATGACATTGACATTTTGGATTTTTGTTTCTCATTTCAACTAACAGAGATTAGTGTGAATATCCTCTTAGTCATATTACAGTGTACAAGTATTTGCCACCTTTAATGGAACATTACAGGAACCAAAAACTTAAGGGGAGATAGAGGGTTATAATTGCCAGCCTATGTACATTTGCTACTTATAACTATGGACTGAACTGTGCCTATTATTGCTAATAATGTTTTATGTTTCATTACAGATGACCGTGGTCATTGTTCTACATTAAAGACATGTGTGAATAAATAGACATTGTTCTTATTTAAACGAAACCTGCCAATCTGACATGTACATTTTACAATCATTTCAGACATCAAGTATAGTTGACCTTGTGCTTATTATATATGAGAAACAGACATAACTATGAAGTTAGGTTGAGGTCATTTAAACCCTGTCTGAAAGACATGTTGACCTTGCAAGGATCACATTTACCAAACATACTTATTTAATAACTCATGACACCCAGTCAGTTTTTCTCTTCTACTATAGTTTTTAAGATATTAATAAAAACCAGGTGCTCCGCAGGGCGCAGCTTTATACGACCGCAGAGGTCGAACCCTGAACAGTTGGGGCAAGTATGGACAAAACATTCAAGCGTGATACAGCTCTGAATTTGGATTGTGATCAAATTTTTGACATTACATGTTTTTTTTTTACACAAAACAAATGTCAAGATTTTACAAATCAATTAAAGATTTCTTCTTCAAACTTTTTAAATCTAAAATTAAATAGTTGACACAGCATAGGTTTCTGACACAGAATGAATGTGGTCTAATGAACTTAAAAGTTTTTTTTTTGCCTTTGAGCAATTCACTATGCTGTTGAATATTAATCCTCTCAAAAAAATGTTTGAAGAAATTTTCTTTTTATTTATGAAATCTGAAATGAGAAAAATTTAAACCCCCCCTTTTTTTTCACATCCCCGCTTCCCTTTTTCCAAAACTGATATCAATTCAAATTTCTAATGGAGTTTGCAACAATAACTACTCTTTTAAATACATCATAAAATATTAAAATGTAAAATAAAGTATTTGTTATCACTGAATGGTAAAGATTGGTTGGTAGTAAAAGTGAATATACATTGTTTATTGTATAAAACAATAAAAATAACTTCATCAGCAACATTTTATTTTGGCAAATTTCCAATGAAGTTATTTACATAAAGTTATTGGCAAATAAAAATAGAAAATGACATCATAGTCATGTCTGGCAAATGTCCAACATACATTATCTAAAAACATTTTAGATAAGATAAGGAAAAAAAGCTTCATCAGCAACATTTTATATTGGCAAATTTCCAATGAAGTTATTTACATAAAGTTATTGGCAAATAAAAATAGAAAATGACATCATAGTCATGTCTGGCAAATTTCCAACATATATTATCAACTACTATTCTATACAAAGAAAGATAACTCTAATTGAAAATTAATTGCTATTGCACGATATTGTGCAATTAGATATTTCTTGCTATTGTGCAATACTGTGCAATTGAAAATTTCTTGCTATTGCACAATACTTGATATGGAATCCTGATTTGGACCAACTTGAAAACTGGGCCCATAATCAAAAATCAAAGTACATATTTAGATAAAGCATATTAATAAGCCCAAGAATTTAATTTTTGTTAAAATCAAACTTAGTTTAATTTTGGACCCTTTGGACCTTAATGTAGACCAATTTGAAAACTGGACCAAAAATTAAGAATCTACATACACAGTTAGATTTGGCATATCAAAAACCCCAATTATTCAATTTTTAATGAAAACAAACAAAGTTTAATTTTGGACCCCAATTTGGACTAACTTGAAAACTAGGCCAATAATTAAAAATCTAAGTACATTTTTAAATTCAGCATATCAAAGAACCCCTAGGATTTAATTTTTGTTAAAATCAAACTAAGTTTAATTTTGGACCCTTTGGACCTTAATGTAGACCAATTTGAAAACGGGACCAAAAATTAAGAATCTACATACATAGTTAGATTCGGCATATCAAAGAACCCCAATTATTCAATTTTTGATGAAATCACACAAAGTTCAATTTTAGACCCTTTGGGCCCCTTATTCCTAAACTGTTAGGACCAAAACTCCCAAAATCAAACCCAACCTTCCTTTTATGGTCATAAACCTTGTGTTTAAATTTCATAGATTTCTATTTACTTATACTAAAGTTATGGTGCAAAAACCAAGAATAATGCTTATTTGGGCCCTTTTTTGGCCCTTAATTCCTAAACTGTTGGAACCAAAACTCCCAAAATCAATCCCAACCTTCCTTTTGTGGTCATAAACCTTGTGTCAAAATTTCATAGATTTCTATTAACTTAAACTAAAGTTATAGTGCGAAAACCAAGAAAATGCTTATTTGGGCCCTTTTTGGCCCCTAATTCCTAAAATGTTGGGACCAAAACTCCCAAAATCAATACCAACCTTCCCTTTGTGGTCATAAACCTTGTGTTAAAATTTCATAGATTTCCATTCACTTTTACTAAAGTTAGAGTGCGAAAACTAAAAGTATTCGGACGCAGGACGACGACGACGACGACGACGACGACGCCGACGCCAACGTGATAGCAATATACGACGAAAAATTTTTCAAATTTTGCGGTCGTATAAAAACTGTCAGTTGAGCCCTATGTTCTATTTTTAGAAATGGCAGCCATGTTATTTTTTTTTTATCAACCTGGACAAATATCAATAAATATATAGTTAACATCCAATAGATGAAGCAGACACACTTTGGTTTCAATCTATTGAGCAGTTTCAGAAAAGATTTAAAAAAAAAGAGAAGTTTATAACAGATGATGGATGGACAGAAAACAAAGGCAAAGTGATGACATGAATGAAAAGGGGAAAGAATTTAGCCCCTCAACAGATAATTTACGAATCTTGTACAAGTTGTTGTAAGAGATCTTTGAGGTGTAGCTGGTGTTCTATTTATGGTTTTCCACTCACTCAAGACAATACATCAGACTTAACATGCATATTCAGATGTAGCCTCTGCATTGATCTTACAGTCAGCCAGGAGAAGTTTTTTTCAGAACCGTGAAAGAAAAAAAGAAAAAAATATTTAGTATGATTGCAAATGAGACAACTCAACACAAGTAACCAAATGATGTGGAAGTTCACATCAAAAGATCATTGTACATCCTTCAACAATAAGCAATACTCATACCACATAGGTTATTACAGTGTAACCTGTTTATCCAACTCCTGAGTATCATCACTGACACATTTTCATGGTCCCTAAATTGGCTTTTCCTTGCAGAAAAAACCTGAGTATTCTGACACCCTGCTTAATCCAACATGTTTTCTGGTCCCCCAGTGTGTCGGATAAGGCAAGTTCCACTGTATTATTTCATTTCTGATCAAAAAGAGTAGATAATACTGCTGGAATAGAATAAAATAATTATCAATCCAATTTGATACACTGTAAAAATTTAAACAGGAACATAATACATGTATTTAAATTAAGATCTTTATTTTACATATATCACAATAATACAAATATTATTCATTCTGATGTAATTATCTACATGATGTTATATAGACATATACTTCACAGCTTAAAAAACACAGTATGACAAAAAATGATGGAAATTAATGATCAGAAGGTCATTTTCATAACCTTTAAATTAACGAAGAAGAGACTTAAATGACTTGAATGAAGAAATTTTGGTCAAGAATACTATTAAAGAACTTTTATCCATGGTTAATTGATGTTGGTTTTATTTCGATGTTTCAGTAACAAATGAATATAAAATATCCTTTCATTTGGGCAAGGGCAATTAAATTCATATTTTAAAAGGCCAGAAAAATCTTAGACTTCTATGAACTATAACACTTTTCATTAAAAATTTAACGATTTAAAAAAAAATACAAATAAAGAAAAAGTTCTTACAAATTTAAACCATGATTTAAAATTTCATCTGTACTTTAATTACAATGAAATTTCTATCTACAAACCAGATGGTATTCTCTATGTGGTGAATTATGCACAAAATTCTGATTTCTTTGGTAAATTACCAATGATTAAATAGATACTGATTTCAAACATGAAAACTGGGCCTTTTTTGGTTAACTGGGCCTTTTTTGGTTGTTTTTTTTAAGTACTTTTTCCTTTTGAAAAACCCAATCATAAAAAGCTACCAACTTCTTAAAAATTTTGAACATCTGTTAAAATTGAGGTCAAATTCTAAATACTGTTTGGTGCTGTGAAATTGGAATTAGAATTTAACAATACACTGAATGCATATGTACTAGTTTACTCTTTATATTAGTTTGTTGATGAAATAAAAAAATCCTGTATAAAGAACTACTAGGATTTTACCAACTCATTTATAACATTATAACATGTATCCAAAACCATAGGTAACTGCCATTTTTTGACAACTATAGTCAAAAAGAAAACAAAAGTTCAAATAATTCAAATAACATTATTGTGGTATACAAATTTCAGCTGGACAGAAGATCCTTCAACAATGAGAAGGAGATGAATCTATTTTTATCCATGTTGAAGATTGCCACATAATAGTTTATATGTATCACACTCATATATTTCTTCTTTCATCCTTCAGGTTAAGAGATACACATCAGTCACTGTTACATGTCCTGCTATACAGCTGTGTCTGTAAAAAGGAAAAAAAAAAACACATTTATAGGTCATACAAGTTAAATATTAAATCTGCTTTATAGCTGACTATGCTGTATATAGGCTTTGCTCATTGTTGAAGGCTGTACGGTGACCTATAGTTGTTGTCGAGCCTGCAACTTTTGTTGCAGAAAGGTCGACATAGGGATAGTGATCCGGCGGCGGCGGCGGCTACGGCGGCGTTAGCTAACTTCTTAAAAGCTTTATATTTTAGAAGGTAGAAGACCTGGATGCTTCATAATTTGTTTATAGATGCCTCATGTTACGAACTTTCCGTCAGTCACATGTCTAATGTCCTTGACCTCATTTTCATGGTTCAGTGACTACTTGAAAAAAAAGTTGAGGTTTTTTGTAATGTTAAATTCTCTCTTATAATAAGTAATTGGACAACTATATTTGGTATGTGCGTAACTTGCAAGGTCCTCATGCCCATCAGACAGTTTTCACTTGACCTCGACCTCATTTCATGGATCAGTGGACAAGGTTAAGTTTTGGTGGTCAAGTCCATATCTCAGATACTATAAGCAATAGGTCTAGTATATTCGGTGTATGGAAGGACTGTAAGGTGTACATGTCCATCTGGCAGGTGTCATCTGACCTTGACCTCATTTTCATGCTTCAGTGGTTATAGTTAAGTTTTTGTGTTTTGGTCTGTTTTTCTTATACTATATGCAATAGGTCTACTATATTTGGTGTATGGAATGATTGTAAGGTGTACATGTCTAGCTGACAGGTGTCATCTGACCTTGACCTCATTTTCATGGTTCAGTGGTCAAAGTTAAGTTTTTGAGTTTTGGTCTATTTTTCTAATTCTTTATGCATTAGTCAACTATATTTGGTGTATGGAAATATTATATGATCTATATGTCTGTTACGCAGGTTTTATTTGACCTTGACCTCATTTTCACAGTCCATTGCCAAGTGTCAAGTGTTTGTGTTTTGGTCTGTTTTTCTTAATTTATAAGCAATAAGTCCACTATATTGGCATGGTTCATCTGACCTTGACCTCATTTTCATGGTTCATTGATCAATGTTTCGTTTTCTTTGGTTAATGTTGATTTTATGTGACAGTTGTAGTAAAGCTTTATATTAAGCTCTATCAACATAATATCAATGATTAGTAAAGAAGGCGAGACATTTCAGCGTGTGCACTCTTGTTAATTTCTGTGTCATTTTGGTCTCTTGTGGCAATCAAACCACATCTTCTTTTTTTTTATATTATCAGTAACAAATTGAACTTATAAAAAATCTTTGGGTACAACTTATGTGTTGAGTTGTTTGTATGAATGTTATTGACAGGCATTGTGTACTGGAATTACCCTGCGGGCTAGAAACAACTGTTTTGTTACATGTTTTACAAATGAATAAAATTAGATCTACCTCAAATGGGGAGTATAGGGAACCAAAACATGTTTCAAAATAAAGGTACTGAAATTACTGTTTTGTTTTGTGCAGTGTGTGTGAAGAAAATAAAACCATAAATCAGATGGCTTTTGTCAGGGTATTCAAGTTGGAATATCTCATTGAAAAACAAAAATTTTGCAGAACAAAAAAAATAAACTCCTAGTAAGGCCAACTAAAATTAATTAGTAGATTTTCATCCAAATTTTTGAAAAAAATGGGGCGGGTGGGAGGATTTTATTTTTTAAATTTTATTTTATATGAAACCCTCTTGCATGTTTTGTGACGAGTTCTTCATATATGCAAGTGAAATAATAAGCTTATATCATGTATTGTTAAGGCCGTACAGTGACTTATAGTTGTTAATGTCTGTGTCATTTTGGTCTTTTGTGGATACATGTAGTTGTCTCATTGGCAATCATACCACATCTTCTTTTTTATATACACAAGTATGAGGAATCTTACATAATTTTTCCAACCCTTAAATGAATATATCTAATTGCGGCTTTAAAAACTTAAGAACAAAAAAACGTGTGAGAAATACTCTCTTCAGTTAGACTACCTACACCAAATGTATTTGGGTTTCTAAACAATGGTTTGTATTCCCATAAAATGAAGCATATGCATTGGTATGCAACACAATTATTATGAGTACAGAATAAAATGAAAACTCAGAGAGTGTTGAAAATAATAGGGTTGGTACTTTATATGCAAGATGAAAATATAATTATCATGTAAAACATGAACTTTATAATAAACAAGAGGCTCTCAAGAGCCTGAATCGCTCACCTTAATTTTTTTGGTTAAATCTCTCATCAATGATTATTTTGGCTTTTCAATTTATTTAAATGTTCTTTGAATCGTCCTATTTTCTTCAAAAGCAAAAAAAAAAATCATTTTCTCCTATGTTCTATTTTAGCCATAGGAGCTATGTTTCTGACATACAAGGAAATGAAATATAAAATTTATACTAGATACTCTGAAACTCATTTAGCCTAAGTTTGGCTGAAATTGATACAGCAGTTTCAAAGGAGAAGATTTTTTAAGGTAAGTCAACATGATGAACAAATTGTGAAAAAAGTCTTTAAAGGGCAATAACTCCTTAAGGGGTCAATTGACAATTTTGGTCAAATTGACTTATTTGTAGATCTTACTTTGCTTAACATTTTTGCTATTAACAGTTTATCTGTATCTATAATAATATTCAAGATAATAACCAAAAACTGCAAAATTTCTTTAAAATCATCAATTCAGGGGCATTATACCTGAAAAAACCAGTTACCCAATTCGGCTGAAAATTTCAGGACAGGTAGACCTTGACCTAATAAATACTTTAACTTCATATCTTATTTGCTCTAAATGCTGGAGTTTTTGAGATATAAGCCAAAAACTGCATTTTACCCTGTGTTCTATTTTTAGCCATGACGGCCATGTTTTTTGACGAAATAAAAAATAAAGCACAAACTTTATTTTATACACCCTACTGATCATTCAGTTGAAGTTTGGTTGAATTTGGTTAAGCAGTTTTAGAGAAGATTTTTTAAAGTTAGCAAATATGATGAACAAATTGTGAAAAATTGTCATTAAAGGACAATTAACCCCTTAAGGGGTCAATTGACAATTTTGGTCATATTAACTTATTTGTAGATCTTACTTTGCTGATCATTTTTGCTGTTTACAGTTTATCTTTATCTATAATAATATTCAAGATAATAACCAAAAACTGCAAAATTTCTTTAAAATCATCAATTCAGGGGCATTATACCTGAAAAAACCAGTTACCCAATTCGGCTGAAAATTTCAGGACAGGTAGACCTTGACCTAATAAATACTTTAACTTCTTGTCTTATTTGCTCTAAATGCTGGAGTTTTTGAGATATAAGCCAAAAACTGCATTTGACCCCTATGTTCTATTTTAAGTAACGGCGGCCATGTTTTTTGACGGATCAAAAATCGAAGCACACTTTGTGCAGGATAATCTAAGGAACAATCATGCTAAGTTTCATTCAAATCCATTCAGTAGTTTCAGAGGAGAAGATGTTTGAAAAATTGTTAACGACGACGACGACGACGACGGACGCCAAGTGATGAGAAAAGCTCACATGGCCTTTTAGGCCAGGTGAGCTAAAAAAAGTTGTTGTTTAATGACTCTTTTTGGGTGTATTGGGACATTTGCTGTTTGCCAACATAAAAAGACAGCCATGGGTGAAATCACAGGGCTTGCATAAATAAAATGCATATGTTAGTCGACTTTTTAAATTCAATAAACGGTCATAAATCTGACAAGTTTGTGCTTGTGTTTCAATATCTTTAATCCAGTCATGTTTTCTGAATCAATGGTTTCCACGAATCTTGCGATTTGGGTATCATTTACAGTTTAAATTTCCTAAGACAAAGTCATTGCATAAATAAAAAAGTCCGCAGTTTTCCGTAATCACAGAAATTTGTGACATACCGCGATTTGCAGTCTTGGAAACAGCGTGTTTCTCGTAACACCAATATTTCACGTCATTCTCGTTATCAATCTTTACTCTCGGAAGATGATGTTGTCATCATAGAGCAGCGCAAAGGTCGACTTAATCATTTTTGTTCGATTTAGTTACTTGAGGTACAAAACCGAAATTTGAAACAGGAAGCTTTGGTAGCAATAAACAGTTAGGAAAAAATATTAAAATTTGCGCTCATAAATTTTACCATCCCCTTTTCATTGCTTTCTTGCAATACTACCCCTACAGAAAAAAAAGTTGAGGGCCAGTTGATGGCCATGTGGCGGACAGTTGAGGGCTAGCTGTTTTAAGCAAAATAGTTGAGGGCTAGGTGTTGAGCATCTTAGCTCAACTCAAACCTGACCAAGCACTGTATGTTGGATAGATGTCGCTCAACTGGCCCTCAACTGAAGCTGGCCATTAAGTTGAGGAAAAGTTGAGCAATTGATCTTTGGTTTTCATATAGTTGAGCAAAAGTTGAGCTTTCAGACTTTGAAATTTTTGTAGTTGAGCAAAAGTTGAGCATTCAGACTTTGAAATTTTTGTAGTTGAGGAAAAGTTGAGCGTTCAGACTTTGATATTTTTTTTATAGTTGAGCAAAAGTTGAGCAATTGGAAATATGACCTGGTGATATAAATGTTATGTGTGGCACATCTGTTTTATCTGTCTTTTATAGTGCAAATGGACAGGAAGTATTATTATAAATGTACACAAAGTTTGAGGCAAAATTAAGGGAAGCACATGTTTTCAATTTTATACATTTTTCTGTATTTTAACTTAACTAAATCTTTGACATAAAGATAAAAAGCAAACAGTATTTCTTTTATTATAAGATATATCAAATATTCAAGATTTATGTAATTAACAGTTATTATTAGGGGCAAATCTCAAAGTGATCATAATCATCATACTGTCACAATACCCAAAAGAACCTCAAACATTTAAAATTTGAACTGGGTTTGAGCATGCACATGGCAAGCAAAGATGTCTTCTAGCTATCATGAATAAAATATGAATTTTACAATGAAAGTAGATAAAAAAAAGTTACAAATAACTGTATTGACATTGAAAAGTACAATGTATTCTTCTGATGACATGACTCTTGGATTTAGGAAGATTGATGTTTAACACATATTTCTGGAAACATCTTTTGGTAAGTGCACTGGATTAGATTTGATTTCCACCATTTTGAATAAGTGTATAATTATGGTCTTTTAGTTCAAAATAGTGATATTTAAAGTGTTTTCTTTATAAACTTTAAAGAGTGAAGAAAAAAATGAGACAATATATTTATGCATTAATTTATATATTGTCAAAATGTGTAAGACAGGAGACATGTTTATTTTATTATTAAGACATTTTGTTTTAGAACGTATTACTAATAAAATAAGAATATTCTAATATAATAAATTTGGTATAAACTAGAGATCTATTCTTATTTGCTAGATAACTTCTAACCAGGTGCTCCGCAGGGCGCAGCTTTATACGACCGCAGAGGTCGAACCCTGAACAGTTGGGGCAAGTATGGACAAAACATTCAAGCATGATACAGCTCTGAATTTGGATTGTGATCAAATTTTGGACATTACATGGTTTTTTTTTTACACAAAACAAATGCCAAGATTTTACAAATCAATTAAAGATTTCTTCTTCAAACTTTTTAAATCTAAAATTAAATAGTTGACACAGCATAGGTTTCTGACACAGAATGAATGTGGTCTAATGAACTTAAAAGGGTTTTTTTGCCTTTGAGCAAATCACTATGCTGTTGAATATTAATCCTCTCAAAAAAATGTTTGAAGAAATTTTCTTTTTATTTATGAAATCTGAAATGAGAAAAATTTAACCCCCCCCTTTTTTTCACATCCCCGTTTCCCTTTTTCAAAACTGATATCAATTCAAATTTCTAATGGAGTTTGCAACAATAACTACTCATTTAAATACATCATAAAATATTAAGATGTAAAAAAACTGCTTGTTATCACTGAATGGTAAAGATTATTTAAATTTACCAGTTGGTAGTAAAAAGTGTATATACATTGTATATTGTATATAACAAAGATTTAAGTTGATTCTGGACAAAGAAAGATAACTCCAATTAAAAAAAATTCTTGCTATTGCACAAATAGGATATTTCTTGCTTACTATTCTGGACAAAGAAAGATAACTCTAATTAAAAAAAAATTTGCTATTTCACAATATTGTGCAATTAGATATTTCTTGCCATTGCACAATACTGTGCAATTGAAAAGACTTGCTATTGCACAATACTTAATATAATAATTTTAGATCCTGATTTGGACCAACTTGAAAACTGGGCCCATAATCAAAAATCTAAGTACATGTTTAGATTCAGCATATCAAAGAGGCCCAAGAATTCAATTTTTGTTAAAATCAAACTTAGTTTAATTTTGGACCCTTTGGACTTTAATGTAGAATTTGAAATTTGAAAACAGGACCAAAAATGAAGAATCTACATACACAGTTAGATTTGGCATATCAAAGAACCCCAAGGATTCAATTTTTGATGAAATCAAACAAAGTTTAATTTTGGACCCTTTGGACCTTAATGTAGACCAATTTGAAAACTGGACCAAAAAAACTTCAATAATCAAGAATATAAGTACATTTTTAGATTCAACATATCAAAGAACCCAACCGATTCATTTTTTGTCAAAATCAAACAAAGTTTAATTTTGGACCCTTTGGACCTTAATGTAGACCAATTTGAAAACGGGACCAAAAGTTGAGAATCTACATATACAGTTAGATTCGGCATATCAAAGAACCCAATTATTCAATTTTGATGAAATCAAACAAAGTTTAATTTTGGACCCTTTGGGCCCCTTTTTCCTAAACTGTTGGGACCAAAACTCCCAAAATCAATACCAACCTTCCTTTTATGGTCATAAGCCTTGTGTTTAAATTTCATAGATTTGTATTTACTTATACTAACATTATAGTGCGAAAACCAAGAAAAATGCTTATTTGGGTCCCTTTTTGGCCCCTAATTCCTAATCTGTTGGGTCCTAAACTCCCAAAATAAATACCAACCTTCCTTTTGTGGTCATAAACATTGTGTTTAAATTTCATAGATTTCCATTTACTTAACCTAAGGTTATTGTGCAAAAACCAAGAAAAATGCTTATTTGGGCCCTTTATTGGCCCCTTATTCCTAAACTATTGAAACCAAAACTCCCAAAATCAATCCCAATCTTTCTTTTGTGGTCATAAACCTTGTGTCAAAATTTCATAGATTTCTATTAGCTTAAACTAAAGTTATGGTGCGAAAACCAAGAAAATGCTTATTTGGGCCCTTTTTGGCCCCTTATTCCTAAAATGTTGGGACCAAAACTCCCAAAATCAATACCAACCTTCCTTTTATGGTCATAAACCTTGTGTTAAAATTTCATAGATTTCTATTCACTTTTACTAAAGTTAGAGTGCGAAAACTTAAAGTATTCGGACGCCGGACGACGACGACGACGACGACGACGACGACGACGACGCAGACGCCAACGTGATAGCAATATCAGACGAAAATTTTTTCAAAATTTGCGGTCGTATAAAAAGCAAGGATAAAGCATTCATGTAGTATGTTGTGAGTTGAGATCTTTCAGCAGTATTTTGGCTATAAAAATACACAATTTAAATTTATTTTTTCTACAATGTGTAGTCATCAGTTTGCAATTACCACATAATGCTCAACTTTTTAAGACCTAGCCCTCAACTTTTAATGACCTGGCCCTCATCTATTGGCCACCTAGCCCTCAACTTTTAATGACCTGGTCCTCAACTGTTGGCCAGGTAGCCCTCAACTCTAATTGCTCAACTGTTGGACACCTAGCCCTCAACTATGATATTTTCTCAACGTTGCTCTACTAATTTGCATAAAGTTGAGCATTGATAGTTGAGGGCTACCTAATTTGCATGGCAAAAATCCAGCTAGCCCTCAACTGGCCCTCAATGTTTGCTCAACTGATGGCCAGCTAGCCCTCAACTGGCCCTCAACTGTTAGCTCAACTGGCGGCCAGTTGAGCAATGCAGTTTGCCTAGTGATCATTTTTTCTGTATGGGTAAGCTTACTGTTTGTGTCATATATGTGCATATGTATGTAATCAGAATCTTCCATAGATTTTATATCCAGTATATAAAATGGTAAAATATAATTTCTTTTGGGTGTATCCATGGCAACAATCTGCACTTATTTGCTATAAAATATTGCAAAAAGGGGGGAAAAGATGTCACATATTTCCCCAAAATTTGGCTAAAAGTAGAATTTCAATTGCTTGAAGTAATACCTTTTCTGAAACTGTGTACATATATCATTCAGTAGATCCAATGAAAATCATATGTCTTTCGTCTCATTTTTTTGTAAAATTGCGTCAAAAACTTCGTGTAGAAAAAAAGTGTTTGTAAACATAACATTAATTTCTGGACCGATGGCCGGTCAAGCTATGAAAATATGGATTGTCAAACAGAAAATAGCCCATAAAACATGTTAAAAACAATCTTGATGCTGTTCTAAACCATCTTTGAAGGCTAAATTAGTATTCAGCTGTCTAAAAATGAATTTTATTACACAATAACTTTCCTATTTGAAAAATCCACAGGGGCCAAAATGCGAAACTAAACTCCTAACTGTGTATTGCTACCTTAATAGTAAATATTGTTTTCGAATTCTCCCTTTTTACTAATTTTCTGTGTTCTGCTAGCTTAAACGAGTAAAATAGCCTTTTATTTTTGAAAATTGGTTGAGTAATGAATATTTTATGAAGGTTAGCAGTTGACACTGAAACGCGACAAAAATTGATTTAAAGAAAAATGCCAAGTCAAAGTGTAAAATCTTGTTTCTACCTCAATTTTGGCCAAATCTTTAAAACTATACCTTTTTAGTCAGTTTTTTTAGTTGAAAATCTTAATAAGATATCTGAGGAGGCAAAATTGTACAAAATTTAGCAATTTCAAGCATGAAAATGTTAATCTTTATGCGTATTGCATACCTAAGCCTTGATTGAAAAACTTGGTAGTAGGGAATTAATTTCCTACATCTGATTCAACTATACATTTAATATATGCCAAAATGTAACATGAAATCTTGATAAAAATAATAATTTGATATATTCGCAAGAAAAAAACAAACGCGTTCAATTCTTAGGCTACTACATGCACCCCAATCCTTCAGAAGCAACGGTTAAGACGGTAGAGTACAAATATAAGCCTTGTGTAAAAATGTCTAATTTTGGTTGCTAAGGACTGTAAACAATAAAATTGACATGTATTGTCATTCTTAAAGACTTAATTTCCTCAGAAGTTGATTTAGAATCTAAATATCAATAGATTTGTGGTATGAAAAGTCTTAAATTATACAATTCTGAGCTTGGTAAGTATGCCATAAGGTAGCAATAAACAGTTAGGAAAAAATATTAAAATTTGCACTCATAAATTTTACCATCCCCTTTTCATTGCCTTCTTGCAATACTAAGCTTACTGTTTGTGTCATATATGTGCATATGTATGTAATCAGAATCTTCCATAGATTTTATATCCAGTATATAAAATGGTAAAATATAATTTCTTTTGGGTGTATCCATGGCAACAATCTGCACTTATTTGCTATAAAATATTGCAAAAAGGGGGGAAAAGATGTCACATATTTCCCCAAAATTTGGCTAAAAGTAGAATTTCAATTGCTTGAAGTAATACCTTTTCTGAAACTGTGTACATATATCATTCAGTAGATCCAATGAAAATCATATGTCTTTCGTCTCATTTTTTTGTAAAATTGCGTCAAAAACTTCGTGTAGAAAAAAAGTGTTTGTAAACATTACATTAATTTCTGGACCGATGGCCGGTCAAGCTATGAAAATATGGATTGTCAAACAGAAAATAGCCCATAAAACATGTTAAAAACAATCTTGATGCTGTTCTAAACCATCTTTGAAGGCTAAATTAGTATTCAGCTGTCTAAAAATGAATTTTATTACACAATAACTTTCCTATTTGAAAAATCCACAGGGGCCAAAATGCGAAACTAAACACCTAACTGTGTATTGCTACCTTTGAGGATGAAACGAAATTTCAACGGTTACCGGTAACGGGAATGAACGAAATCCGGAAATCGTAAATTTTATAAAATAAAAAAATTGGGGGCGGGACGATTTCAGAGGGGCGGGCGGGGATGAAAATCTATCAATTAATTTTAATTGGCCTAATAAAAGCATGTAACAATACTGATATAATTTCATAAGTGGGTGGAATCAGAAATCAAAGTGATGGAAATCACTCATGGAAAGATTAGAAGAGTAGTTTGAATTATTTCATATTAAGGTATGGTGGGAAAAATGAACATTTATAAAGCACTATTGCTGAAAATTGCATTTACAGCAGGTCTTTAGAAGGAAACTTGCTTTTCCAGTATGAGGATAAAATGAGCTCAAATTAAATAATATGGGTCTCTTAATTTGCACAATTGTATTTAAACTGCAGTTTATATCTTATCGAAATTATGTTAAAAAACAAAAAAATGCAAAAATTCTTCCTGTAAATGTTACCAACTATCCTTGTAAGACATAAATCTGGACCAACAGCTTAAAACTTTAAAGTGTCAACAAAAAAAATTGAAAAATGTTGTTTTGGGGCATTTTGTAAGTTGAAACAGAGATTATATGGCATTGAAGATTAAAAGTTTTAGAGTGCCTTTTGATCATTTTTTAAAGTATTTTTCAACTCAGGGCATTGAAAATGTACTTTTTCAATGTAAACCAATTAAAAAACTTATCTTATTGAAATGTGGATTCTTTCTTGATTGCAAAAATATATATTCACTTCTAATAAAAATTCAAATGACTAAAATAGACATAATGATTGATGGGAAATAAACTAATAAACAATGGTTTGTTATAATTAAAAGTTTTAAAATTTTAAAACTGTTTCAAGCCAATTCCTGATAAATAAATTGTACTAATTTAATTGTTGATTATCATAAATTACAGATGATTATTTGAAATTTACCAAGTAAATTACAGGCCTTACTGGAATACCTTTTATTTATTCATATCTATATTCATATTTCATTTTTTGTTTTAAATCTTGTTAATCCATAAATCATTTATCTTTCAGCAGAGACATATAATACAATTGTATTATATGTCTCTGCTTTCAGATATAATTTACAGAATCACTTTATGTAATGTAGATCAAAAGTAATTGGCAATAAATAAATCTATCATCCTTATAAATATCCATCATCTAATATACACATTTGTGTATTCAATTATGAGGTCAAATACTTGTGTATTACGAATTATATGTATATGGTCTGTATAATTATGTAAGACTGAGGTTGATAGGTTATGTGGTCAATTTGATTGGCAATTAAGGAGATGGGGCATTGCAATTAAAGGTCCACCTTGTCTCTGATGGTTTAGTGATAATGACAGTTGTCAATCATACTAGTTGAATCAATATCCAGTTAACTAATCAAAATGTTTTTTAAAAAGCCTGTACATCAACACACCTTAATGATCCTTAATGACATACATTCTTGAATGAACTGCTCCAATAATATACCCAGTTTTTTTCAGTTTATATGTGAATTATGTGCACATACATGAGAACCATAGGGAACTATATGTCAGTGTGAATACATTTAGTAACAGTAGCTAACCTGTCATGTTGTTAGGGAGGTCGGTGGCTAGGTAAAGATTTAGAACAAGTTCTAATCTTTCCAAAAATGAAGATTTTAACATATTGGGGCATATTGTTTCCCCCATTATATTTAGGAAAGTAAATTAAATGTCAAACCAACAAGTTCAATACCAGCTAACTTGCAGCCAAATTTCATTTAGATATCTTGTACCAGCCAAAAGTTTTATTAAAAAAACATGTCAAATTTGTCAGGAGTGTGACGCTTTTTGTGTGACAGGATTTTTTTTTAATAATTTACATGTTGAGTAAAAATTATTATGATGAATGCATGTATATGAAGATGGTTTATAATCATTCTTCAATACTAGGTTTTGTAGATTATAGATTGGTGTTATCATTGCACAAATATTATGTAAATAAATATACATTGTGAAAAGGTATGTACCAAAAATTAATATTGGCAAAATTTGATAATTTCTAAATTAAAGTGTTATGGTTGTATTTTAAAGGAGTATTTGTGTGTAAAACTGGTAAGTATTTATTGTATACATGTGTAAGCTATCCATAAAAGGCTATACAGACATCCTGAGGTGCATAATTCACATATTGGATTAACTTCTATACAAGCACCCAAAAATGTCAGGAGTGTGACAACTGTCTTTAAACATGTACCAAAGAATACATAGGACTTAAATATGTTCTTCTTCTTTATTTTTCAGTAGTGGCTATTCCAAAGAGAAGAAAAAAATTTATTACAACTACATATATGTTTATATCATAGATGTGGGAGTGCATTATATATGTCAGGAGTGTGACGCTTTTTTTAAGGCATTTTCTGTCAATTCATAATTTCACAAGGACAAGTTCAACAGGTTTCTTTGTGTTAGAAATGTTAAAACAAAGTTATATTCCTATCATTTACCTCTTAAATGTGTTATTTATCATGATTGTTTTGACACAATAAGTTTTAATTAGTCATTTTTCTATTTTTTGTGCACAGTAATGCAAATTTATCAAAGGAAATAAGTGTGTACAACTATAAAATCATATAGGAAAGTGAGGAAATGAATTTTGTACAAAATAGAACAATCATTTTGAATTTAAATGGTATATTTAAAGATGTTTCAAGGATTAACCATTCAGATGTAATTCGTCACACTCCTGACATGAATTTAACAATTTAAGAAAAATATGAAAATTAGCTTTATTTTTAGGACAGATAGTTGAAAGACAGCTAGTAATTTAGAAACTTTTGGTAAATCTTCCATTCCTTAAAACATCCACTAGACTTGCTAACATAAGCCAGGCAAAATTATCTGGAAGAAATGATTCAAAGAAAGAGACTTGGAAAGAGAAAACCCGCAAATATTGGCTGAATATAAAATTAAAAAATTATCAGAGGAAGTTGGACAATCTTAAACAAAATAAAAAACTACAAAACCATGCTAACAAAAAAAGGCTTAAAGAAAGAAGAACTTTGAATTCCAAATTTGATAAACAATATAAAGAAAAACAAAGGCAGTAGCAGAAAAACAGTAGAAAAAAAGGAAGAAAGATAAAAAAGAAATTGGGTTGAATAAGGACTTAGAATCGAACAAAAACAGCTCAAAAATTCAAATGAGAACAGATCTGTAACTGTGTCAGATTCCAGATCTACAGTGAGAAAACCTGCACAACACACAAGAAAACAACTGCCACAAAACCCAAATGCTTGGACGAGTTCTTTGAAACACATCATAAAGAATGCTACACCCAGAAGGGCCTTCTAGAAGGGATCATTTATAAGCATTTTTGTTTTGTGGCAATTGTTTTCTTGTTTGTTGTGCAGGTTTTCTCACTGTAGATCTGGAATCTGACACAGTCACAGATCTGTTCTCATTTTAATTTTTGAGCTGTTTTTGTTCGATTCTAAGTCCTTATTCAACCCAACTTCTTTTTTATCTTTCTTCCTTTTTTTCTACTGTTTCTCTGCCACTGCCTTTGTTTTTCTTTATATTGTTTATAAAATTTGGAATTTGAAGTTCTTCTTTCTTTAAGCTTTTTTTTGTTAGCTTGGTTTTATAGGTTTTTATTTTAAGATGGTCCAACTTCCGCTGATCAATTTTTAATTTCAGATTCAGCCAGTATTTGCGAGTTCTCACATTCGAATTTTCTTTCTTTGAATCATTTCTTCTAGAAAATTTTGCCCTGCTTATTTCAGCAAATCTGGTAGATGTTTTAAGGAATGGAAGGTTTACCAAAAGTTTCTTCATTTTACTAGCTGTCTTTCAATTATCTGTCCTAAAAATAAAGCTAATTTTCATATTTTTCTTAAATTGTTAAATTCATGTCAGGAGTGTGACGAATTACATCTGAATGGTTAATCCTTGAAACATCTTTAAATATACCATTTTAAATCAAAATAATTGTTCTATTTTGTACAAAATTCATTTCCTCACTTTCCTATATGATATTATAGTTGTACACACTTAGTTCCTTTGATAAATTTGCATTACTCAGTGCACAAAAAATAGAAAAATGACTAATTAAAACTGATTGTGCCAAAACAATCATGATAAATAACACATTTAAGAGGTAAATGATATGAATATTACTTGGTTTTAACATTTCTTACACAAAGAAACTTGTGGAACTTGTTCTTGTGAAATTATGAATTGACAGAAAATGCCTTAAAAAAGCGTCACACTCCTGACATATATAATGCACTCCCACATCTATGATATAAACATATCACAGTGGTAATGATTTTTTTTCTTCTCTTTGGAATAGCCACTTTGAAAAATAAAAAAAATAAAACATTTAAGTCCTTTGTATTCTTTGGTAGATGTTTAAAGACAGTTGTCACACTCCTGACATTTTGGGGTGCCTCTCTTTGTGTTTTTTTTAAAGGATCCTAAAAAGAAAGTCCTGTTCTATGGGTAAAGATATCAGAAATTGAAATCAATGATATAGCAATGTGTTTAGTGATTTTTTGTGAAAGTTTAAAGCATTTTTCAATCTTTATAAAATATGTCAGGAGTGTGACAAAATACTGAAAATAGAAGGCTTTTTCTACATACAATTACATAAAAAACGGTACAATGAAATGACATTTTGTTTTTTGCAAATGATCACAAAATCTCAGGGCTTTTAAAGTTTACTATTGTAACTGAAATATATTAAGATTCTTTTTATTGGCAAAAACTTCAATCACTAGTTACTATTATTTTTTTCAAATTAAGCTATTCAATTTGATTGTTATTATATGATTTAGCAGAAAAGATGGAAATTTTGGTTTTAAAATTTTCCTTTTTATATTGACTTTCATTTGGAAAAGGTCTGAGCAATGTTTTCTTGACTGTTTTATTACCAAACTTGTTTTTAAGTAGTATGGTTTCTGTTAAATATTTTTGAGATGTATGCTATTAAATTTTAAGATTATTCAATGTGTCTGTTTCGTTCGGCCTGAAACTTTGGAATTATAAAATTTAAAGTATTGGTAATAGGGCAAGACAAAAAGAAATACAAAATATTAAGTTTGAAATTGGACCCCCCATGTCACACTTTTGCTTCATTTTTTCTGATTCCACCCAAATGCACATTTCATGCAATTAGAGCATAAATGAATAGTTCCTTTTATGCAGTTTCATAGTGCATTAAAACATAATTTATCATATATACTGATTTATAGAACATAACTGGAGAATTTATTTTATGCTGTTACTTTTATAGTGCATGAATGCATAATTTCATACAGTCAGAATTAAAGAACATAAATGCATAGTTCTTCTTTTGCAGTTGTATACTACATATATATATGCATATGTTTTTAATGAAGAAATAGTGTTTATCTAGAGGTTTTAGTAAATGTATCTTACCTGAACCTTCTGGAAATCTTGTAAAGTTGCGTGCCTTGTGGTAATCATACCAATCTTTGAAGAATTTTTCTTTACACTTATTGTACTCATATTGAGTAACCGCCAATGCTGCCAAGCCCGCTATACTTAAAGGTAAAATGTAATACTTTTTTAGTCTTTTTCTTGTTGTCAATTCTTTGATATTCTGACGAACTCCAACAGCTGTTGCAACTGAAATATGAAATTGAACCTTATTAATACACTTAATTGGTTATCCTTTAAAAAATCAATTTACTATAGTCATTTTGGTTCTGTAGAAAAGTTACAAACCATAGAATCAATTATATGAAAAATAAGTATAATTAAGAAAGATTTCTTTGCTCCAACATATTTCATTTTATTGTTAATGCATCTATAAGCATAATAGTTGGTTTAAAAGTGCTATCCTATTTTGTTACAATTAGAACAAAAAACAAAACACAAAAGAATGTAAACTGCACTCAAAATTGCCATAAAAAGAATAGATTTATGTATATAATAAAAGACTTCGCTGAGCGCAGCCTGATACGACCACATAGGTAGAACCATGAACAGTCAGGGCAAATTTGGACACAATATTCAAGCTTGATACTGTCTGAATTTGGATCGTGATCAAACTTTGACATAATAAAGGTTTCTGACACAAGATAAATGTGGTCAAAGATCTTTCAAATCTATTGTACAATACTATGCAATTGAAGATTTCTTCTTGAAACTTTTCAAAAATTAGAAATTTTAAAATTAAAAAACTAGAGGCTCTAAAGAGCCTGTGTCGCTCACCTTGGTCTATGTGAATATTAAACAATGGACACAGATGGATTCATAACAAAATTGTGTTTTGGTGATGGTGATGTGTTTGTAGATCTTACTTTACTAAACATTCTTGCTGCTTACAATTATCTCTATCTATAACAGAACTTTCTGTGGAAAATGTTATTGAAAATCTTCAAATTTTAAGAAAATTGTTAAAAATTGACTATGAAGGGCAATAACTTCTTAGGGGTCAATTGACTATTTTGGTCATACTGACTTATTTTTAGTTCTTACTTTGCTGTACATTATTGCTGTTTACAGTTTATCTCTATCTATAATAATATTCAAGATAATAACAAAAAAACAGAAAAATTTCCTCAAAATTACCAATTCAGGGGCAGCAACCTAACAACCGATTATCCGATTCATCTGAAAATTCCAAAGCAGATAGATCGTGACCTGATCAACAATTTTACTTCCTGTCAGATTTGCTCTTAATGCTTTGGTTTTTGAGTTATAAGCCAAAAACTGCATTTTATCCCCATGTTCTATTATTAGCCATGGCGGCCATCTTGGTTTGTTGGCCGAGTTACCGGACACATTTTATTAACTAGATACCCCAATGATGATTATGGCTAAGTTTGGTTAAATTTGGCCCAGTAGTTTCAGAGGAGAAGATTTTTCTAAAAGATTACTAAGATTTACGAAAAATGGTTAAAAATTGACTATAAAGGGCAATAACTCCTAAAGTGGTCAACTGACCATTTTGGTCATGTTGACTTATTTGTAGATCTTACTTTGCTGAACATTATTGCTGTTTACAGTTTATCTTTATCTATAACTAGAGGCTCTAAAGAGCCTGTGTCGCTCACCTTGGTCTATGTGAATATTAAAGGAAGCAGATGGATTCATGACAAAATTGTGTTTTGGTGATGGTGATGTGTTTGTACATCTTACTTTACTGAACATTCTTGCTGCTTTAAATTATCTCTATCTATAATGAACTTGACCCATTAGTTTCAGTGGAAAATGTTGGTAAAAAATTTACAAATTTTATGAAAATTGTTAAAAATTTACTATAAAGAACAATAACTCCTAAGGGGGTCAATTGACCATTTCAGTCATGTTGACTTATTTGTAAATCTTACTTTGCTGAACATTATTGTTGTTTACAGTTTATCTCTATCAGATTCAATAATAATATTCAAGATAATGACCAAAAACAGCAAAATTTCCTTAAAACTAACAATTCAGGGTCAGCAACCCAAAAACGGATTGTCCGATTCATCTAAAAATTTCAGAGCAGATAAATGTTGACCTGATAAACAATTTTACCCCATGTCAGATTTGCTCTAAATGCTTTGGGTTTTGAGTTATAAGCCAAAAACTACATTTTACCCCATGTTCTATTTTTAGCCATGGTGGCCATCTTGGTTGGATGGTCGGGTCACCGGACACATTTTTCAACCTACTAACCCAAAAGATGATTGTGGCCAAGTTTGGATTAATTTGGCCAAGTAGTTTCAGAGGAGAAGATTTTTGTTAAAGATTACTAAGATTTACGAAAAATGGTTAAAAATTGACTATAAAGGGTAATAACTCCTAAAGGGGTCAACTGACCATTTCAGTCATGTTGACTTATTTGAAAATTTTACTTTGCTGAACATTATTGCTGTTTATAGTTTATCTCTATCTATAATAATATTCAAGATAATAACCAAAAAGAGCAAAATTTCCTTAAAATTACTAATTCAGGGCCAGCAACCCAACAACGGGTTGTCCGATTCATCTGAAAATTTCAGGGCAGATAGATCTTGAACTGATAAACAATTTAACCCCCATGTCAGATTTGCTCTAAATGCTTTGGGTTTTGAGTTATAAGCCAAAAACTGCATTTTACCCCATGTTCTATTTTTAGCCATGGCGGCCATCTTGGTTTGATGGCCGGGTCACCGGACACATTTTTCAAACTACTAACCCAAAAGATGATTGTGGCCAAGTTTGGATTAATTTGGCCCAGTAGTTTTAGAGGAGAAGATTTTTGTAAAATATTACTTAGATTTACGAACTAGAGGCTCTAAAGAGCCTGTGTCGCTCACCTTGGTCTATGTGCATATTAAACAAAGGACACAAATGGATTCATGACAAAATTGTATTTTGGTGATGGTGATGTGTTTGAAGTTCTTACTTTACTGAATGTTTTTGCTTCTTACAATTATATCTATAATGAACTTTGCCCATTAGTAACAGAGAAAAATATTTGGTAAAAATTTACATAAATTTACCAAATTAATGAAAATTGTTAAAAATTGACTATAAAGGGCAATAACTCCTTAAGGGGTCAATTGACCATTTAGGTCATGTTGACTTATTTGTAGATCTTACTTTGATGAACATGATCGCTGTTTACAGTTTATCGCTATCTATAATAGTATTCAAGATAATAACCAACAAGAATGTGTCCCCAGTACACGAATGCCCCACTCGCACTATCATTTTCTATGTTCAGTGGACCGTGAAATTGGGGTTAACCCTCTAATTTGGCATTAAAATTAAAAAGATCATATCATAGGGAACATGTATACTAAGTTTGAAGTCGATTGGACTTCAACTTCATCAAAAACTACCTTGACCAAAAACTTTAACCTGAAGCGGGAAAGACGAACGAACGAACGAACGGACGGATGAACGAACGAACGAACGGACGAACAGACCAGAAAACATAATGCCCCTCTACTATCGTAGGTGGGGCATAAAGACAGCAAAATTTCTTTAAAAATTACCAATTGGAGGGCAGCAACCCAACAACCGGTTGTCCAATTCATTTGAATATTTCAGGGCAGATATATATTGACTTGATCAACAATTTAACTCCTTGTCAGATTTCCTCTAAATGATTTGGTTTCAGAGTTATAAGCAAAAAACTACATTTTACCCCTGTTCAATTTTAGCTGTGGTGGCCATCTTGGTTGGATGGCCAGGTCATCGGACACATTTTTGCAAACAAGGTACCTAAAAGATGATTGTGGCCAAGTTTAAATTAATTTGGCCCAGTAGTTTCAGAGGAGAAGATTTTTGTAAAAGATAACTAAGATTTACGAAAAATGGTTAAAAATTGACTATAAAGGGCAATACTCCTAAAGGGGTCAACTGACCATTTCGGTCATGTTGACTTATTTGTAAATCTTACTTTGATGAACATTATTGCTGTTTACAGTTTATCTCTATCTATAATAATATTCAAGATAATAACCAAAAACAGCAAAATTTCCTTAGAATTACCATTTCAGGGGCAGCAACCCAACAACGAAATGTCCGATTCATCTGAAAATTTCAGGGCAGATAGATCTTGACCTGATGAACAATATTACCCCATGTCAGATTTGCTCAAAATGCTTTGGTTTTTGAGTTATAAGCCAAAAACTGCATTTTACCCCTATGTTCTATTTTTAGCCATGGCGGCCATCTTGGTTGGTTGGCCGGGTCACCGGACACATTTTTTTAATTAGATACCCCAATGATGATTGTGGCCAAGTTTGGTTAAATTTGGCCCAGTAGTTTCAGAGGAGAAGATTTTTGTAAAAGTTAACGCAGGACGAAGACGACGACGACGACGCCGGCGGCCGGACGCCAAGTGATGAGAAAAGCTCACTTGGCCTTTCAGCCAGGTGAGCTAAAAATAGGAAAAAATATATAATATAATCTATTTGATTAAAGTAAATTTAGTCCATTTTTTTTCACAATAACAATCCATTGAAAAAAGAAGCACAAGGCTGATGTGCTTTTAACCAGATTTTCTTATTCTATTTAGATATATTTTTATTATTTTCAAAATTGAAGTGTACACCCGGGCGTTTTGACGTAAATGTAGCTACGCGCATGTCGCCTTTATACCATATACGATCCCAAATTTTTGGGGTGATATAAAAACATATTCATGACAATAGCTCATGTATTGGTAAATCATGTACAACATTTCTGTCTTTCTTACATGTTCTACAAGATGTTGTAAACAAGAGTGCACATGCTGAAATGTCTTGCCTGCTTTAATGACCATTGGTTTTACTATAAGTATTACAAAAACTGAACATTTTTTAACATCCATGACAATGAAGTCAAGGTCACTGTCAGATAATCCTGTAAGACAGACATTTACACTTTAAAATTATTATTCAATATACCAGTCAACATAATGCTTCTAGTATTTGAAAAACACACCAAAACACAAAACTTTACATTGACCAATGAACCAATGAAAATGAGGTCAAGGACAATGGACATATGACAGACCAAAACTTCATAAAGAAGACAAGATATTGGTATATGTACCCACCTACAAACATTGTTCCAAGTCCTTTAATAAAACACCTTGACTGGCATACATCTTTGTTCTTTACAAACTGAAAAAAAATAAATTTAGGTTAACAATCATCTTAAATAAATTTAGTAATTCTAAAATTTAAGAGAGAATCTTTGTGAGCAAGCTCACATACCTGACACCCCCATGTTGCAGTCTTAGTCTAAGTTCAAAGGGGCATAACTCCTAGACACAAAATTGAATCATAATTTCCTGTCAATATGCCAATCTACATACTGTAAATTCAGAAATTTTTGCATGCATTTATTATTGCTATTTTGTCATAAAGATTAAAATGTGATATAGATGTTTGCGATATTGAGAAATATCCTGTTCAATTCATATATACAAATCTTCAAAATGTGAGTTTAAATTATTCGTATTATAACCCTGTTACAATTTTCGCAATAATTAAAACATTGCAATAGTTAATTCAGTGGTTGACATTTGTTGTTGTGTAACCTTTTAGCTTTTTTGCTATTTTTTTGTGAATAAATTAGGTTGTTTGTTTTCATGTTTGCATTGTTTTACATTTGTCATTTCGAGGGTCCCATTTCTCAAGTACTTTTAATTTAATTGCTGACTATGCCGTATGGGCTTATCTTGTCCAAATAATTATGACATCTGACAAGCCTTTTAAATTTTTTCCTGGGACGCCTTCCTACGAATGAAGCCTTGAAAGCCTTGCTAGACGTCATAATTATTTGGACTAGGGCTAATCCTATACACCTTATCACTATTTATTCGCCATTACCGGAAATCACACAGGTTCCCTTAAAATTTTGACGTCATAAAACAAAATATCTGACGCCACAATGGAAAAGTGATTGTTGTTTGTGTCAAAAGTTCAAGCGGCCGGGACAGCCGGGATTAGCGATAAGATGTATTGTTGAAGGCCCTACTCACTTCTGCTTCTGCTTCTGCCAGGTAATGGCCACAATCAACGGACTGATTATTCTGCCATGGTTTGGTGCGCATGTTCGACCACCCCCTCCCCCCCAAATTTTTGAAATTTACTTCAGCTTTGTCATCGAGGCTTTAAAGGCCTCGAATGACGGTGCTGATACGACCCCAGGAGGAAGAGCGTTCCAATCCCGGATGGTTGTTGGGAAGAATGAGTGTTTCCGGTAATCACAGGATGCTGATGGTACTTGGAATGATTTATCATGCATGTTTCGTGTCATTCTTTTCGGTGGTATTAATCGACCTTCCTTTGACATGGCCACTTTGTTGTTTTCTATTTTGTATAGCATTGTGAGTCTCGCTTCTTTCCTTCTTTGTTCTAGGGATGTCCATTTCAGATGTTGTAGCATCAAGTTAACGCTGGAGTGGTTATGATGCTTGTTAGATACATAGCGAGCTCCTCTTCTTTGTACCATCTCAAGTCTGTCAGTCTCTGTCTTAAGGTATGGATCTCATACTGGACTGGCATATTCTACAATTGGACGTACCAATGTTTTATAGGCATTCTCCTTCACTGTAGTTGATCCTATATTTAAATTTCTTTTTAGGAAACCAATTGTTCGATTTGCCTTATTGCATATGCTATTTACATGGTCATTCCATCTGAGTTCGGATGTAAATGTGCAGCCTAGATATTTTGCACTGCTGACTGACTCAAGAATTTGACCATGTAGACTGTATGAGGTTGCAATTGTCTTGTTTTTCCTGCTGATGGTGAGAACATTGCATTTGTCAGGGTGGAATGACATTTTCCATTTTGATTCCCATATTCCAAGTTTGTCCAGATCTAGTTGTAAATGATGTGAATCTTTGTCCGATGATATTGTAAGGTAAGCTATTGTGTCGTCTGCAAATAGTCGGACTGTAGATTTAATTCCATCAGGCATGTCGTTAATGTAGAACAGGAATAGTGACGGCCCCAATACTGAGCCTTGGGGTACTCCTGACTCTACATCAATGTGAGATGAACTTTCTCCATCAACAACTACTGCTTGTGTTCGATTAGACAGGAAGCTAGCGATCCACCTATTTACATTTCCTCGGATACCATAGTGTTCTAGTTTATGCATTAGGAGACTGTGACCGACCTTATCAAAGGCTTTCGAAAAGTCCATGATGAGAACATCTGTTTGCTTTCCTGTGCTCATGTTGTTGGTGATGTCATCCACAAATTCAATTAACTGGGTTTCGCATGATCTTTTGCTACGAAATCCATGTTGTAATGGATATAGAATGTTGTGGAGGTCTGCATGATTCATAATATGGCTAGTTATTATGTGTTCCATGAGTTTACAGCAGATGCATGTCAGAGATATTGGTCGATAATTCTCTGCCTTGTATCTCTCTCCTTTCTTGAAGACTGGGCTTACGTTGGCGTTCTTCCAGTCAGATGGTACTTCCCCAGTATTAAGTGATGTTGTAAAGATGATAGTTAGAATTGGGGCTATCTCGGTTGCAAGTTCTTTAAGTATTCTAGGTTTTAGGTTGTCTGGTCCTGAAGCTTTATTTGGATTCATTTTTTTGAGAAGTTTTTGCACTCCATTTTCTGTAATGATAAGATCTTCAGCAGAAGGGTATTGACCTGGCATGTTACAACGAGCTTTGAATTCTTCTGGACTATATGTCTCTTTGGAAGAGAATGCAGATTGAAACTGCTTATTCAGGATTGTTGCTTGGTCCACAGGATGCGAGTGAAGTACTCCATCACTACGAAGTGGTGCCACTCCGCTGCTATCAGTCTTCATATGTTTAATATAAGTCCAGAAACGTTTCATATTGCTGTGTGGTTGGGTTTTTTCTTTAGGTGTTACTATATTTTCGATGTACTTCCAATATGTACGACGTAGTTCTTTCTGTACTTTTTGCCTGGCTTCTTTGAATTTTGATGTAATCTTAGGATCCGCTGACTTTTTCTTTTTTTTGTATACTCTGTCACGGCGGCGTATTAATTTACGTACATTTGGTGTTAGCCAAGGTAAGCTATCTTTCTGTTTTGCTATCTTGTGTGGGATGTGGTTTGTTACACTTTGGTTGAGCTTGGTTTTGAACAATAACCAGAGTTCCTCTGCTGAGCTTCCATTTGAAGCTAGATTTCTGTAACCTACATTGTATTTACAACGTGATTCTACTGTAACCTATATTGTTATTTTGTGTCATTTGGCATCCTGTAGTGAGTTGTCTCATTGGAAATCATACCTCTCTTTCCAGTTTTTAAATGATGTAACTGTGAAAAAACTTTGTAAATGTGATTTGACAATCATGACAATTGTATAAATATTTCAATGGTATTGTATAAAGGAGATTTTAATTACCTCGGGCTCATCTTGCATGAGCAGCTCCTCGAGCTTGCTAGTACGAGCTTCTGCAACTTGTTCTTCTGTCATCTTTTAATTTGATGAAATTATACAACGTGATTCTTCATTGAAAATGAAAGGTCAAATTTTCGACTAAAATTTCGAAGATCCTCTGGATTTTACCTAAGATTTCACGTCGTTGTCCTCTGAACGTTTGGAAGTAACCAGTTTTTAATCTTTAAAAATAAAAACATAAACGATCAGAGCTGTAAACAAACCCGCAAGGAAGCAGCATGGTTGATATTCGTGTTGTTGGAGCCAGAGATCGTCAAAAACAAGAGTTCACAGAGGAAATATCGAACCTTGTGTGTCCAGGCGATGTCATTACTACAGATACTGGTTTCATGCGGTAGGAAATGGATGACAATATTTGTACAACATGAAATGAACATAAATTTTATTTGTCGATTATTTAAAATGAATAATTTAGAATTATTCATTTTGGCTGTCTAGGCCTAAATAATTTTTATAAATCAGTATTATCATTCCCATGTAGTTATCAATATTTCACTTCACTGTTATTGTAGTCCTAAATTATACTGAAATTTTATAGACCTTATCGCTATTTGGAAATCTAGGCTGCGCCGCTTGACCCAAGAATCTACGCCTCTTGAACTTTTGACATCATACAAGAGGGTTATAATGCGGGTACCAGACTTATATAGTATCCTTCACTATAGATTATTGTAAAAATTCTTACCAAATGTGGCTAACCATGCTAACGGTAATTTTTGGTTCATGACATTAAAATGTACCCTTTCATTTAGACGATAAAAAATTGACTGCTTTTGAGGAATGGTATCAGTTCCGTTTGCGCCCAATACACGTTCGCACCCTAAATGTTCGCCCCTGATTTTTGTTTGTATGTATGATTACTGCTAATTGGTAATTATAACAGCTAAAGGTAATATTGATGAGTGTTTTAAAATCATGATAGTTGATTTAACTTGCTTTGATGTAAATACTGCATGTATTTAGCTTGGTATGATTAAAAACTTTGAAGATTTTAAATCAAAAACACAAAAGATAATTGTTTTTAACAGCTTGGCTCCTTTGATCTCTTGTAAAAAAAAATATTTATAGAAATACAATTACAATACATGATTGAGATTTTATCAGCACATAAAAAACATTGTCAGAATCTCACTTTATTTAGAAACTATGAACAAAAAATATTTATTTAGAGCAGATTTATTCAACACATCAAAAAAACGTTTATATCAGAATCTCACTAAATCATGTACATGTATATGAAGAAACAATGAAAAAAGATATTTATAAAAAGCAATACACAAGTTTACCAAAACTCGATTACAAATTGTATAACACAATATCAATAAAAATTGGGCGTGAAGGTGTAGGGTAAATGGACTTTGGGTGCAAACATGTAGGGTGCGAAAGTGAAAGGGCGCGAACGTGAATGGGCGAGAACGTGATTGGGCGTGAACAGACCCTGATTCTTGAGGAATTACAGTTAATTATTTCAGACCTTGGTAGCTGAGGGTAAGGATATTTAACATACTTGGGTAGGCCTGCTACGAATGATTCTGACAACAAAGGTATGGATGTTATACACCATTGTGTATAGGTAAATCAATGTAGATTTACGACATATCAAGTTTTATGGTTGACACTGGAGAAATCGAAATGTAACTGAATAGACCACTTTCGAGTTCATCCGTCACCGGAAAAAACTTGTCAATTATGCGCTCCTTTATGATGTCATTTACCAGAAAGAGGGGATCGCCTGTATCCCTGCACTATTAACATTCATCAAGCGTCTTAGTGATTGTTATTATGCAGGATAAACTAGAAATAATGTTTGTTTTGTAAGTACTTAATAACAATTCCCTAATGACAGCAGTGCTGATTGTCAATTATTAAAGTACTATTTTGGTGCAATATAACATCATAGTTTTCCCGGCCACTTGCTCAACATTGGAACAGAAGTGACGATGCACCTAAACGTACAAATGATGTTCACTAAAACCAGAGTTTTTGACGACAATGCATCGAACTCGAAAGTTGTCTATTTCGCGACTGGGTTTTTCAAAATGCGAGTACCTTGTGTTATAAAATCATACCATATTAAATATATACAGGAAAAAATTTTCTGATACAAGTGCCTGTATTGAAGGTGTATAATTATTCAGGGACATTTATAATGCGAAATTTCAGCTCTTTTTGTCTCCCTTAAAAACTTTTAAGAAAGTAATGATTTGGCCTTTATATGTACTTTAGAAATAATAATATTTTATGTTTTGTTGGCATACTTTCAGTGGTCATGGAACGTATATGGAAGACGAGAAACTTCATGCTTCAGTAGCCGGTGTTGTGGAGAGAGTCAACAAATTAATATGTGTAAAACCTCTTAAAACAAGGTAAACATTAGCAATTTATTGGTCAGATTATTTTCACTATTTCAACAATAGAAATAAGGAGAGGAGGAATGAATGCAAATAAGACAACTCTCTGTCCACGATTTTTTTTTTGCTTTAAAGTGTGATTTTTCAGGTACATGTATCAGGGATCTCCATGGATGAAAATTGAATGATGGAGGAACTTTCACCATCACAAACCATGTCTACGCCATACAGTGTAGCACGATCAATAGTATTTCATCCCTCCATATAAGGAATGGTGAACATGCTAATTCATTGCTTATTCAAATTATATTTATTTGAATTTTCATTATAAATATTTTCAATAATTGCCGTTTGTAACCGTTCAACTGCCAGGCCTCTTGTCCCCCCTTTAGTAGATGATGACCAAAAGCTGTCATGAAGGTCCCCATGTAGTTTTTTTTGCTATTTTTGGTAATTGTTATGGGGATTAAAAATCATGTGGAGCTTATTTTTGACGGACACTGTCAAATTCAGAAGTCATGAACCCATTAGGCATTACCGGTATGGCTCATTTGCAGCAACAACAAAACGATTCGTACGGGTTATGTAAAAGGTTAAAGAGATTTGTAAAGAAACGTTAACAAATGAAAAGGTTTTTAATGACTTTATCTAGCAAATTGATGATTTGCAACATGCATCTTTCGAGTCTGAATAAAAACCGGAAACGCGGATGTATCATTTTGATTGTAAACTACGAAATGAATTCGGAATTACGATACGAAATTTCTTTACAGGAAATATTAAGTTTTCAACTCTTTAACTTTTAAAGTAATTCTATAGTACCCTTACAGCAGAACTTGAGTTATTTGCGATGAAATGATAATAACTGTTTTACGTCTTTAATATTTTGTACTTCTTAAAAAGGGGGATGCTGATTGTGTAAGTCAAAATAAAAGCACGTGTTTGACTTGTTAAACTGTTTTCTTTGTAACTAGATTATTAATCTATTTATTTAAATAAATCTACATTATCATAAGCATTTGCGGAAACTTAGTTGAATCAATCGTCGATCTTCAGATAGTATTCTCCTGTCTGATTTGTTGATCTACCTGTACAAGCTCAGGTACAAGTGATTATTGATCTTAATCCGGATATCCCTCAGGCGTTAGAATTAACTGTATTGGATTATAATATAAAAAGCCTAGGGTTATGCAATTACATGCATTTTATTTTAATTGCTAAAAAAAATGCGTGGAGATATAAAATGAAAACAGTTTAAACGATGGCGCGGGTCATTTGATGATGGCGCAAGACATTTGAACGATGGCGGAGCGCCATCGTTAAACAGGCCATGGAGATCCCTGATGTATATTTCCCAATTTCAGCTCTTCTTATTGTTAATAGTAAACAATTATAGGTCAAAGTAAGGCCTTAAACACAGAGCCTTGGCTTACACCAAATTGTAGCAAGTTATAAAAAGGCCCCAAAATGACTAGTGTAAAACAATTCAAACAGGAAAACCAACAATCTAATCTATATAAAAAAACAAAAAAAAACACTTATGAACCACATCAGCAAACAACAACCACTAATGAAATGTTCCTTTAATACATTGTATTCTCCATTTCAAGGTACATATGTACTGTACTAGGAAAGTTTTTTGTCAGTCATGTTGAAAGAGAATAGGATGTCGTAAGCCATGTATACAGCTATTTTTCTTAGTCATAAGAGAGTTGTTTCATTGACACTCATCTTTAATCTATAAATATGCAAAACAGTGACAGTACTGTCCCTTTGATATACAATGTTTTTCAAAGTCTATGTTGCACGTCATGTGTAGGTTATTTCATGCACATTAACACCTTCACCCTTGATTGGTAGGTTTATAGAAGTGGTAACACATAATTATTTTTTTAATCCATAGATATAATGGTGAAGTTGGAGATGTTGTGATTGGGAGGATTATAGAAGTGGGACAAAAGAGATGGAAAGTAGATACCAGATCAAAGTTAGATTCCATATTAATGTTGTCATCAGTTAATCTGCCAGGAGGAGAACTTGTAAGAATTATTTTTCCTTTTAAATTACTAATATAAAAATAAGTTCAATGATATGATATGACTGCTAATGAGACAACTCTCCACCAAAGTTCAAATGAAGTGGATGTAAGTTGACTTGTATGTGGACAATTTTGATATAATTGATGCATAGTTGTACATATATTTAAAATATATATTCAGTTTTAAGGATATTTGATAGAACAACCTAAATTGTACTATATTTGTTGTGAAATACAAATTTTGTTTTTCTTGATGAGTTATCTCCCCTATATTAAAAAAAATATGGAAATTCAAGGAGGATTCAATTTCAGGATTACAGTTTCTATTATAAAAATAAAGATATGGAAATGTCTTCTACAGTGATGTATAAAGAGCCTGATTCCAATGATAAATCATGATATTGTGTAAATTTATAATCTTACTTGTACTATATTTCATGTACAATGCATTTTTTTTTTCTTGATGAATTATCTCCCCTTGATTTTTCAAAATGAAAATACTTCTAAACAGCATACATTAAGTTTTTGCAGTTTCTATTGTTAAAAGGTATATGACCTATTTGTGTGGAATTGACTTCTACAGTGATGCGAAAGTGATTTCAATGATAAATCATGATGCTATTTAAATTTGTCAAAGTTTTTGATTCTTTCCCTTTTCTTTTTTAGAGGCGAAGATCAGAGGAAGATGAGAAGATGATGAGAAATTATCTTAAAGAAGGAGACCTCATAAGTGTATCCTTTTAAAAATTAAGATTGCAACACAAAATTCAGATATAAATGTGCCAAAGTTTTCATACTAAGTGGTTGGTACATATTGCAAACTAACCAAGGTCAATAACAGATTTTGCTGCTATATTACATGTATTTATTTTGCATTCCATAATTTTGTAAAGAAATCTGGTTCATATGGCTCAACCTTTAGCATTGAATATTGTTTTCCAAACACAAACTGACATATATTTTACAAAAGATCATATCACTTAAAACCAGTCTGAAATCCTGAAAATGTATACAGAGTTCTTCTTGTAAAATTATACAACCTGTTGTAATTGAAATGTATCCACATTGTCACTAAAAATCTATTATACAGCAATATGAATAAGTTCATAAGACAAGATATTAATATATAAAACATAACAAAACAAAACAAAATCAGTAATTTGTCCACATCAGTACAAAAATGTACCAAGAAATTATAAAAAAGTATTTATCAATATTTCTTCTTATAACCACAGAAAAGACCCTATAAAGTTGTTTAGATCTCGAAAAACAAGATTTATAAAAATAAATATCTTTAATAAATATCAACTATTTTAAAGGTCCATATTTTCTTCAGATACACAGTACCTTTTCATTATTCATGTTATTTGTTGAATAGCAGCTGTTATATTGAAATTTTCCTTAACTTGTACAGGCAGAGGTGCAATCTGTATTTTCTGATGGTGCCTTATCTTTACACACTAGAAGTTTAAAATATGGGAAGGTATGTACCAGTATAAATTTTCCTGTATGGATTTTTAAAACTGTCAGTTGGTCTTGCTGATAAGTCAATGAGACAACTCTCCACCAGAGAAGTTAGAAGTTAATGACTTTACTTCTTTGTACAACTTTCAACAATGAGCAAAAACCATAAAACATAGTACACATTAAAAGACCTTGATGCAATTCAAATGAGAAAACTTGCAGGCTGATTTAAATACAAAACAATAAACATTTAGACCTTGATGCAATTCAAATGAGAAAACTTGCATGCTGATTTACATACAAAACAATAAACATTTATTGATTTAATTCTGGCGATTCAGTTTCTCGGACATATAAAACTGCCTATAAAACAGAAAAACCTTTTAAACAAATAAATGAACAGTGACAACCTAACATCATGCATCAGTTCTCCTTTTTACAGAATTGAAAATTGATGTACCCATCTATAAACTAACATGAAGATTACTACAGTTGTTTTAATGATTTAAAGTTATTTTCTCGCTTCATAGAATGAACTCTTTGGTATAAGACTGTAAATAAAGATGATATACAAAAATTGAAAAAAATAGTAAGTATTGTAACTAATTGAATATTGTTACTTGGGTTGAATTTAATTTCCTCCATTTAATTAAGTTTTAACTTACAGTTACAACAAATTAATTGACATGTTTATATTTTGCTAGCTGGCTCAAGGGACTATTATACAAGTATCACCATCCTTAATCAAACGAAGGAAAACACATTTTCACACATTACCATGTGGTGCTACAATAATTCTCGGGAACAATGGCTCTGTCTGGATATCAGCTACAATGAACGAAGAGACAGAGCAAACAGGAGGTTATGAACAAGATTTAGAGGTATGCATTGAATTTTTAGTTTGGTATAAGACCTAGCTTATTAAGATTGACATATTGTATTTACAAAAAGTGAGAGAGTGCAAACTTTTTCTGGTCCGACAATAAACTTGATGGTACGCCACTGTTATGTTCTTTAATTGTTTCCAAAAATTACTTTTTTTTCTGTGACCATATTAAAGGCTGAAATAATTAACCAATGTCACATGATCTGACCAATGTCGCAACAACGTATCATAATAAGCTTTTATGTGTGTGAAGAACAGTCAGACAAAAATAGCGTCCCTTATGAAATTTTGATGAAGAGGACAAACAGGTTGAGGTTGAACTCTGATAGGATCGAATGCATAATTTGGTGATACCACTCAACACAGTATCCATGAAAATATCATGTTTCAACAATATATGAAAATCAGTATCAATGAAAATGAAAGAATAAGCATTATGGAATTTCTTCCTCTACATTCTAAAATATGACAAGTTGTTCTCAACTATGACTTTGAAATATTTGTATGAATATATCTTAACAATTTTTTTTCCTGATTTTAGCCAGTTTCTAAAGGAGACCGTGAAGTGATAGCTAGGTTAAGGAACTGTGTTATAGCTCTCTCTGAACATCAGATGATGTTATATGATACAAGTGTGTTGTATTCTTATGAAGAATCTCTTAGATTTAATGTAAGTTTCCTATGTATAATGATATCATCCTGAACATGCATGAAATATTTGCCGCTGGACAATAAGCAACCAACAACAATTATGTAATGGTATATTGATAAAGTTAGGAACTGTGTTACAGTCCTCCATGAACAATTGATCATGCTAAGTGATAGTCGTGTGTTGTAATGTGATTTTATAAATTTGTTGATACATAATTTCTTTCATTAGCATGACACACCAGGGCTTTAGTTACTGTAGTTAGGGAAATAGGAACAATATTGAATCAATTTCAATTATGGAAGAAGCCAGAGAGAACCATTGATCTTCGGGAGGAAAACTATAGTTGCCTCACAAATTTCTTTACTGCACTCAAAAGACTACCGGTATACTATTTCATTGTATTCATACATAAATAATATTTACATTATTATGAAATGATTGGAGAATATTACAATTTCAGGGTACAACTAATGACAAATCGTATAACAATCCTTTTATATGAAGAAAAATTATTCCATTTGATATATACTTGTAAATTATTTTGTATATTTTACATATTAATTCTGTTCTTTTGTAGGTAAAAGATATTTTGAAACCAGAAATAATGACAGAAATTATAGAGAATACACAACCAAGACTGGAAAGCTTAGGGACTTGACAAATAAAATGTTCATATAACATCAAGTTCTTTTATCTGTATAACTATTTTAAATAGAAAATGAGGACATAATTCAATCAACTTATCGTAAGATTTAATACTGAGGGGTAGACATATTTAATTGAATTGCTGTTGTAATGAATTCAAGGTCCATAAAATAGTTAAAAAATATGTTGAGAGATGGTAATGGACTAATATTGTAAGAGTCCAAATCAGCACCCTTTTGTCCTTTTCACAATATATAAAGTGTCAAGTTGATGAGTAGACCTGTAAGAAAGTGCAATAGAACTATTTTTGTAAAGATTTTCCAATAAAATGATATTAACAGGCTGTTTTATTACTGCACTCTTGTGTGATGCTTTAGGCCAAAATATTCGAAAAATTCAAAACCTAAGACAAAAATTGAAGAGCTGATAAAACACAAGTGGACCTAAAAGTATAGCATAATTCCAGACAAGAAGACCTTTGCATGAAAGAGATATATTCATTATGTTAAAATGATTTCCAAAATTATACAACAGCAAATTTTAATCAAACAATATCCTTATTTTCATGAAAGTACAGAAGTACTTTTTTTCTGGGCTGGTGATCCCTTGGTGACCTACACTCCTCCAGCAGAGGTATCTGCCCAGTGGTAATTGTAAAATTAGTGGTACAAATTTGCTGCAGCAGCTGCATATTTCACAATTAATAAGTTTTTTTGTGACAGTCCACACAATACTCTGGATGTCAACCAAATTTAGGTCAAGGTTACACAAAGTGCAGTGTTCATCAAACCAAATACTCAATGAATTCTCATTTTAAATTTTATTAAAAAAATAGCAGTATATTGAACCTTTTCCTTTCTCATTATGTGGTTATAAAAGGTTTTGAGGTTAGTTTGATGTGTGTACACAAAGCTTTCAATATGGTGTATGAAATGTATAGTTGTACGTCGTGGATTCATTTATTTTCGTGGGTACCAATTTTGTTGATTGATGAAGATTTGCATTTTTGTGGATATTTAATTTCAGGTTTTGCCAAGGTCTGCTTATTTTTTATAACAAAAAATCTTATACATTATATATTGGAATTTGTAACCACGAAATCCACAAAATCCACAAAAATTGGTATCCTAATGATAGCTCAACTTATCAGTTTAAAGACTATCCTGTACTGTTTTCATAATAATTATTAGATCCTTTTCCCAGAAACTTTAAGCAATAGATCAACTCTATTCATCATGTAGATAGATGCCCTTCTGACCAGGATTTATCTGAACAGGACCTCATTTTCATTGTGCATTTGGTTATCTTTGAATATTCATGTTTTGGTTGTTTTCATATACTACAATGTATAAGTAATGAAAGGTCAATGGTTTTGGTTGTGTATCAGAATTGTACCTGTCTATCTGACCTGGGTTCTTAGGATTCATTGTTCAATATTCAGATTGACAAATTGGGTTCTCTGACACTTGTACAATAAGAAATAGGTTAACTTGTGACCTACAACTACATGTAACAACAAATCCACATACCAAATATTGATGATCTTTCTTGTATCAAAGTATACCAAAAAGCATAAACTGGAGCCTGAAACTAAGGTCAAGGTCAACTTATATGAACATGACACCATCAATTCACATGTCAAATATTGTTGATCTAATAATTAAAGAACCTTAGTGAGCGCACTCACATACCCCACGTCCCCACATTGTCATTGGAGAAATAAAATATGTGTAAGAAAAAAAAATTGTATAAGAAAAAAAAATTGAGTCATAATTTCCTGTCATTATGCACATCTACATAGTTTGTCCTTATTATCTACAAAGTTTTTATGAAATTATGTTGTGTGGTTTCAGAGGATTTGCGATGACAAACTGTTGCAGAAGTACATTGAATCAAATAAGTTCAAAGGGCGCAACTCCTAGAAAAAAAATTGAATCATAATTTCCTGTCGATATGCACATCTACATAGTATGTCCTTATTATCTGAAAAGGTTTCATGAAATTCTGTTGTGTGGTTTGAGAGGAGTTGTGATGACAAACTGTTGCAGTAGTACATTAAAGTAAATAAGTTCAAAGGGGCATAACTCCTAGAAAAAAAATTGAATCGCAATTTCCTGACGATATGCACAACTACATAGTATGTCCTTATTATCTGAAAAGGTTTCGTGATATTCTGTTGTGTGGTTTGAGAGGAGTTGGGATGACAAACTGTTGGAGTAGTACATTAAAGTAAATAAGTTCAAAGGGGCGCAACTCCTAGAAAAAAAATTGAATCGCAATTTCCCGTCGATATGCACAACTACATAGTATGTCCTTATTATCTGAAAAGGTTTCATGAAATTCTGTTGTGTGGTTTGAGAGGAGTTGCAATGACAAGAAACAGGACTGACGGACGAACGGACTGACGGACGGGTCAAAAACATTATACCATCCGCAACCCGTTGCGTGGGGTATAATGAAGCTATTGAGAAACAGCCCTCTTACAGAAAACAATAACCAGAAATATGTCTAATGAGACATAGGTTATCTAGGGTTTTCTACCTAAATCTAATGCACTGTAACGTCAATGTGTTTGTGGCAATATTGTAAATATCCAAACACAAGCCACAGTTAATTACAATTAGAACTGTTCACATATATTCTATTTACACAAGTGAAGTACACTACCAGCTAAAGCCAAACATAGGTCAGATGTCATCTAATCATTCTCACAACCAATTAACACAATGATTTGATGATTGCTGACTTAGCATGAATATATATATGACCTATAATGGTTTAGTTTTATAAATTGTGACTTGGACAGTGTTGTCTTATTGGCTCTCAAATCTCATCTACTTTAATAAATCTATATGAAAAAAAAATATCTCTTGAAAAAAAACCTGTCCACTGGAGCATAAAAATTTGGTCAAGGTCAGATGGATATAAACAACCTATCCACATACAAAATATTGTTGACCTCCTTATGTACAGTTACTACAAAATAGACCTAAGTACACATGACTCAGGTCAATTTCAAATATTTCAGATGAACATTGATGTCAGTTATTTCTAACCACACTATTGCGATTTGTCTGCCATTATTGGACATTACAAAGGTTCCTGTAAAGTTTTGACATCATAATACAAAATATCTGATGCCACAATGGAAAAGTGATAGTTGTATGTCATCTATAGTTCAAGCAGCACAGATTATCTGTTCAACTGGTGCAGATTTCCTAATAGCGATACGTTCTATTGATAACCCCATTGCTGCAAAAGTAATGTCATAGACTCTCCTACCATTACTTTTTGTTGTAGGCTATACAATTTTTTTTTTGTATGATCAAATTTGTTAAAGGCAAAATTATGAGACAAATAGTTTTATGTAATTTTATTATAAAAATGATTCTACAAAAATGGGACAGCCATGAAAGCACCATATAAGGATTTATTGTTCTTAAAAAATAACTCATCATATTGGATTAGAGATCAACTCAATATTTGGCAGGTTTTTTCTTCCAATACTAATATGTGGGTGGGTGATTTCCAGCTTTTGAAGAAGCAAACATTGAGATATCATTATATAAACTATACATGTGTTAGCTAATTTTATTGTAAGTTGTCAGTTCACTTGTATTTTTATCAAGATTTGGTTAGACAAGGTATTGAAATCGGTATTGATCCGTTGAAACAGCTTGCTTCTGAGTTCATCATCTTTTTAGGTTCATCTGATCTCAGTCATAGTAATTTGTATAAAAATTATTCAACTTTTATCTAAATGATAACATTATAGTATTGATTGTAAGTAAGAAAATTGGATACAACATGTACAGTTTGTGATTTCTCATCGTCAGTTTAACTTCTTCATTTTCAAATTTTCATTTTGAGGGGTGGGAACAGTAAGAAAAACACTATTTATCTGAAGAATAAACAAATTCACAATATTATAAAACAATACACAAATTGTTAATCAAAAACAATTTCTGAATCTACACCTTCTGTTTGGTTGCATGTGAATCATATAAAAAAAAAGCCAAATAATACCCAAGAATTACAAATGAAATGAGATAAACCTGTCTAAACCAAACCCTGACAGGATTTGGAATTTTGTTGAACACTTGGAAGGTCAATTTATACAAGTTTAATGAGTTTGTTTATAGGCATATCAATGCAAGGAAATATCCAGATTTTAACATATTTTACATTTTTTTTAACATAGTTTGCCTAGATTCATCTATAAAAATGTTAATAACCGAACCATGACATGTTTTGTAATGTTTAGAAATGAATGAGATATATACAGAGCCTTAAATATTCTGAACTTATATATGTTGTCAAAATTCACACCCATTTCACCAAAACCTTAAATTGTAGAGGAATAAGGCTATCAATGTGGACTGAAAAATGTTACAAAACAAATGTCTGAGCTCATCTGAGAATAAAGTTAAGGGAGACAATCAGTTTTTACAGGGTTGATTTAGACAAGATTTCACTGTAATTGATAACATAAACCCCCAAAAAACTTCAGTTGTTTGTTCTGAATTCAACCCGTTATTTGTTTCTAAGAGCTAATAATTACATAACAAACTATTTCAAAAAGCTGGTTTCTGCCATTGATGAGTTTGAAACAAAACAAAAACATTCATAACTTTTCTGAAATATTACATGATGGCGAACTTATATCGTAATACATTGTACATAAAACCACAAAATATGTGGCATTGTAAAACATAATAAATATAATAACAACAACAAAAAAAAACAAAAAATCAAGGCTATTAAACATGATATCATAATGAGGCTTTACATCATGACATCATATGATATGTTTAAACATAACTAAAAACCTAAAACAACAAAGGCATAGAACACGTCTAGAGGAATGATAATTGAACACTTTATATTTTAATGAGCGCATATTTTAGTTACACATTTTCCCACAGTAAAAAAGATGCTGAACAATATCATTGCCAAAAAAATTATGTGTGTTTATTCAATGAATTATTGTGTAAAGATAAAAACTTGAGGGAATCTCAATATCTTTGTTAACAACGACCAAAATAAACCCAGAAAACTGAAAGTTAACATACCCCAGACACCAATAGTTTAAATATTGCACATTCTTTACTCTTATCAATTAGATAACTATAAATTCAGAAATAATTGTGTTGTTTTTATTAATGCCACTAGGTGAGTATTGCAATAAAAAGACTGACATTTTGATATATGATACATATATCTGTATGCTGCTGTTCCCAAAATCGCAATAATATATATCACCCTTTTTTAACAGTTCTTTAATTAATGCACACAATAATTTCTGAGTTTACAGTTATACTATTTGTTTTTGAGAAAAAGCTACAAGGAATTCAATTAATTAAGTCTCCTCCCATACAACAGAATTACCACAAAAACATATTGTGGATAAAGGTAAACCATGATTATAAATATTTAACAAAGTATTCATTTTCTTTAGGCTTGTATGCAAACTTTGGCAAATCCACCAAATTAAATAGCCATGAAAGTACAATTTCTCTTACATCCCTGTGTGTGTTTGTAGTTTCAAATTATCTTCTTTGATTTGTCACTGTTCAAATCCTTGTCTGTATACAATGTTAGATATCTATAAAATTATCTTACAGCAAAAAGAGACCAACAAATATTTTGTTATCCTAAAAACTAACCACTGCAAAATAAATTACTTTTAATAAAGCCTTCTATTAGAGTTTGTCGATTTCTTTGCAAGATTTTTTCTTGAGGCATTTTTATGACAGAAGTTCCAGCAATTGATATTGTTGCCATGTTTTCTACTGTTGAAGGTAGGGAAATAAAATCCTTCACAGAATTTACGTGTTTACAATAATAGAAGCAATGTAACACACAATGTTAGGCTCATTTCAAAAACTATCACTAACAAATACAACAAAGAACTTTTACTGGCTATAACTCTGCATTGAAACACATAGATGTTTGAATTAAATAAATGAAAAAGGAAATAACAAATTTCATACATTACAATGTAGTTTTAAAATTAATCCATGAAACTTTTAAAACAGTAATAACATTACAATAAAAAGATGATTTTTCCTAGACGATAAATTTTGATCAAAGTTGTATGTATGGGTATAATATCCCTAAATACCAATGGATTATACCATTACCAGATGGCCGACACACAATACTACACATATATTACAATGGAAGACTAGATGATGTATGTGTTCATAAAAGTTTGGCTTAAATACCAGCATACAAAGTTGAACAAGAGATCACAAATAGGCACCAATTAATTTCAAACTTCTTAATTTGTATACAATGTTTGTTTCGAAGTAAAAAAGAATAATGTTTAAGTAAGATATAGTTATTAATAAAACTTGCCATTCAAACCTTCTAGTTTAAATTGAAAAATTTATTTGGAAAATAAGTCCAAAGTTCCGATTTAGTCCCTAAAGACAATTATGATCCCATCCCTCTTGTATTTGCTGTTTTTAACATAACAGCCAAGTAAACATCGCATGTTCAACATTAATGCTTAGTCTTCATTACATAAAAGCACCATCTTCACCAAAAAAAAAAATAAGCACTTAAAAGTTAAATGCTTTTAATGAGAATCTTAATTCACTTACGGAATTTTAATTAAATAAATCATATTCACAACTTATATTTCAAATATGAAATCAATTTAGAAACAAACAACTTTTAGTTTCTAGGAAAAACTTTTTCTTTTTGTCAAACCTAATTCAAAGTATAAATAGTAATACTTTTCAGATACCTGTAAATATGTAATACATTATATATCCTGAACTAATTAACATGAAATGAACACATTTATTCCTAAATTACTTGATTAATTTGCATACTCTCAGGGTCAGCTTGATTACTTAATTAATTTGCATACTCTCGGGTCAACTTGATTACTTTATTAATTTGCATACTCAGGGTCAGTATGATACAGGATGTGTTTATACTTTATATGATTAAGTATGATCATGATTTTAAACACAGAACTATTTCACTTGAATAGACAGAAAAGAACTAAATTCTCATGGCAAAATTTGTTATTCTACATTATGCCAAAATCTTATAGCATCTAATATCTAAACACTTATATTTCATACTCTGATTTTTGCCTTTTACTAGAAACAAAAATTTAACCTAAAAAAACATCTTTACTAGTAAATATTTATGAAAAAATTTAAATGGTTACAGATCTTTTTTGTTTAATTCAAATAAGATCTTGTTTTTTTTTCCTGGCCTGGAACTTCTTATTTCAAGGATTTTATTATACAACTTTTTGTCAAATGTGATGTGATTCCCAGTGCCATCAATGGATGCCATGTTTGTTTACATAAAACAAACCTATAACCATTAATTATTATAAAAGAATTGAACACTAAAATCAATTAAGTAGACATATAATTACAGCATTTTCTAACAGATCTTCAAAAAGAATATTTATTTGACGTGTAGTTAGTACATAAATTCATAAATAATCATCACTGCTTTAAAATCTAATACTGAAGATCAATTTAAAAAAAGTCCAAATCAAATTAATTTAATTATCCAATAACCAGATTTTCAAGTTCTAAGAATTTTTTTTACTTTTTGTTGACTAGCATTGCATTTATAATTTCTGAAGTCTAATTGATACCCATTTTTTTTAAATCCACAACACTTTGAATTGGAAAAAAGCCCTAAAATACCATTTCTTTATTACTAGACAATTAGCAACTCTCATAACTCATCTTTGTTATTATTATTATTATTATTATCAGTGTCACCTACATTTTCATTTGTATCATTATCAACATTTTCATTATTTGACTCTGTCCGTTTATTTGATACATAATCATCAATATTTGTAAATTGAGCATAGTCTTCAAATTCTTCTACTTTCATATATTTTATATTACCATTTTTATCTATAATTTTTACATTTGCTATTGACTCAGGTTTTTCACTATTAGAAGACTCTGAGTCCAGCTCAGAGATTTGTTCTGTAATTTCAAACTCTTCATTTAATTCTCCCCCTGAAGCATAAGAAGGAAGACTGTCTGTTGTGTCTTTGGAATCATGTAATACTGTAGTGGATTTCTCTTCACTTGAAACTGTGTCTTTCTTTTTTAATTCTAAAACACTAGCTAATTTATCAAACATTCTCTGTGACTGACTGTCAAATGAACCTGTATTAAAATATGCTGACTCAAGAATTCGAGCGACAGCAGTGAGGTAGTCTCCTTGATTGTCTAAAGAATGAAAATTTGTTCTTTCTTTTAAAATGTCCACAACATATTGATAGATTTGATTCAGCTGTGGTACTGAGTCTGACACAGCAGCAGAGATATGATCAAAATTAAATGATAATTGTTTTGAACCATCCGGCCTTGTTGTTATCACTATCACATCATCATCTGTTACCACGGGAACTTCAGGTTTCTTATTGTCCTTGGGATTGACCTTGACATTCATTAATATTTTGTTTGTTCCTGCCTGATATTTGTAATACACTGTATTCCCTGAACTGTCAGAAATAATGGTTTCATCATTTCCATCTTTTAAAGTTGTCTTTGTTACTTTATCACCAACAACACGAACGGTCACTTTAGGAACATTCTCAACACGACTTGGGCCCTTTGCAGAAGTTGGTGGTGATTTAGGCTGAGTTGTGACACTAGACCCTAGATCTGGCCTAAAATAGCCTGAAAATTACAAAATACAGATCTTTATATATATATATATATATATATGATTTTAATATGGTCAGTGTAATATGTTCTATGGTTAATACTAGTTATTGATTTATTGATCAATGTTAAATGTTAAGTGGAAAATATTACACACATAGCAATGATGATTACAGACACCAGCGCAATGTAATGTTTTATCATTTTATGTAATAGATAAAATCCCTTTTGCTCTTGTTCCTACATGCCACACAGTTGGTGGAAAAGCTGCAATCAAAGAGCAGATTGCTCTTAGGGATATGATTGCCATTGTTTTCATTGATACATGTATTAGTATTATTTTCAAAAATAACTCAACTGTACGTGTAAAATGCTCGTAAAATGTAATTTACATAATCTGAATAGTTATTTAACTTTAAAAATAGCCAATCCTTGATACAAGTGTATGAACAATGTACTTATTGTGTTTTATTTTTGTACTGTCAATTGCAAGTTTTCTTTCCAAAGCAGTCACTGAGAGTGAGAGAAGGTATTTCACTTGGAACCTTATCACCTATTTTCCTACGTGAATTCTAGGTTGAACCCCATTCCTAACTCTTATTTGATTCCCTTTGGGTCAGTGGGAATGACTCCTTTCCATACACATTCCTCTGTTTAAATTGTAATCGGTTTTAGTATAATACGACGTCTATCGACAGAAATAGTTAATTTGTCTCTACGTATCGTTGTATCGTAGTTTGACGAAAGTTACTTACGGAAGGGAGACAACTCGAAGCAATAACATGGAAGACTCAATTTTGGCTGAAGGGGTGTTCTAGTTACACCTTTACGTTGTGAACTACATTTATTTTAATTTAAATGATGCATACAATTTAAAATTATGCAACAACAATAACCCTCAATAGCAGACAGACATAGAAAGGATCTCGTGAGTTTCAAATTAATCAATGGAGTGGGGAATCCAGCGCAACAGTTATCATTCAATCTGATACCCCTTCAAGTCAAGAAAACTATACACATGCGCATAATTACCTTAACAAACCCTAGACTTGTGATTTGCAGCAAGGACATATTTTAAATGTTAATTAAACGACCTCCATTTCTTTATGGAAGTACAATATTAAATATCAGTTTCATAACGGTGACATATAAGAAAACTCCACTTCAGTACTTATATGACAGAAATAGATTTATCGATCGGAATTCAGAGAACTCTCGCATGTTATCAAAACTGGGGAATTCCTTCTGACGTGTTTCTAAATTTATAAAAACACTAAATATAAATACTGCTTAATTCTGATTTTCCGTGTTGTTAAAAACACGCATACAAGACAAGGGAAATATCTAAACATGAAGATTATGAGAAGAACACTATAGGACAGTTGTTTAAATTCAATCCTTTTGTTTTTATACCATTTAAAGCTAGACAATCTCAAGAATCTGAGATGATCCATGATGTTTAGAATAAAACAGTTGACGTGAGGGCATGGCCCTGAGTCAATGGTATAAGTCTACAGATTACTTAAAAGCAATCGTATCCCAAAAATCAAATTCAAAATCTTTGTTTTAACCCATCCAAGAAAAGATATGACTTTCCACATTAAAAGCAACCATGCTACCATATGACACACTTTCTCACTAAATTACTTTAACATTTATTGGACTTGACAAATAAGCATTCATCATGCAGGGTTAAAACTTCAGTTTATCATATGACCAAACCTCTGATTTTTCTGGAAAACAATCCCTTTTCATATGTATAGCTGTGGTTAGGGCTAGTTAGGATTAGGTCAGCTCATTATTGCAGTATATTCAATAAATATACAAATATTGTCTTACTCTATATTAATAAATCAGGTAATGGGATATATTTTGCTGACATTTTGGGTATCTGATTAGCCAGAATCTACTGTATATATAAAATAAGATGTCATTTGAATGCTAACAGCCTAAGATTTTTACTATCAACCAGAAACCAAGGACAAGGATGTTAGCAACTATGTATATGTCAGATTACACAAATATTCCATGAACTTACCTTCACTCTTACGAGTATGAGCCAATAGAACTTCTGTTTCTGGAAAAGCTAACAAAACTTCAAACAACTGATGTCCTTCTTTGTGAAAGAGAAAGACCATTGGAATTTTAACATCTTGAGTTCCATCTCCAGACATAGCAAACAAAAGCTGACCCTCTACAGTGCTACCTTTTGTATGATCTGTTTATATAAACAATATTTAACAATTAAAACTCATTTAAATGAGACAAAGCATAGTACATGTATTGCAAAATCAAATGGTTTTTCAGGAAAATTACAATTTCAAAATGTTGTTTTCACTTCATGTATTAAGACCATTTAAAATCATAAACATCTATTATTTCTGCATTATTGATTGATACTTGTTGTCCAGTCGTAAATATTTCATGCATGTTCAGGACGACTCTCCCATTTTCAAATCATAGTACACGATTGAAACTCAACTTCAGTTACCTGTTTTTACGATAAAAAAATTGCATTAAAAAAATTTCACATTTTGTTACCAACATATGCACAAATTCAAAAACAATATGTAACCAATACCACATCCATTTATTTCTTGATAAAAAACTCTGAAGCAGAAAATATTTACCTATAACAATGCCTCCTATAGCTCCAGCCTTCATTAAATTTCTAGCCTATTAAGAAGAAAAAATGTGATTAAACCATGTATTGTTAGAATGAAAACATTAATTTGAAAAAGGTTTCAATTTGTAGGATACTATTGTAATGTAGTTCAAAATTAACCACCTCTTACTGCTGTTGACCTCTAAATGCTTTTTCTGTGTATTTTAAAGTCTTATTATTGTATAATCTGGGTCTTATCTTTTTTTGTCAGGTGCCAAGGTGGCCTAATGAACATACATGTAGATGTAAGAAGATGTGTTATGAGTATATAGGTTAAAGTACAGACTTCAAAACAAAGCCTTGTCTTCCTTTGCAAATCACTTTGATCTATCAGCCAGGAGTATTACATGTCTTGTAGAATTTTAACTGTTATTCCAAGACACTGCTGTCTGACATACAGATCTTTGTAGTAAATAGTTTGAATTATTTGACATACCTTGTCATTGAACATACAATCACCCCTTTCTATCACTGCTATCTTGTTCTTTATTTCAGCAGCATTTTCTATCGGGGAACATGCTTTATATGGTTCAGCTTTTACTACAGGTCCCTGCACCTGCAAGACATAATCATTATAATTGTAACCAGGTGTTCTGCAGGTCACAGCTTTATACGACCGCAGAGGTCAAACCCTGAACAGTTGGGGCAAGTATGGACACAACATTCAAGCTTGATACAGCTCTGAAGTTGGATTGTGATCAAATTTTTGACATAATATGAGTTTCTGACACAAAACAAATGTCAAGATCTTTAAAATTCTATTGCGCAATATTGTGCATTTAGAGATTTCTTCTTCAAACTTAAAAAAATTTGGAATTTGAGAAATTTAAAAAAAATAATTTGAAAACTACTACCACCCCCCTTTTTTAAATCAGTCCAAAACCTAACATTTAATTATACATAATTTACAAGTAGTGTAAGGGAGGTAAATCCGAACATACCCAACATTGTATGTTATTAATGTTTTTGAACCTTCTGGTAAAAATTTATAGAGATCCATTAGCTTAAACTCAAGTTATTGTCCGGACACTAAATGTGTCTTCGGACGAAGATGCAGACAACACAGACGATGCAGACGACATGATAGCATTATAAAAAGCAAACATTTTTTTGCAGTTGTATAAAAACAATACAATTGTGTATGAAATAAATTTGTATTTCATCTTTGATAATCATGGTTAGAGAGTCGGGAACTAATTTCATCAACCAATGAGATGTCTCTGATTTAAAACTATTGTGTGTCATATGTAGCTGTTATCTATTATTATTGTATTTGTATCATTTGTAGCTGACTAGCTGTTTTCTTTTATTATGTCTTTGAATAGCTATAACATATGTAGCTGTTATCTATTATCATACTAACCATTAGGCAAATTATCACCAACCTCCTGTCATATAAAACTGATGAATACATTGAAATATTAACCATAGATAAATAAATATGAAATTTACCACATGGAAGAAAGTTGGTAAAGACTTTGACTTTTTTTCTATACAGTAAAATGTTGTTGTTAAGTACCACACTTACTGGAGGGTTAGTTTTTAAGTTGTAACCAAACTGTGCTGGACCTGCTTTAAACCATAGAGTTCCATAATAAGGTTCTGTTATAACTTGTACTACCATCGGCTCATGGGCAGCTATAAAATAATACAAAGATGTTACACAAACAACAGGCTTCCTTATGCATATTTTTGTTATGAATAAAACTGCTAACAAACTAATGGACAGCTGTAAAATAAACAATGATGAGATGTAAACCACAGTGATCTGAAATTAAATTGATAACCATGCAATCAAAGGCAACTGTAATGAGAAATAATTTGTTTTAGAACTTATATTAGTAAGGTTATTTCTACTTAAAAAACACCAGTAGATCTGAGGTATTGGTAAAAGATGAAACCTTATCACTATTTTTACACAATAAGACTTCACAGAATTTTTTTAGGTCATAAGAGGTCAAGTGCTGCAGATCCCCAAATACCAATAAGCGTTTTTATAAGTTCAATGAAGATACTAGTAATCCTCAAACTCCAATGGTTCAGCTATGATTTTTACAATCTCATGTCAATGGTAAGCTGTAAAAGTAAAATAACAATGCTATATAAACTATCTAAGGGCCAGCTGAAGCTGTTGTCTACTCTCTGGTTGGTTGTTGTCTCTTTCCATTCTCCATGTTCTCAATTTTTAAAATTCTTGACAATTAAATTTGGTAACAATTCGTTAAACAATGGCCACTTTTTTCATGCAAGTAATGACATCTCTTGTGATAGTGTTAATCAGTCTTTATCAGTTAAATTTACTTTTCTGTTATTGACCAACGTAGAATGTGTAAGGAAACAAACAGCAAAAGTAAATGTTACATGATCCTGTATGATGTACTGGTAACTAATCAATAAATCACCACCAAATAATAGTTGTTTTATAACAATAAATCAAATTTGATAACAGCGGTGAAAATAATCCCATTGGAAGCTATTACAGGCTATGCATAAAATAGGATAAGAATGCCACAAAATTTCTCCAATACATTTGTTTAAATGACAGGGTTTAAAATTATTAAAAAAAGCCCCAAATAAATGAAAAGTATAGTTGCATTACCTTTTATTTTAACTTGAAACGGTCTTTTATCTACAAAAAGTCTGATTATCAGTCCTGACCACAAGAAGGGTTTATTAAAGCAATGCATGTAAAAATAGTGAGATGTGGTAACTATGAGTGTACAAATAAAGCGGATGTAAGCAATGCATATGTTTCTGCAAAAAATAAATATTGATCATCAGGGATATCTTCCGTGAGTCATAAAACCTGTTTTCCTAGGAGTGCTTTAGAATCAAGGAAATTTCTAACAGAAAAAGAGATATCCTAGACTTATATATTTGAAAAACAATAATTATGGAATAATTATGGAGTCCATAATTATGGAGATGAAAGAATAAAAAGTTTATAAATCAGACAAAAATACCTCTATGATAAATTGTTTTACAGAACAGGAATTACTAATCTAAATTTCCTCACAGTGAATTAAAACATAAAGAAATATATTATTACAAGCAGAATTTATAAACTGACTGCCAGTGTTAAAACAAATGTATCATTGACAGATCTTGTCTAACACAGAACCTTCACTACTATTGGACTCTAGAAAATTGTAATTCAGGGGAAACATTTATGTATTTTCTTCTTATACAAGACTAACAGAGTAGAGCAGTATGATAACAATAGCCAACTTTATATTGTACAGCAACAAATATATACTATAAGCATTCAAGACAATTAAATGGAAAATGAGTAGTATGATTACAACAATGAACTTGAAATTTTACACCAACACATCGATGTACTATAAGCAAAGAGACTTGAGTTTTCATGCTTCAGATATGGACCATAATTTGGTATTCGGCCTTTGGTTTCTTTTTGTATCCTTTTTTATAAGTTCTAAAATTTTAACTTTTATTTTGTGGGTTGTGTTGGTGTTAGAATAGTATGAATGGAACAATTGAGTTTTTCGAGAAAAAATTAATACATTTTGATTCACCCTTTACGTGACAGGAAACCAAACAGGAAACCAATCTTTATTTTCTTTATTTTGCACAATATAATTCAAAAGGCATAAATAAACACCATTACTAGTGTTACTTGCTTCATGTTAATATTTAAAATCTATTTTCAATGTTATATTAAAGTTTTTTTTAAACGTGACAGGAAACCATAAGAAACCGAAAGCATTTGTTTAGTTTTATTTTATTGCAAAATCTGCTTAAAATAATCTGAACAGTATACTTTTTCTTAAAATCCATCTTAAATGTAACAGTATTATAAAACTCCTAAATATGTGCTTGTTTTGAAAACAATTAGTACAATTTATTCAGAATTTTCCATATTTTCTTCATTGATACAGGATACCATAATCTTTGTATCTTGATGTTTTGGCCAAAAAAATATATTTATATTTGGTTTTGAAATTCCAGTTATATAAAATTTATTCCAAATCATTGGCAATGTAAAATTCTTTAAATCCAGTAAAGAAAAAAACTTTTAACTTGGAATTAAAATCTTTAAAATAGGCACCATGTGATATTTGTGACCTGTACACCATCTACATGGTTTCCACATTTTAACCTACTTTAGTGGGCTAAAATCAATAAAGTACTTCCTTTCAAGTCATGCCTGGTAAAAGTTTACTTTTCCTTTAACAAGTTTTTTGCTTTTCTGAAAAGTGTTTGCAGAACATGAATAAAAAAAAATAATTAAAAATTGTGACAAAGTTACCAACTTTGTACATTCCTAGTGTAACGGTATATTAACATGCATTTTTCATTTAATTATCTTTATTCACCTAAAATATCCAGTAATATTTACTGCTGAAGCAAAATCAATCCAACGAACATCGGCACCATGATAAGAGACGTAATTTCGATTGAATTTTCCAAGGACCCTTTACATCGTTATTGGGAAACGTAGTGTGTTCAAACGTCGGTCAAATTTGAAATCGATTTTGTCAAGTCATTGGGCATTTATTTTCACACAAGATCGTATGTAACATTATGCACATAGGAATAATAATAGACCCCTGGCGCAATCTCTTTGAAAATTGTATTTTCCTTTTTTAAACAAGTTGAAACAAGTCTACAGATTATGTTTGCGAACATCCCGTTGGAAACAAAAACAATGTTTAGAACTAGTATATCGTATGTCCGGCTGTAAGGGTGTGATCACATGTTAGTCACATGTATCACGTATGACCGGAAATGATTAGAACTTAAGGACAAAAACAATTTTAATAAATAACTGGACTTCTGTTTCGTGTGAAATGTAACGCATAACGATAACGTCATTTTCTTACTTAATTATTACGAAGATCAAAACAAGAATGTAAATCATCTCTGATTTACCTGTTTGAACATCTCGCGAGAGTTCATATTTGCATATTGTTTTTAAGAATTCTATTACAACAAAGCAGATTACATCATCTAAAATTTGCGTTACGAAATCGGACACAAAAATCACGCCACTGTTCTTACATCTGCTACATAAATACTTATAGTTCTCGGCATTTTCTTCTCACTATTCTTATTGGTCGATGCTCTTTGTTATTTGAAAGCAAAAGTTACGAATTTGCCGGTGACGATTATCTATAAATCAGTCAGCGTTATGCTCTTCGGAAGCAAAAAGTAACGCGAGAAACGACACAAAAATACGGTTGTAGAATCTAGGAAATTCGTATATTTCAATTTTTTTTCTAGGGAAGAGTAGCATACACTTGTATGTTAATAAAAATAATGGCATCTTAAGATGTAGTTACAACGTTTCTTACAGTAATTCAAATTTTATCACTTTTCTATAGTTATAGGAAACGGAGCCCAATAGCAAATTATGGTCCATATACATTTTTTTATAATTCTACTTAAACATAAATAAAAATATTTGAACACTTTACCATCTTGTGGTTGCTTTGATGATAATTCTATCATTTCCTGCATAAATTTCATACCATTCTCTGCATCTTCTACAGAAGCAGCCTGAAAAGAAAAGCATTTCAAATTAATAAACAATTAGAAAACAAAATAATAGTAATTATGAAAACAAAATAATAGTAATTATGAAAACAAAATAACAGTAATTATGAAAACAAAACAAAACCATGCATATTTCTTCAAAACATGGTCAGATAATCTGATTTTTTTTAGCTTGTTTTTTATGTGTTTTTGGATTTATTAATTTTGATATGTCAAAGTGTTGAAATTTTTGTTCTCTATTTATGTTGATAAATCAGTTACTTCCTTGGCTTTATATTTAAGGCCAATATGTTAGATACACTTGATAACCAATACAAAAGACAGAACATTCATTTGATATAACTTACATCAGCAGCTGAATGGAGAAGTTGTATCCTGCCATCAGCCATTGTAGCTATCCTTATACCCATGTCATGTAACTGTTGTAACTGGGCTTTATTACCAGCTATGAAATCAGCAGCTTTCAGACGAGGACCTGAAGAACAACTACAAAACAACATACATAATTAGGTAATTATCTAAGAGTACTCCAAGTAACTAAGAGCTTCTCAAAAGGTCAGTTTCAACTAATTTATTTACAAATTTTAGATAAAATATCAATCAGTATACCTCCAACAGATTTGGTATTTAAAGACATGTCTTTCAATACTAACTTAAAAGCAAATGTTTAAAGGATTAACTTTACAGTAAATCATTACTTTTTTGTGCTACTTCTTTTACTTTACAGTACATGTTTACTACAATAAACCACTATAGCGAAAAGTTCTTTGTCAAACTTTTATTGCTCTTGAGCTTTACAAAATTATTTAAATATTTGTTATCTACCTTTGTACTGGTACAGATTTATCCATCCATCCTTTCATTTCTCCTCTAACTTTTGTGGCATAATTCATTAAATTTGTGGCTAAATACTGAGGATTCTGACATGTATTTTCTACTCTTAAGGCTGATATATCAATAGTAGCTGATAACTCTTCTTCATTATAAAGATTATCTAAACTTTCATATACCTCTCGTCTGATCTGTTAATTATAAACTAAATATATTAATACAGTGCATAAACATTTGGCTACAGTAAATAGTAAATATCACCAATACATTTTAAAGTCTGATCCAAGAAGGAAATGGCAATTCAAAAGTGCTTTTTCACTTTTTTCTTTGAAAATACATTATAACAGACCTCTTCATGCATGCTGTCAAAATTATTTTTTTTTTCACTGTTCACCAACTTTTTATAATCACAAAAGTCAAATAAATGTGTATATAAAAGAGTTGGCTCACAAGATGTAGTCTTCTCTTTCAGTAATAATGATATATAGAAGAAAAAAATAATCAAAATGAATTAAAAGACTTCCAACTTTTTAATTCATTTTTGTAAATCAGAAATGACAAAAATCCAGCATAATAGATTCTTCAGTCAAATTGGTACTGTAACTGATGATATTCCACTAAAATAGGATTTTTTTAAACCATGAAATTAAATTGAAGCTGAGAATAAGTCTATATGTAAAATATTAATGTAGCAAAAAAAAGTTGTTAATAACACTTAAATTTTTGTTACCTTTGGAACTTGAGCTGTGTAATTATATACAGACAATGATAAAGGTAGGAGATGAGCTTCTGTGGTAAATAAATAGTCATCTACATTTATTATCAGGTCAGATTTCTCAGCAAACAATAAGTACAAGTACTTAAATGTCTCAGCAAAGACATAGGAATCCAATCTGTAATCATAATAACATACTATTATAAACTACACTAATCATAACAAACTAATTGTTTACTTTGAATCAAGATCTGTCAAAAAATGTATTGGGTACAAAGCAGAGATTTGTCAAGATCAGTATAAAGAGGGGACTGGTCAAGATAAATACAAAGAGGTGATTTGTCAATTGTTTAACAATGTTGGGTATTAACAGAAAATTTACAAAAAGCCAAAATGACTTCAATCTGACAATTAACTACTGTGTTTTAGTTATAAAAAAACAATTAAAGACCAGATGAAATTTAGCTTTGAAATATTTTCTCTAAGGTTTTATGAATGTAAATAAATAAGTCCTAGATGATAATAACACTTGGACAGTTTGACTTACTGGTCTTCATGCGCTCCTGAAGTTACATCTTTAATGGCAGCAAATCCACACGGTACTCGTGCATGAGCATCCAAATTCTCCATCATTTTCTTGCCAACTTCTAAATAATGATTATCACCAGTTGCCTGTAAGTTAAGAATAATATCAATCTTAATATATGTTCATTCGTCAGGAAAGGCTAATAAATGTTTGTATGTCTAACTATGGTTTAGGCTCAATAAGGCCAAGTGACAACTGTGAACAAATTTTAGATGATACAGGATTTTCTTTTGTCTGGAATGCCCAGGGTGATATCAAAAGTTTGGATATTAAAAAAGAAATAAAACAGAGATTGGTTGACCAATTCGGACAGAGTCTATCTGCTGATATGACAAACTCATCTAGAGGTGTGTGTTATGCTTCATACAAAACAATGTTTTGTTTAGAGCCATATTTACTCAATCTTAAAGTGGCAGATCGATACATCTGCAGTAAATTTAGATGTTCAAATATCAAAATCCCTATCCAAGTTGGTCGGTGGAAAAATACACCAAGAGAAAATTGTATATGTTGTCACTGCAATTCAAATACAATTGGTGACGAATATCATTATTTTTTTGTATATTCCAATGAACAAATTATGTCTTTAAGAGAAAGGTATATACCTACATATTACAAAAAAATCCTTCCCAATTGAAATTTACTGGTCTTTTATCACACTGTAACATGCCAGTGCTAACAAAAGTGTGCATGTTTCTAAGACATATTGAAAAAATATTTTCATAATTCATAGTATGTTACAATAACTTCATATCCACTTTGCAATTAAGAATTTTGCAAACAAATCATCCAAATATGATATATTTCAGTTTTATTGTATGATATCACTTATTTATTTATTGTGTGTCTTGCTTGCAAATGTTTATATGTAATTGTTAATGCATAATTGTTATCCTCTTGTAGCACCATCCGTGTGCCTAAGTTGTAATAAATTGTCTTGTCTTGGATTCCTTATTATTTATTGGTTACAATATTTTGAGGATTTCATTGGTGCAGGTGAACAAATAGTTTAAATGTTCAACAAAGTACAAACTTTCTATAGGCTCATATGCAGACTTGTGTACAACCACAAAATCAAATTTTGACGATAATACCATTTTTCCACATGTGTTGAATTAAAGTTTGTCAAGCATTGAAGATTGTATGAGATGGCAAGCTTTGATGAAATTGTATTTTTAGATTGCAGTTTCATGTACATTTACTGAACATGTCCTTAATTTTTTTTTCTGTTTCTTCAAACATTTTTTGGGGTTAATTTTTTAAATAAATAGAAATTTCTACTCTCTACATTTCTTATATACTTTTCATTTTTTTACATAAATAAGGCCATTAGTTTTCTCGTTTGAATTGTTTTACATTGTCTTATCGGAGCCTTTTATAGCTGACTATGCGGTATGGGCTTTGCTCATTGTTGAAGGCCGTACGGTGACCTATAGTTGTTAATGTCTGTGTCATTTTGGTCTTTTGTGGTTAGTTGTCTCATTGGCAATCATACCACATCTTCTTTTTTATATTTGTATTAACTTCAAAAATATTTTTTTAATGTTAATGATGCTAACATAAATTATAAGCACCTTACCTTAAACAGAAAATAAGTAGATTCTATTAATTCTGGTCTAAGAGGATGATTACCCCAGTGTACTCTAAAGTCAGATGTGAATCCCTGTAACAAATTAAATCATAATCTTTTGATATCTATGTGTGCAAAAATAGGGGGAACAAATAATAGGCAGAAAGACGTATGTACTGAATTCTATAATATTTGAGAAAACATGTAAGCTACCTAGTGATCATTAAAATTCCCCAGTGTTTTTCAACCAATACATCTGATCTATGTCACAATTCATAAAACTCTTCTGAAGTAAGTACACTGAATTTATCTGGAGTTATTCTTATCAAACAAATATAAGCAGAACAAAAACGGAAAACAATATCTATATCTCGGGTTGGGAGACTTTAGTCACAGGCTACACAAAAACAATAGACCACTTTCGAGTTCATCCGTCACCGGGAAAAAACTGGTCAATTATACGCGCCTTTATGACGTCATTTACCAGATAGAGGGGGTCGCCTGTATCCCTGCACTATTTACGTTCATCAAGCGTCTTAGTGATAGTCATTGTGCAGGATAAACAAGAAATAATGGTTGTTCTGTAGGTACTTAATGACAATTCCCTAATGACAGCAATGCTGATTGTCAATTTTGAGAATTCAATTTGCCGAATAATTCGTACAATATAGAATTATAGTTTTCCAACCACTCGCTCAACGTTGGAACGGAAGTGACGACGCCCCTAAACGCACAAATGACGTTCACTAAAACCAGAGTTTTTGACGGAAATGCATCGAACTCGAAAGTTGTCTATTAAATTTACCTCAGGCAAAAAATTGTGTTTTTGCATAACTTGATAAAGCATCTGATGAGTCTGTATTGCTGGTTTTATATCACCCTTTAAAACCTATAGCAAAATAAAACATAACTTGATATAACATATGATGTCTCTGTATTGCTGATCTTATATCACCCTTTAAAACCTATAGCAAAATAAAACATAACTTGATATAACATATGATGTCTCTGTATTGCTGGTTTTATATCACCCTTTAAAACCTATAGCAAAATAAAATATAACTTGATATAACATATGATGTCTCTGTATTGCTGATCTTATATCACCCTTTAAAACCTATAGCAAAATAAAACATAACTTGATATAACATATGATGTCTCTGTATTGCTGGTTTTATATCACCCTTTAAAACCTATAGCAAAATAAAATATAACTTGATATAACATATGATGTCTCTGTATTGCTGATCTTATATCACCCTTTAAAACCTATAGCAAAATAAAACATAACTTGATATCGAATAAAAAAAATAATTATGTCTTATTGTTAAAAAAACCTATGGTATAAAGTATTTAAATAAATTCATTATTCAATTACTTAGTTAGATATCAGATATTAGTAAATTTCATTTTGAAATCCCATTCAGAAATAGTGAGTATATATTTATGTGTTGGCTTCTAGATCTCATGAATATAATATTTTAAAATTTAAACCTCAAAATTTACTTTGTTGTAAGGGAAATACGAAACTGTAAAAATTCAGAGTTCTGAAGTTCACTAAACTGGAAAATTAAATTCAATAATAAACAAAAATTCCCAGTTACTTATGCATAATTACTTATGCATAATAAAGATCAAGTATAGTTTTTAATTCCTTTCTAAAAATTGTTTTGATGCCAGTCTCACAAACACTGACCCCAAATATCTTTTTTTATTCACATAATTCTAAATCATCACTCGATTGATCCAACTTCAAAATCTTGCACCATCAAACTTTCAGGTCTAACTATTATAGTTATTATAAAAATGAAAAAAAAAATAACTATTCAGAAAAAACAAACCTGAAGACCTGGCCAGAAAGCCAGTAATGAATCCATAAAATGTCTGGATAAAGCTTCTGGTTTATGCATATGTACATCAACCAATAATGGCCCCTGGCTTATATATTTCATGACTGCTGAATAATGCTGTAAAATAAAGTAGATCTTTTATAATGACTTTTAGAAACATAGCAGCCAAATGACTTTGCAATTAAACAAAAATTTGTAAAATTTGAAGTTTTAAACCATGATTTATATATAGGTGGTCTAACCTTGTTAAATCTGTCTAAATACTCATCATCACCAAGTAATATGTAGGCCTTTAATACATACTCATAGTACGAGTCTATCCCAGCACCAACTCCACTTTCTGTCAGAAACAAGAAAATATTCAGTAACAAAGTAATTTCAACATTTAACATATGATGAAGACATAATCTTTCAATCTCAGGGTGCAGGTTTCTCTCGCTACGTTGAAGACCCATTAGCCTTCAACATCGCCTGTTGTCTTCTCTTTGGTCGTATGTTATCTCTTTGACATATTTCCCATTTGAATTTTCAATTTGATTAATCACCACTCTTATATAGTACATGTGTACCTGTCCAAAAAACACCATGTGACCTCTCTTAATCCCGTCAAAGTTATTTCTAATTGACTTATCGCTTCCCTTCTCAAAACTATGTACATGTGAATAAATCTAGTTTACAGTACATTGTATTATCAACTAATCTATCTAACCAGCCATGACTTTGTAGGGTGCATCAACTCATTTGTTTAATAGGAATGAGGTTGTTTTTTTTTCTTCAGTTTTACAAATTTTATTTAGATTTAAAAAGCAAAGGCTGGTGGGGTAGAGTAACACATCTTTTTTCAAATTAATACCTTGGTTTTTTTTATCAGATTCAGTTTGACATTTGTAATTTGTCCCAGTCTCACTCAGAATTTAGTCTTTGTATATTGATTTTTTTTAAATTCACAATGTGCCATTTTATTATTATATAAACATACCTCTCCTAACCCAATCGCCATTATGTATATTAATAACTGTCCCAACGAGATCACTACTTCTGTGTCTTTGTTCCCATAAATAATCCATGGCCTTATGTGCTTTCTCCTACAAAAAGTGTAAGAGATAAAATATGGTAATTTAAAATATTGTTTTACCTCTATCATTTTGTCTATAAGCATTATCCATTCATTACTTGTTCTGCAAATCAAGTTAAGTTCTTTGATTTTCATTTTATGCTTTTTAGTTTTGTTTGAAATTCATGTAATTATGCTTTATTTTACAAATAATAAGAACAAACTTCATTCTCAATACAACCATGTCCTTTTACTCTCTTTTAAAAACTAAAACATTTCATTGCAAATTATTTCAGTGAGAAAAAATAGAAAAAAATATATGTTACCTCAAAAATAGGTTCTCCTGTTAGTCGACTCAAGGCAGCAAATTCTAAAACCATAGTTCCAGCACATGCTGTACAAGTATCCTTGTATTTATTAATCATATCTCTTATACCATGCCGTAAATTTACCTAAAAGTACATTTTTTAAAACATGTGTTTTTCGATATAAAAAGATGTCTATATTTCATATACAATGGCAAGATGAGGGAACTTTAAAGTACGTTTACTTCCTCAGATTAGTTCCATAGCTATTAAAAACATAAAAATTATAGGGACTGATTCAAAAAAATATCTCATTTTGGCAAAATGATAGTAATTACCATCACATGAATGCTCAACTATATTGAGTTGTAAATTCTATTTAAATTTCAGAAATATGACCTTCAACATTTTCAATATGCAACATGACATTACTGCAAAAGAGTACCATTAAATTTTGTTTGTATCTTATGTTAAATTGGACATACTCTAGGATAAGGAATTCCAGTGGATGTATTAAATGCTGGCAATAATCTGTAACCAATATCTTTAGCCATTGATAATAAGTCATCTGTATACCATTCCATTCCTTTCCTCCTCTTTTTAAGTGATGTTGCTAAAACATGTCCCCCTAAAAGTCCCCTGTAAAACATGTTCATTTCTATTTTCAAATTGATCTATTGAAAACTGTATAATATTATAGACGAGTAAAAGTTTTCAATTTAAATCAATATTTTCCTCTTTAATCATTTATAGGTAATTTAAAAAAATAAATACAGGTTTGAGGTTGCTAAAAAGTTAATTGATTAAATGAATTTCATTTTTCTGTTTAATCAAACTTTTATATTTAAACATCAATGATTTTAAAATTAATGAGTTTTTGGTATGCTCAGTTTCTTTGTCTAATCATTGAATGAAATGAACAACCAAAATATTTTCCAGTCAGAATGAGCCACTGACTGTTCAACAATCAGGATATGTTTTGGAGTTCATAGTAATCATAATGCATTTATAAAATTCATTTAGAGATATAAGTGTGACTTTGAGCACATATTTCACACGCATGAATGCAAGCTAGTTTCAATTTTGACACTTCATTGGTCTGATATGATGACAATTTTGTCTTCATGTACAATTATGTGAAATAAAGTTTTAAGTTTTCATTTAAGGTGGTACATAACACTACAGGGAGATAACTCTGTAAAAATCACCTGAACATTTTAATTATATTTTATTGTTCAGGAAATATTATGCTTTTCAATGATCCAAATTGGTGTTACTGATATTAGTACAACGAAATTTTTCAGATAAAGTTTGTGGTTCCAGTTTTTTGAGATTTTATATTTTTGTCATATGGTGAAAGTAAACATTTTGTCAAAATTTAAGAAAATTAAACAAGCCAAATTAATTTAAGTCAAGGTGTTGGGTACCACCTTAAACAAATGAAGATGAAATATATGACATTAAAAATCATATACATGTAACCATGGTAACATGTACTTACCCTAGAACCCTAATGTTTGTTTCAAATACTGATACAACAACATCTGTGTCAAAGTTCACCTGAGATATAACTAATCTGACAGCTTTATCAAACTCTTCTACTTCACCCAATACCTAAAAATTACATCAAAGATTAGAAAGAGAAGACAGAAATAAATTATAATATCTCAAAAGTAAACATGTAACGATTAGTTTTAATTCTTTCAACATCTGTTTCATGTAAATCATTATAATATTCATGTACATGTAATCAATGATATAGACTACATGTACATGTAGTTTTCACAAACTTCAGAACCAAAAGACTTCTCGGAAATTATTTCAAAAATTGAACAATAACGCAATGCCTGCAGTTTCTTTTACATTTAGTTATACTTGTTTAAGTTATACCGATGACTGAACATGCCAAAAACATTTGACAGTAACAAGACCAACAAAAGTAAGAAAGCATGCCTGGAATGTTTATGTCCTTGGTTCCTCATTGCAACAGGGACACTAATACTTGTCCTGAAATATGTCCTTGGTTCCTCATTGCAACAGGGACACTAATACTTATCCTGATATATGTCCTTGGTTCCTCATTGTAACAGGGACACTAATACTTATCCTGAAATATGTCCTTGGTTCCTCATTACAACAGGGACACTAATACTTATCTTGAAATACGTCCTTGGTTCCTCATTGTAACAGGGACACTAATACTTATCCTGAAATATGTCCTTGGTTCCTCATTGTAACAGGGACACTAATACTTATCCTGAAATATGTCCTTGGTTCCTCATTGTAACAGGGACACTAATACTTATCCTGAAATATGTCCTTGGTTCCTCATTGTAACAGGGACACTAATACTTGTCCTGAAATATGTCCTTGGTTCCTCATTGTAACAGGGACACTAATACTTGTCCTGAAATATGTCCTTGGTTCCTCATTGTAACAGGGACACTAATACTTATCCTGAAATATGTCCTTGGTTCCTCATTGTAACAGGGACACTAATACTTATCCTGAAATATGTCTTTGGTTCCTCATTGTAACAGGGACACTAATACTTATCCTGAAATATGTCCTTGGTTCCTCATTGTAACAAGGACACTAATACTTGTCCTGAAATATGTCCTTGGTTCCTCATTGTAACAGGGACACTAATACTTATCCTGAAATATGTATCAGTACCAATACCAACATTTTTACTTAATTCTCATGTTATAAATACTCACTACTAATGTTATAAATACTCACTGCTAATGTTATAAATACTCACTGCTAATGTTATAAATACTCACTGCTAATGTTATAAATACTCACTGCTAATGTGTCCAAAGTATCTATTAGCGTCAATGTAAAACTGTCAAGAAAAAATGAAAATGTATATTTGAAACAAATTAAATGCAATTATGTATGTTTTCTGTAAATTTCTAAAATTAAGAAAGGTATAAACATAAACATGTGTGCATACATTATGTCACATAACTGAAACAAGTTCTGATAACCAACTTAAAAGAAACATTCGGTAGGTTTCTGTTGGACAGATTATTTTTTTTTAGTTAACCATTTTACCTTTGTTTTATATGGAAAACATTCTGAGTTTTATAATTAATGCCAGGTTATCTTTATAAGAGTCCATCCAGCTATTGAGGATAAATATTTGTTTGCCCTGAACATGCATGAAATATTTGCCACTGGACTTTAAGCAACCCACGATCAATGTTTACTCTGTATTCCAATCATTATAAATGTATAATTGATCATTTGTAAATCTTACTTTCCTAAGCTATCATCTATATCGCCTCTGTTTGGTTGTGATCCTCTATAACGTCCTTTACAACTCAATGGCATCAATTCATCAGCAGGATAGGCATTCTCCTACAATTGGAAAAATAGAGTATGTTTAATTTACAAATTACGGTCATACTGTTTGTACTGGTCTTTTTGCTCATTAGAATGTGCTCTAGATGGATAATGGTGGACTGGTACTGTTTGTACTGGTCTTTTTGCTCATTAGAATGTACTCTAGATGGGTAATGGTGGACTGGTACTGTTTGTACTGGTCTTTTTGCTCATTAGAATGTGCTCTAGATGGGTAATGGTGGACTGGTACTGTTTGTACTGGTCTTTTTGCTCATTAGAATGTACTCTAGATGGGTAATGGTGGACTGGTACTGTTTGTACTGGTCTTTTTGCTCATTAGAATGTGTTCTAGATGGATAATGGTGGACTGGTACTGTTTGTACTGGTCTTTTTGCTCATTAGAATGTGCTCTAGATGGATAATGGTGGACTGGTACTGTTTGTACTGGTCTTTTTGCTCATTAGAATGTGTTCTAGATGGGTAATGGTGGACTGGTACTGTTTGTACTGGTCTTTTTGCTCATTAGAATGTGCTCTAGATGGGTAATGGTGGACTGGTACTGTTTGTACTGGTCTTTTTGCTCATTAGAATGTGCTCTAGATGGATAATGGTGGACTGGTACTGTTTGTACTGGTCTTTTTGCTCATTAGAATGTGTTCTAGATGGATAATGGTGGACTGGTACTGTTTGTACTGGTCTTTTTGCTCATTAGAATGTACTCTAGATGGATAATGGTGGACTGGTACTGTTTGTACTGGTCTTTTTGCTCATTAGAATGTGTTCTAGATGGATAATGGTGGACTGGTACTGTTTGTACTGGTCTTTTTGCTCATTAGAATGTGCTCTAGATGGATAATGGTGGACTGGTACTGTTTGTACTGGTCTTTTTGCTCATTAGAATGTGCTCTAGATGGGTAATGGTGGACTGGTACTGTTTGTACTGGTCTTTTGCTCATTAGAATGTGTTCTAGATGGGTAATGGTGGACTGGTACTGTTTGTACTGGTCTTTTTGCTCATTAGAATGTGCTCTAGATGGGTAATGGTGGACTGGTACTGTTTGTACTGGTCTTTTTGCTCATTAGAATGTACTCTAGATGGATAATGGTGGACTGGTACTGTTTGTACTGGTCTTTTTGCTCATTAGAATGTGCTCTAGATGGATAATGGTGGACTGGTACTGTTTGTACTGGTCTTTTTGCTCATTAGAATGTGCTCTAGATGGATAATGGTGGACTGGTACTGTTTGTACTGGTCTTTTTGCTCATTAGAATGTGCTCTAGATGGGTAATGGTGGACTGGTACTGTTTGTACTGGTCTTTTTGCTCATTAGAATGTGCTCTAGATGGGTAATGGTGGACTGGTACTGTTTGTACTGGTCTTTTTGCTCATTAGAATGTGCTCTAGATGGGTAATGGTGGACTGGTACTGTTTGTACTGGTCTTTTTGCTCATTAGAATGTGCTCTAGATGGATAATGGTGGACTGGTACTGTTTGTACTGGTCTTTTTGCTCATTAGAATGTGCTCTAGATGGATAATGGTGGACTGGTACTGTTTGTACTGGTCTTTTTGCTCATTAGAATGTGCTCTAGATGGGTAATGGTGGACTGGTACTGTTTGTACTGGTCTTTTTGCTCATTAGAATGTGCTCTAGATGGATAATGGTGGACTGGTACTGTTTGTACTGGTCTTTTTGCTCATTAGAATGTGTTCTAGATGGGTAATGGTGGACTGGTACTGTTTGTACTGGTCTTTTTGCTCATTAGAATGTGCTCTAGATGGATAATGGTGGACTGGTACTGTTTGTACTGGTCTTTTTGCTCATTAGAATGTACTCTAGATGGATAATGGTGGACTGGTACTGTTTGTACTGGTCTTTTTGCTCATTAGAATGTACTCTAGATGGATAATGGTGGACTGGTACTGTTTGTACTGGTCTTTTTGCTCATTAGAATGTGCTCTAGATGGGTAATGGTGGACTGGTACTGTTTGTACTGGTCTTTTTGCTCATTAGAATGTGCTCTAGATGGGTAATGGTGGACTGGTACTGTTTGTACTGGTCTTTTTGCTCATTAGAATGTGCTCTAGATGGGTAATGGTGGACTGGTACTGTTTGTACTGGTCTTTTTGCTCATTAGAATGTGCTCTAGATGGATAATGGTGGACTGGTACTGTTTGTACTGGTCTTTTTGCTCATTAGAATGTGCTCTAGATGGATAATGGTGGACTGGTACTGTTTGTACTGGTCTTTTTGTTCATTAGAATGTGCTCTAGATGGGTAATGGTGGACTGGTACTGTTTGTACTGGTCTTTTTGCTCATTAGAATGTGCTCTAGATGGATAATGGTGGACTGGTACTGTTTGTACTGGTCTTTTTGCTCATTAGAATGTGCTCTAGATGGATAATGGTGGACTGGTACTGTTTGTACTGGTCTTTTTGCTCATTAGAATGTGCTCTAGATGGGTAATGGTGAACTGGTACTGTTTGTACTGGTCTTTTTGCTCATTAGAATGTGCTCTAGATGGGTAATGGTGGACTGGTACTGTTTGTACTGGTCTTTTTGCTCATTAGAATGTGTTCTAGATGGGTAATGGTGGACTGGTACTGTTTGTACTGGTCTTTTTGCTCATTAGAATGTGTTCTAGATGGGTAATGGTGGACTGGTACTGTTTGTACTGGTCTTTTTGCTCATTAGTGCTCATGGCCAGTAAAAGATTAGTTAATAAGTCAAAAATATTATATGTTAAAAGTTAAACCTAACTTTGTCAATAGGGGACTAAAAAAGGAATGGATTGTGGTTATGACTTGAAATTTGATGGTCATCCGTGAAACAGATAATGCACAACCATTAACTAATTCATTATGTCTTGATGGCATATGTAAATCTTTAATCTAGATGATTTCTTAAATTTTACATATATGTATCTTATACATTGTATGTACATAAAATAATATTTAACAATTTTAAATGTTTCTTTACTGTTTTTTTCTAAGGGGTTAAATTTAAGAACTACTCACCATGTAAGAGTTATAAGCATGGAAGAACATTTCTTTAAGCTTCAATCTGTAAATAAAAAATAAAAGACTGAGTTTTAAAAAAAATAATTTTGTTTTATTCTAAATATATTGCAATAAAACAAATATTTCCTTATTTAATTCAAAAGAATTGGGATGCAAAAAGGCTATGGGACCACATATTAAAAATTGGGTCCTTTAATAGCTGAATATGCAGTATGGGCTTTTTCATTGTTGAAGGCCATACAACGACCTGTTGATAATCAATTATTTTTGAGTCATTTGATCTCTTTAGGAGTTGTCTCATTGGCAATCATACATCATCTTCTTATACTAGATTATAATAATTTGTCATCTCAACAAGATTGATTTTCTTGCTTGAGCCAGCATGGCATTCGAATATTACAAACGCCCTTAGTTTCTAGCGATAATTTAATTATCACCCTACTATGCTGAGAAAGGAAATTATCAGTCAGCAATATTACAAATGACATTTTATGATTTAATTTAATTGTCATTTGTAATATTTGAATGCCAAGCCAGCATGGCTTCTCTTTGTGGAGAATGACCACATGACGTTCTTAAGGTTTCCATTTGACATGTTTAATTTCTTGTTATTTTGGTACATTTTGTAATTGTTTTAGGGTTTACAAAATTGGGGGAGGGACCTTTTTTTACTGGCAAATTCAATAGCTACGATTAGCAGCATCAACATTCATGACATTGACAACATGTTTCATACCGGTTTTGTAAAACCTTGAAGAACAGTGTACCTGAGGAAGCAAGTTAACTCGTACCAATGGAAGCTCGTACCATGTTAACTCGTACCAAAAAAGTTAACTCGTACCAACGTAAAGTCGTACCACTGGGAAGTCGTACCATTAAAAATATATTAAAAAATATGAATGTTTTGTGGTGTTTTTTCTTTTTAAAATTAATAAAAAAAAAGTTGAATTACTGTAATTTTATACTGGATTTAAATGAAAACTTGGACAAAAATACGTTTTTTTTTTAAATTAAGATACTAATATAAATGGTCTTAATTACCTTAATTAATATATGATATTCCTTTGATTGTGTGATCAAATTAATACATTCCTTTGATTATGTGATTATTGGTTGATTATTAACTAATCAACTTGTTTAATCAAATTATTACATTTTAATAAATAAAATATATTTATCCTTTGTTATTCTGCCAGTACTGCCATTAAGCCTACTGGCCATTCACAATACCATTATTCACAATACAGATGGACAGTCAAACTCATAACTCATAAATAGAAATAAACTTAAAATGTTATGCTGCCAGCACTACCATTACGTCTACTGACTATTCACAATACCATTAGAACCATGGATGGACAGTCAAACTCATAAGAATGAATAAACGCCATGGCTAATAAATTATAGCACACAAGACCGTGACAACATAGGAAACGAAAGACTAAACTAAGGATGATATCAGGTTTCATTTACTTTACTATGCTATGCAACCCTTGCTTGGTCGGTAATCAATACCTTGTGCAAAATATTATATATAAAAAAAATCATACTTTTAACATGTTGGTCATAAACAATTTACAACCTTTAAAACACACTAAATCAATTCTTTCAGTGAATAAAATTCCTTTGAGAAACAAAAGAAAAGTACCCAAATCTGTTCAATGTAACTGATTTGGAATGGTTAAAAATTAAATCCAATGGTTATCAGTATAAGTTTAAAAAAGAATGATTCAAGGGAGACAACAAATCAAATCTGCCAAGGTATTGTCTATATCTAATACACATGGAACATTAGCTACAGATTGGTCATTGTACTTTCAAATTATATACATTTTACAGACTTAAGAGGTATTGAGAAAAATAACAGTATATATTCATAATTAAACGCCAATCAAATGCATTTAAATAAGTTGGTACAAGTTAGCAGTGGTACGAGTTTACATTGGTACGAGTTTTTTTTTAGTGGTACGAGTTGACGTTGGTACGAGTTTACATTGGTACGGGTTAACTATAATTCTAACCTGACATCTATGGCATCATCAGTTAAAGTTACTTACCGGTAATCATTCCATATAAAGTTGTCATGTCAAATGTTTATATCATTATGCATATATATGTGACACCTTTAATAAAAGATTAATTACCTATATGTATTGCTTATTTAAAAAAAAAAAACACAATACTGGTACAATACTGGTACAAAATTTTTATACCAGTATTGTGAAAAATACTGGTATACTAGTATTGCGATCACCAACTACAGGAGATCCTTTTTCTTTTAAAAAATGAGCGCTTTTAAAACAAACTTAATCTGATGTCCTTAAAACTGTTAAAACTTACTTTAACTCCCTTTTTTGAGACAGAGACATTGCTTTTACCAAACCATCTTCCAATACAAAAATCACAATTACAAAAGACAACACTATTACTACTTTTTGGCACTTCATTGTTGGACAAAATATGCAATGCTGGATTTGATTCGTCTGCCGATAACCTCTCTTTTGATGGTAATGTTTGATTGATTTTATCCTGTCGGTTGTGTTGTCATTTTGCCTTGTTGTCACTTGATGCACTTCCGGTTTGATTAAAAGATGGTATATCGACATTTTACAAAATCACATTCTTTAATAAATGTTTACATGGATGATCAAACATATATTATTGGTGAAAATTAATGTTCAATGTGATTGAAATAAGAAATGAAATATTTTTTGTTGAATAGGTTGTTTATTTTTTCAACCAAATATTTCATTATTTCTTTACTTTATTCATAAATCAAGTTCCGGTTTCTGGTGAAGGACATGTGAAGTGTACCAACTTTCGATTGCTGCCATGGCCTTAATGTTTCAGAGATTAGGCTCTCATATATTGAGAACAAATTTTAAGTCCACTTTTCAAACTACCAGAACTGCACAGTCACTTGTCAGTCATTCAGAGGCAAGTTTAATTGTTTCAGGAATGATATATTGATCCCTTCTTTCCAAATGTATTATTGTCTGTAATATGTGCTGCTGTACACCAGTCATCAAGCAACAATTATTTAATCAACTTGAATCATAGCTGTTCCTTTAAAATGTGATCAAAGTCACTTCATCATTATTCGCGTCAGCAACCAGATTCTGCTTCTTTCATGCATGCAGTAATTTTGCTAGCGCTCAACATTTTCCTTATTTACAAAACGGTTTTCAAAATGACGAAAGTATTTCAAATCAATTTTGTCACTTAAATTTTTTAAGTATTAATATATTCGCATGAAAATATTACAAATCTACCTGTCCATGTTTTCAACAAATGTTTTCGACAAGATTATGACCCAATGAGGTAATAATCGGGTACAACATGACAGGTTATTGAGGTGGTAAAAGTTGTTATTACAACTAATCCACTTATAGCCATCGTATGGGTTACTAATCCTTAATTATTAAATCTCATGATTGACAATTATAATTATTATTTCCAGGATAATCAAGTCAGTCAGCATTTCAACAACCAGGAGTATAGATACGTCATTTGATCAAAATTGTTTCCCCCCAGATAGTTCACATTTAAATTTAATATTTCTTAATCCATCATAATTTGACAATGTTTGAAGTTCGTTTGTCGTAGATTCGTCATTTGAACGCATTTTCGTCATATTTGATATAAACTTTCTACAATTTCCATTTAAAAGATAGGACTTTATTCAAAACGTTCAGAAAAGTTTTCTGGTGCTTTAATTTTTAGACACTTAAAACGTAAAATACGAAATAATTTAGTATCAATTACACGAGAAAGACTTATATATATATCTCTTACTAAAGATATTTAAATTGAAAAAAGGATAATTTACTGCTTTTATAATACACAAACCAAACCATAGATGAAACCAGGCTCATTTTGAATTTATTATCCACATATCACTTCCCGTTTTCATTTCATTTTAAAACCAAAAGTTGTAAACATGATCTATTTTTGATTTGTTTACAACCTCCTTTATACACTACAGTCATTAAAATCATTCCAAAAAGGATTTTTATACAGTTCCAACTTCATAGAAATTATTTCCAAATATCGATTTTGACGCTTTACAAGGGAATGATTATGCAGAGAGATACTGTTGCAAGTTAATTTCTGCTGTGACTCCTTGTTTAAAAAAATGGAATCCAATTTTATTAGTCATGAATGTCCCTTAGGAACAAACAGAAAAAGAAATCTTGAACTAAATTTCTGTATTCCATTAAAGAATCTTATTATTATAACATTGTATAAGGGCCAAACCAGTCAGATCATACAATAACTGTCAAGCATGCCTAAGTCCTTTAAAGTCTGACAAAGATTATCTAGTAATATATATCCTTGGTCCATTGCTGTTACACAAAATAAGGTTGATTTTAATATCACGCAAAAGTGACTAATGTCTAAAGCCCTCAAAATCCTAGCTTAAACCCTGCGCATGTCACAATTTTTCTGGTTGGTCCATGGAGTGGAGGTTTTTGAAAAATCTTATAAGACTACTGAAGGCGTCACAGCAAAAAATTAACATTTCACTACGTCATAACTATTTGAGAAAGGGAAAAATAAAATCTTACTTTTAATTATGATGAACATTTAAAATAGTTATGATGTAGGTTTTTTTTTTTAATTTCAAGGATAACCATATTGTATGTTGAAAACTCTACAATCATTATAAGTGATTAACTTGAAAGGATCTTATCATTCTTGATTACTGCAGTGATTTTCCTGGTGTTTAGGGGAAGGGTCCTGGGGCCCATGCAATTGGGAAAAAAATTATGGTTTGGGAAAAATATGATTGGTCTTTACGACAGCGGGCACACGGCATAAGCCGTGTGCGCCTCGCTAGGGGGGTTTGGGGGCATGCCCCCCCATGAAAATTTTGAAAATTAGGTGCAAAATCCTGCATTCTGAGAAAGATTAACTGCATGAATTGCCTACAAAATAAGCTATCTTTTTAAGGAAAAGGATTAAAAATAAAAGTTGAATGTGTCTGAGGACACATTTGCATGCACTCAAGCTTTGCAACTTTACTCTTGAAAGGTAAAACTCAACCTATCCCTTCTGATTCTATTTATAATGATGAGAATCTATAGAAATTCTAAAAAGACACATTTGAAATCTGAAGCATTTATTTTTTAGTTTTATTTAAAATTCCAAGTTTTCCTTCATGTTTATTTTTAAACATGTCAACTAGTTGTTCCAGTTCTGTATCTGAGAGTCGGTCTTTTCCTTCTTTCACTTGTTTCATCAGAAGGAAGTAGAAACGACTTTTTGAATCCAAAAGCTTCCAGCTTCCGGCATTTACTACCGTCCGCCGCCTTTAGCTTCTTTGTGTAATATTTGGAATTATGAGACATGATCTACGTTCATTTTGTTTACATTATGTCTCATTTTTTTGCTTTGTCATTGAATTATTCATTCGGATGTTTCAAGCGCAAACGTGACCAGAATATCGTAGATTGCAATGCAATCCAAAAAAGATTGCAAACCAATCATCGTCTTAAGTGAACGATAATGATAACTCCCGAAATACCCCGAACGCTCAGAGATTTGTCAACAAAATAATACACGATACGGAGATACGACAATAACAAAATCTCGCGACTATGTCCATATACGATTGGGAATTTTAGAGCTGAAAATTGGGAAAAAAAGAGCATATTTCTCTTTGGGAATGGGGCCGAAATTCGGCCCCAAAATGAGGGTTGGAAAATCACTGTTACTTTCATTCAATCAAAATTGAAAACTTATTTGCAGCCACTGTAGCTCTTTTCAGAGCAGGAGACTATACCCTGAAACTATATTTTTTTTGCAAGGCCAGGTAAAAATCTATGAATTTCATACAGTTTTGATTATGTCGAATATGCCTGTATCATGTCTACATGTAAATGGGTATGCACATGACCTGATTTCAGGTTTTTTATGTTCAGAATTGGCACTTTTTTCCACATGTTCTCTGGGTAGAACTTTTTTTGTAATATTAAAAGTACACTTTATTTTTATTTTATTATCAAGAAGAGACAATTCTGGTTCCAGGGATATCATTGCACCCATTATCATGATTATCAAATTTGAAAGATTTGATTTTCTGTTCGAGGTTTGAATTATCTCCCCTTAACTACTTTTTTTTTCTTCCCAAAACCATAAATTTACTAGCGTGACTCTTGTGAGGTCAAATCATGCCAATTAAAAAGATATAACATGTAGCATGATTAGCAAACATAAGAAAAAAATGTTTGCTAGTATTTTCTATTAGAGATAAACTTTTTGTCAGATTCACAGTGATTCAGATTCAATATAATTATATTTTATTAAAGTTTGAAGAACTACAAAACATGGAATCAAAGAAATTGGCAGAGAGGACTTGAAAAATAATCCCAAGAAGGCTTGTGAATGATAGTTTATTGAAGATAATAGTCAAATGAGATGTTCCTTATACAAATATGAAATTAAAATAGTTATGAATAGTTATTACAATCATGGGGTTTCCTCATTTTTGAAGGTCTTTCAATGACATATATTTGAATTTATCATATAATTAGAATAAATAACATTTAATTTTTACTGTATGATAATAACATTAAATTAAAGTAAATTCCATATTTTTTGAATTGGTGCTTAGCGGGCTGATATGAAAAGTTTATCACATGCTTCGAATGTTATCACATGCCTTTCCGTAACGTTATCACATGGCATTCCGGTGATACTCTGCAAATTCTGGAAAATACACCTCAATGCTACGTTTTCAGTGAAACATTACAAAGTAATGAAAGTAGTGTACAAAAATATTATTTGGATACTGGAAAGTATATTGTGTAAAATAATTTAAAAAAAATAATTTAAGTAAATGCATTTTTTAACAGTTTCAAACATAATAAAAAGTTACTTTAAAACAAGTTGACTTTCCAAACAGTGTTCATTATGTATATTGTTGAATTTTTGTTGCTGTTGTTCGATTCCTCTATATCAAAATGATTTTCTTCTCTGTTGAGGCATATGATAGAAAGATTTGTATGTACAAAATTTGGGGTCCAACGTCCGTGAACTTTCAGTCTTTGAACTTCTTTTTTGGAACCACGTAAAAGGATCAATATATGAATCTGTTATTTTTTTCCATTGTTGAGAAGCATATGATAAAAAGATCATGACATGTCATTTTTCATATCGCATGTATTATCAGCCCTCGGTCAACATCAGCCCTCGAGCCATGCGGCTCTTGGGCTGATATTGAACCTAGAGCTGATAATACATGCGATATGAAAAATGCCATGTAATAATCTGATATTATCAAGATTATTTGGACTTTAATGAATAGTTGTCTCAATTATACTAGTTTTACTACTTGTCCTAATCTTCAATGAAATAATGGCCGATAATTAAACACTCTGTAACAGCACTGAAGAGAAGTTAAAGGAAAGAAGAAAACATATTAACATGTTAATAGCATCATTTTCTGTAATATGTACATGTGGGGTAATGCAATTCACTGTAGTAAAACTAAGAATTTGTTTTGTTTTATCTACATATAGAAAACTCTTAATATAAAGAAAAGAAGATGTGGTATGATAGACAATGAGACAACTTTCCACAAGAGACCAAAATGACACAGAAATTAACAACTATAGGCAACCGTACGGCCTTCAACAATGAGCAAAGCACATACCGCATAGTCAGCTATAAAAGGCCCCGAAATGACTATGTAAAACAATTCACACGAGAAAACTAACGGCCTAATTTATGTATAAAAAATGAATGTTTACTACTTTATTTTCTAGGTGCCATGTTTACCTGTGATCTTTGATCCCAGTCAAAAACAAGTAAAAGTAAACAATAAGAATCAAAACTCTTCGGATAGTGTTGCTTTATTTTTCTGGTGCAGTGACAATGTGACATCATGTGACAAAAATAAATATTCTGTTGGAGAAAAAGAACAAAACCATTTTGATTGGAGAAAAGATTTACTCATAATAAATTCAGATTTATCTACATTGTGTATTCTTCCAAGATTGAAAAGGAGTCTTGAAATTACGTATGAAAATGGCCAAAACAATGACCATGCCAGTTCTGAGTTTTTAAGTATTTGTTCAAACTCCAGTGCCGGCAAATCATTAGAATTTCTACAAAATGACATTTCAAGAGAAATAAGTTCAACGTTAGAGAGTATAAATCTACCTCAAGAAGAATTAGAATTTTTGAAAAGCAGTATATCATGGTATAGCAGTCAACCCATACCTTCATCACCAGACAAAACAGATTTAAAAACCCCTGATGACAAAAGTCTGGGGAAGCCTTCCATGGAACAGTTGAATGCTGTTAAAGAAAGATTGGCAGAAACAGTATGTATTACTTAAGGATGAAACTCATTTTCTAGAGGTTATGGTAATTGATGTTTAAAGTGAACGGATTGTCTCACAAACTGAATAATAGTCTGATGGACTTTCATGTTACGTTTTTGAGTCATAGAACCAGTTTCCACATCAATGATCATCTAGAAATCTGTTTAATCCTTAAATATTCTCAACCCAAACATTTTATCTTTATTTTTTAATTTCAACTTTCTTAGAACCCCAGTATGAATATATTACAGTAAAATCGTCAGTGTTTACATTGGACAATGGTTATGAAAGTAGATTCTGCATTAAGGTCAGACAGTGAATATGATAACAGACCAATCACATTCAAGATTGTGTAGTAGATATGCAAGTCATACAAGAATTATATTTTTGTTATTACACTTTCAAATCTTCCTGGATGGTATCTCTTTGTCCACTGCAATTCATAATTTCCTTTTAAAATATCAATTTTAGAATGTTTATCTAGTGGTCAACGGTTACAATTTTCCAAAGAGAATTCTATATGGTTCAAAGCCCAAAAAGATCCAGAACAATTTGTATGTAGTTGACAATAATTTCATATTACCTGGTATATAATTATATTATAGTTGACGGCGATTAGCATTGTGTAACTCTTACTGTTATTATAAATTTTCTGGAGTCTGTACAGTTATTTTCAAATTTCTTCCATTTCAGCTTCCAAATTTTTTTAATAAGGTGATGGACTATTCTATATATGACCCGAAAGTGGTATTTGTGAACAATATATGGAATAGAAAAACCTCGTAAGTAGTTAAAAGGCACTCAGTAAATCGCTATTATTTTTTATGAATGTAAAAGAAAGGATATGGTGTATCAATTCTATACACAAAGTTATAATTATTAAAAACCAAAAGCAAAGGAACAACTTTATTGCTGTTCTTCATCTCAAAGTCATAGAACTGGCTAAAACATAAAGCAAAAACTCTGACCTCACTAAAACTTTGAGACAGCTCCTTGACTGGAATTCTTGGTTTATAGACTGGATCAAAATAATGGAAATGCTTGAAATAAACACAAAGTTATATAAATGTCAACATACAAATTAAGGATACTGTGTACTCAAAACTGAAAAGGACTTTATTGTTTAGAGAATTAATTCAATTACAAGTAGGAAGATTCTAAATGAAAATAATCTTCTCACTGAGTCAGTCTATCCTAAAACAGACATGAACATTAAACAGAATTATTGTGGAGGATGACATTGACAGTATTATAGTTCATTTACAAATATTCCATTATAAAATCGATTCAGGTACAATGACTGAATATAGCACTGTGATGAAAATATAGCATTATGTTTCCATGGTGCATTAAGGTTCTGGGGACAACACTGAGTGATTGTAACCTCTATAAAATAATTGATTATCATTGATATTGGCATGATTGGTGAACTTCTTACATTGAGTGTCATAAATTAAACAGGATCTGTCAGAGATCTACCAGCATCACCAAAGTAATCAAAGCATCAAATTTCTGCAAATATTAGAATGATAATTTTCTTTCCCAACATTAATGGTTAATTAGTTCATAGACAAGCAGTCTGAACATCATTTTTATTTACAAAATAAGGTTAGTATTTTTGATGATCGTCCCTTACCCAATCATTAAATCCATTTATCAAAATAAAAAATAGTAAATTTACAAGACAAACTGAAAAAATTTCCTGCAAAAAATAGACATGTTCTTAAAATTGTGATCAAACATGAAATCATACTTCATAATTTGAACTGCTATTAAATTTGATTTGGTGTTAGATGTAATAGAAAATGGTAACTCTGTATTTATAAATTTTTATAGTTGCACGTTAAAAATCATGGTTCATGTACATACCCACGAAATCTAAGAAAATGTGTATGATCCCACAAATACAAATGAATCAACAGTGATCCAAACTTAAAGCTTGAAGTTAATGTTAATATAAACCATATTGAGAGAACCTTGTGTTTGTGTAAATTATAATTTAGTAAAAAGTTTATTTTAAAAAAGATTACATTATGACTCATAAGCTGATGGCAAATAAAGTTCAGTTATGTGACAATATTTATTTTTTTTAGTGGCATTGGCATGTATTCTTTAAATCTATCTGTGATCAGGATATTGGCATATTTCAAGTACACTCAAATTACTGTACAACTACTTAAAATAACAGTCCACCCTGAGGATGGAGCAGTGAAAGTTAGATGGAGGGTTGCTGGATTATCAAACACAGCATCTTTAAAGTTTTGGAATTTCTATCCAGGAAAATACAGGGAAAATGTTGAAAAGGATTCACAGTAAGTAATACTTGTCCATTTCCAGCAACTTCATTTATTTTTGCATTATAACACCCTTACAATACACATATTAATGTCAAAATAGACATTCAAGTAAACAAATCATATTCCTTGAAAAAAAAAAGGAATAAATGTTCACTGACAATTCAGATGAGTTAACATCATTTTGAAAATAAATATCACAAACGCTACTTTGTGGATCGGCCATTGGCTGAAGAGAAAATGAAAAGAAATCTACGCGAGACAGCGTTTCATTCATGAATATTTCATGAATGAACATTTTCCAGCACTATTTTTTACTATGTACGATATTTACAACTGTTTATTATTGAATAAGTAAAAGCCCGAGTGTATCGAAAGATTCCGGTATGCGAGAACAAGTAGATATTTGACCAAGTTGTCAGATAATTGACAAGTAATAATGGTTTGATTTATTTTAACAATACACAGGTGATAGAATATAAAATAATCGATAATTATTATTGTCTCACGCCAAAGACAAGTAAAGGTAAATACTGGCTTTAATAGAAAAGTGCATTGTTTTTGTCAAACTGACATCGATCTGAAAGTTTTGATGCCAAAAATCATTTGAAAACTTTATTGCGTTATTTAAATATTTAGCTGTTTCACATTCTAATGTGGATGTAAGGACCTTCACTCGTTCAGCATGCTCAAGTGGATCAAACTGACAACAGAAAAACATTGTCTTAATGACAATTATCATAGCATCCGTATAATTTAAAAACAACCGATTCATCATCTACTTCTTAGAATATTATAGTTCAGTGTATCAAGACCTAGGGCAAGCTAAAGACAAGTGCTGTAGAAATTATTAATTTATTATCTAATAACATTTGTCCATGTACTAGCTCAATGACTTTCTTAGTGCTTAACAATGCAGTGGCAGATCCAGAACTTTTTATCCTCACACTTTATTCCTGGGGCAGTATGATTCTTTAAGATTGACCTATAATTAACAATGTGTCGTCCTAACACAGAGGCAATGATTACTAGTATATCAAATAAATGGCTTAAAACAAAAATCTCAAATGTCATTGCTTCAATGGTAATTACACAGCAGCAACTAAAATGTGTTACAGGGTTATAAGCACCTCAGATCAACATCGTATGAATCTAGTATATATAAACGTTTTATTCCTGAGGTCATACTACTATTTTTATGCCCCCACCATATTGAGTTTTATCCTTGTTTTTTTCTGTAAGTATGTACGTCCCTTACTTGTACGTATGTCCATGCATCCCAAAATTGATTTCTGTTCTCTTACTTTAGTTTGCATGAACCAAATTTTATGAAACTTATACGCAATTCTTATATTAAACACAAAACACAAGTCAAGTTCGAATTTTGTTGGCGTCACTCTTACCATTCTAGATGTAAAGGGGGGAAATTTTCAGTATACCCTATCAAGTATATTTACCCTTATATATAAGATTGACTTGTAGCTTTCTTTGATTATACATTTATCAGGTGAACATAAAAACGGTCTTTAGATTTAGAAGTATAGATATGTATATATATAAAACAAGAATGTGTCCATAGTACACAAGTGAGTACAAAAGTTCAGGGTCGAATCCGATACCAATACCAATAGTACATGTATATTCACCTATTACCTATTACCTTATCTGTACATTTCTCATCTGACAGGTGCACCACCAAACTCGTGTATTTCGAATTTTGCTATATACACGGGTCATAATTGCAGGGTTGACACTAATAAATTCAATCATTGTCAAATTGTTCCCTATTGTAGTATTTTAATCAGTAAGACTTTCTAAGATGACAATACGAATACTAAAATTTTTAAAATAAGGCGTATAGGTACAGTTTTAAATTTGTTAGCGGGCATGACATAAAACAGCGAATCAAAGAATTCAACTTTATTTATAACTAAATGAATAAATATAGGACAATGCTGCATGTTGATTAAAAAATTAAAAAATACTTCAGGGCCTTTTGTTTTCTGAATAATTAATGTTACCAATAATTGATAAGTTCCAGGTCGATAGGTTCAAACAGAAAGATTTTGAAAGCAGAGGAAACTGTGCATCTTGTAATGGGCATGACTTTATCATATGACAATCCCAATACTAAAATAAGGCTTACGCATAGTTATATACATAAGTTCAGTCACGGACCCCCAATATCACGGGTGTGTTCTAAGTTTCAAATTGATTGGACTTCAACTTCATCAAAAACTACCTCGACCAAAAACTTTAACCTGAATGGGACAGACAGATGAACGGACGGATGGATGAATGGACGCACAGACCAGACAACATAATGCCCATAAATGGGGCATAATAAGTGATTTTTGGAAATTGCTGCGAGACAATGGTTTAGTTTGAAAAATCAAAACTGTGATTAAATACATATTTGAAATAATACACGTCTGTAACCTATTTGAAATAATGCACATATACAGTTGCAAACTTTCCAGAGGTGCTATCCAGCACTTCGATTCAAGTTTAATGACAGTATATATTCTTTGTTAATTTGTTAAATTGATATGTTTAGTTTTCATACCTAAAAGGCCTTTGTAAGCAGGGTCTTGAATTAAAATAAAATTTGAAACTTGCAAAATGACCATGTTATTGATTAAGTAAAATATAAAATCAGAGCATGACAATATCAACTTCGGTAGATCAAGTTCTTTCATTTGCAGAAAAAAAAAATCCGTTCATAGCTGAAATTTGTTGAGTTTAATAGCTTGACTAATCTTATTTGCTGCTGTCTAATTGCATTTATTGTTCTGTAAATGTCTGTTAGTTATATTTTTCCTTAGGTTGCTGTCCCATTGATGTGACTCCAAATCTTTTTTTAAACAAAATTCTCATTAACACAACCGCAAACATTTATAATGCTATGATGTCGTTGTCGTCGTCTGTGTTGTCATCGTCTGAAGACACATTGGTTTCTGGACAATAACTTTAGTTTAAGTGAAAAGATCTGTATGAATTTTTTTCAGAAGGTTCAATACCACAAAGGGAAGGTTGGGATCGATTTTGGGCATGATGGTCCCAACCGTTTAGGAATTAGGGCCCAAATTGGCCCAAAAACAAGCATTTTTCCAGTTTTGGGATAATAAGTTGTGTATAAGTATTTCAAATGCTCTGACACTGTACCACAATGTTTAAAACCACAAGTAGAAGGTTTTGATACATTTTAGGGGTATTAGGGCCAAAGTTGAGGAATTAAGGGCCAAAAATAATCATTTTTCTAGTTTCCAGACAATAACTTGAGTGTAATTATATGGATCTCCCTGAAATTGTACCACCATGTTACATATAACAAAGGGGAGGCTGGAATTAAGTTTTGGGTTAATTGCCCAAAATATATAAGAATTGGGGGCCAAAAAAGGGCCAAAAAAAAATCATTTTTCTAGTTTCCAGACAATAACTTGTGTTTAAGTATATGGATCTCCCTGAAATTGTACTACAATGTTCCATACTACAAAGGAAAGGATTGGATTGAGTTTAAAGGTCATTGCTTCAAGGGTGATTTCATTAAGTGGGGGGGGGGGAGGTTTGGTTACAATTTTATTAAGGGATTGTTAACAATATTTCAAATTTCGAAATTTGAAATTTTCAAGAAGAAATCTTCAATTGCACAGTATTGTGTAATAGATTTGTTAGATCTTTGACCACATTTATTTTGTGACTAAAACCTATATTATGTCAAAAATTTGATCACAATCCAAATCTAGACCGTATCAAGCTTGAATATTGTGACCAAATTTGCCTGTTCAGGGTTCAACCACTGCAGTCGTATAAAGCTGCGCCCTGCAGAGCACCTTGTTTTTTAATGTATAAATAATTTTAATGTATAATAACACACAATCTTTTGTCTTTTGTAGATGGACTGATGGCCTTTCCACATATTACATCAATAAACATGGTATAATATACAAACATGTTGTAGACAATGTAAGTATAATTCAGGTGTATTGATGAACAGATAATGAACAATTAAATATTCAAAAATAGTGTACATTATTGTAAATGATTAACAGTTTCTTGAATAAAAAAACAAAAGAAAGAAATTAAAATCAAATTAAAACATTTAAAAATGGAAAAAAGTAAATTATCTTAATTTTCTGACTGAGAAAAAAACTTTTGTATTCTTATTAACCCTCTTTCTTTTCTGCTGTATTGCTTTATCTTTTTTTATATGATTATTGGTATCACTTCGTTTTTGTCCGAAGACAGTTGGTTTCCGGACAATAACTTTAGTAAAAGTGAAAAGAAATCCAAAAAATTTATACACAAGGTTTATTATCACAAAAGGAAGGTTGGGATTGATTTTGGGGGTTATGATCCCAACAGTTTAAGGAATTAAGGGCCAAAAAAGGGGCCCAAATAAGCATTTTAGTAGTTTCCAGACAATAACTTGTGTTTAAGTGTATGAATCTTTCTGAAATTATACAATAAGTTTCCTTACCACAAAGGGATGGTTAGGATTGACTTTGGGGTGGTTATTGCTCAAACCATTTGGAATTATAATCAATTCTAAGTTCTTTGACTACAGTTATTCTGTGTCAGAAACCTATTATGTGTCAAATATTTAATTACAATTCAAATTGAGACCTGTATCAAGTGCTATTTTCATACACAAGATCTTTCTTTAAACATATCACTTGCTTTAAATTTTGTATTACCAGGGGAAGTAACTCTAAATGCTCCAATCAAATGTTGTCACTAATATATATTTTGTTTTTGTTGTAGGTTATACCAGACAATGAAATACCAAATGTAGTCCCAGTTGCTCCAGTTGCATGATCTTGAATCTGAACACTCAAAAAGAAGACTGATGTGTCACAAGAAAACAGTTAAAATGTCTCATATCAAAAGTTTATTTAAGGAATGACTGTAATATTTTTTCTGTCTATGAAGAAATAACATTAAAAATTTGGTGCACACTGAATAACGCGCGTAGCGGGTTATTTAACAGTGTGCACCACATTTTTTATGTTATTTTGAATAGACAGAAAAAATATTACAGTCATTTCTTATAATTTAATCCTAAATTCCATTTTAAACCGTAGAAAACCATGAAAAACCGTTGATGAAGTCACGGTCACATGACTAAATTATGTCTATGGGCTCATAACAAAAAAACGTCAGCCAATCAGAAGACGCGTTACATCCAAAATTAAATTATTTGTAAATAAATAATATACTTGCTTCAGCTTAAGATTCAGTATAGATCACATTACTTGATAGTTTGCATTTGAAAATCTGGCAAAAGTTTTGAATATCACTATTTTTTTTCCATCACTTGTGTTTGTGAACAATATATGTAATCACATTTGCTTATTAAGGTGAAAATGACATATAACCAGAGAAATGAGATACATCAAAGTTGTTTGGACGGTTCAAACTGAATAAGCCAAACTTTTTGTGTACTAATAGTAGAGGTTTTGTTCATTTGTGTTAAGTAACTGTCATATTTCAAGTATGTTAACCTCCAAAGTTGCATGTTAATTTAAGATTTTGGAGGTTTACAGACTTATCGAACTTGGCAGTTTGATCATGATAGTTATGTTAGTAATAATGCAATTTTAGTCTCCTGAAGTTGATTGATTTAGATATGCAACCAATAATAAAGAACAAATTCCTTAAATTATATTTTGATTTTCATTGTGTAAAGTAAAGCACATTATTATAACTGATGGTCAGAGGTTTTTATAAAGTAAATGAAAGATAACAGAACATTTTTAAAATGCTTTAATAGTTATACATGTATACTTTAAAACTATTAATTTTAAGTCAGTGAAATCTATGTAAACCAAGATACTGCTGATTGGGTTCAGATTGCATAAAACGCAATCAAAACCCTATGGAACTGACTTGACATGTAAATCTTCCAAGGCTCATCACTACCTTTTTGATACACAAAATATGGTGCATTGATCATATATCCTGTAGGATATCCATAAACATTTCCAGAATTTTATCTGTATAATATATGTCCAGATATTCAAGTCACAAAATAGTATTACACTTGTCAAGAAAATTTCATAACTTTTGCAAGGTGTGGAGGAATCTAATATCCGCTCTAAAAATTTCTAAAAATATAAATGATGTCATTGTTAAAGTCATCTGTAAAAATTGGAGTTATCTTCCTTTGTCCAGAATATTAGTTGAATCAACCACAACCAATGCCTTGTAAAATGCAATACAGTTAACTCTCGTTGTCTCGAACTCGGTTGACTCGAAGTTTCGGATGAGTCGAAGTTTTCACACGGTCCCGAACATTATTCCATACAAAAGTATGTAATTCGACTCCTGATAAGTCGAAATTTCGGTTGAGTCGAACTAAATTTACGGTCCCAAGGTTAACAAAGCATTCAAAATTCATTTTTTATCTCGAACTAATACACATATGTCAAAACATGACCTCCGGGATTTAAATGGATTGAAGAGTTAATCTGACAATACACGTGTAATTAAATTTTCGGTCACTGACCACTGTATTGATTTATGACATGCTATTTCCATGAGTGTTTACCTAAGATTATCTTTTATAGAATTTTGATAAATAATTAGTGATACATTGTTAATGTTCATGAAAAAGTATTTAAAATGTTTACAAAACAATTAATTTGTGATTTACACTAATGAGCTTGGGTGTGTATAAAGTGAGGATTATGGCTTCCGTTGATGATCACCTAAAAACTACTCAAACGGTTATATTTTCTTTTGAAAAGAAAGAGTGAGATAAAACAAAATGAATCGAAATCAAAATTTTCTTAAATCTCTTGTATCCGAGAATAAACAATTTTGTCAGCTATAACCAACCTGAATAACGAAACTATCGATTGGAATTTACTCTCTTGGAAAAGCCATAGGATTTTTTTAATTGAAACAATTGAATAAGTACAAATAATGTCATTATAATAATAAAAGACTGTGACATACAAATACATCGATAGGATACTAGAATATCGATCCCCTTGCCATATTCACCCGGATTTATTTTAGCTTTACCAAGCTAAGCAAGAGTTGTGTCCCTTAGATTGTCGAACTTCCGGTGTTCGTTTGAGTCGAACTACGTGTATCTCGAAATATTTCTCTGGTCCGGCTGACTTCGACATAACGAGAGTCGACTGTATTTAATTTTACTTCCCACTGATAAATTAAAGCCATCTTACAAGCACTTGGATTTTTTCCATTAATACTACCAGGATTGTTTTTATCTGGTTTTGGTTACTTTACTTAATGAGGGTTTTGTTTACTATTCGGTTTATTGTTTATTGATTTAATGTAAAATTATAGTATTTAGGTCTATTTTGTTTAAAACAAGAAAAGGAGGATATATTACATTGACAATCTATATACCTAAGGCCTATAAGATTTTGGTTGTACAACTTAACATATTATTTGTGCATGTTGTATTTTTATATTAAAATATTATTATTAGAGTTAATTCGTCTATATTTAGAGACCAGAAAATTAAATCATATGCATTGCTGCTTATGTTTATCAATTTTTAAGTTCTACTCAAATGGTAAATACTGCTATTCATTAACCTGATACTTTAGGGTGAATTGAGATGAAACTAATTGTAATGTAAATGGTATATTCATGTCACAAAATTCATATACACATTTGTCAAAACAGAAGCAAAGGAACCTCTTTCATTGCTGTTTTTCAATTTAAATACACAGCAGAACTTTAAGCAAACCTCACCTGCAAGAATGCCATCACACTAAAACTTTGCGCTGAAGAACACATGTATATACCAAATATAGTCTTATCATGAAAAAAAAGCTAAACAGCTTTAAAATGGTCATTGCACCATAAAAATGAGGTCAAGGACAACAGATGAGGCATCTTTTTACAAGATATTGATTATATAGCTTGTTTACATTCTAAATTATGACTGTTAAAGAAGCTAATGCCGCTGCTGTCAGATTAGCCTTCTTGAGTCTGGCATTCATTTGTTCAACATTCATTGATGGTAGGCAAGACATAAACAATGGAGCTGTATGTACACATGTTGGTTTAAAAGTAATAAGATAGCAAGTCAACCTTTGCACAGATTAATTTTTGTCGAGTCATAGAAAGCTTGACTTAGGGATAGTAACATCTTAAAAGCTTTATATTTTAGAAGGTGGAAGATCTGGATGCTTCATGCTTTGTATATAGATGCCTCATGTTTTGAAGTTTTTTTGTCTGTCACATGTCCATTGTCCTTGACCTCATTTTCATGGTTCAGTGAATATTTGAAAAAAAGTTAATATTTTTTGTAAAGTTAATTTCTCTTATTATGAGTAATAGGATAACTATATTTGGTATGTGCATACCTTGCATGGTCCTCATGCCCATCATACAGTTTTTATTTGACCGTGACCTCATTTTATGGATCAGTAAACAAGGTTAAGTTTTGGTGGTCAAGTCCATATCTCAGATACTTTAAGCAATAGTTCTAGTGTAATTGGTATATGGAAGGATTGTAAGGTGTACATGTCAAACTGGAAGGTGTCATCTGACCTTAACCTCATTTTCATGGTTCTGTGGTCAAAGTTAGGTTTTTGGGTTTAGTTTTTTTTATATACATGTACTATATGCAATAGGTCAGCTATATTTAGTGTATAGAAATATTTCATGATGTACCTGTCAGTCTTGTAGGTTTTATTTGACCTCATTTTCACGCTTCATTGCTCAGTATTAAGGTTTTTATACGACCGCAAAATTTGAAAAATTTTTCGTCGTATATTGCTATCACGTTGGCGTCTGCGTCGTCGTCCGAATACTTTTAGTTTTCGCACTCTAACTTTAGTAAAAGTGAACGGAAATCTATGAAATTTTAACACAAGATTTATGACCACAAAAGGAAGGTTGTTATTGATTTTGGGAGTTTTGGTCCCAACATTTTAGGAATTAGGGGCCAAAAAGGGCCCAAATAAGCATTTTCTTGGTTTTCGCACTATAACTTTAGTTTAAGTTAATAGAAATCTATGAAATTTTGACACAAGGTTTATGACCACAAAAGAACGGTTGGGATTGATTTTGGGAGTTTTGGTTTCAACAGTTTAGGAATTAGGGGCCAAAAAAGGGCCCAAATAAGCATTATTCTTGGTTTTCGCACAATAACTTTAGTTTAAGTAAATAGAAATCAATGAAATTTAAACACAATGTTAATGACTACAAAAGGAAGGTTGGTATTGATTTTGGGAGTTTAGATCCCAACAGTTTAGGAATTAGGGGCCAAAAGGGGACCCAAATAAGCATTTTTCTTGGTTTTGGCACCATAACGTTAGTATAAGTAAATAGAAATCTATGAAATTTAAACACAAGGTTAATGACCATAAAAGGAAGGTTGGTATTGATTTTGGGAGTTTTGGTCCCAACATAATAAGGGGCCCAAAGGGTTCAAAATTAAACTTTGTTTGATTTCATCAAAATTGAATAATTGGGGTTCTTTGATATGCCGAATCTAACTGTCATGACTGTGTATGTAGATTCTTAACTTTTGGTCCCTTTTTCAAATTGGTCTACATTAAGGTCCAAAGGGTCCAAAATTAAACTTAGTTTGATTTTGACAAAAAATGAATCCGTTAGGTTCTTTGATATGCTGAATCTAAAAATGTACTTAGATTCTTGATTATTGGCCCAGTTTTCAAGTTGGTCCAAATCGGGGTCCAAAATTAAACTTTGTTTGATTTCATAAAAATTGAATAAATGGGGTTCTTTGATATACCAAATCTAACTGTGTATGTAGATTCTTCATTTTTGGTCCTGTTTTCAAATTGGTCTACACTAAAGTCCAAAGGGTCCAAAATTAAACTTAGTCTGATTTTAACAAAAATTGAAATCTTGGGGTTCTTTGATATGCTGAATCCAAAAATGTACTTAGATTTTTTATTATGGGCCCAGTTTTCAAGTTGGTCCAAATCAGGATCTAAAATTATTATATTAAGTATTGTGCAATAGCAAGTCTTTTCAATTGCACAGTATTGCGCAATGGCAAGAAATATCTAATTGCACAATATTGTGAAATAGCAAATTATTTTTTTAATTAGAGTTATCTTTCTTTGTCCAGAATAGTAAGCAAGAAATATCTAATTGCAAAATATTGTGCAATAGCAAGATTTTTTTTAATTGGAGTTATCTTTCTTTGTCCAGAATCAACTTAAATCTTTGTTATATACAATATACAATGTATATTCACTTTTTACTACCAACTGATAAATTAAAATAATCTTTACCATTCAGTGATAACAAGCAGTTTTTTTACATCTTAATATTTGATGATGTATTTAAATGAGTAGTTATTGTTGCAAACTCCATTAGAAATTTTAATTGAGATTAGTTTTGGAATAAGGGAAAGGGGGATGTGATTAAAAAAATTGGGTTCAATTTTTCTCATTTGAAATTTCATAAATAAAAAAGAAAATTTCTTCAAACATTTTTTTGAGAGGATTAATATTCAACAGCATAGTGAATTGCTCTAAGAGAAAACAAAAATTTTAAGTTCATTAGAACACATTCATTCTGTGTCAGAAACCTATGCTGTGTCAACTATTTAATCACAATCCAAATTTAGAGCTGAATCCAGCTTGAATGTTGTGTCCATACTTGCCCCAACCGTTCAGGGTTCAACCTCTGCGGTCATATAAAGCTACGCCCTGCGGAGCATCTGGTTGTGTTTTGGTTTGTTTTTCCATATAAACATTAGGTCAGCTGTATTTAGTAAATCAAATGATTGTAAGGTGTAAATGTATTTCTCATCATTTGCTTGCATCATATTAAGTTTATATGATAGTTTTAGTAAAGCTTTATATTTAGGACTATTAACATAATAAAACCAATGGTTAGTAAAGAAGGCGAGACATTTCAAAGTGTGCACTCTTATTCCCTTTCTTCTTTAACTTTGATACAAGTTATTACTTGGTCATGATACATGAGGTAAAAGAGCAGGAAAAACATAAATAATAATAAGAAGAAAATACTGGTTAGGTAATGTACATATTTATTGATGATAAGTAACAGCTTCTATGTACAACTTATATTCACAATATTCCCATCACAAAAACTTTAAAAGTCTTTTTATTAGTTTGTCTTCTATAAATCAAGAGATTCATTGAATGAGTATAGATCTGGTTCCTTTTCCCATTTAACAGCTGACCCCACCTGGTTCCTCATGTATTTTGTCCTGGTTCTACACGGTTTCTGATATCTGTCTGTATAGGTTTACATTCATCAACTTTAGATGTTTGTATATGGAATGCAGGGATAACCCATTCTCCACATGGACACTGCTCACCTGCAAAAAAATTGTTTACAAATAAATTTTATATTTTCCGACAATGTACATATATTGTATATCTAAAAATTACGACAAGTCTCCACAAGAGACCAAATGACACAGAAATTAACAACTATAGATCCTAATTAAAATCCATAGATTACTTCAATAATTTGTCAAAATGAAGATTTTGATCATGCTTTTTTCAAAAATGTAATAAAAAGTATGGGTTACTGGACATTTTTTCTTGCTACAGGTTGTTCAAAATTGTCAGATTTGTATAGATTATGCATGGAAAATCCAGTTCATTGTGATAAATTTTTTTAAAATAAAATGTGAGAAGAACATGCTTTCAGATATGAACAAGAATGTGTCCCCTGTACACAGATGCCCAATCCGCACTATCATTTCTATGGTCAGTGGACCGTGAAAATGGGGTAATTTGGCATTAAAATTAGTAAGATCATATCATAGGGAACATGTGTACTACGTTTCAAGTTGATTGAACTTCAAAAACTACCTTGACCAAAAACTTTAACCTGAAGCAGGACAGACGGAAGGACGGATGCACAGACCAGAAAACATAATGCCCATAAATGGGACATAAAACGAAAAAATGGGGTCACCAAACTTGTTTTCTTGCTAACACTTTCTATAATAAAATTACTTTATCTCGGTTTTCTTCCCCTTCTTTTTGAGTTTTCTCCCCTTATTTTGCAAAGTTGAAAAAAAAAATAAACATTAATATTGTGTTTTTTAGAAAATAATGCTGTAATAAAGTGCTGCGCTTAGGCGCATGATACGCCCGTTGCTCTTTTAACTTGTCTTTTATGCTCTAAATGAATTTATATGATCAACTAGAAATAGTGTGAGCCCTGTCAAATACAAATAATAAATAAAAATGCACAAAAAAATTGGCACTATTAAGGCTACCTCAAATTTAACTAAGTTTGTTTTCTTAATTTTTCATCCATACATAAAATTTTGTGAAAGTGTTAGTTATAGTCCCAAAATTGGAAAAATCCCCCCTTTTTTAGGCATAAAAATTCATAACACGGAAATGTAAAATCTGAAATTTATAAAAATTGAAAGGGAGCTTACATTAATAGATATAAACAATTCACCAAAGTTTCATGGACATTGGTGAAAGCCTTTTTGAGTTATTGTCCGAAGTGTTAAAAATCACCCTTTTTTTTTTATGAATAAAGCCCCATAAATCCAAAACTTAAAATCTGAAATTTATAAAAATTGAAAGGGAGCTTACATCAATAGATATAAACAATTCACCAAAGTTTCATGGACATTGGTGAAAGCCTTTTTGAGTAATTGTCCGAAGTGTTAAAAATCCCCCTTTATTTATGTATAAAGCCCCATAAATCCAAAACTTAAAATCTGAAATTAAAAAAAAACGAAAGGGAGCTTACATCAATAGATATAATCAATTCACCAAAGTTTCATGGACATTGGTGAAAGCCTTTTCGAGTTATTGTCCGAAGTGTTGAAAATCCCCCCTTTTTTATAAATAAAGCCCCATAAATCCAAAACTTAAAATCTGAAATTAAAAAAAAAACGAAAGGGAGCTTACGTCAATAGATATAAACAATTCACCAAAGTTTCATGGACATTGGTGAAAGCCTTTTTGAGTTATTGTCCGAAGTGTTGAAAATTCCCCCTTTTTTTATGAATAAAGCCCCATAAATCAAAAACTTAAAATCTGAAATTAAAAAAAAACGAAAGGGAGCTTACGTCAATAGATATAAACAATTCACTTAAGTTTCATGGAAATTGATGAAGGTGTTTTTGAGTTATTGTCCGAAGTGTGGACGACGGACGGACGGACGGACAACGGTATACCATAATACGTCCCGTCCCGGGCGTATAAAAATGATGAATCACATAATTTTCTATATTATCATTAAAAGTCTTACACATGAATTACATGCTACTCTCAAAATTTGCACATTCCATTAGAGATCTAGACCATTTATTATTTGCTACTATGGAGGAAGACATACGATCCACCTTAAAGAGTTGTGGTATTGTTGCCAATGAGACAACTATCCATCATAGTTCAAATGAAATGGATGAAAGCAGTCATAGGCAAACTACGGGCACACTTTATGTAGTGGTAGAATCTGTAGATTTTACTTATTATAAGAGCAATATATGATAGTGTGCTCAATTTTACTAACAGCAATTAGTTACAAGCACATTTAAGTTATAGATCATAAGTTTGTATATTTTCTGCATTATCAAGATAGATGCATAAGCTACAGCATCACATCAATAAAATGAAGGAATGACTATAATAAGAAAAACTTTGATTTAAAAGTTAGCCTAAAAATAGATTTTACATACCATGCCAAACATAGGATCCTACTTTAGCACTGCATTTTGGACAAGATAGCTGAAAAAATAAATGAGAGTTAATGCAAACAAATATTTTAACATTGAAAATAAAACAAATTAAAAAATTAATTATAACGATAAATATTTAGGAAAAAAAATCAGTGTCAAACATTTTTACATGCCTGTCCCATGCAAGGAACCTAGTTAGTCATGAGTCTTTTGTTATTTTATGGTATGGCAGTTATTTGAGCATCATGATGGGCGATATGTGAGGAGCAGGATCTGCTTAACTCCAGTAGGCCCTGAGACATTTTACGGAGGATAATAATCTGCAACTTGTTTAGTTCATTAGTATTTTCACACTGTTGCCTTTTGGGGTAGTTCTCTACTTTTAATACCAACCTTAGATTATAGTATATTTGTTAATCTGAATATTTACCTTGCCTTCTGTGTCAATAATGGATTGTTTCATCCACTGAACAGGATGTATAAAGATTGATTTATCACAAATTTCTGTAGATTTTTCAGTATTTGATGTTCCTCTCCAATCAAATGCTGCTTCTCCTGGTCCTACAGTATGTTTATAGAAACAAGATCGGTTAAATAACGGTTGTCTGAAAAAGTAAACATAAACATGCCTCTGTATAAGAATTAAAGGATATGTGGGATATAATTCAATAAGTCAGCAACACAACAATAAACAAAGAACCAAGGTATCTTAAGATCAACTTTCAACAATAGACAGGTTTATAAGCAACATATAAAAAAAAGTATTAAATTAAATTAACACTCAGGAGTGAGTCAAGACAATAAAAAATCTGCAAACAACGTCATACCGGTAACCCCTCCTCCCCCCCCCCCCTCCCAAAAAAAAGGACAATAGACAACACAATTTACAAATTTCCTGTCTTTATATAGAAAAATTTTCAATAGGAAAAGTAATTTTACTGCTAACCCTTCCTGAGCACCTGATTTCATCCCGAGCTTTTGGTGGGATTTGTGTTGCTTAGTCTTTTTTCTATGTTGTGTCTTGTATACTATTATTTGTCTGTTTATCTTTTTCTTTTTTACCCATGGCATTGTCATGTTTATTTTCAGTCTATGATTTTGAATGTACCTCTGGTATCTCTCGCCCCTCTTGTAAAACAATGGGAATATCTCATAATTGATTTTCCAGCAAATGAATTGTAATATAATCCCTGTTCCTTGGAAAAGTTTGCCAAGTAAGTTATTTGTAGAATAAAAAGTTGTAAAACTAACCTACACTTTTTACATCTAAAGATAATGTCACAATCATTAGCTGTTGGTGTATCTGTTAAATCTCCAGGCAAAAACATACCTGCATCTAAAATCAAACAGGTACAGTTAAAAATGATAGAGAATTTACACAAGATCAAGTGATTCTCTTCTCTTTCATATCAACCTTCAAAATGTAAAAATGATGCAAGGCATAAAGACCAGCCATTTCTTACAAGGTTGGTTAAAATCTTTATAAGCCATACAATTGATGCAGAGCAAACAAATGAAATAAAAGTCATGATTTTCTCACTTTACTGTGGCACATAAATGGCCTAATGGAGTCAAATGTGCTGAACATAGTCTTAAAAACCAACAATAAATCAATTTGACCAAACCATTTGAACAATTAAGTTGATCTGCACTTACTTTGTTCATATGATTGCATGATAAACATAGATATCAGCTGATGGAAAGCAATGATTTTATGTGATCGATTCATTATTTCATCTTCTGCTCATTATTTTTCATTGTTTCATATTTCGGTTTTGTATCTTTGTATTTCTTGTTTATTCGTTTTACTGCTTATTTGAATCTTTCGTTTAGCTGCTAATTCTAAAGTACTGGTAGGCTTATTTCTTATGTGGTTGTTAATTATGTCTGTTTTATGTGTTTACCTGACTTACTATGAGTAATTAGGAACATACTTTTTCAACAGAGAAAGACAAGAAATATTTTCAACACTGAGAAAACACTATGAATAAGTGTCACATCTTAAAATCAACTATTAAATTCATGACTAAGTACAGACACTTCAGAAAGTATGCATACAAATGTGTTTATTGATCCAAAATTCACTATTGTAATATTGTAGTTCAAAGTTAAAACAATAAAACAAGAGGTTGCTAAGAGCCCAAATTGCTCACCTGGAATCTTGCATCAAAAATCATTTATGTATACCAATGCATTTTTAAACAAGCCACTTAAAGGTATTCTCAATCTTTCATAGTTTCCTCAAAACACCATTTTTTTTGTTATTAAAAATCATCCATTACGGGCAATAACTATTTATAAAATATTAGGTGTTTATTGACAATTTCATTCATGTTGAACTATTTGTAGGTCTTAATTTGGTGAATATTTTAGCGAAGACAAGTTTTTTCTCTATTCATCATAGTTTCTGCCAGAAACAAAATATGGTAACAACCATCTTTCAAGGGCAATTACTCATTTAAGAGATCAATTGAGGATTTCGGTCATGTTTGACTTACTTGAAGGTCTTACTTTTAGAAACAGTTTTCCTTTTTAAAATTTCCTCTTTATCTTCAATAGTGTTTTAGATAATAACCAAAAACTGAAAATTTCATAAAACGTATTTTTCATGGGCAACAACTCCAAATTAGGTTGTTCAATCTGGGGATTTTATAGCAACTAGATCTGGACCTTATCATTCTTATCCTGCCAGTTTCACTGTACCTGATTTAATTTTGTCATATAACTTGTCTTTTGTTCATTAGTTAGAACATAAATAAGGTTGTTAGTTTTCTCCTTTGAATTGTTTTATATTTGTCATTTCGGGTCTTTTTATAGCTGCTTATGTGGTCTGTGCTTTGATCATTGTTGAAGGCAGTCCGTTGACCTATAGTTGTTAATTTCTGTGTTATTTAGTCTTGTGAAGAGTTGTCTCAATGGCAATCATACCAAATCTTCTTTTTAATATATATAATAACCAGGTGCTCCACAGGGCACACTTTTATACGACCACAGAAGTCCAACCCTGAACAATTGAGCCAAGTATGGACACAACATTCAAGCTTGATACAGCTCTGAATTTGGATTGTGATGAAATTTTTGACATAATATGAGTTTCTGACACAAAACAAATGTCAAGATCTTACAAATCTATAGCACAATATTGTGCAATTAGAGATTTCTTCTTCAAAGAAATTTGGAGAAAAAAAATATGAAAACTACCACCACCACCCTTTTTTTACAATCAGTCCAAAACCTGACATTCCTTAATACATAATTTACAAGAAGTGTAAGTGAGGTTTTTCTGAACATACCCAACATTGTATTTAAAATGTTTTTGAATTACCTCCCTTACACTGCTTTTAAATTGTCTTAATTGTCCACTGACCAGAAAACCCTAGTTCCCCCCTTTTTTGCACCTAATTCCAAAACATTTTGAGCCATAACCCCCCAGAGTCAATACTAACCATCCCTTCATGGTATGGAAACTTGTGGAATAATTTCACAGAGATTCATAAACTTAAACACAAGTTATTGTTTGAAAACTGCAAAAATGCTCATTTATAGCCCCCTTTTTAGTCCCTAATTACTAAACTATTGGGACCATAACCCCCAAAATCAATCCCAACCTTCCTTTAGTAGTATTGAACCTTCTGGTAAAAATTTAAAGAAATCCATTTACTAAAACTAAAGTTATTGTCCGGAAACTAAATGCGTCTTCAGACGACAACGCAGAGGACATGATAGCATTATACGACGCAAAAAAATGTTTGCGGTCCTATAAAAACTACTTAAAATGAGAAAAAAAATTAACTTATCAACATAAAAACGCTATGAAAAAATTAAAACATTATTAAAATAAATATGACACAAGGCTAATCATCAAATCATACATGTTACTGGAAAGTTTTTGAATGAAAACTTAAATTTCTTTTCATATAAAACACTTTAATTCAGAATACTTTCACAACTGTTAACACTCAATTAAATAATGAAAATAACATTGTCATATCAATACTGTGTAAAATTATAAAAGCTTTATAAAGGAAAGTACAAAAACACATGTAAATACTGACATTTACACAATGACATATTAAAATACACCAATATAATTAATTAAAAATAAAGTATATAACATCATGTTAACAAACACACATGCATAGACGTAATAACAAAAAAAAACCATTTATATATCATAAATTTTTTTACAATTTTCTTTAATTTTCTTTTTATATGATAATATATTTGAGAGACAAGCTCTTCTTACTTAATCAAAGGTGTAATCAATAAAATTGTGAGAATAAGATTAAACGATTAAGAAAAAAACATTAATTTGTATCAAAATAGGATGTATATAAAAATATTGTATTAAAATAAGATTTATATATAAAAAGTATTGTATCAAAATAAGATTTATATAAAAATATTGTATCAAAATAAGATTATATAAAAATAAGGAGATATGGTATGATTGTCAATGAGACACTTATCCACCAAAGTTAGAATGAAGTGGATGTATATAAAAATAAAGAGATGTGGTATGATTGCACCAAAGTTCAAGTAAAGTGAATGTAAGGAACTATGGTGAACCGTTTGGACTTCAACAATGGCAAAACCAGAGACATATAATACAATATATGTCTCTGGCAAAACCAAAACCAGAAAGACTGCTCTTAAAGGTCCCTCATAAAAAATGTGAAACAATTCAATTGATAATTAAATTATTGAATTTATAAACAAAAAGTATTTATGAAAAACAAATTAGCTCATTTCTAGAGATAGGAAGGAAGGGACATAACTCAAGGAAAGATAGAATAACAAGCGTCTCATTCTATTGAAGTCTTAAACAAAAAGTACATAAATTCAAACTTTAAGAGTTTAAGAGTAGCAAGTGAAATATATAAATAAAAAAATATAAAACCTAGCGGATAAACATCAATTATGCTAAAATCACTTGGACCAATAGAATTAATTAGATATAGGAAGATGTGGCAAGGGTGCCAATTAGACAACTCTCCATCCAAGTCACAATTTATAAAAGTCAATTGATAAACATGTTAAATCTATTTAGATTGATGGGATATTGGTCACCAGAGGACCAAAATAAAAACACTAAATATTACAACATAAAAAATATATATATAAGGAATGATGACAAAGCACCAGTAACAAAAATCACTGAAAACAATCTGAAAAGACTGCCTTTAAACTGCCTTTCATCTTTTCTGTCAAATAAAGTATTGATACCTTTAGGTTGATGTCCCTGCATAGTTATTGCTAAACTTGACAATCTGTATACTCTGTATTCCTCATCTGATGGATCTAATCTACATTTCATTTTCTCATACAGTTTCAGCTGTTTAATAAATCCATCGTTTGGGCTATAAATAGATAAAAATAATGATGAAATTCACTGTATATCTGTCAATAATAGACATAATATAATAATGGTATACAATTATTAGAAAAAACAACAAAAGTGAGGCAAGATGTTTTTTTATTTTTATTTTGACAGTCAAATAATAAAATCTGAGCCAAAACGTAGAACTAAAGCATTGTATTTAATTACTTGATGTAAATTCAATCCATTGTCCTTTAAATTTACGATTTTTGATTGGTCTTGACGAGAGGGTGACATTCAAAAATTGTCACATGCTCAGCTATGTTGTAGAGTAAATTAACACCCTTGTATTAGCCAATCAAAATATAGCATTTTAACGTGAAGTATAATAAATATAACGGTATACAATTGTCGGTCTGTTAGATAATACACCCATGGCAAAGACATAATTTTAAGTTTAAAGATTCTTTACTAAATTTATTCACACAGTTTTGTTACATAAAGCCAAGCTTCCCTGATGATTTTGTCAGTTCCAGTTATGAAACTTTTAAAATTTTTCAAAATTTAACAATTTGGGACATGTCTTATAATATAACTTAAGTATTCTTGAAGATTTTTAAAAAATTTTTTTAACAATATTTTCTTTTCAACACTCAATAAAATTGAGAATGGAAATGACGAATGTGTTAAAGAGACAACAACCCGATCATAGAGCATACAACAGCAGAAGGCCACCAATGGGTCTTTAACGCAACAAGAAACTACGGCACCCAGAGGCGTCCTTCAACTGGCCCTAAACAAATATGTATACAAGTTCAGTGATAATGGACGTCATACTAAACTCCGAATTATACACAAGAAACTAAAATTAAAAATCATACAAGACTTCCAAAGGCCAGAGGCTCCTGACTTGGGACAGGCGCAAAATTGCGGCAGGGTTAAACATGTTTTTTGAGATCTCATTCCTCCCCCTATACATCTAGCCAAGGTAGAAAAAAAAAAACGCACAACAATAGGCACAGTAAAACTCAGTTTAAAAGAAGTCTGAGTCCGATGTCAACATATGAAACAAAAGAAAATAAACAAAATGACAATAATACATAAATAACAACAGATTACTAGCAGTTACTGACATGCCAGCTCCAGACCTCAACTAAACTGATTGAAAGATCATGTCTTCATCATATGAATATCAGGCACAATCCTTCCTGTTACGTGTTTAGTATTATACCATTATGAAAGTTCCCTTTTAGTTTAAGGTTTGATGATTTTCAGGAATAAGGCCAATGAAACCACTATTTGAACCAAATACATGTACTGGTATATACTTTGCATATTTTCTTTTTTGTTGCACTAATTTTAAAGCGTCATCAAAAGACATCCCATTTTTCTCCATCAAATATGCCATCACCATGGTAACACTTCTAGAAACTCCTGCTACACTGTAAAGATGTGATAATATTATTTAAGTTTTATATTCTAATCATGAATAGGCTGAAACAAAGACATGAAAGATATAATCTACTGTCATAAAATAACTCTTTTGTCAAAAGGTAACAAAACCAAAGGTCATGAGGTTAAAATCAATCAATCAAGGATTTGTATACAAAATTCCAGACAAATCCTTGCTTAAATTCATTAATATTATAGATAATGGTGAATGCAAATGAAAATATGTTAATTGGGGAAATAAAACATAGATGGGAATTGACAGATAATTAAATTTCAACCCATTCTTCAAAAAAATTTCTACAGGATTTAATTTCATAAGTTACAAATACAGGGTAACAGAATCACTACAGATTTATAAGGTGAGTCCAGAAACTCATCAATTTTAGCTATGGCAAGTCTAACAGAGGTTCATTATTTCAATCTCCTTGAATAAAGAGAGCGAGGAAATGCTACGTGTTTAGATCATTTTCAAAGTTTTGCTATAAAATGATGACATAAATGCTCAGTTGATACATGTTTTAACAATCTTGATGCATCTTTGGACTTGCCAATTTTGAATATGATGAGTCCAGACTGTTTTTCATGAGTCCAGTACTTAGGGAGAACTCTGAGTACATGAGAAAGAATTTCAATTTTTTTTCCCCATATGATGCAGAAAATACATGTAGTTGATTCTTTAATTTCAAAACAATTTTTTCTGACATTGTTGATAAATGTCTGATTACTAATTTAAAGTCTACCTACCAGTGGACTAAAACTGCACCTGACTTAACTCCTTCTTCTATGAAAGCCGTTACTTCAGGGAATCGTTGGAGCAGATCAGTAATATCAAAGTCAATTCCTTCTATAAATTTGTATTTAAAGAAACCACTATTGACAATCTTATCGATAGGTCCATCACTGACTGTAACAACATGAGTAACACCCAGTTCACGTAACATAGAGGGATCTTTTGTTGCTTGTTGACTTCCAACATATAAATTGTCCACAATAACATCCAAATCTAAGGCCATTCTTTTCACTGAAAAAGAAAGGAAAAATAAAATTACCTACCTATATAAATGAATTTGCATTTTGTTTGATTTTTCATGATGAGGGCCTCAGGGAAGATTAGTTATATATGAACCATAATTTGGTATTCTGCCTTTGGTTTCTTTTTGTATCCTTTTTTATAAGTTCTAAAACTTTAACTTTTATTCTTTGGGTTGTGTTGGTGTTAGAATAGTATTAATGGAACAATTGAGTTTTTCAAGAAAAAATTAATACATTTTGATTCACCGTTTACGTGACAAGAAACCAAACAGGAAACCAATCTTTATTTTCTTTATTTTGCACAATATATATTTCAAAAGACATAAATGAACACCATTACTAGTGTTACTTGCTTCATGTTAATATTTAAAATCTATTTTCAATGTTAAATTAAAGTTTTTTTTAAAAGAGCCAGGAAACCATAAGAAACCGAAAGCATTTTTTTAGTTTTATTTTATTGCAAAATCTGCTTAAAATAATCTAAACAGTATACTTTTTCTTAAAATCCATCTTAAATGTAACAGTATTATAAAACTCCTAAATATGTGCTTGTTTCGAAAACAATTAGTACAATTTATTCAGAAATTTCCATATTTTCTTCATTGATACAGGATACCATAATCGTTGTATCTTGATGTTTTAGCCAAAAAAAATGTATTTACATTTTGTTTTGAAATTCCAGTTATATACAATTTATTCCAAATCATTGGCAATGTAAAATTCTTTAAATCCAGTAAAGAAAAAAACTTTTAACTTGGAATTAAAATCTTTAAAATAGGCACCATGTGATATTTGTGACCTGTACACCATCTACATGGTTTCCACATTTTAACCTACTTCAGTGGGCTAAAATCAATAAAGTACTTCCTTTCAAGTCATGCATGGTAAAAGTTTACTTCTCCTTTGACAAGTTTATTGCGTTTCTGAAAAGTGTTTGCAGAACATGAATAAAAAAAATAATTAAAAACTGTGACAAAGATACCACCTTTGTACATTCCAAGTGTAACGGTATATTAACATGATTTTTTATTAAATTATCTTTATTCACCTAAAATATCCAGTAATATTTACTGCTGAAGCAAAATCAATCCAACGAGCATCGGCACAATGATAAGAGACGTAATGTCGATTGAATTTTCCAAGGACCCTTTACATCGTTATCTGGAAACGAAGTGTGTTATAATGTCTGTCAAATCTGAAATCGATTTTGTCAAGTCATTTGGCATTTATTTTCACACAAGATCGTATGTAACATTATGCACATAGGAAAAATAATAGACCCCTGGCGCAATCTCTTTGAAAATTGTATTTTCCTTTTTTAAACAAGACGAAACAAGTCTACAGATTATGTTTGCTAACATCCTGTTGGAAACAAAAACAGTGTTTAGACCTAGTATTTCATATATCCAGCCGTAAGGGCGTGATCACATGTTAGTCACATGTTTCATGTATGACCGGAAATGATTAGAACTTAACGACAAAAACAATTTTAATAAAAAAAAAAGGAATTAACTGGACTTCTGTTTCGTGTGAAATGTAACGCATAACGATAACATCCTTTTCTAACTTAATTCTTACGAAGAACAAAACTAAAATGTAAATCATCTCTGATTTACCTGTTTGAACATCTCGCGAGAGTTCATATTTGCATATTGTTATAAAGAATTCTATTACAACAAAGCAGATTACATCATCTAAAATTTGCATTACGAAATCGGAAACCAAAGTAACGCTAGTGTTCTTACACCTGCTACAGAAATACTTATAGTTCTCGGCATTTTCTTCTGACTACTCTTATTGGTCGATGTTCTTTATTATTTGAAAGCAAAAGTTACGAATTTGTCGGTGAAGATTATCTATAAATCAGTCAGCGTTATGCACTTCAGAAGCGAAAAGTAACGCGAGAAACGACACTAAAATACAGTCGTATAATCTTCGAAATTTGTTAATTTCAATTTTTTCTAGGGAAGAGCAGCATACACTTGTATGTTGATAAAAATAAAGGCATCTTTAGATGTTGTTACAACTTTTCTTACAGTAATACACATTTTTATCACTTTTCTTTCGTTATAGGAAACGAGCCCAATAGCAAATTATGGCCCATATCTAACTGTGTAACCCTCTTAAAATAAAGTATTGTTGTTGTTGTTGTTTAAAATGCATTACATGTTTGTTGTTATGTCATTATTTCAAATGTTCTATAAATCCACATTGACCATTCAATGGCATTGTATAGAAATAGAAATACTTTAAATGCAGATTTTTAATTTCATAACATGATTACAATAATTTTTGTTATGACAATGAAATAATAATAAAATGAAATAGAATACTGAGAATACTATAAGAATATGCACATGGTCATGGAAAAGAAAAGTAGACAAATCATGTATACATCAGATTCACTTTACAAATACATGGCTATAGGGAAAATGGTAGTATTTAATTTTCCCAGCATTAGGTTGGCCTTTTGTGTACCCAAGGCAGGTGAAGGAAGTCAAATTAGGAGCGCTGTGATTGGATGTAAGGGTACCATATATTTTTTATTTATCTATGAATAACTGCAGTGTGTATATTTACAATATAAATTTTAAAACCTATTGAAATATTTTCTAGAGAATTATTCGAAAAGACTTGCAAAATTTCATAAATTTGGTGCAAAATGACGGTGGGCATGGATAACATAAACAAGCTCCGTTGGAAGTTGGTCATGATACTATTTGGCTTTAATCTTTAAAACAGAGTAATAAAGTACTAACACAACATATAACTGTTTTATCCAGGTTTTTATCTTAAAAAGTGGTAAATTTAGAAAATGTTAACATTGTCGCCAATGGCAGAATAAATAGTACTGTTTTCCCTATAATGAGCAAACATTGATAATAATACCTTTCCAAATGGACGAAAACTTAATAACAAAAAGCCAATGGCTTAAAAGGATTCTCTGACAGAGCAGCTTATGATTCGTTTATCAACTTTCAATATTGCATAGATCGTCCGATTTCTTGACCTCTTTAAAGAAAGAAATTAAAACGATGAATAGATGTCGGACATGTTATTCAGTTCCGTGTTTAAATCCTATACCTACCCTTAACTCTGAGTCTCCTGACAGTGGTGCACTTCGTGGTCATGTCATGCTCGATTTTTGAAATAATTAGATGTATATTCTAACCCCGTTTTAAGGGAAAAAAATTCAATAATCTATTTTTAATTCAAACTTTAATATGAAAATATTTTTTTCCAGTTGCGCTCCACAGAAATGAGACACTTCTCCATCCAAGTCATAACCTTTAACACATAACTAAATGTTTGGCTGAACATTAGGGAGCTACCATTTGATTATTATGGGGGGGGGGCTAGGATGAAATTTGAAAAAAATAGGCAGGACAGGAGTTTTGAGTAAAAAAAAAGGCAGGATGAGAAACTTGTTAAAAAAAAAAAGGCAGGATGACAATTTGTGTAAAAAAAGTCAGGATAAACTAGTAAAAAAATGGCAGGACCGAATAGAGTAAAAAATAAAAAGGCAGGACAGAGATTACAACTAAAAAAAAAAGCAGGAAAAAATTTTTCATCCTAGCCCCCCCCCCCCCCCCCCATAAAAATCAAATGGTAGCTCCCTTATGAGAAATTATGGTCCTACATCCTGTCGATATTTAGTAAATGTATTTTGACATTGCAAAATGTCAAGATTTTCGTCGATCTTTTCTTGTCAGACGTTTTAAAATCCATTCTAATATGACGTTCTTCTTTACTGAGCTTTGAATATATACAAAGCCATGTTCTGATAACAATAAAACATGGGCTACACGTGATTGACGTCACAATCGAAATGGTAACGTCAGATGAATTTTGAACATCAAAGTAGTTCTAAATAGACATTTTTGTTGGTGTTGCTCGCTTGGATGTTAAATAAAAACATTCTAAAAGTGAGTTTAAATATTTCTGTTCTTTTTTTTTTATATTGTTAAACTGTTTTCTATAACGTTTTTGGTTCATCAAATCAAAATGACGACATTTCAAGCGTGTAATATGGGTCGGACGTGTCCGCTTCGAAGTACAAAATTTCAAAATATTCCTATTAGAATCGAAATAATTATATCATGCCATGCTCTATGCTCATTTTAACATGGGTAGGCATTATATTTGTAAACATTTAATACCTCGCTAACGCTCAGTATTAAGATATTGACAAATATAATGCCTACCCATGTTAAAATGAGCATAGAGCATGGCATGAAAGAATTATTTCTTAATTAGATGCATGTGAACTGATTGATACTTTAGTCGGCTGAGAACAATATTTATTTATTAGGTGTTATTAATTGGCTTCAGCTTTGCTTTAGAGCTATACTCTTCTAAATTCTATATTTTTTGTATAAATTTCTGACTTTATGTTAGTTTTTTTATGTGTCAAGCTTATATTATAGTCAATCAATATCCGATTGATTTTTACCCAACATGCCAACTTGTTTCTACCAGGCTGGCACCTTCTGTATGCATGTATGCTGTCCAAAGTCAGGGAAGAGCCTGTAGTGATTTTTATTGGTTACTTTCAATTTTTTTGGTGTTCTATTAAGGTGGCTAGGGAGTCTTAATTAAAATTGATAGAATTCAGTTTTGATAACTTGTCAAAATGAAGTTTTTATCATGCTTTTTTCAAAAATATTTTAAAAGAATGTCGATATTTGGTAAATGTATTTTGACATTGCAGAATGTCAAGATTTTCGTCGATCTTTTCTTGTCGGACGGTATCGTGCGTTTGGTCAGTTTGAATTTTAGAAGGTCTGTATGTATGTGCGTTCACGTTTGCTGTATGTAGCCTACATAATACATGTACTTGTCCACAAGCTGGCGCGTAGTATAAATGTACTAAATCTTTAAATTAGTCTGAGGACGACATTTTTTTTCTTAAACCAACATGTAAGCCAAATGTAGTTGAAAACGAATATTCCATCAACGATGTGCAAAATTGACAGATTTTGTATAGATTATGTATGGCAAATTAAAATAATCCGGAACGTTTTATCTGATTTCTCTGTTAATAACTTTGCAAAAATTAGAATCTCGGCATTATAAACCAAGGTTTTCGAAGGGGAAGCTGGTTACTAGTATCTAAATGGAATAAGGAACAAGCCAATCTGTCATTTCTTTTGTCACATACCGTTACACAGACAATTGTCTCAGACCCCCCTCTATATATATCTAAAAGTATTTAAGGCAGCAACCATTTGATTTTCTGGGGGGGGGGGGCTATGTTTTTTTTTGGAAAAAAAAGTTTGTTTCCAGTTTTTGGAGAAAAAAATAATTTGTTTTTGATTCTGAGAAAAAAAAAATGTTTGTTTCACCCTCAGCTGCCACTATATGTAATGCTAAAATTGAAAGAAAAAAATTGTTTTCGACTTAAAATTAACGGTACCAATTTTCTTGCACCAGATACGCATTTCGACAATACATGTCTCTTCAGTGATGCTCGTGGCCAAAATATTTGAAATCCAAAGCTTATATAAAAGATGAAGAGCTATAATCCAAAAGGTCCAAAAAGTATAGACAAATCCGTGAAAGGAATCAGAGCTTTGCATGAGGGAGATACATTCCTTAATTTAAAATAATTTCTAATATTTTGTAACAGCAAATTTTAATAACACAAAAAAATCCGTATTTTCATGCCAGTACCGAAGTACTGGCTACTGGGCTGGTGATACCCTCGGGGACTAATAGTCCACCAGCAGAGGCATCGACCCAGTGGTAGTAATAAAATTAACGGTACCAATTTTCTTGCACCAGATGCGCATTTCGACAATACATGTCTCTTCAGTGATGCTCGTGGCCAAAATATTTGACTGAAATCCAAAGCTTATATAAAAGATGAAGAGCTATAATCCAAAAGGTCCAAAAAGTATAGACAAATCCGTGAAAGGAATCAGAGCTTTGCATGAGGGAGATACATTCCTTAATTTAAAATAATTTCTAATATTTTGTAACAGCAAATTTTAATAACACAAAAAATCCGTATTTTCATGCCAGTACTGAAGTACTGGCTACTGGGCTGGTGATACCCTCGGGGACTAATAGTCCACCAGCAGAGGCATCGACCCAGTGGTAGTAATAAAATTAACGGAACCAAGATACACAGTTTTCTCTGCTTTTAAATCTTTCTGTTTGAACCCGTCGACCTGGAACTTATCAATTATTGGTAATATTAATTATTTGGAAAACAAAAGGTCCTGGCTATCCAGGAATGGAGTATTTCTTAATCAACAGCATTGTCCTATATTAGTTATCTTAGAAAGTCTTGCTGATTGCTGAATAAAACTACAATAGGGAACAATTTGACAATGATTGAATTTAGTAGTGTCAGCCCTTTGATTTGTGTGTGTTTAAGTTTAATTTCCTTGTTTGGCGGCACCTATTCCTACCCTCATATCAATCGTCCATTCCACACGGAGATAAAGCGCCTCATCCCTACAACCAAGACAAGCTCTGGAATGGAGTTGGACACGAATTACCTGAAGGTGGAGGAGCTCTGAATCCATTCGGAATCGATCTGTATGATAGAATAAAGTAAACACGAAAAATTATTGATTGATTTATTTTAAGTTATAAAATATGTTGGGGTAACAGAACCACAGAAACCCCTATTAATTAAGTATTGAGTACCCCCCCCCCCCCCAAAAAAAAAAAAAAAACTAACACAGATTGATTGATTGATTGATTGATTGTGTTTTTTTTATATACGTCCAATGACAAGTAGTTCATGCATATCCAGAACGAGAGCAAAATAACTATATATGCAACAATATATTTTATTATGACTAGGGTAGGCGTAAAATTTCTACTGACACTGGGAAATGTGAGTATATGTTATTTTATTGATTGTTGGTGTTGACGCCACTTTTAAGCCCCGCTTTTGGGTTTTTTTCATAGTAGTCATTTCTTATTAGTGGAGGAAGGCGGAGTGCCCGGAGAAATCAACGACCTTCGATAGGAAACTTGACAATCCTAGTCAATTAAGATAGGAGTCAAGTGCACCTGCAAGAGCGGGGATCGAACTCACAACCTCAGTGTTAACTGGCTAGTATAATTACAGTATTAAGACCGCTCGGCCGCCGAGCCCCCCCCCCCCCCCCCCCCCCCCAGTGTTAATTAGCAACTAAAGACGCCTTTAAGTGTAATGCTTATCAAATATGCAATAACAGCCATCAACAGACACGTATAGCAAGGAATTTCCAAGGAAGAAAAAAAAAGGGGGCGGGTAATTGGACTCGCGAACTCAACTTTGACAATCACAATTCAAACACAAAGTTGAATTAAGCAGTGTTTTCAAAGGGGGGGGGGGGGGTCGTACGAACCTCTTGGCTACGGATATGCATCAGAAATAAATTTTCGATACCGAATGTAGTTTACATTGCACGTTTTTTCTTTAATATTCTTTTCCATTTATGAGGTGTTTGTTCTAATGTAACGTTGTTTGTTTTTTTTTGCTCTACCTCTCTAGCAACTTTCCTTTCTACCGAACTTACTATACTAGGATAATTTTCAAGGAAACTTCATGTAAAAAACATAAGGATTAAAGTTAGACATCAATATATACGCATTGATCTCGTCTTGTAAAGTCAAGTTTTCCTTGTCGTAACAATCCGATAATGTGTTTATATTTGAATATTTATCATTTGAAACTTTATTTAAATGTACATAGAATTAATAACTCAATAGTCAATTCAAAAACCTTGACTATACTGGTCAGATGGTTTCAGAGGAACAAAGTAGTAATTCAAACTAAAACAAATATACTGAAATTCACGGTTCAATACGCATTACTGCATCCATCTTTATCGAGATAAAAGAAATATGAAAGTAGCCAAAGGACATTCCTAATGGCAAAAATAATTGATAAAACACACCAAACGAATGGACAACAACTGTCATATTCCTGACATGTAAATTAGCCAAAATATAATGAAGTTTTCATTTGTTGATTTATACAAATGTGTGACAGAGGGAAAGAGGAATAACAGTGCCCATTCAGTATAGTTCTAGTCCAGTACGCAATTTAAAGATCATGTATTTGCCATCGCATGTCAGTTGAATACCGTCACTACGGATGTTGATTTTGAGAAAAAATAATTTGTAACTTAGTTGTGCTATTTTTTCTTATGAATACAGACGTTTTTGTATTGTCTAATTTGTTATGATATCGTCCTATTTGTCGCCAAAATCGACACTCTAGGTCTCTGTCAACTAAACCCACTAAATTCGCTTATGAATACAGATTGCCTCGATTTCTGGAAATCAAATTGATGGAATCCCAAAACATTCACTGATTCTTCTTTAGAATTATTTAGGATACTACTAGTACCAGAAGGACTGCTGAATAGTGACTACACACACAAATTTATGACAAACGGGACGATTCCAACTTTGCAATTATCAATATCCCATTTCTACATCTCATTGCACTTGATAAGTTATGCTCGTATATGTTCACACTATACGGACCTCAGATACAGGAGTGTGCTCCTTACGCAGAAACTGCTCCAACAAAGTTATAAGAAGGAAAGATTGAAAATGGCTAGCCGTAAATTTTATGGACACCATCACGAATTAGTTGATACATACGATGTGTCTATGTCTAAACTAATTTTGGACACGTTTTCAACGTCTTATATTATGGTTTGCTGGCGTTGATCCATTCGTGTTACAGAAACACAATTCATAATTCTATTAAGCTGTTGTTTTGTGTACTGTGTCCTTAATCAGTTTAGTTATTCGTTGTTATCCGGTGATTAACATGTCGAAATATACTATTTTAAATGTATTTCTCTGTCTTTGGTGTTTTTGCAAAGTATGATTTCTTTATATACAAAAAAATAGAAGATGTTGTATGATTGCAAATGATGGAAAGATTGCCAATAAGACAACACTCCACAAGATACTATAATTGACCCAGAAATAAACAACTATTGGTCACCGTGCGGCCTTGACGAACAATGAACAAAACCCATACCGCATAGTAAGCTTCAAAATGCCCTAAAATGACAAATATTAATCAATTCATATGAGAATATCAGATCATAACATGGCATTTTTCATATTGCATGTATTATCAGCCCTAGGTTTAATATCAACAAGCATTGATCAAAGATTCTTTGTTTCACTTGTCCTTAGTGTTGTTTTGTTAAACATCTTTATTTCTGTTTGTTCTATCCACGTTCTATCCACACATCGTTGTCAATATAATGGAATTTTATACGACTGTCATACAATGGTGAAATGGTAGGTTTAGCTAGCTATAAACCAGGTTTAATCCACCATTTTCTACATAAGAAAATGCCTGTACCAAGTGAGGAATATGACAGTTGTTGTCTATTCATTTGAGTGCTTGAGCTTATGATTTTGTTTTTTTTTTATAAAGGATTTTTCGTTTTTAATTTTCCTCGGAGTTCAGTACGTTTGTAATTTTACTTTTATCTACAAGATATGATTATCCTAAATTTTGTAAAATATTTTCATTGTTTTTAATCGAGGGTTTTGGAGTATAGAAAATTTATTTTACAAGTGTATTTTCTGATAATTATAGATTATCGTTGATCATCTCAACGAGATTAATTTTCTGGCTTGAGCCGGAACGACGAAAGCGAGAAAGGCAATCTAGTTGAGATGACTAATGATAATCTGTTTATCGCTATTTTAATGATATGAAGAATTATCACAAAAATGACCAAAGGAAAAATGCACAAAATAGCGATAAAAGTATATATTCCAAAAAAATCGAGCTTGAAAATACAATCTGACTTTTGAGTTGACTTCGACCAAGCTCAGCACAACACGCATCGTTTGAAGCCTTGAGTCCGAGTGCTTCTTTGTCACTTTTGGAAGTGTCTCTATTGGACTTACGATATCCGAGAAATCAAGATTATCGGACGGATGTCAAGTTGGTTCAATATTCAACATTTTTTTTATTTTTTTTGGATAGCTTTTTTTTATTATTTAAAAAAATATTTTTTTAATCGTTTTTATCATTCAACATCGTTTTCAACTTTAAATATTTTCACACATCCAATATTCGTTTTCAACATTCAACAATGACAATTTTTTGGGGCATTTTTTTTTTCAACATTTGCTCTCAAAATTATAACACTTAAACATTCAGCATTGAAAACATCAACATTCGTTTTCAACTTCCACATTCGTGTTGAACAGTCAACAATCAACTTTGAATTTTTTATTTTTTTTTTTTTTAAATTCGTTTTCAACATTGTTCAACATTCAAAAATAATAATTAAATAAAAGTTTGTTTAGATCGTTTACAACATTCATTATCGTTTTCAAATTAATACATTCGTTTTCACTTTATACATTCGTTTTCAACTTTATATATTCGTTTTCAACTTAATACATTAGTTTTCAACATTCTATATTCGTTTTCAACATCAACATTCGTTTTCAACATTTTTCGATGTCAACATTCAACATTCCAAAAATCAAATTCCCAAAAAATGTTTGTAAAATTCGTCTTCAACTTTATACATTCGATTGAGAAAAAAACAAATCAGGGTTACATGCAAGCGTTTATTGTTTACGAAAAGTCCTAAATAACCTTTAAATTCCTCAAAACCTCGTGCTGAGTCACTAAAGTCTAGCGCATCCAAGAAGGTGTACATTAATTGGTCCATATTTTTATTTGTTTTAACCAATATCTAAATTTATAAACAAGTTTTAAGATAATCATTGCTAGCACTGCATGCAATAGTCCTCTACCTATCAAGCACAGAATTGCCAAATTTGAAAGTAATAGGGAATGACTGGATTTTCTATAAAATTTCCATTTGCTTACCATTGAATCAACACAAGGGTACAAACATCCTCAATTTTTGACATAAGAAATATCTTAGATAAAGGCAACAGTAGTATACCGCTGTTCAAGAGTCATTAGCCGATTGAGAGAAAACAAATCCGGGTTACAAACTAAAACTGAGGGAAATCCATCAACTATAAGAGGAAAACAACGGAACAACAGAAGCACTGAAGTGCCAAAAAATAAACGCCAACATACATAGAAACTAACTATTAAATAACAAAATTTCCTAGGACACTTTCATCGGCATGTTTTGAATACCAAATATATTGCATATATATAGTTATCAAAGGTACCAGGATTATAATTATAATATACCATGTTTGCGATCTTCAATGAAGCAGCCGAAGGCACGACAGAAATGGGAAGTGGTAATGATGACAAATGATATGACATAACTTGTACTTATATTTGGATGACAAAATATATGTTTACGAATTCAGAAAAGGCAGACATTTAGCCAATTAGGAAATTAATACATTTAGGATAAGAGAAACAAAAGTTATTGGGTTTGTATTAAGTTATTATTGTGTTTGTATTAAGTAATTATTACGACACATTGTTTTTTTTCTCTGCATATAACAGGAGGTTATGTGGAATTATCTTAAACGTGGAAAATCATTCATCATATATTTATAACTAAAACAGATATCTGAAGGAAAGTATTTATTAAAATTAATATTTGAAAGGTGTAATCATTGCTATAAAATGCGTTTTACAGACAGTAAATTGGGAATGCTGAGAAGTATTGAAATAAATAAATAGATTCAATAGTAAATGTGTAAATAAAATAATGAAAAAAACCATGAACGATATTAACTTAAACATGTAACTGAATCCAACTGAAACATTATTTTTTTTTATTTACAGATAATATTATGAAAACGAAGAGTGAATTAAAATAGTAAGTTACTGAAATGTTAATAGTTATTCAAAATATTTATGAATTCGTAGCGGATCTATTGGATTTTATAGATAGTCTGTTCCCATTTTTAAATGAAACTGAAAGTTATTGAATTTCATGAAATTTTGAAATACGTACAAAATTCGTGATTTTCAACAATGGGCTTGTTTCTGGGAGACGGATCCAGGATTTTTAATATGGGATAGGAGCACCCAAAAAAAAAAATGAAAAGGTAACCAACAGTCAAATAATAAAGAAATTGTACTTTGAATCTTTACCAGATTTGAATTTATGATAAGTAGATCCATCGCTTTTATAATCAAAATGTAAAATAATATTACGAGATCTTTTCTTTTTAAATACTAGTATAACAATCTTCAATTTGAATTTATAAAATTTTCAAGTGTGTTTTTTTTTAATCTTGACAGCTTAGTGATTTGTGTGTTATTAATTTCCTTGTTTGACGGCAACTATTCCTACCCGTCATACCAATCGTCCATTCCAAACGGAGATAAAGCCCCTCACCCCTTCCACCAAAACAAGCTCTGGGATGGTGTCGGACACGAATTACCTGAAGGTGGAGGAGCTCTGAATCCATTCGGAATCGATCTGTATCAAAACAAAGTAAACACTGGAAAGGTAAGATTAAATAATACATTTTTTTTATCATACACCTTTTTGTATGAAGGTTAGTTATTTATTCAATTACTTTCATATCTTGAAATTACCATAATTAGTATTAGTATAGCCGGGAGAAATGGCGTTCCAGTTAAATGTAAATCAAGAAGGACAATTTCGCTCCTTAAACTTTTATTTCAGCAGTCCGGCAAGACCGAACAACAAACTCCAAACTAAATGTAAAGTAACATACAAACAATAACAATATATATAAGCACAAGCATTTAAAGGATTAAGCAGATTAACAGATGACAAATTAGAAATTACAATAGATTAAAAGAGTAATTAGTGTTCGACACGTATTTGTAAATTATAGTCCAAACTGTCACAGAGAATAAATAATGAAATAAATCAGTAAATGAGTAAATGCATTTAAGACCTTTGTCCAAGATTATGACACATAATCAACTTATGCCTAAATTTACGCATCTGGTGCAAGAAAATTGGTACCGTTAATTTTATTACTACCACTGGGTCGATGCCTCTGCTGGTGGACTATTAGTCCCCGAGGGTATCACCAGCCCAGTAGCCAGTACTTCGGTACTGGCATGAAAATACGGATTGTTTGTGTTATTAAAATTTACTGTTTCAAAATATTAGAAATTAATATAAATTAAGGAATGTATCTCCCTCGTTCAAAGCTCTGATTCCTTTCACGGATTTGGCTACACTTTTTGGACCTTTTGAATTATAGCTCTTCATCTTTTATATAAGCTTTGGATTTCAAATATTTTGGCCACGAGCATCACTGAAGAGACATGTATTGTCGAAATGCGCATCTGGTGCAAGAAAATTGGTACCGTTAATTTTATTACTACCACTGGGTCGATGCCTCTGCTGGTGGACTATTAGTCCCCGAGGGTATCACCAGCCCAGTAGCCAGTACTTCGGTACTGGCATGAAAATACGGATTGTTTGTGTTATTAAAATTTACTGTTTCAAAATATTAGAAATTAATATAAATTAAGGAATGTATCTCCCTCGTGCAAAGCTCTGATTCCTTTCACGGATTTGGCTACACTTTTTGGACCTTTTGAATTATAGCTCTTCATCTTTTATATAAGCTTTGGATTTCAAATATTTTGGCCACGAGCATCACTGAAGAGACATGTATTGTCGAAATGCGCATCTGGTGCAAGAAAATTGGTACCGTTAATTTTATTTTTTTACGACAAGGTCTAGAATAATAAAATAAATGCAAAACCTAAATATACATTAAAACAGTTGAAATACTAAAATGTTGTTTTAAAACTAATTTCATTGCACTGTCCAAATAGGCCGGTCATATTAGTACTATTTATATATGCTTTAATTTATTTTAGATCTTACTAATGTCCTGTACCAAATCAGGAAAATGGCAGTTGTTATCTTAAAGTTTGTTTCTGTGTCTGTTACATTGTCGTTAGGTTTTTTGTTGCACTCAGTGACGCTCATATCAAAATGATGAGAAAGCCAAACAAGTTCAAAGAGCATTGATGACCCAAAATTCCAATATAACTGCTTTTATCTGGCAACATGTATTGCTGTACTATCTTGTCTTTTACTGGTTTATTTGACAAAATCTGATGTTTTTGTGATAAAAAATAACATTTCTACATGTTCCATGTAAGTGAATTTAACACATTCTTGTAATTCTGATAAATTTTAGATCTGGATCTAATCTTTGTGTTGAGCTGTTTATTTTTTCTATTTAAATGAATTTATCACATTTATGTTATTCTGATAAATTTTAGATCTGGACTAAATCTATATGTGAAGCTGATTCCGATGGTGATGGTCGCTCTAATGGACAAGAACTTGGGGATCCGGACTGTTTATGGACTGAGAATACCAGTCAGCTCTTCACTAATTCTACAATTACTCATCCAGGTATGGGTTCATTCACTGTCCATCAATTGTAATATAAATAATGGTCTTACGATTCACGGTAAACTGTTTTTTAGGTAGCACATGATCATACAAACAAGAGATATCGCTCATGCACGTACCTGTTACATTAAAATTATAATGATACTTTAATTTGATTGGCTAACAGCAAACTCGCGTCATATTGGAATTAACCTTCACTTCAATAAAAAAAAAAGTCGAGCATCCTGATAACTATGATGAGTTTAATACATAATAGAGTGCATATGGAAGGAAAAGAACGTGTTTTCGTGATCTTAGTTTTAGTAATTTTAAAGGGTAGTAAAAGCGTTGACCGTGCGCACATTTTTAGAATGCATAAAAAATGTACTTCTGACCCCAATAAATTTACAAAAAGAAGCATTCAATTCTTTAATAATAAACTTCAAATGTATTAATTCTATTAACGTGGAACGTTGTGCTCTATAGTTTATATGAAAGATTATAAATGGTTGCTTTATTTTTTTTAATTTTTTTTTCTTAAAGTTCATATTATATGTGTTTATCGCAGATCTCGAACTGGTTGTTTACATGACTCGTGCTTTCTTGTAAAATTATGTGTAAGCTGATCAATTTTGTCATTTAAGGAATTTGTGAACCAACAGAAAGCGAAAACTGTAGACAGAGGAATAAATGGTTGAAATGTGATGACAATAATTTTCGTTGTCCTTCAATCCAAGAGGATCCTGGTTAGTATTTAAACATTTGGTTTAATACTTACTTAATTAGATATGTTATTTCGCATTTATCCGATGTTTTTGTCCTTTTCTTACAACGTTCTATCAGACAAAAGTATCTTTTTAAAACGTCTTTGAGTCAATAATTAAGGTGTGGATGGGAAGTCAAAACAAAAATAAAGACTACAGAACTTAATTACACCAATCCAGACCACAGATTTTCTTATATTGATTATCCAAATAGTCTTCTAATGTATGAAGTATTATTAACGAAATCTACCGATTAGAATAACAGATTTCATATGTTTTATTTCAGATGTAAAAGAATTGACATTGAGAATTCCAAAAACTAAAGTGCAACACAAGGGTAGTAGATACATATGTACACACCTACATGTACCATTGGATGGAGATTATCACGTGATTGCAGTTAAACCTTTAATTGACAATAGCCGCGTTATTCATCATATTGTACTTTTTGGATGCGATGCCGTAGGTTTGTACTATTTAATTACACCTTGTACGATGACAGAACAGATAATAAGCAAAGCAAAAATCATCCAAATCAAATTTGGTCCGTACTGCTCTTCAACTTCGTATTTTATTTGGCCATTTTAACTTTTTGGATTCGAGCGTCACTGATGAGTCTTTTGTAGACGAAACGCGCGTCTGGCGTATATACAAAATTTAGTCCTGGTATCTATGATTGAGTTTATTTATTTATAAATTCTATTATGAATGTCAACAAATTTCTTTTGACATCTACTCTTAGTTTAATTGAGCCCGTATCTAAGGTAAAAGTTGCATTAAAAACTTCACAATGCTTTAATAATTAATTGACGAGCTGCGTTTCAAGTCAAATCCCAAATTGTCGGTTGTAACTATTCAAATAAGGTAGTTATTAGATACAATTTGTCATGTTGTCTATTTTTTTCTTATTGCAAAGTTATCTCCATCGGAAACTCAAAATGTTTGGGAATTCAGAAAAATAAAAATTAACTAATTTCAAATGCATGCATATATCATTCATAAAGTTTATCTTTGTCGTTTTTACTCATTTTGATTTCCATAAATAACACATCGATTCTTAATACAGAGAATCAGCCCAGAGTGAACGAGGTGAACACTTGTGTTACAAATGAAGGACCTTCGTACTGTCATATGGTGACAGTTTGGTCTCTTGGCATCAAGGGGGAATGTTTCCCTGATAAGTTTGGTATTCCGATTGGTAATAACGGCTACACAAGGTTTATGTTACAGGTAAATCATTTGTTTTAATGTCAAATCTTATTTTAAGAAACCGTTTAGAAATTCATGTATACATGTATGTTACAGTAAATAGATGAAATAAGGAATTACATGTAATTACTAAACAATTCAGTAAATACCTATAATTACTAATCAATTTAGTAAATACATTTATTTACTAATTGTTTCAGTGATTACATTTTGTCATTTTTACTATTTACTAACTTGATATTTTTGTTATAACCATGATTTTGGATATAATTTAAGACACCTTATAAAAAATGAAAACATCGTGTAATAAATTTCATGTGTCAGAAGCGTTTTTCTTGATTAACCTTCATTAGGAACGCTCAAAACCTAATATTTGAAAGCCAAGGATGTATAAGGACTGTAAACGTTGAAGAGTTACAAACAAAAAGGAACTGAATAGAATAGCAAAACCATCTAACGCCAATTTTGCTTGAGGGAGTTTAAATTAAAGGGGTAAAGATTGTAGGGCTGACTTAAGGAATCAGAAATCCTTTAGAATTACATGTTCTTTTGTACGTTTGTGCATTGAGACTAGAAAATAGCTGTATATGATTATTGAAACTATGGGAATTCTAGATCACATTAAATGTTTCTGCAAGTGAGACAACGTACAGAATAGGATCATCAGTTGTGTTTCTCAGAGCAGTTTGTTTATTGCAAGGAGACGAATTTTCTCCAATACTTTTTTCATTGTATATGAATGATTTTGTAATGGTACGTCACCGTATGAAGTACAGGAATTGTTGTAAATTTTGTGTGCCAAAGATATGATTGTTTTGATTCTGTAAAAGGTACTTGTATAAAGACTTTTTATCTCTCTTTTGGTAGGATTGTTGTCTCTTAGACAAAGTCCCCATTTCCATTCTCAATTTTATTAGCCGAGCAAGGTAGAAAAGCGGTATTTGCCTTGAATCAAAATCATCATCCTTATAATAGATATTTTCACATACTTGGATTTGGTTTTTACATATAGTAGTAGTATTTAATGCTAAGACGGTAAGATATGAGGCTTTCTTATAGCTCCGAATATTGAAAAAAAACCATGAACCAAACAATAGTATGTGGGTGACCGTAAGTGCTGCCGAAGTGTTTGCAGATCCTGCTCTCCTTGTGGCACCTACTACCTAGGATCATTTACTCCACCATCGTCTACATAAGGAAATGCGTTATGGTACCAAGTCAGGAATTTGACGTTTGTTTTCCATTCATTTGATATGTTTTAACTTTTCGTTTTACCATTTGTTAAAGGACTTTCCGTTTTTAATTGTTCATAGATTTTCACTAAAAATGCCAAAAGAAACAACATTGCACTAAAAATTTTAATATTTAACCCTTCTACAGCCACAATTTTAAAACTACATGAAAATAATGATTCAAGGTTTTTGTTTTGTAGATAAAGAAGATGTGGTATGAGTGTCAAAGAGACAACTCTCTATCTTATTTAAGTCACTATTTGTAAAATTAGACAATTAAAGGTCAAAGTACGTCAAACAAAACATTTCCTAAAATAATCAGATAAATATTTTTAAATATATTTTAAATATATTTAACAAGGGTACATTATGTTTGCGTTTTATTTTTTAAACTGATAATCTTGAATCATATAAGGTTGTGCTGATGCTTAAAATATTGCAAGAATAGAATAATAAAAGTCTTTGTCAACAGTTAGTAAATAGTTGTCAAAATTCATTCTAAAATTAGTAATTACTGATAATAACTGGGCAGTTTTAGGAATCACATGTATTAACTAAGTGCATAGGGAATTACATGTAATTTCTAATTCCACCTATTTACTGTAACATATACATAGCGATATTAGATTACAACGAACTGAAACCCAAACGACTATACAAATACCAAAAAAACATGCAAAAAGCACCTCCTGGATTCAGATTTTCAACTTATGGATATAAGAAGATGAGGTATTAGCGCCAATTAGACAACTCTCCGTCCAAGTCACATTTGTAAAGATATACTTTTATAGGTCGAAGTACGACCTTCAACACTGAGCCTTGGCTCACATCGAATAGCAAGCTATAAAGGGCCCAAAAACATACCAGTGAAAAAGTATCCAAACAGGAAAACTAACGGTCTAATCAATTTTAAGCCCAGAAACACTTATGAACCAACAACATCAACAAACGACAACCACTAAACATCAGGTTCCTGACTTAGATATTTGCTATCAAATGCAGCGGGTTGTAAACGAATCAATAGGCGCCAACTAATCCCTAACCTGAAACAATAGTGTAACATCACAGCATAGAAAGACACACTATAAAATACCAATTGAAATGGCTTAACTCAATCAAAAGACATATTTACAAAAACGAGTGTGAATACATTGAACAAATAAATATGATCAATGACACAATATTAATACAAAATTAATCGAAAAAAAAAAAGAAATGAAAAAAGAAATGTACATTTAAGTTGTGTTTTGTCCACAAAAAGCATTAAATTGTATTCTTACTTCTTAATAAATTGGGGTTCTTTTCCATGAAATTTAGCTTGATCAATTGATTTCTATCATACGAAAAAATTCTGCAAGCCGTTTTGGCGCAACCGTGACCAGACTGCATTCTATTTCGAAATAATTCACCTCAGCTCGATGTTTCGTTATATAATTGCTGAAGTAGTAATTGTAAGATATGATATTCCAGATTCACTGGCAGAATTCTGAAGATAATGTGGACTACACAGACAGTTCAGGAATGACTTTGTATTACACTCCAAATCTGAGACCATATAATGCTGCAGTCTTAACTATCGGCCAAACTATGTTTAATTTGGCACCAGGACAATCTGAGGCCAAAGTTTACGGGAATTGTTCTGGACAATGTACGAAACGTGAATTCCAAGGACCTATATACGTCCATTCTGAATTTAATCACATGCATTCTTTAGGTAAGTATGACCTATATACGTTCATTCTTTATTTAATCACATGCATTCTTTAGGTATGTATGACCTATATACGTTAATTCTTCATTTAATCCCATGCATTCTTTAGGTAAGTATGACCTATATACGTCCATTCTTCATTTATTCACATGCATTCTTTGGGTAAGTATGACCTATATACGTTTATTCTTCGTTTAATCACATGCATTCTTCAGGTAAGTATGACCTATATACGTTCATTCTTCATTTAATCACATGCATTCTTAGATAAGTATGACCTATATACGTTCGATCTTCATTTAATCACATGCATTCTTCAGGTAAGTACGACCTATATACGTTCATTCTTCATTTTATCACAAGGTTTCTTTAGGTTAGTATGTAGATGTTGTTTTAAATTAGAATGATGTAAATTTCCTTTGGTTTTGTGAAGTTTTGTTTACTCCTTGGTTTGGATTGTTATTGTCTTTCACAATGAAATTGTGTTAGTTATACAAGCATAAACCGAAATCAGTGTAAAGGCAAAAAATAAGTCAACGCTAGTGTTTATGAAAATGTAAGTGTGTTTGCATATAGTTGTAATCGTCCAGTAGACTCAAGATAAAATGTATGAAAACACATGGTTTGAACACATTTTCTGTGTAATACCCTAGTCCCACTAGGCCACGATCGCACTACGATCTGTGAAAAAAATGCAAATATTGATGATCGTGGTACGATCGCGTAGGTCGCAGTAAGGTCGTACCACGGTCGTGGTGAGGTCTTCAAGATCGTGAAGAGCGTGGACAACTTTGAACATGTTCAAAACAATCGTGGTGCGGTCGTGGCGAAATCAGGTCGTAGTAGAAGCGTAGTGAGAGCGCACTAAGATCGTAGTAAGATCGCAAAGGTCGCTGTATAATTGTAGCGAGAGCGTAGCGAAAGCGTGATTCTATTCGGAGAGATTGCGCTACGATCTCACAGCGACGTTATGACGACCTCACTACGACCATCACGTTCTCACCACGACCCAACTACGCTTCCACTACGACTTTACCACGCTGTTCACGACCATTGTACGATTCTAGCACGCCCTTGCCGTCCTCATCACGCTCTTCTTACGACCTGACTACGTTCACACTACGACCATCATTTCTATTGTCATTTTCACATAAAATATATAAAAAAAACTCCCTAGATTTTGTTTGTCTGAATGTATTTATCCGTTTGCTCTAACGGCTCAATCATGCTTCTCGTTTTTATATAGATTTGACCGTTGGTTTTCCCCGTTTAAATGGTTTAACATTAGTATTTTTTTGGGCCCTTTATAGCGTGCTGTTCGGTGTGAACCAAGGCTCCGTATTGAAGGCCGTACATTGGCCTATAATGGTTTACTTTTATAGATTATTACGTTGATGGAGAGTTGTCTCATTGGCACTCATACCACATCTTCCTATACATATTGACACATCTGTGTCATCTCTGCTATCGTTTACTAAAATATCGTCATTTGAGCTTTATGGACCAGCAATAGGTTGTAATTAAGGTTTGATTGGTCATCTCTTGATGACAAGTATTATACTACTTATGTGTATAGTACCAGTTTAATTGGAGTCTGGAGCTGGCATGTCAGTTAACTGCTAGTAGTCTGTTGTTATTTATGTATTATTGTCATTTTGTTTAATATTTTCTTTAGTCACATCTTCTGACATCAGACTCGGACTTCTCTTGAACTGAATTTTAATGTGCGTATTGTTATGCGTTTACTTTTCTTCATTGGCTAGAGGTATAGGGGGAGGGTTGAGATCTCACAAACATGTTTAACCCCACTAATGTTGCGCCTGTCCCAAGTCAGGAGTCTTGTACTATTTTTAATTTTAGTTTCTTGGAGTTTAGTATGGCGTTCATACTTTGCTCCCTCTGCCTCTACATCAACCCTTACCACCACGCCCACGTGTTCTAGTAAATTTTGGTGGCATGACTGTATTGTTTCCGGGAAATCTCCGTTTTAATCAGAAATAGAAGGAATGGAACTATATTGATATGAAACACGAAATTGACGGTATTGATGAAAACGTAGTAAGATCGCAGTATGAACGTAGTATAATCGTGGTAAGAACGTGCTATAATCGCAGTAAGATCGTGTTGCAATCGGATAACTCGTGGTATGGTCGTAGTGAGAGCGTGAAGAGCGTAGAAAGATCTTTATAAGCGTAGTGAGGTCGCAGAATAAGCGCGGTGAGAACGTGGTTTAATCGTAGCGGGATCGTTGTAGAAGCGTAATTAGGACGTAGTAGCATCGTGAAAGCAACGAAAATTAACATTTTCATGCCGTTCATACCGCGACCTCACCACGATCTAAATTTATTTTAGATCGCGGTGAGCGTGGTGCGATCGTGGTCTAGTGGGACTGGGGCTTAAAATAACAAATAACTTACATTTCTTAAGGATTCATTTGGGTTTGCTGAAATAAACTTACAAATCATGCTCTACATTTTACAGGTCGGAAACAGAGAGTAGAACAATATCGGAATGGTGCTTTAATCAATGTAATCTCCGATTTAGATAAGTTTTCATTCGACAGACAACACATCGCAATGTAAGTGCTATTTTAGTTCAATACTTTACTAAGTACATTATAAATGGAAGGAAAAGCAACTAAATGTACAATGAAGTGTAATGGCTGTTAAATTAATATGTAATTACAGTCTTCAGAAATATATGTTGATACAGATTTTGGTTCATGAAGACGTTTTCCGTTTATATTCTTCCCCAGTTATGAAGTTAACATTTGAATTTAGCTTCGTTTTTTTTTTGCTCTATCCATCCAGGAACTTTCCATACTGCCAAAAGCACTATACTGAGTTAAACTTTAAGGAAATGTCACAAAAACAACATACGAAATAAAGAAAGATATTGATATGTACGTGAAAAGTAAGACATCATATGAACGCGTGTTAACATCCTCGTCGTATAGAAAACGTATTTATATCACATGTCTAGCTATACAAATCGCCTCGAGTTATGATTTTAACCGAGCTAACTGAAACATATCACGAACATCAAATTCATTGAAGGACCAAACAAATAAGATATGAAATATGTATATGTAATGCCAATTATGAACGATGTCTCCATACTTTTTGTTTTTGTTAAGATTTTATCAAATTAATGGAAAAAAAGAACCCAAATCGTTTTATTTGATAGATGTCAGAGGCGAATTTAGGAGGGAGGGGAGATCTGGGTGTTGATTTATGCCACATACGCTAAGAGTCTGGTTAAAAGATACAAAACACAAAAGTGTATGAATAAAGACAATAGCAGTATACTGCTGTTCAATAGTCATAAATCGATTTAACTGAAACAAATCCGGTTCACAAACTAAAGCTGAGAGAAATACATCAACTATAAGAGGAAACAAATCGGAACAACAGAAACACTGAACTGCTACAAAAACAAACGCCAACATACATAGAAACGGACCACTAGTATGTGATAATAGCTGCTATATTTCTGACTTGATACAGGACATTTTAAGAAATATATAGTTGGTTTAACCTGATTTTATGGCTAGCCAAACCTCCCGCTTGAATGGCAATGTTAAAAAATAAGGCTCAAAGGGCAACATTACGTGACAGGAATACTTTACAAATAAATGCAAGAACTCCAGAACAAATAAATACATAAATAAATGATATAATAGTTCATTTCAACGTGTAAACCACAAATACAGCACAAAAGAATAATGAACTGTGTGTCACAGGTAATTTTTCAAAAATAGAATATAAATTGAAATTAAGCTTGTAATGGTGTTATTTTCTAACCATAACAAGAATATTAATATAGAATTCCGTTTGTATGAACATATGGTAATAACAAAATTATAAACATGTCATAAAAAAGCCACCGAAAGTCAAGCTTTCCTTGTTATAATTACGTCTTTTTCTGAACTATATTTAAACATTCATTTTTTGAAATTACATAGCATTAATAAATAAAAAGTTAATGCAAAATACGTTGACCATACTGAACCGATGGTTTCAGTAATAGAAAAAACACATTTAGTAGTTTAAACTAAAACATACTGAAATTCTCTGTTCAATACGCATTACTGCATGCATCTTTATGGAGATCAAAGAAATGTATAAGTACCCACAGTATATTACTCGTATTACTCTCAATAACAATGCGATTAACGGATATATGTGGTTTTATAGGTCTTGTGTGGACAAAATACACTTCTGGCGTATTAAAATTTTGAACTTGTTGCCTTTTGTTGGCTGTTGTTCGTGTGATTCTTTGTCAATTGTGTTCTCCAATTTATTTATATTGTAGTCCTGTGTTGTCATTTTGATGTTATATTTCACATGGCCATAAAAGTGCGAGGTTTGGCATGCCACAAAACCAGGTTCAACCCACCATTTTTTCCTTTAAAAATGCCCTGTACCAAGTCAGGAATATGGCCATTGTTATATTATAGTTCGTTTCTGTGTGTATTACATTATAACGTTGTGTCGTTTGTTTTCTCTTATTTTTGAGTGTAAATTCACATTGCGATAAGACGTGTCACGGTACTTGTCTATCCCAAATTCATGTATTTGGTTTTGATGTTATATATATATGTTATATTTGTTATTCTCGTGGGATTTTGTCTATGTGTGTTACATTTTAGTGTTATGTCGTTGTTCTCCTCTTATATTTAATGCGTTTCCCTCGGTTTTAGTTTGTTACCCCGATTTAGTTTTTTGTCCATGGATTCATGAGATTTGAACAGCGGTAAACTACTGTTGCCTTTATTTATTTCAGACACGATCCACCAATAGAAGTACAACCTGGCGATGACTTACAAGTTACCTGTACTTATGACACAACTTCTAGGAACGAAACAACATCGTTTGGACAAGGAACAGAGCACGAAATGTGTTTTGCCTTTTTAACCTTTTATCCATTTGAGAATGTTCATTCTATTTTAAAGTGTTTCACATGGCTAAAATTTCCCCACTGTTTTATTCTTGACTTGATGAGTTTTGGGGAAAAGGTGAAGACAAACCCATTTATGAAAATTGGGATTCAGGCTGCAATGAATTCTCTAAAGAAGCATGGATAAGATGTTTCACCATATCCTGTCATTTAGAGGTCTGAGGAGTACTTGTGTTTTAGACATAATAAATCGGATGCATAATGAAATGTGTTTGTGTTATCATACCTGTGACGTGCAGAAGAGGCTGACAGCTAAAGAACCCGGATCTCAGTCATGTCAGCTATAATTGACATCACTTGTATCGTGAATGTATAAAAGCAATAAACTTTTCTTTAGGAAGAGTGGTAAATAGATTCTACAGATGTTTTTATCAACTTTCATACACACATTGTTTTACTTTAAGGAGCAACTGATATTACCCCTGGTTTAGTGGGGTTCGTCACACATTGTTTTACTTTAAGGAGCAACTGATATTACCCCTGGTTCAGTGGGGTTCGTCACACATAGTTTTACTTTAAGGAGCAACTGCTATTACCCCTGGTTCAGTGGGGTTCGTCACACATAGTTTTACTTTAATAAGCCACTGATGTTACCCCTGGTTTAGTGGGGTTCGTCACACATCGTTTTACTTTAATAAGCCACTGATGTTACCCCTGGTTTAGTGGGGTTCGTCACACATAGTTTTACTTTAATAAGCCACTGATGTTACCCATGGTTTAGTGGGGTTCGTGTTGCTCAATCTTTAGTTTTCTATGTTTTGTCGAGGTAGTTTTTGATTAAGTTGAAGTCCAATCAACTTGAAACTTAGTATAGATGTTTCTTATAATATGATATTTCTAATTTTAATGCCAATAAACTCATCATAGATACCAGTATTAAAATTTTATATTTACGCCAGACGCGCGTTTTGTCTACAAAAGACTCATCAGTGACGCTCGTATAAAAAAATGTTTAAAAGGCCAAATATAGTATGAAGTTGAAGAGTGCTGAGGACCAAAATAAGAGTTTTTACCCCATTTTCACGGTCCACTGAAAAAAGAAAAGTTGATAATGCGGATGGGACAACCGTGTACTTGGGACACATTCTTGTTTTAAAAGTCTTTTTATTGTATTCCTGTCATGTAGTGTTGTCATTTTAATGTTATATTTAACATTGTCATAAAAGCGGGAGGTTTGGCTAGGCACAAATCCAGGTTCGACCCACCATTTTTTTCTTAAAATGTCCTGTACCAAGTCAGGAAAATTGTCATTGTTATATTATAGTTCGTTTCTGTGTGTGTTACATTTTCGTGATGACTGTGTTTCTGTTGTGTCCTAGTTCTCTTATATTTGATGTGTTTCACTCAGTTTTAGTTTGTAACCCGGATTTGTTTGTTTCTCAATCGATTTATGAATTTCGAACAGCGGTATACTACTGTTGCCTTCGTTAAGATATAATATGGCAAATTTTAAATCACCTAGGATCTATTAAAGTGAATATAGTATGGTAACAAGTAAGTTACAGTTAATTTTCTCTTATTTTGAAGATAAATATGAAACCCGCTGATAAAGGCATGTCTTACAATGCTGTGGTCGAAAGTCAAAAGGCGGGATTTTCAAAAGTCACAATTTCTTTTTAACATTTTGGCTAATTTCTCGGTCGACTTTCATGGTTACCGAGAATTGTTTTTCTATGGAAGCATGCTCTAGAAATGCTCCATGAATTCAGGTAGTCATATGTATGCCTGAGATATTAGTGATTTATACCCTCACCTTACATGTTAGATACATTTGAAAATCGTCAAATTCACTCAATCTATATATGCACCGTGGGAAACTCTAAGACAGGGTTAAAATGAAAGAATAATGTTTACTCTATCTTCACGTACTAAATTATAATCCTGGTACCTTTGATAAATTTTTACACCACTGGGTCGATGACACTGCTGGTGGGCGTTTCGTCCCCGAGGGTATCACCAGCCCAGTAGTCAACACTTCGGTGTTGACATGAATATCAATAATGTGGTGATTTTTATAAATTTCCTGTTTACAAACCTTTGAATTTTTCGAAAAAAACTAAGGATTTTCTTTTCCCAGGCAAAGATTACCTTACCCGTATTTGGCACAACCTTTTGGGAATTTTGGATCATCAATCGGCTCTTCAACTTTGTACTTGTTTGGCTTTATAAATATTTCGATATGAGCGTCACTGATGAGTCTTATGAAGACGAAACGCGCGTCTGGCGTACTAAATAATAATCCTGGTACCTTTGATAACTATATTCATGATGTATTTCGGTCAATTTAAATAAGCGACTTTTTTCTGCTTTGTCACTCTACCAATAATGTTTCAGATATAACCAAAGATCCGTCATCTATCACCTGATCAAAGTTACGCAAAGTTACAGGCGATTATAGGTACATTATCTAAAATATTCTTGACAACAAATTGTTTTAATGGAATTTGGTAAACCGTTGGGGTTTATTTTTATCACCTTATAAAAGTTGCGTGCAAATATAAGTACAGTATCCAAAATTTTATTGACAACTATTTGCTTAAATGGAATTCTGTAAACAGTAAGGTTCATTTTGGATTACTTATATCCTGACACATGTGTCATATTCTGTTGCAACAAATTAATCCAGGATGTCAGTACATGCTTATATGTACATAGTGATTTTAACATTATCTGGATTTTTCTATGCAATTAATGGTCACATTACATATATTGCAATTCGACTCCCACTTCAGGTAAATATATATAAATTAATTTTTTTATTTGTATAAAATGAATGTTGATCTTTGAAATTGATAGTCATATGGCATATATTGCAATCCAACACCCACTTCAGTTAAATATAAATTTATTTTTCTAATTTATCAAAACTCCATGCAAATCTTTTATTTCTAATATCACAACCTAATAGAGATTTTACCCTTCCGGAGAACCTGATATCACCCCAGTTTTTGGTGGGGTTCGAGTTGCTTAGTCTTTAGTTATCTATGTTGTGTCTTGTGTACTATTTTTTGTCTATTTCTTTTTTAACCATGGCGTTGTCAGTTTATTTTAGATCGAGTATAAGTTTGAATGTCCCTCTGGTATATTTTGCCCCTCTTTTAGTATTTTAGTAAAACAGAGTACAGATATTGCTAATGTCATGCCTTCTATTCGAGTTGGAAGTATAATGGAAGGTTGTTTTGCAGTTAGAAGTCTCATGTCGAGTTACTTAATCGTGCATTCCAATGGGAACCAATTGTGCCCCTCTTCTTGCCGACTTGTTCCTTTACTATTATTAGGCTGACTTTATATAAGAACTTCTTATGAAAAAAGATAAGAATTTAGCAATAACCCTTTTCTTTACTTTCCGCTATATAGATGATGTTCTGTCATTAAATATTTCAAAATTTGGTGACTATCTTGAACGCGTCTATCCCATCAAACTAGAGATAACGGATACAACAGATACAGTTAAGTTGGTCTCATATCTTAAATTACATTTAGAAATTGACAATGAGGGTTGGTTGGGTTGAAAACAAAACTTTACGACAAAAGAGATGATTTCAGCTTCCCAATTGTGAACTTTCCATTTCTATGTAGCAACATTCCAGCAGTTCCTGCATACGGAGTATATATCTCCCAATTGATACGATATTCCCAGGCTTGTATTTCCTATCATGATTTCCTTGATAGAGGGTAGCTGCTCACAAGGAAGCTATTAAATCAAGAGTTCCAAATGGTGAAGTTAAAATCATCCTTCCTAAATTTTACGGACACCATCACGAGTTGGTTGACCGTTATTGAATAAATGATATCGGATATGTTCCTTATGTCGTAAATACAATCTCGTTCCTTTTTCATGAATGTGACCTACCGAATTAGACAATTTACTGGATTTTAATAGTGTAATGATGAACAACTTACGCTGAAGCTATTAAAAAATTAAAATAACATCGCTTCTAAATTGAAGGAGAATAAGATAGAAGATGAACGTAGTATTGTCTCGTCACACCTTAAGGCGTCCTCCGAACATTAGAATAGCCTAACTATGCATTACTATGAATTGGCTGCCTAATATATAGACTTCATAACACGTCAAATTTTGTTTCATCTCCGGCTTTCAATAAGAGTTTTACAATTTATTTAGTTTCCTTGCTTTACTATTAAAGACAAATAAAGGCAACAGTAGTATACCGCTGTTCAAAACACATAAATCTATGGACAAAAAACAAAATCGGGGTAACAAACTAAAACTGAGGGAAACGCATTAAATATTAGAGGAGAACAACGACACAACATTAAAATGTAACACACACATGTACAGTAACGGACTAAACAAATGTTGTAATAGAGAATCTGAAAATAATGTACTTAATTACTTCTGGAGTATGGTAGTATGTTAGAGAAGAGAAAATCGTGTTTTATTGCCCGTTGGATTTAAAGCTGGATTCTAAATTCTCTATACTACACTTCTAATCAATCTTATCAAACAGACGTTTTCTTTTAAGTACTATCAGTATATATCGTTGTAAGTAGGGGTTAATTCCTCTACCGTAACAAGAGGAACCCATTACACCCTCTTAGACAAAAAAAAAGATTTTATATATGATTTTGAAACATACATGTATCTGAATACATAGTTTGCTTACATTCAGTTTGCCGTATTTGGACGCACAAAATGGACAGACTATACTCTAGCACATACAAAAATGAATCATTTACAACTAAACTATACTCGATCGGGTATTCGTGTAATTATTTTAAGCTTGCTCGTTGTTATTTGGAATATACAACAGTTATTCATTTACATTGGTCCTTAAGGGTGGCTTGTGGAATAGAATTATGGTCACTGTTGGTCCGACGGGCAGTTAAACACTTGCAAAAGTCTAGAAGGGCTTCCGTTTGGCTATGCGTGATGTATAAGTACGCATCCACATCCTGTCAGGAGGTGGGCATTAAATCCAATGCCTCGTGTAGAGAAAGTGCCATATTAACATGCATGAAATATTTGACGCTGGACGTAAAACAACCAGCAATCAACCCATCCCATGACATTGTATACTATAGTAAAAAGAAGGTATTTTGTTTGGATTTCATGGCCTGCCAGAGTAACCGTGAAACCTTCCCTTTATGATTATTTTACACGACTATATATAGATATAAAATTGTGTTGTTTTTCATATTAAAGGGAAATAGGTCTGAACCCGGATCACCATGGCCCACTCCAGAGACCATGAAGAAGTCATCGACAATACTGACTGCGAATCCGGAAACACTGACATTTATGGCTAACTTGGCATCATGTGACATCATTAAAGACGCCATGTCACGTTATAAAAACATTATTAAAATGGATACAAAGAAGGCAGACGTGGACATAAATTTAGTGAAAATGAAAAGTCTTTCCATCGACATCAAAGATAATGAGTGTCCAGGTTATCCTCAACTGAATATGAATGAATCATGTTTGTATTTTCCTAGATGTATTTTCTGACTTAAATATTAAAAAACAACTTTATAATTGCATGCGTCCGATGCGTTTTAATTTCTAGATTTAACTTCATCAGGAACTCTCTAAGTCGAATATTTGAAAGCCAATGATGCAAGAACCGAAACAGTTGAGGAGCTCTATGACCAAAGAGGATTAGAAAATAGTAGTTTTTCTAAGTTGAAGTTATATCACATTATGAAAATGATCTTATTTAGCTTGACTGGGAGTCAAATAAACTGATTCAGACACAAAGAGTAAACGATAAATTAGTTTGATGTTTTATTTTCTTTTGTGTCATTTAATATGATGAACAATACTGAAATAATGATAAAGAAAAGAACTTTAGTTTTGTAGAGCTTTTCTTTATTAACCTTCATAGGAACTGTCAAACAAAAAAATAATTTAAAAAGAGAGAAAAAACCTAAGAATATCTGATTATTACTTTGCTTGATGAGCTATATATGACAAAAAAGCATCTTGAATTAGTAGTGATTTAATACTGTAATTAATTGGACAAAAATATCACATTGTAAACCTCGTATAATACGCAAATAATAAACATTAGTACGAATGAACAGACAAGTTTCTAACGACATTTTCCAATATATGTTAACAAATATATTCACGGCTTTTCAGACAATTTGACAGTGGATGAATCATCTACCCTTTCTGCTGTATCTGTATGGGGAGTTCTCAGAGGTAAGCATTATAAATAAACTCATCATAGATACCAGGACTAAATTTTGTATATACGCAAGACGCGCGTTTCGTCTACAGACTCAAAATGTTTCAAACTTTTTCGGAAAATACTTTTCCGAGAGCTTTAGATTTAAGTCAAACACACCATCTGGAAGTGGTCAAATGTAACATGCTCGTGCTCACAAATGCACTGAAATTATCAACCTGACGGTTATACCAGTGAAGTAGGAACTACTGTAAACATTCTGAATCACCCGAGTTTAACCGCAAAGTGTGGTTACTGTTCTTATATAAAATAATCAAAGCGGAAAAACATGTTTTACTGCGAACTTTTAATACAAGAAAAAAACTATTAAAAAGTTTGTAAAAAGTTGGGTTTATTTTCAATGTAATGTTTTAATTTACGGTTTAAGCAGTCACATGTAGTTTTGTAATGATTTTATGTTTCTAATCAAAGGGATTTACTATATATATTTATTTACCTACAGGTTGATTGCTTTACTTTTTTATACATAGGTTTGGAAACATTTAGCCAGTTGATTTACGTCAATGAACAAAAGAAGGTAATACCCACACTCACTGAATGCTTTATTGAAAAAACATACTATCCATACTGATCTGTGTCCACACTCGTTGACTATTTAAAAATATATAAAGGTTGATCTACACAACCAGATGAGTTTAACTTCTAACTTAAACAGAGTAAGGTAGTTTTCGAATCAAGGATGATTGTCAGAATAATTCTTTTATCAAATAACTAGAGGCTCTAAAGAGCCTGTGTCGCTCACCTTGGTCTATGTGAATATTAAACAAAGGACGCAGATGGATTCATGACAAAATTGTGTTTTGGTGATGGTGATGTGTTTGTAAATCTTACTTTACTGAACAATCTTGCTGCTTACAATTATCTCTATCTATAATGAACTTGGCCCAGTAGTTTCAGAGGAGAAGATTTTTGTAAAAGATAACTAAGATTTACGAAAAATGGTTCAAAATTGACTATAAAGGGCAATAACTCCTACAGAGGTCAACTGACCATTTCTGTCATGTTGACTTATTTGTAAATCTTACTTTGCTGAACATTATTGCTGTTTACAATTTATTTCTATCTATAATAATATTCAAGATAATAACCAAAACAAGCAAAATTTTCTTAAAATTACCAATTCAGGGGCAGCAACCCAACAACAGGTTGTCCGATTCATCTGAAAATTTCAGGGCAGATAGATCTTGACCTGATAATCAATTTTACTTCATGTCAGATTTGCTCTAAATGCATTGGTTTTTGAGTTATAAGCCAAAAACTAAATTTTGCCCCTATGTTCTATTTTTATCTGTGGCGGCCATCTTGGTTGGTTGGCCAGGTCACGCCACACATTTTTTAAAATTGAATCACCAATGATGATTGTGGCCAAGTTTGGTTTAATTTGGCCCCGTGGTTTCAGAGGAGAAGATTTTTGTAATAGATTACTAAGATTTACGAAAAATGGTTAAAAAATGACTATAAAGGGCAATAACTCCTAAAGGGGCCGGGTCAACTGACCATTTCAGTCATGTTCACTTATTTGTAAATCTTACTTTGCTGAACATTATTGCTGTTTACAGTTTATCTCTATCTATAATAATATTCAATATAATAACCAAAAACAGCAAAATTTCCTTAAAATTACCAATTCAGGGGCAGCAACCCAACAACAGGTTGTCCGATTCATCTGTAAATTTCAGGGCAGATAGATCTTGACCTGATAATCAATTTTACTTCATGTCAGATTTGCTCTAAATGCATTGGTTTTTGAGTTATAAGCCAAAAACTAAATTTTGCCCCTATGTTCTATTTTTATCTGTGGCGGCCATCTTGGTTGGTTGGCCAGGTCACGCCACACATTTTTTAAAATTGAATCACCAATGATGATTGTGGCCAAGTTTGGTTTAATTTGGCCCCGTGGTTTCAGAGGAGAAGATTTTTGTAATAGATTACTAAGATTTACGAAAAATGGTTAAAAATTGACTATAAAGGGCAATAACTCCTAAAGGGGCCGGGTCAACTGACCATTTCAGTCATGTTCACTTATTTGTAAATCTTACTTTGCTGAACATTATTGCTGTTTACAGTTTATCTCTATCTATAATAATATTCAATATAATAACCAAAAACAGCAAAATTTCCTTAAAATTACCAATTCAGGGGCAGCAACCCAACAACAGGTTGTCCGATTCATCTGTAAATTTCAGGGCAGATAGATCTTGACCTGATAATCAATTTTACTTCATGTCAGAATTGCTCTAAATGCATTGGTTTTTGAGTTATAAGCCAAAAACTGAATTTTACCCCTATGTTCTATTTTTAGCTGTGGTGGCCATCTTGGTTGGTTGGTCGGGTCACGCCACACATTTTTTAAACTAGATACCCCAATTGTGATTGTGGCCAAGTTTGGTTTAATTTGGCCAAGTAGTTTCAGAGGAGAAGATTTTTGTAAAAGATCACTAAGATTTACGAAAAATGGTTAAAAATTGACTATAAAGGGCAATAACTCCTAAAGGGGTCAACTGACCATTTTGGTCATGTTGACTTATTTGTAAATCTTACTTTGCTGAACATTATTGCTGTTTACAGTTTATCTCTATCTATAATAATATTCAAAATAATAACAGCAAAATTTCCTTAAAATTACCAATTTAGGGGCAGCAACCCAACAACGGGTTGTCCGATTCATCTGAAAATTGCAGGGCAGATAGATCTTGACCTAATAAACAATTTTACTCCATGTCAGATTTGCGTTTGATGCTTTGGTTTTTCAGTTATAAGCCAAAAACTGCATTTTACCCCTATGTTCTATTTTTAGCCACGGCGGCCATCTTGGTTGGTTGGCCGGGTCACGCCACACATTTTTTAAACTAGATACCCCAATGATGAATGTGGCCAAGTTTGGTTTAATTTGGCCCAGTAGTTTCAGAGGAGAAGATTTTTGTAAAAGTTAACGACGACTGACGATGACGACGACGACGACGGACGACGGACGACGGGCGCTGGACGCCAAGTGATGAGAAAAGCTCACTTGGCCCTTCGGGCCAGGTGAGCTAAAAAGGGGGAAAATTTTGTTACAGCTTCCCCTTTTTTGTAAGTCGTTGTTGTTTTTTATTGTTATTTTTACTGTTGACAATTTAAACAATTGCACATTTTTTCTCCCTAACTTTTACTTCAAATTAGAGAAAACAGAATACGTATTGAATGTCTTACTACAAATCTACTTTATTTTCAAAAATTATACTTCAGATTCAAGTGAAGAAAACTTCGATAGAAGATAGACCAAGATTTAAACATCGAGGGATAATGTTAGATACAGCTAGACATTATTTACCGATCTGGATACTGCTGAAAAACTTAGTAAGATTCTGGTCAATTTTATCAACTAAAATCAGAGTGTTGATCATAATTATGGTGTAGCTCTCAGTGTGAGCACTGAGGGGCTGTAGTTTGTTGCTGTCCGTCTTATTTGCTTTTCGTTTTGTTATTATCATAAACTGTTGGTTCTTTGGTTTGAATTGTTCCATATTTTGTTGTTTATGGCTTACTATATATACAGTTTTTGGTTTTTTTTTCTCCTTAAAGTCTGGCGTGCAGTGCCCTATCATCTTAGTCAGTTTGTTTCCGATGGATAGACGTCTTATGGGAACTATATCACTCCTCCCTTTTTTATAAGCCAAAACATCATAAGAATTATTAGGAATTGTTAATGAAAAGAACAAAAGAACAAAACTCAACTTTTACACAAGCAAACAGATATACAGGCAATCAATGCTTGTACAACTAAGACCATGATGACGATCTAATGCGATTTTTGTCTGGTTTTGTAAACTCGGTGTTGGTTTACTAAGCCATTACACTTGACCTCCGTTCCTTAATTGTTCAGAAGACTGCACATGACTCTTTTATGATATATAAATTATAGTTAGCAACCAGTAAATAATTACTACTGCACCATATTCCATTCATGCTGACGGCATTTTATATGATATCAATCGTTTTCCTGGATTTATTAATTGTTTCAGCAAGGCAAGGTGTATAGCGAAATGAAGTTAATTTATAGTTGCTTCAGCACCAATTAATTTAAAAATGGGGAACTCAATAATGCAGTTAAAAACCAAAAACGCTTAAAACTTAGATCACTTTATACGAAGGGCTAAACACAACCAGCAAACAAGATTAACTTCAAAGGCTTGTGGATTTATCATTTTACATTTTATTTTCTAATACAGGATGCGATGTCTTACAACAAGTTCAACGTATTTCATTGGCATATTGTTGATGACCAGTCGTTCCCTTATCAGAGCAAAAGGTTTCCAGGTCTATCGGCTAAGGTATGTGATCATTTTCAAAACTTTTATCAACAGCTTCATTATATTCGAGTATTTTGTAAATCAAATTCTACTGTAGCATTGCAATCCAATTTAGGTTAAAATATTATTTAGCAACGAATAAATTCGTTAGATTTAGAAAAAAATATATAAGAAAATATTATCCTGAAAAAAATAGACCTTTGTATTGTAATATTCTATTAAAGAAAATAGCAGATTTTTTGTTAAGAGACATATAGACTTAGTATACGCATGGGATGACATCTTATTTTTTTTTCTTATAGGGAGCTTACACAGCAAAACATGTTTATACACATGTTGATATCAAACGAGTAATTGATTATGCTCGTCTCAGAGGTATTCGTGTGATTCCAGAATTTGATACTCCTGGTCATACGGCTTCATGGGGAAAGGCGAGAAAAGGTACCACTAAAAGGAAATAACAAATACAGAAAGGTCATAATCTAAAATTTTGTATTTAGGGATATAAAATTATCTTTACACTTGTCTATTAAAGAAAGGTATGATCGGACTTCACTGAATAAGTGAAAAGCGTTATTCTGTAAGGTTATCAAAATTACGATATGAAATGTGCTGTAAAGATACTTATTCTATCACCGATAAACATGTCATATAAAGATTCGAATATCACATTAACGTCCCAAGAAAAAATTCTTGTATATGCTGCTTAGCCATAATGTTGCTATAATAAGCTCTACCATGGTATAGTTTTCATTCAAGCTTGTACTACACAGTGGCGGATCCAGGGGGGGGGGGGGTTCCGGGGGGTGCGCACCCCCCCTTTATTTTTGCCGATCAATGCATTTGTATCGGGACATATGTTTTGCATCCCCCTTTGCCCTGGGTGCCCTGGGTTAGCACCCCCCCTTTCGAAAATTCCTGCATCCGCCCCTGCTACAGGCTATCATTTGTTTTATAAAATTAGAATTGTGCTAAGTACACCAAATAGGCAACCAGACTTTTTTAGCTCACCTGGCCCGAAGGGCCAAGTGAGCTTTTCTCATCACTTGGCGTCCGTCGTCCGTCGTCCGTCGTCCGTCGTCGTCCGTCGTTAACTTTTACAAAAATCTTCTCCTCTGAAACTACTGGGCTAATTTCAACCAAACTTGGTTACAATCATCATTGGGGTATCTAGTTTAAAAATTGTGTTCGGTGACCCCGCCAACCAACCAAGATGGCTGCCATGGCTAAAAATAGAACATGGGGGTAAAATGCAGTTTTTGGCTTATAACTCAAAAACCAAAGCATTTAGAGCAAATCTGACATGGGGGTAAAATTGTTTATCAGGTCAAGATCTAACTGTCCTGAAATTTTCAGATGAATCGGACAACCCGTTGTTAGGTTGCTGCCCCTGAATTGGTAATTTTAAGAAAATTTTGGCTGTTTTTGGTTATTATCTTGAATATTATTATAGATAGAGATAAACTGTAAATAGAAAAAATGTTAAACAAAGTAAGATTTACAAATAAGTCAACAGGTCCAAAATGGTCAGTTGACCCCTTTAGGAGTTATTGCCCTTTATAGTCAATTTTTAACCATTTTTCGTAAATCTTAGTGATCTTTTACAAAAATCTTCTCCTCTGAAACTACTGGGCCAAATTTAACCAAATATATCCAAAATCATAATTAGGGTATTTAGTTTAAAAATTGTGTCCGGTGACCCGCACAACAAACCAAGATGGCCGCCATGGCTAAAAATAGAACATAGGGGTAAAATGCAGTTTTTGGCTTATAACTCAAAAACCAAAGCAATTAGAGCAAATCTGACAGGATGAAAGTTGTTTATTAGGTCAAGATCTAACTGTCCTGAAATTTTCAGATGAATCGGACAACCCTTTGTTAGGTTGCTGCCCCTGAATTGGTAATTTTAAGGAAATTTTTGCTATTTTTGGTTATTTTCTTGAATATTATTATAGATAGAGATAAACTGTAAATAGAAAAAATGTTTAGCAAAGTAAGATTTACAAATAAGTCAACAGGTCCAAAATGGTCAGTTGACCCCTTTAGGAGTTATTGTCCTTTATAGTCAATTTTTAACCATTTTTAGCTCACCTGGCCCGAAGGGCCAAGTGAGCTTTTCTCATCACTTGGCGTCCGTCTTCCGTCGTCGTCCGTCGTCGTCCGTCGTCCGTCGTCGTTAACTTTTACAAAAATCTTCTCCTCTGAAACTACTGGGCCAAATCAAACCAAACTTGGCCACAATCATCATTGGGGTATCTAGTTTAAAAAATGTGTGGCGTGACCCGGTCAACCAACCATGATGGCCGCCACGGCTAAAAATAGAACATAGGGGTAAAATGCAGTTTTTGGCTTATAACTCAAAAACCAAAGCATTTAGAGCAAATCTGACATGGGGGTAAAAATGTTTATCAGGTCAAGATCTATCTGCCCTGAAATTTTCAGATGAATCGGTCAATCGGTTGTTGGGTTGCTGCCCCTGAATTGGTAATTTTGAGGAAATTTTGCTGTTTTTGGTTATTATCTTGAATATTATTATAGATAGAGATAAACTGTAAACAGCAATAATGTTCAGCAAAGTAAGATCTACAAATAAGTCAACATGACCAAAATGGTCAATTGACCCGTTTAGGAGTTATTGCCCTTTATAGTCAATTTTTAACCATTTTTCGTTAATTAAAGTAATCTTTTACAAAAATCTTCTCCTCTGAAACTACTGGGCCAAATTAATCCAAACTTGGCCACAATCATCTTTGGGGTATCTAGTTTAAAAAATGTGTGGCGTGACCTGGTCAACCAACCAAGATGGCCGCCACGGCTAAAAATAGAACAAAGGGGTAAAATGCAGTTTTTGGCTTATAACTCAAAAACCAAAGCATTTTAAGGAAATCTGACGGGATAAAAATGTTTATCCGGTCAAGATCTATCGGCCCTGAAATTTTCAGATGAATCGGTCAATCGGTTGTTGGGTTGCTGCCCCTGAATTGGTAATTTTGAGGAAATTTTGCTGTTTTTGGTTATTATCTTGAATATTATTATAGATAGAGATAAACTGTAAACAGCAATAATGTTCAGCAAAGTAAGATCTACAAATAAGTCAACATGACCAAAATGGTCAGTTGACCCGTTTAGGAGTTATTGCCCTTTATAGTCAATTTTAACCATTTTTCATAAATTAAATTAATCTTTTACAAAAATCTTCTCCTCTGAAACTACTGGGCCAAATTAATCCAAACTTGGCCACAATCATCTTTGGGGTATCTAGTTTAAAAAATGTGTGGCGTGACCTGGTCAACCAACCAAGATGGCCACCACCGCTAAAAATAGAACATAGGGGTAAAATGCAGTTTTTGGCTTATAACTCAAAAACCAAAGCATTTTGAGGAAATCTGACATGGGATAAAAATGTTTATCAGGTCAAGATCTATCTGCCCTGAAATTTTCAGATGAATCGGTCAATCGGTTGTTGGGTTGCTGCCCCTGAATTGGTAATTTTGAGGAAATTTTGCTGTTTTTGGTTATTATCTTGAATATTATTACAGATAGAGATAAATTGTAAACGGCAATAATGTTCAGCAAAGTAAGATCTACAAATAAGTCAGCATGACCAAAATGGTCAGTTGACCCCTTTAGGAGTTATTGCCCTTTATAGTCAATCTTTAACCATTTTTCATAAATTTAAGTAATCTTTTACAAAATCTCCACTGAAACTACTAGGCCACAATCATCTTTGGGGTATCTAGTTTGAAAAATGTGTCCGATGACCTGGCCATTCAACCAAGATGGCCGCCACGGCTAAAAATAGAACATAGGGGTAAAATGCAGTTTTTGGCTTATAACTATGAATTCAAAGCATCTAGAGCAAATCTGACAAGAAGTTAAATTGTTAATCAAGTCAATATCTATCTGCCCTGAATTTTTCAGATGAATTGGACAACTGGTTGTTGGGTTGCTGCCCTCCAATTGGTAATTTTTAAAGAAATTTTGCCGTTTTTGGTTATCTTGAATACTATTATAGATAGCGATAAACTGTAAACAGCAATAATGTTCAGCAAAGTAAGATCTACAAATAAGTCAACATGACCTAAATGGTCAATTGACCCCTTAAGGAGTTATTGCCCTTTATAGTCAATTTTTAACAATTTTCATTAATTTGGTAAATATATGTAAATTTTTACCAAATATAGTTCTCTGTTACTAATGGGCAAAGTTCATTATAGATATAATTGTAAGAAGCAAAATCGTTCAGTAAAGTAAGAACTTCAAACACATCACCATCACCAAAATACAATTTTGTCATGAATCCATTTGTGTCCTTTGTTTAATATGCACATAGACCAAGGTGAGCGACACAGGCTCTTTAGAGCCTCTAGTTTAATCTCTAATTTATTTTAATATGATTGATTGATTGATTGATTGTTGGTTGTTTAACGTCCTATTTTGGGGCCCTTTACGGCTTGTTGTTCGGTGTGAGCCAATGCTTCTTGTTTAAGACCGTACTCGGAAACAAAATTGGTTTACTTTTACATAATTGTAACTTGAATGGCGAGTTGTCTCATTAGCACACATACCACATCTTCTTATATCTATGTTCAGGACAATATTTAAATATGATTTGATTTTGTAGATCTACTGACACCTTGCTATGAGAATGGTATTCCTGGTGTTGGCAAATATAACTCTCATGGGGAGTACGAAATTCTTAACCCTACATTAAACCGCACATACAAGTTTATGGAAGAATTACTAGGCGAGGTTGTAGAAGTATTTCATGATAATTTTGTTCATCTAGGTATGGATGAAGCATACCATGCGTGTTGGTATGTATGTTTTCTCTATTTTTTAAAATGGTCTTTCTTTATAATTCATTAAATGAATGCATGCACGAGATGTGCGGAATGTACCAATGAGACAGCTGCATAACGACAAAAAGAACCAAAACACATCCAGTAATAACGTTCTTTGTGTCACAATTATGTTTTTACTACATATGTATCTGATTTGGTCATGTGCAGATTTTGATGTATAGTCGTTGATGAAATTATACAAAAAGAGCTCAATCCTTCCTTAGCATTTGTCAGTAGTTTCACAACAATTAATAATAACAAATTTTAAAAATAAGCCGAAAAGAAACTCATTAGATCGGAACTTAAACCTTATATATATCAAACTGTAATGAACACTTTCAGCATGACGGTTGGTACACTTGTAGCAGGATCTGCTTACCCTTCTGGACCGGCACATCACTCAATTGAAAGCCATAGTTTTCGTTGAGGTTCCTCTTACTCAGTCTTCTGGAATTTAGATTCATATGGATTTGTTTTTCTTTTCGTTTTTTTGTCATGACGTTGCAGTTTATCTCCGACTTTGATTAGTTTATTTGCACTTAAGGGCTACCAATCCAGAGATCTCGAAATTCATGGTCCAGAATGGCATAGCAAAGGGAGACTATTCAGCTTTAGAAGAATATTATATTGAGAAAGTTCTTAAGATCGTTGACAGTCTTAATAGAAGTGATATTATCTGGCAAGATCCAATCGACCATGGAGCAAAGGTAAACATTACATTTACCAATGTGAGAACAGCAATAAAGATTTGGTCAAAATTCTACAAATAGATGTTAAACCTATAGATAGCACCTATAATATTCATTTCAAAATGAAGAGAAAGGAGAATTCCAGTATGCAGGGATTCTATTAAGTTTATTTGAATTTTGTGTTTGTATTTCATTGTCGAGTAAGTGTCTCCATGTTTATACTTTTTATCTTTTTATGTGTTATATGCATATTACACGAAGCGCATTAAAACATAGAGTGGATAGTATGGTCTTCAGCACCCGTTTCAAAAGACTTATAATAGATGAATTAAGAAGAAGCCCAGACAATTTCCGGTCAAGTACCGTGTAATGGTAATAAACTTAAAACGAATAGTAATTCAATGTTTGTCAAAATTTAAAAGCAGAATAAAATATTAAACTAATTAAAATGCATCAGAATTTATTTAGGTTCCACAGAATGCTATCATACAGATATGGAAGGGCAGTAAGAATACAGCAGGAACATGGGAAGAATATATGACAAATATAACTAACCAAGGTCATCAGGTCATCCTGTCATCATGTTGGTATCTAAACTACATAAGTTATGGTCAGGATTGGAAGAAATATTACCAGTGTGATCCCTTAAATTTCAGTGGTATGATACGCACAATTACTAGACATATTACATATATTACTATCAGTGTGAACTATCAGTGTGATCCCCTTAAATAAATGTCAGTGGTACGATACGTACAATTACTAGACAAATTACATGTATTACTACTAGACATATTACACGTATTACTATCAGTGTGATCCCTGAAATTTCAGTGGTACGATACTTACAATTACTAGACATATTACATATATAACTATCAGTGTGAACTATCAGTGTGATCCCTTAAATGTCAGTGGTACGATACGCACAATTACTAGACAAATTACATGTATTACTACTAGACATATTACACGTATTACTATCAGTGTGATCCCTTAGATTTCAGTGGTACGATACGTACAATTACTAGACATATTACATATATAACTATCAGTGTGAACTATCAGTGTGATCCCTTAAATTTCAGTTGTAAGATACGTACAATTACTAGACATTTTACATATATAACTATCAGTGTGAACTATCAGTGTGATCCCTTAAATTTCAGTTGTAAGATAAATACAATTACTAGGCATATTACATATATTACTATCAGTATGAACTATCAGTGTGATCCCTTAAATTTCAGTTGTAAGATACGTACAATTACTAGACAAAGTACATGTATTACTATCAGTGTGAACTATCAGTGTGATCCCTTAAATTTCAGTGGTACGATACGCACAATTACTAGACAATTTACATTCATTAATATCAGTGTGAACTATCAGTGTGATCCCTTAAATTTCAGTTGTAAAATACGTACAATTACTAGGCATATTACATATATTACTATCAGTGTGAACTATCAGTGTGATCCCTTAAATTTCAGTTGTAAGATACGTACAATTACTAGACGAAGTACATGTATTACTATCAGTGTGAACTATCTGTGTGATCCCTTAAATTTCAGTGGTACGATACGCACAATTACTAGAGATATTACATATATTACTTTCAGTGTGAACTATCAGTGTGATCCCTTAAATTACAGTTGTAAGTTACGTACAATTACTAGACAAAGTACATGTATTACTATCAGTGTGAACTATCAGTGTGATCCCTTAAATTTCAGTGTACGATACGCACAATTACTAGACAAATTACATGTACTATACTATCAGTGAAATATCAGTGTGATTCCTTAAATTTCAGTGGTACGATACGTACGATTACTAGACAAATTACATGAATAACTTATCAGTGTGAACCCTTTTAATTATAAGACATGTTACAATCACCCCTCAAAAGACATTTAACATTTTCCTTTGGAACTGGGTAGTTCAATAAGTTGGCCCATTGACAATCAAACAACATCATATACAATTGTTTATATCGCTGAACCTTAACCATGGCACTTAAACAGACGTGAGTGACTTTTTCTTGTTTCATATATTCAACAGACCTCTTTTATAAGAATTCCACTTTGACAGTGTTTGTTAGTTCTTTTAAAAATACTGCTTCGTTAAGCTGAAAATATGTAAAACGTCATAATCATCAGCTTTTACACGTTTTTGACATTTTTTAAAACTTTTATGTCATAATTGCATGTTTGCATAAATGATTTTTAATTATTATATCATTGTCATTTTCTTGGATTTCAATATTCTGTTACAGGAAGCGATAACAACTTTGAAAAAGTGCTTGGAGGAGAAGCATGTGTATTTGGAGAATATATTGACCATACAAACCTTCTTCCAAGACTCTGGTATGTAAGCAGATCCAACTGACCAAATTTCGTCTCTAGTACGCTACATTATTTACATCTACGATTGCATATCCGAGTATTGATTGGTAGAAAAGAACCTAAACAAACGGAAATCAATTCTGAATGGTGAAGTTTCCTTTATTAATGATGATATATGTCCACTACACAGTAAAAAAATGTCTCAGACTGAGGGGGATTTCAATAGTTAGTGAAGTAACAACTGTTTTGTATGCCTGGCTGTTTTCTTTCTCTCCTTTTCTTTTCTTTTCCTCCTTTAAGACAAATTTGAGGTCTTCCATTTTTTGTTTGCAGTGTTAAATGTTGTACATCTTCCCATATTTACATTTGTTGACTTGTATACCATCTATTATATATATCATCTGAAATGAGCTCCCTTCGACTTTTTTCTCTCTTAAGTTAGCTGATCTAAAAAAAATGTGTACAAAGGTGATCAATAGTGCGAATAAGTCAGGAAATACAAACACTTGAACTCCCCCCTCTTTACACATGGTATTTTCATGTATAATATACATGATCTTTGCATTTATTTGCATTATTTTTTATGTTTACTAGGCCAAGAGCTTCAGCAGCAGGTGAGAGACTTTGGAGTTCTAATGATGTAATCCAGGATGTAGAATCAGCCGCGTTCAGATTGGATGAACACAGATGTAGGATGTTGAAGTAAGAATCGAGCTAATATTATATTACTATAATCATTTTTGCATTGTATCCATATAATTATGATTTCCATTCGAATTTCATTTAAAATTGAGAATGGAAATGGGGAATGTGTCAAAGAGACAACAACCCGACCAACTAAAAAAACAACAGCAGAGGGTCACCAACAGGTCTTCAATGTAGCGAGAAATTCCCGCACCCGGAGGCGTCCTTCAGCTGGCCCCTAAACAAATATATAATAGTCCAGTGATAATGAACGCCATACTAATTTCCAAATTGTACACAAGAAACTAAAATTAAAATAATACAAGATTAACAAAGGCCAGAGGCTCCTGACTTGGGACAGGCGCAAAAATGCGGCGGGGTTAAACATGTTTGTGAGATCTCAACCCTCCCCCTATACCTCTAACCAATGTAGAAAAGTAAACGCATAACAATACGCACATTAAAATTCAGTTCAAGAGAAGTCCGAGTCTGATGTCAGAAGATATAACCAAAGAAAGTTAGAAACTAAACAAAATGACAATAATACATAAATAACAACAGACTACTAGCAGTTAACTGACATGCCAGCTTCAGACTTCAATACACCTTATCGCTATTTGTCCGCCATTACTGGATATCACAGAGGTTCCCGTAAAATTTTGACGTCATAAAACAAAATATCTGACGCCACAATGGAAAAGTGATTGTTGTATGAGTCAAAAGTTCAAGCGGCCGGGTCAGCCGGGATTAGCGACAAGGTGTATTAAACTGACTGAAAGATTATGATTTCATCATATGAACACCAGGCACAATCCACGGGGGGGTAACTTCGATATTTTCTTGGTAGGGGTGTGCCATTTTTGCCTCAAAAAACGTACCCATTTTAATATAACATTCACTGAAATTCAGTACCTATAGTTATATAAATATTTAAGAAAGAATGACCTATACTTATATACAATATTTAAAATATGACCCATGCTTATATAAGCACTAACTTCATTTTTACACCCTTATTTATAATAACGGATGTCGGCCGTGAACACTTGAAAACGTGATCTTAATATGTTAAATTAAATTTCATTCCGGGGTTCATTTGGAAACTTATTTGAAAGCACTTTGTTTGAAAGGTGAACTTTCAAATGAATTGATTTAATTTAATATACATGTAATAATTGACCATTAATAATGTATGATTCTCAATAGCATATTTATATATGATATGTAGATCATACCCGGAATCAATATATAGTTATCAAACGTAAATGCATTTTAATATAGAATGTCATTAAAAAGGAGGGTCATTTTTATATAAAATCTCGCAAAATTATGACCCATATTTTTGGCACATCCCCGTTTACCCAATAATAGGAAGTTGACCCCCCGTGGCACAATCCTTCCCGTTAGGGGTTTAGTATCATACCATCATAACATATATGAGAAGAACATAACCCGTGTCATGCCAACAACTGTTTTTAGAATAAATGTGTTTAGTTCCGATGCAAAGACCTTATCAGTGACTCAATATTAACGCCAATAAACATAACACCAACCAAAGATGATATCTTTTCATCACCAACCAACTTAAAAGTAAGAAATGTCAAGAGTTTGACATGCACTATTCAAACAAGCGGTTTAAAAATCATAAGTTTAAAATAAACTTGAAGTTTCAAGCCACATGGTATATCACTCGCCTGTCATTTTTGCATAAGATTGATACAAGGCATGCACCATATGTGTGTCGGAAAATGGGTTTGTGTGTCGGAAAATGAGTTTATTAAAACTGCTTCCTGATCTTCGACTTTCTGTTCTTCCTTTAGACTTTTCAAGATAATAAGGACAGTCACAGAAGAAGAAGCTTCTAAGAGACTATATCATTTTCGTAGTTCTTGTATTGCTTATCATTTCACCAAAGCACAATTTTTAACCATCTGTTAAAGAGTTTTTTATGCCCCACCTACGATAGTAGGGGGGCATTATGTTTTCTGGTCTGTGCGTCCGTCTGTCTGTCTGTTCGTCCGTCTGTCCCGCTCCAGGTTAAAGTTTTTGGTCAAGGTAGTTTTTGATGAAGTTGAAGTCCAATCAACTTCAAACTTAGTACACATGTTCCCTATGATATGATCTTTCTAATTTTAATGCCAAATTAGAGTTTTTACCCCAATTTCACGGTCCACTGAACATGGAAAATGATAGTGCGAGTGGGGCATTCGTGTACTGAGGACACATTCTTGTTTATTCTGTCTTGCAACATTTTTGCAGCTTTTATATAGCTAATATTTTTTGCTATAGATAGTTACTATTTCTTTGATTAAGATTTTTTTTTAGGAAAGTAAGTTAACAAATAGTTTGCAAGTCGCAACTCTTAAAAATAAATCAATGAAGAACTCGTATGTTGTTTTTTTTCTGTTTTGTATACTCCCGTACTGCTCAGATAAATTTTAAAACAGCTCACAGATTTTATCATTTTTCATATTTCTTGCGATGAATGGCTAAAACTAGAATATTCGTAATTTAAGGACCATTAGTCAGAAGTTGAAGACTTTAAAAGACACCAAAAAGAAGTGATGGCAATAGCTCCCTGTTAGCTAAAATATATTTTAAATTGTCATTCAGGGACAAGTTCTGTTGTAAAGTACACAATTGAAGATATACATGTATCAGTCATACATCATCTTATTTGTAGATTTTTTTTACTGTAAACAGTCATTTTTTGCTGTTTTAAGTTTCAGTCTATCTGTTATAGTTTACAATTTCAATTTATCAGCTACTTACCTTTAAATCGGTCAAATTTTGTCATGGGATAGAACTCCTATATAAAGAGTTTACTGATAATTTTAGTCATTTTGACTTTTTTGAAGATTTGATCTTTCTGCATTTTACAGTTTCTCTCTGTACGAGTAGGAGAGATTAAGGATGAAAAAACGGATATTCAGTGGCGTAGCTAGGCTATTTTTAAGTGTACGCCCCAACCTCGACGAGGAGTTTGAGAGCTCCAATCGGATCCAGGTTATAAAACCTATTCATAGTAGTGGGTAGGAGGAGGGGGAGTCCCATTTCTATCATTAAAACGAACTGCATGTATTAAGTTGAACATACTTTAGAGACTATTGTTTTTAATCTTTTATGTTAATGAACCCATTTTGTTGATTTGGAATCTAATGGTCATTAGTGTTGGAGAAAATATCCAGACCAGTTACTTTAAAATATGTTTTAAATGTTTTAATATGTGGGCTTAAGCAATTACTTGACTAAAACCCCTGTATTTGTGCAAATAAATATAAAATGATAAATTTGCATAGATTTTTAGGTAAATTATGAAAATTCGTAAAGGGGTCCGTGGATTACCGTGATTCTCGTCTGAGATTAACCCTTCAAAAATTGAATCCATCAATCAGTCCATTACATAACAAGATTTACAATAATCAAACATTAAGTTTCTTAAGATATTTTCTTAATCTGGAATATTAACTTCTGCCAAAGTTTCAATACAATATCTGAAGGTTTTCAAAATTGTCTAGTAAAAAACAATATTAACCACAGACCGTCTGTTGATTGCTAAAAGTTGCTTCAGACATTAATCATGTTAATCACAAAAAAACGGCTTCTGTCAAAGTTTCATAAAATTCGATGAAGGTTTAACAAAGTAATTGAAGTGTAACACACTTTAACCACAGACTGTATCAAAAAAAAAATAAAAATATAAATTCATCATTATGCTTTGGATACTCTATTAGGAATAAAAAGCTTCTGTCCAACTTTCGTAAAACTTCATGAAGGTTTGACAAAATTATTGATATAAAAAAATAACCACATATTGAACCTAAATGTTGACGCCACTGAAAAAATCTAGGTTCGCTATTTCTTTTTTTTTTTTTCGCGTCATAAATGTTGCAGGCTCGGCTAAAATTCAAAGCACATATCGAATCTCAGCTGATCATGAATTTCTTTGAACAAATGAAAAGTAAGAAGAATTAAAAACCAATTGTTCAGAGAACAATTGAAGGTCTTTCCACCAGTTAATATCTATTTTGATATTAAAATATTAAAAATCAGTCTAAAATGTCAGTTCATATGGCTTTATGATATATAGATATGAATTTTAAGCAAAGGTCAAAATCTAGAACGTCAAATTAACCTATGACCTTGACCTCAATTTGAAGGTCACAAGCTGAGGATCTCAAATCAAAAGACCCTAGGTCTCTAATATGTATGGTTAATAAGTTATATCACTTTACACATAATTTTAGATATGATAGGGGCAAAAACTCCCATTCATTGTCTACGCACCCTTTGAACTAAAATTTTTAAGTTACGACATGTCCCAACTATCAATTTAGTCAAAATAATTTGTCGATATCTTATACGGTTTCTGGAAATGAGTGGAAATAAGCCGAATTCAATAATTAGAATATGACCTTGACCTTTGACCTTGACCTAATTTTCATTTTTTTGGACCAAGGACCTCAAATCAAAAGATCCTAGGTCTCTATCACTTATGGTGTTCCAGTTTTAAATACATTTCAAAATTTCAGATACAAAAGCGGAAATAACTCTCATATGGAGCGTTCATATTGCTTCGGTCGAAATTAGACAAATCATGTGAAGGATATAGCGAGCAATTTTATAAAATAAATTTGTCGTAATCTTTTACGGTTGCAAAGGAGATGTGAGCACAAAGAAAACAGTGTTTGGGGAGATAACTCCTACAAAGAAAAGTATTCGGTTACGCAGGGTAAATTTCAAAAGCGCATAAACTGTTCGATATCATATACCAAATATCTAAGCGACATATTGCGAAACAAATGTTTATCGCAAGAACAAAATTTGGCGGAAGAAAAAAAAAAAATAATCAGAAGAAAAACAATAGGTCTTTCCACAGAAAAGTGGAAAGACCTAATTACCAGGAGATTCAGACTTTGACCGAAAGAAAATAAACAAATATATAATTCGGTACTATTTGATCGGAAGTAGATTTCGTCACTTTTATAAGCAATTACAAGCTATTGAAGATTGATCTACAACACTGATGTGCTTTATACCAGATCTTTATTCAAAATTCAAGTGTACGCCCGGGCGTTTTGACGTAAACGTAGCTACGCGCCTGATATTCAAACTCATAAGTCAATTACAAGCTGAGAATGTAATTACCGAAAATGTAAAATACCAAAAATGACAAACAACAGAAAATACAACATAGAGAACTAAAACTAAGCCACAAGAAACCCACCTACAACTATTGGTAATCTCAGGTTCTCTGGATGGATAAGCAGACCATGTTCCAAATGCGACACCCTTTGTGTTGCTCATGTACGAACAAACTAGGTGATAAGTATCATACATTCAAAAATGGGGGGAGGGGGGGGGGGGGGGGGGGGGGGTGTCTTAATTCAAGGAGTTTTGGCCTAATCATGCTGTTAATGTCTGTGCCATTTTTGGTCTTTTGGTCTCTTGTGGACAGTTATCTCATTGCAATCATACCACACTTCGATTTTATATTGACTTGTACAACGATCTTGTTTTCCAATTTACAGATACTTTCTGCCTACTATAGTTTAAGGAAAAAACACAAAAATCAGTATACTGAGTAGACCTATTTGATGATATCATTTTGCTGATCAATTTCACTATTCACGTTTTTTTCTGCTTTATCTAAAAAAGCAACCTCAAAATGATGATGACAATAATAGATGGCTATTTGATGTCCATTGTCAAATTAAGTTTTTTTTTTCAGAGAGGGAACTGGTTGATGTGATATGAATAAAAACTCTTCTTTTTGCTAGACCAACACATTGAGTTCGGTTTCAAAGTCATTAATAGTTTGACATCACTTTCTGTTGAGAACTATTATATATTTGGCTAAAATTTTGTAGTCTAATCTAGGGGAATACCAAATAATAGTTTTCAATGGGAATAAATCTCTATGAAATTGGGGCAAAAATGAACAGAAAATTAAAGCAATTTAAATTGATCAATGTTAAAGTTGTAAATTAATATAATGGTACCAAAAAAAGTAAACATGGTAAATATAAAAATATTTATTTCTTTAACTAAATAGTATTTAGGAAATTATAAAAAATAATAATCATGAGACAAATTTAAATACAAACTAAAATAAATTATAATTGAACATATAAGACAGCTTGAAAATTCATATTAAAAAAGAAATACATAATACCTGATGTCCTGCATAATTTTTTTTAATACCTGAAATGTTAACATATAGTGTAATGAAAAGACACTACCATAACTCATTTTTCAAATATACAAGAAAAAATATTCAGGAAAAAAAACAAAAAACACTTGTCACATAACTGAAGTAACTGTAAGGCGAGATTTTTATTTAGAACAATGGAATTAATTATACAATTTGCATCTGTACACATATATTCAAAAGAAAACAGAAAGATGCAAGCTTGAGCTACATTTTGTATTTCTGAAGTAGAACTTAAAGAAACAAAACACTTTCGTAATCCTTTTTTTGTTTGCAAAATGCAAGGTATATTTGTTTTTACGGAAAACTGAAATAAAAAATGTTGGTGGAGATTATACATGATACAATGTAAATGTATCAACTTAAAGAAAATAACAAATCTTAACAAAACAAATAATCTTATAATTAACAAATCAATCTCATTGCAATATTGTATACTTTCAAATGATTTAAATTAACTGTTTTAGATCTTATAATTAACAAATTAATCTCATTGCAATATTGTATACTTTCAAATTATTTAAATTTCGTGTTTTAGACGTGGAATCCCTGCCCAACCTATTCTGAATGGTTACTGTGGTGAATATGAACTGGAGGAACAGAATGATAGGGCAGCACAAACAGAGAGTAAAACATCGTGTACAACTTCATCTTCTATGAAAAACAATTATTCTGGATATCTTACATTACTTTGTATTATATTGTCTTATACTGTATTATGTCAAAGAGAATGGTTTGAATAAACTGTAAATATCCTGTTAACTCTTGTACTTAATAAATATTTTGAAATCAAAAATTACATTATACATGTTATAACTTTAATTACTGGAAAATATCAGAGGTATTGATGCTAAATATATTCTCAAATTTTCTCCTGCTCATTCTACATACATGACAAATCAATATTAAAGAATATTTCTGTGCAGATTTGCATACCCCATATTGTCTCACCAGATACTTAAGTGTCACAGATTCATAACTCTTATACAAGTCAATTAAAAACAAATGATCACAAATCATGTGTTTCTGCACATCTTCACATTATGTTTCATGAAATACTGTAGTGTGGTTTCAGAGATTTTGCAATGACAAACTGTTGCAGTAGTATGTTTAGATATAAGTCCAAAGAGGCACAACTCTTAAAAAAACAATAAATTTTCTGTCAATAATCATAAAAATTTAATGAAATTCTGTTGTGTTCAGAGAAGTTGCCCTGACAAACTGTTGAATAATTAGTTTGAAACTTCAAAGGGGCATCAATCCTAGAAAAAATAATGAATCATTATGTCCATATGCACATCAACTAAGTATGTCCCTATAATCTACAAAGTTTCATGAAATTCTGTTATAAGTGTGGTTTTAATAAGAGAAGTTGCAATGACAACATAACAATGTAAACTGTTGCAGCAGTTTATTTAAAATCTAAAGTTCAAAGGGACATAACTTCTAGGAAAAAATCTGCTTGACCACACTACACAGTAATTTTTTTTTATCAAATTGAGGTTCAGATTTTTTTTTGTGGAAAAAAACATAACACCCCCCCCCCCCCCTTTAAAGTTAATGGTTGTTTCCTAATTTTAAAAAAAAACAAACATAACCTCCCTTCATACATTGTCATACATTTTGTCATAGTTAATAAATCATTTTCATAAGTTGAAAAATTTTGGACAAATGAAATTGTGAAAGAAGAATCACAATGGAAAGACAATCAAGTACACAAATCACATAAAAAATAACGACAGAGCAACACAAACCCCATCAAGGTAAGTGGAAGAGCAACACAAACCCCATCAAGGTAAGTGGAAGAGCAACACAAACCCCATCAAGGTAAGTGGAAGAGCAACACAAACCCCATCAAGGTAAGTGGAAGAGCAACACAAACCCCATCAAGGTAAGTGGAAGAGCAACACAAACCCCATCAAGGTAAGTGGAATCACACTTATATCAGTTAGTGTCAAACACATTTTATTGTTGTTTTACTAATATTTAGTCATGTCTCAGAAACACTGTCAAGATCAGTCTCACAACTATCCTTTTGTGTCTCACATACATCATTTTATGTCTCACATACATCTGTTTGACTTACTCAAAATCCTTTGCGTCTCCCTAATATCCCTTTGTGTCTCACACATCATTTTATGTCTCGCATACATTTGTTTGTCTTACTCAAAACCTTTTGTGTCTCACTAATATCCCTTTGTGTCTCACATACATGCTTTTATGTCTCAAACATAACCTTTAGTGTCTGACACGTATTACAACGTATATCCTTTATGTCTCCCATATATATCCGTTTCTGTCTCCTTCTAATATCCTTTTACGTTTCACATATATATATATATCCTTTTGTCTCTTATAAATATTTTTTTATGTCTCTCATATTTTCATTTGTGTCTCATTCATATCATTTTGTGTCTCACATATATATCCTTTTGTGTCCTTCATATATATTTTTAAGTCTCACATATATCCATTTGTGTCTCACTCATATCATTTGGTTTCTCGGTGATATTTTCTGTTGTCTCACTTATATCTTTTTGTGTCTCGTTGGCATTACTATCCTTTTGGGTCTCATTGATATTTTCTGGTATCTCAGCGACTTCTTTTTGTGTCTCACTCAAATTATTTGAAGTCTCTGTTAGAACTATTGGTGTTTCTCTGATATCTGCAGAAACTTGTCCTTGATTGGTAGATATATTTACTTTAAGGGCATCAGAATTTTTGTTCTCATTTGATCTTTTTTGTTTAAGTTTTTTACATGGCTTTTTATTATGCCGCCTTAAACTACCTCTTTCAGTGTATTTTATGCCACACTGTTTACATTCAAATGGTTTTGCTCCTATATGTACCTTCTTATGCGTCTGTAATGTTTGTTTCCTTACAAAAGTTTTCCCACATATATCACATTTATTTGGTCTTAGATTAGTATGTGTAGAGATTTTGTGATCCTTTAAACTTTTGCTGTTTGTATAACGATTATCACAAAGATTACAAGCATACGGCCTAGCTCCAGTGTGAATCATAATATGTGACTTTTTACCTTGTAAACTTATAAATCTTTTGTTGCAAATTGAACAAGAATACTTATATTCTTTTGGTAAATTTTTTTTCTTATGCATTCTTTTATGATGATACAAATTCCTACTTGTCTGAAACTCTTTACCACATAAATCACATGTGTGCACTTTGTCATCATGAATTTCCATATGGTATTTCCAACTGTATAATCTAGAGAAGGTCTGTCCACAAAGGCTACATGTATACGGTTTTTCTTTTGTATGAGATCTATAATGGTCGTCCATTTCACATTTTCTACCAAACTTTTTTCCACAGACATCACAAGTGAATTTTTTTATTCCTCTATGAATAACCTCCATATGAAGTTTTAATTTATAAGCACCAGCATACTTCTTATCACACAATGTACATTTGAATGCTTTTATTTTAGTATGTGTTACTGAATGAATCTCTAACTCTTTATTATGGGTGAATTTTTTTCCACAAGTTTCACATGTAAATTTTTTTCTCTCAGGATGATGCGCTCGTGTTATATGAATTTCAAGTTCACTTATGGAAAAGAAGCCGCGTTCACACTGATCACATTTGTATTGATATTCATTTTTATGCCACCTGGTATGACGAACAAACCCAGATCTTTGTCTGAATGACTTGTCACATATATTACATTTGTGAGGTTGATCTCCTGTGTGGATCATCTCATGGTTTGTCCTATTAGTAAATGTAGCAAAAGATTTATCACAATATGAGCATTTAAAAGGCCGGCGTGCAGTGTGTGTCCATACATGGCGAGAAACACTTTCTGGAGTTTTAAACTTTTTACCACACACTCCACATTCAAAAGGATATATATCGGAATGAACTACTTCATGAACTACCAATTCCTCATAAAAATGAAAATATTTTCCACAAATCTTACAAAAAAATTCTAGTTCTCCAGTGTGAACTTTTTCATGCAAATTTAGTTTCGATTTCAATTTAAAGGTTTTTCCACATAGTTCGCAAGTGTGCAAGACTTGTTGTTTTTGATCTTGGACAAGTGTTGTTCTATAGGGAAGTTCTGGTCCATTTACTTCGAAAGGCACAGTTTCACAGGGAAGATTTGTTCCAGAAAGATCTTCTTCATGGTCTTTGACCGGTTTTGTTGAATTTTTGAAACTGACGATTTTATCTGAATGGCTAGGTATTAGATCTTCCACCTGATATCCTTTAATGGCTATATTTTCTTTAAATACTTTTGGTCCTTTGTTGTTTATCACAATTTTTTCTTTACCAATTGATAATGTTTTCTTGACGTTAACAGATAGCTCTGATGAACCATCGTTACGTTTTTTCCCAGAATTGTGACACGACAAACATTTATATTTTAGACCACTTTTCGATGTTTTTTTGGATGTCATCATCACATTTCCACGTTTTTTAAACTGTTTCTCACAAATCTCACATTTAAATATGACCTTAGTCTTAGTTGGTTCCTTTGTTTTTTCAGGTGTAACTGATTTCTTAGCAGATTCACATGTTTTCAGGTTCTGTCCAATATGTTCAGCTATATGCATTTTCAACTTATCAATATTTTTAATTATTTTGGAACAGATATTACACTTCATTGGAATAATAGTCCCACTCATTCTGTGACTTACTTTAATGTTAGACTTATCTCTGTGTGTGCCATTAATCTTGCCCTGGTTTGATGAAAATCTTTTTTCTTTTTTGATGTTCACTTTTACTTCATTAATATTCTGACGAGTAGCATCCTTTTTGTGGTTATGGTTTTTACTTTTACCAGTATGATGTGAACTATTTTGAGTGTTCAATTTACTTTTCTTGTGATGAGTGTCCAACTTTCTTTCTTTGTGATTGGAAATCTTATCAGGTACATGTGAACTTTCAAGGGACTGCTGCTTTCTTTTCTTTTCAACTTCGTGTAATGTCTTATTATTTCTAATGTTTCCATCTCTATCAAAAAGGCTTCTGTAAAAATCAGATAAAGCTGTAACATTCTCTGAACTTGATTTTTGCTGGTTTCCATTATGGCTAGTTGTTTTAGAATCAATTGAACTGGTTTTAGTGTTTGATTGTCTGTCAGCTGTTTTTAGCTGTTGCTGTGTGTCATCATTGCTGGATGTTCTATCTTTATTGCTGTCCATGTTTGGCTCAGATAAGTCAAAGCTTGCTGTTCTATCATTATTTTTGTCTATGTTCAGACCAGATGTTGTTTCAACCGTGTCCCACCTGGACTTCCTGATTTTGCCATTTTGAGATGATTGGTGTGAAAATTTGTTTGAGCTCAGCGCTACATTTAGTTCAATGCAATTCTCATAAGGCTCAGGAGGCATAACCGTATCCCATCTTGATATCCTCATTTTCTTTGGCTTTTGGATATTGTCAGAGAAGTTATCCGGTCTTTCTATGTCATTGTGTCTAGTGTACTGAAGTAAACTATTATCTGGGTTTCCCCTGGTTCCTACATCACTGTTGACAACATTGAATTCTTTGTTTACATCCACTTCATTGAATAGAGGTGTTACCATATCCCACCTGGATTTTCTCATTTTCCTTTTTTTTAACCCATTTATATTATTGCCTAATTTCAATTCGGTGTTACAATTCTCTATGGCGCTGGTAGCTGTATTATTTTCAAGTGTAGTGTTTTCTATGGCACTGTTAGCTGTATTAGTTTCATTTATAGTATTTTCTTTGGCTTTGTCAGCTGAATTAGTTTCATATGTAGTGTTTTTATTGATGTTGTTAGCTGTGTAAGTTTCATATGTAGTGTTTTTATTGATGTTGTTAGCTTTGTAAGTTTCACTTGTAGTGTTTTCTTTGATACTGTGAGCTGAATAAGTTTCATGCAAAGTGCTTTCTTTTGCATTGTCAGTTACATAAGTTTCATGTAAAGTGTTTTCATGGGTATTGTCTACTTTATTAATTTCATCTTTAGTGTTTTCTATGCCACAGTCAGCTTTATTAGTTTCTTCTGTAGTGTTTTCCATGCCACAGTCAGCTTTATTAGTTTCTTCTGTAGTGTTTTCCATGCCACAGTCAGCTTTATTAATTTCATCTTTAGTGTTTTCCATGCCACAGTCAGCTTTATTAGTTTCTTCTGTAGTGTTTTCCATGCCACAGTCAGCTTTATTAGTTTCTTCTGTAGTGTTTTCCATGCCACAGTCAGCTTTATTAATTTCATGTAAAATGTTTTCTTTGACACTGAAAGCTAGTTTAGTTTCATGTGTAGTATTTTCATTTGCAATGTCATCAGTACACTTTTTGTGTGTAGTGTTTTCTTTGGCACTGTCTTTTGAATAAATATCATATTTAGTGTTTTCTATTGCTATGTAAGCTTCACTAGTTTTATGTTTAGTGTTTTCTATGGTGCTGGCAGCTGAATTAGTTTTATGTGTAGTGTTTTCTTTGGCAATGAAAGCTTTATTAGTTTCTAGTGAAGTGTTTTCTTTGGCATTTTCAGTTGTATTAGTTTCATGTGTAGTGTTTTCAATGGCACTGCCAGCTGTATTAGTTTCATGTGCAGTGTTTTCTTTGGTAATGTAAGCTGGTTTAGTTTGATGTGTTGTGTTTTCTTTGGCAATGCAGGTTGTATAAGCTTCAAGTGTAGTGTTTTCTATGGCAATAATAGATGCATTTGGTTTATGTGTAGTGTTTTTTTTGGCAATGTCAGCTGGTTTAGTTTCATGTGTTGTGTTTTCTTCGACACTGTCAGTTATATTGGTTTCGTGTGTTGTGTTTTCTTTTGCACTTTCAGCTTGATTAGTTTCATGTGTAGTGTTTTCTTTTGCAATATCAGTTGACTTAGATTCAGTTGTAGTGTTTTCTTTAGCAATGTCAGTTGACTTAGATTCAGTTGTAGTGTTTTCTTTGGCAATGTCAGTTGACTTAGATTCAGTTGTAGTGTTTTCTTTGGCAATATCAGTTGACTTAGATTCAGTTGTAGTGTTTTCTTTGGCAATGTAAGCTTTATAAGTTTCATTTGCAGTGTATTCTTTGGCAATGTCAGTTGACTTAGATTCAGTTGTAGTGTTTTCTTTGACAATGTAAGTTTTATAAGTTTCATGTGTAGTGTTTTCTTTGGCAATGTCAGTTGACTTAGATTCAGTTGTAGTGTTTTCTTTGGCAATGTAAGCTTTATAAGTTTCATTTGCAGTGTATTCTTTGGCAATGTCAGTGTCAGTTATATTAGTTTCATGTGTAGTGTTTTCTTCCTTACTGTCAGCTTTATCAGTTTCATCTGCAGGTCTTTCTTTTGCAAGAGCCTCATTTGTAGTGTTTTCTATGTCTATGGAGTTTTCTGTGTCATTATAAGGATGATCAGCTTGACAAACTGTATGCTCAACATTTAACTTTCTTTTTTCATTGATTTCCAAGTTGGAATCCTGAAAATTTTTTGTTTTATTATCAACTTTTGCTTTTCTCTGCTTTTCTGCAGCCTTATATTTAAATGTTCTGTTACATGAATTAGGCTTTCTTCTGATCTTTGAACAAGGATCTTTAGACTCTTGGCTAACAGTTGTGCTTGGATTGTTTTGTTTTCTTTCTGTGACAAAAGTGGAGGATTTTACTCTCAGAGGAAGGTTGTCAAGTTTCAGTTTAACCAAAGAAACCCTTAGAGTTTTATTACTATCTATCAATTTACTAGATTCAGAAAACTTGGAATATGGTGAACTTTGACCTGTATCTGAGTAGTTAGAATTGTCTTGACTGTTCATCTCCATATTTTCATACACAAGATCTTTCTTTAAACATATCACCAGGGATAAACTCTCTCACATCTTTCGTGTGTCCATTTCTGAAAAAAAATCAAATGTAGGTTTTATATACATTTACTCTGCAACAACATTTCTTGGAGTTTCAAACTTTAATCAAACAAAATATAAATTTGATCTGAAAATCTTCTTTTTTGTTTTCTTCATGATATCATTAGGTTTATACACTTTTGTTTTATGTCACACACAAGTTATAAGTTATAAGAGTTTGGATATGTTAGAATTTTTATGAGCATGTGTATACCTTTTATGCAATGTGTCTTCTCAGGCTCATATATAAGCAAAATTAAATGGTTGGATACATGTATATGACACAAAAGCAAATAAATTAATATTATTTCTTAAGACTATAAATCAAGTGCTGTTTTCTTTATCACAAACATATTTACCACTGCTAAATAAATCAAGATTTTTATAGAAAATCCACAGCCTTTATCCTTGTACTCTCATATTTGGCAATTTGATGACTGATAGATAAAGGATTATTGCATGCAGTGCTAGCATTGATTTCCTTAAAACAAGTTTATAAATGTAGTTATTGGTTAAGACAAGTATGAATATGATCAAAATCAAGTACACCTTTTAGGGTGCGCTCGACTTTAGTGACTCAGCACGAGGTGTTTTGGAATTTACAGGTTACTTAGAACTTTTTGTAAAAAATAAACACTAGCACATCATAGAAAATCAAGTGAGTAATTTATGTTTCAAATTTTATAACAAAAATCTCTGTAAAGGCTGTGGATTTTCTATAAAAATCTTGATTTATTTGCCACAAAGTCCTTTTTTTCTATCTAATGCAATGAAACAGTAAAAAATAATGCTTTGCATCAAGTTTCCCCTTGGAACATGTACTAAATGGCCTATCTCTATTATTTATTATATCTGTAGTTTTGATACAATTGAGGTTTGCAAAATTCGTACAAAAATGGCTACAGAAGGGTACATAAACCTTAAAGTCAATTTATTCATTTGTGTCTCCCCATCTCATCATTCTCAGTAAGATTTGTTGGGGGGTTTTCCACACTATAAAAACAAAATGAATGATGTGAGTGAATGTCACTCTCGTCAACCCCATTGGGGATTGACGGCCTGAAGCCGTCTTCCCCAAAAATGTAACTTCATTGCGAATGTTTCAGAATAAAAAGTGTTTCAATGAATAGTGATCGTTTTTAAAAATAGTAAATAATTTAAGTTATTTTTTAAAGTTACACCAAGGCACAAACATGGAGTTTCGTCATGTAACAACATGTAAAGTAATGAATTTATCAATACCTTTACCTTTTTTAAGATTAGCTATGTTTTAGCATTTTAACAATTTTATCTGTATAGATTTCTAGGATTTAGTGCTTGTGCAAAAGAAAACGGACTTATGTTGCTCAAAATCCCACTTCCACCTCATCGTCGGTGAGCAGGGTAAATAATTGAACAAATTATAAATAAATAAGTATTATTACTTGTATTTTACCTGAGTTTAACTGTCAAAAAAATGCATGCAAATGTAGTGGTAATGCCCGTAAACGTAATGCACCGTTAACTACGGTACATGTATAGTACTGCTTTATTATGTGTAACTCTATTAATTTTGATTAATTTTTATTAATCTGTGATATTAAAGTTGTATTTACATTTTTCATTTTAATAGTATTCATATATTATTGTTAAAATGAAACATTCATACTTGTTTTTGTGCTTTATTACAAATGTCTATTATCTGAATTTGAATTTGCAAATAACTTGTCTAAAATTAAAAAAAAAAATCAATTTTCATAACTTATTTCATCGACACAACGTTGTCTCATGCCAAACAAATATTTTTCATTTTTTCCCCCAGTGCCTTTTCTTTTCTCCAGGCGCTATTTTTTCTTCCCCGGGTGCTTTTTCTTTTCCCTGGGCGCTTTTTCTTCAACCGAGCGCTTTTGAGTAGGACCCATCTTTGCAACTAAAGGTGAGTTAAAGAGTTTATCTGAGTCAGTGAGTGGACAGTATCAAAGTAATTCAGGTGTTTGTTTATTTTTACACCTTCTGCAGAATGGAAAAAAATGCCCATCAAAAACCAAGAAAGATTTTATCTTAAACGCAAAATGCATTTAACTTTTATATATCTAGTGGATGCTATAAGCCTCGGTCACACCTTACCGGATAGCTCGAACGGACGCCTAACGGATAACTTTTTTTTCAATCCGTTCATGTCCGTTAGACGTCCGTTCTTATCCGTTAGGCGTCCGTCCATATCCGTTGCATGTCCGTTAAGCGTCCGTTTTATCCGTTGACGTCCGTTCTGTCCGGTGGAAAATTTTGAGCATGTTCAAAACTTTGAACGGACGTCCAACGGATAAAATGTCCGTTGAACGTCCGTTAGGCGTCCGTTAGGCGTCCGTTTTGTACGGTACTCGTCCGTTTTGTATCCGTTACGTGTCCGTTATGCATCCGTTGGAGATCCGGTAGACCAATTCACCAACGGACGTCTACCGGACGCCTAACGGACGCCTAACGGATAAAACGGATGTGAAACGGACATTAACGGAAGGATAACGGATAAAACGGATGCCTATCGTATTGCCTTTAATTTTTAGATGGTTTATTGCCTTTAATTTTCAGATTATTTTGTTCATCCGTTTTATCCGTTACGCTTCCGTTAGGTGTCCGCTTTATCCGGTACTCGTCCGTTGGATGTACGTTCGACGTCCGTTCTGTCCGGTACGTATCCGTTTCACGTACGTTCAATGTCCGTTGTGTGTCCGTTAGGCATTCGTTACATGTCCGTTAGTACACCAACAAACTCCCAACGGATAAAAATTTTGTCAACGGATAACTTTTTTTTTATCCGTTAGGCGTCCGTTCGAGCTATCCGGTAAGGTGTGACCGAGGCTTAAGGCATTAAAACTTTCTAAACAGCACAGGTAAGTCTGTACACAGAGTAGTTTTTGAGGTGATTTTATGTCTGTATTTTCCAAGCCATTTTTAAAAATGACATGAGTGATGTCTTTCTTCTCTTTTTATGCCTGTTCGAAGCAATAAAGCTTTCAAACAAAAAGACTTGTAATAACTTGCACACATGTTTTGACTGTTCTTGAAAATATTTTTTTTCTTAGGTGTAATACAATTTGTATGGCATACAATGGATCATTTAGAGATGCAAAAACAGATTTATTTCTCACATGTGCAGTTCAGTGCTATTGTTTTGCTTGAATGCTCTTTGTCTTGTCTGTTTATATTGCTTATCAGCTGTCTGCAACAGAAAAAAAAATCCCCTTCTTTTTCCTTCAGAGTTACTTCCCATTGTGAAAATAAAATAAGTCCATTTCGGACTCTTTTCCGTAAATTCTTACTATTAGGGAGAAAATACTAAAAAAATATTTAAAAACAAGATTGATAACATGCTGTTTCAAACTTTCGGTATTTAATAATTTAATGACGACAATTTCAAGGAAAAAGAACATTCAGTTTAAAAAAAAAGGTGTTTGGGTTGGGATTAAGTTTTGGGGGAGTGGAGGGGGTGAAACTTGGAATCTCCCTTTTTGTTTGACAACTAACGTTTTTGTATGATTAAGCCATATGGCAGACCTATCTCTTTTTATATTAGATAATTTAGATAACTTATTAGCTCTAACACATTAACAATAAATGGTTATCTATTTAGAATAAATATAAGCAAGTTATATAAGAAATAAGCTTTATTTAGAGTCGGAAAGGTATATAAACATAGACAAACATAAGCTCTAATGAGAAATTATATATGATAAAGAAGGTAATTTGTTGTTCAATAGAACGTTATTTAATTTTTTAATGAGTTTATCTCTCACATATTTATAGGATGAACATTTTAAAAGAAAATGTAGTTCATCTTCAATGTCTCCATTGTTGCAACAAAGACATACCCGACTCTGCTTTGGTATTTTTACTATTTTTTTTTTAGATATTGCCTTCTTTCAATAGATAAACTTATGAGCACTTAACCTTAGTTTACATAATGTTGATCTATCACATTTGGATTTGAATTGATCAACATACGAGGATCTTTTATTTGGTTTATATAGTATATTAGAAAAGTTTTTTATTTTTGTTTTGAATGATGCCAGTCTCTTACTTCTGAAAGGGTATATCATTGATTCTCTTTTGAAAGGCTATATCATTGATTCTCTCTCGAAAGGCTATATCATTGATTCTCTCTTGAAAGGCTATATCATTGATTCTCTTTTGAAAGGCTATATCATTGATTCTCTCTTGAAAGGCTATATCATTGATTCTCTCTTGAAAGGGTTTTAAATACATTTTAATATAAAAAGGATTTCGATTAATATAATGAAATCCAAGTCTTGAAAATAAGATTTTTCATATTTATTATTTATCATATGAATTGAATGATCCGCGTTTATATATATAGCGGCATTCTCTAGCCTAATACTGAGGGCAATAATTTATATATACAGTAGTAAATTTGGTCAGTAAGGATATATTGTTTAAGTATATAAAGAGAGTTGTACTTATCAGATGAAGGATACAAATGACTTCAGTTTTTCAAATTTTTGCAATTGTTTTCGTTTTTGAAAATTCGGTCATGTAATTGTTTAAAATTTTACTATGACCTCATCCGTGAATATTCAATATTATATAATAATAAAATCTACTTTAAATCACTGTAAAAGCAAGAAACAAAATCTTTTAAACTGACTAAACTCACGTACGTATTGCTATATGTGTTTCTTTATTCTACTTAGGTTGGAGGTATAGGGAAGGGTTGATATCTCACAAAACAACCCGCCATTTTTGCCAGTCCCAAGTTAAGAGCCTCTGGCCTTTTGGTAGTATGTTTTTTATTTTTTTTATTTTAGTTCATTTATATGTTTTGGAGTTTAGTGAGATGTCCATTTTCACTGAACACGTACACAACTTTATTGCACATTGCCCGTGAACACAGTTAGTTCGTAGTGCATTTCCATTTTATAAATTGCAAATTTACTTTGAGGGCAAACTATATCAAAATTATAGAAAAGTCTATTGGCTGTAACTTGTAAATATGGATAATTTTAATTTAGGGGGGTCTGTAATTCAGTTTGACAGCTTCTTTATCTGATTTGATAATAGAAAAATTATCAACAAACCCTCTGCTCTCATTTATTCTTAACTCAGTTCACATCCAAATTATATGGACCCACCACAAATAGTTAAGCGTAGGATTGCTTCATTAAAAAAATTGTGCTAATGTTGTTAACTTGAAAGCTGAATTTAAAGAGATTTTTTTTTACAAAAAAAAAAAAACCAATTCTAATATGTTTCTGAAAAATCGAAAGATTTAAAGATTTAAAGATGACAATAAGATGAACCAGGTCAACGGCTCCAGAAAGGAGTGACATGTGTTGCAATGGAAGAACGTATATACGCACGAATGAAAGAAACGATGATAAAATGGACCGGTTTCACAAAAATATCCATGAATAAGACCGATAAAGGACAACAAGCTGAATGATGAAGCATTCTTAACAAGGGTTAATTGAAAAGCTGGTTTTAACGGTCAACTTAAATAATCTCAAAGCACATGGAAACTAAAAACAGGGGATAGAAGAACCTTCATGACAGAAAAGATACAAAAACATTCTGACCAATGGCATACCTTTACTTCACCTTTAATAAAAAAAAAAATTCCACATCGCAAATGGAATGTGAAAGGAACAGCAGTAGTGACTTTGCCATTTGGTGAATTTTGTGTTGATTTTCTTATATTTTTATGAGCGGTGGAATCAAATTTGTTAGATGATTTAATAAAGTATTTTCATTGACACTGGGGTTAAAATGCTTTGGAGATAAATGGCCTCTTATACTCCAGAAAAATATTATAGACACCTGATTAAGTAAAGGTTGTTTTTGAGACAATAGCGATATACTTTCTAAACACATGTATTAGTAGTAAAATCGGGACTGACAAGAAAAGTGGGAGATTCTTCGTTGTAAAGTTCAGTCGCCTTGGCTTTGAAAACTGTAATGAAAAATAATGGTTCAGTTTGGCGTTTCACATGTTATTTACTAAAGCTACGGTCACGCCGGCGATAAGACGAAGACATAGGATACAAAGGTAATTCGAAGAGAAGCTGGTCCTGCTTTCTTCTCAAAGCCTGGTCACGGCACCATAAATGTCAACAAATGAGGGACGATTTCTATTTATGTGACTCTAACAATATCAAGAACTAACAGCTATTTAGTTTGACGTTTTTTTTGTTTGTTAAAATGTTACTTACCAAATCTAAATCAGTTTTCTGAACACAAATATGAACAGGATGATTCTATTTAGAAAGAAGTTAATAACACAAGAACAGACTGATTCAATTTCAAAAATATCAATGCAATACCATTTTTGTTCGCAAATACAAATGGAAATCCTTGCTTTTATTTTAGGCTGCATTCTTTATAATATATGATGAAATACCAATTAAATAGCACACGATATCATTATACAGGATAACCAGATGCTTCACAGGGCGTAGCTTTATACGACCGCAAAGGTCGAAACCTGAACAGTTGGGGCAAGTATGGACACAACATTCGAACTTGATACAGCTCTGATTTGGATTGTGATTAAATTGTTGACACAGCAAAGGTTTCTGACACAATGAATGTGGTCTAATGAACTTAAAAAAAAATGTTTTTGCTTTTGAGCAATATACACTATGCTGTTGAATATTAATCCCCTCAATAAAAATATTTGAAGAAAAATTCTTTTAAATTTCTGAAATCTGAAATGAGAAAATTTTTACCCCCACCCCTCCCCATTTTTGTCACCTCCCCCCAACCCCTTATTCCAAAAAAAAAAATCTCAATTCAAATTTCTAATGGTATTGGCAACAACAATTACTCATTTAAATTCATCATAAAGTATTAAAATATAAAATGACTTACAGTCATAGTTAAAATTAATATTAATTAACAGTAACTTCTAAAAATAAATTGACAGCCACACATTTCAAGACAATTATCATTTCTTAATACATAACTTTCAAGCAGTGTAAGGGAGGTAATCAAGTAATCAAACATATATATAACAGTATTCTTTAAATTTTAATTAGATTACCTCCTTACACTACTTTTAAATTGTGTAAATTGTCCTTTTTACCAGAAAAAACCCTGTTTCCCCCTTTATTTGCCCCTAATTGCTTAATGATTTGATCCATTTTGTGGTATGGAAACTTGTAGTATAATTTCAGAGAGATTTATACACTTAAACACAAGTTATTGACTGAAAACTACAAAAATACTTATTTGGGACCCATTTTTGCCCCTCACTTGTTGAAACCCCCCTTAGAGCAAGAACCCCAAAACTCAATTCCAGCCTTTCCTTTGTAGTAAGCAACCTTGTCGTATAATTTCAGAGAGATCCATACACTTAAACATAAGTTATTGTCTGTAAACTTAAAAAATGCTTGTTTTTGACCCCTTCTTGGCCCTTTATTCCTGGACTATTTGCCCCACAAATTAAAATAAATCCCAACCTTTTACTTAATGGTATGAACATTGTGGTACAATTGAAATACTTATACACAACTTATTGTCCTAAAACTAAATAAATGCTTGTTTTGGGCCCTTAATTCCTGAACCTTTCGGACCATAACCCCCAAAATCAATCTCAACCTTCCTTTTGTGTTTATAAACATTGTGTTACAAAATAGTATTGATTTCTATTTACTTATACTAAAGTTATTATCCAGAAACCATACGTCTGCGGACGCAGACGACAATGTGATACCAATATACGACCGCAAACATAAAGGTGTTTAGAATAAATGTGCTCCCATTGACTGAAAGCAAAAAAAATATTTATTATGGCAACTTTGCGAGGATAACCGAAAATTAAATGAAAAGATAATACAAGATGCGTATCCCATACCACGAATCTTGGATCTTTTAGTTGATCTCCTTTTACCCATGACTGAAAAAAGTAATGTTATAAATTTATTTTGTTTACAGCAGTTGCTGTACTATGAATCAAAGACAATGGATATGTACAAGATTGAAACTTTAAAACATAAGGCATCTGCATACAAGGTATCCAGTTCAATTACCTGCTGAATATGAAGTACAATAGTGTACACTGTCTATTCCCTATCCCATTCTGTAACATTTGTTGCAGGCAATACAAAAATGGTGTGAACAAGAGATTGTCAAGCTTAGCATACTCATATAGTAACTCAAGAGTATAAGCAAACAGATACTAGGTATGACAGATCCTAAAATTACTGACACCTTACAACTCAACATCGTCAGACTGCAGCTCAAATATGAAGTCTTTCTTCTCATTAGTTTTTAGAATAGGGTGACAAACAAATGGAAGGACAGGATGGTTTTAATTTAGACTCCACTCCTAGATCGAGTGAGGGAAAATGTATTTGTATGCATTTTAATCAATAACCCTTATTGAAATACCAGTATTTGATAACATCACCTGATTCCTGTTTGATACATTACAATTCGATAGATACATTACATGTAGTTAAAAAGTAACTGAATTGCAAAACCTCAACAGTGATTGATGAACCATGATCAACCATGAAAACAAGGCTTACACCATGAATCAATTAAATTACTATATTTCAATTTTAATTACAGATGTTAATATGTGTTTTATTCAACTTGTGATTGAAATATTAATGGGATTCAGCCAGATGTGCAATATATTTCTTTGAAGCACTCAAAGCCTCTTGGTTGGTCAAAGATAGTCAAATCCCGGACTAGCGAACAGACAGGGGCAGATCAAGTCATTTTCAAAAGGGGGTTTCCAACCCAGGATAAAAAGGGGGTCCAACCATATTTCCCAATTCAAAAGAAATAAAAAAAAGGAGGGTTCCAACTCAAAGACAACCCGCGGATCCAACATTGTTTAAGGTGTTGGCAGGCATCCTTAAGATCTGACGTCTCATTTAAAAGGACTAACCGTTTCACAGATGATATCAGATATGTTTCTTACGTCGTAACTACAATCCCCTTCCCTTTCATGAATGTGACCTACCGAATTAGACTATTTACCAGATTTGTTATAAAATTAGCAATATGACTGGTGCCACATGTGGAGCAGGATCTGCTTACCCTTCTGCAGCACCTGAGATCACCCCCAGTTTTTGATGGGGTTCATGTTGATTATTCTTTAGTTTTCTATGTTGTGTCATGTGTACTATTGTTTGTCTGTTTGTCTTTTTTCTTTTTTCGCCAAGGCTTTGTCAGTTTATTTCGATTTATGAGTTTGACTGTCCCTCTGGTATCTTTCGTCCCTCTTTCAGAAATCATTGTATTGTAGTTCCTGAGAAAAATGTGAAGAAAATTTTCAACTTGGCTACTAATGTGTAAAATGATCTTACTGTTGGGTTAACAGGAAGTTGTTGAGTGATGAATCACACAGTATAGCTGACTTATATAAACCATGAAACCAAATTTCAGAATTCCTTATGATGTAGTTCATGAGAAAGATGTAATGAAAAATTTTCATGGGCTGAATAGACAGAGACAGAGGTAAAACAGTATACCCACTTTTTTAAAGCCGGGTATAAAAACACAACATATGTATTGATATGTAAATTATTTATTTATTATTCATGAAAGACATGTGTATAAATTGTATAAATCCAAATACATTTTAAAAACAATAAAAAGAAAGACTTTTTTCAGTCACATATTATTTGTAAGGATGTAAGGGAGACAAAATTACATACAAAGACAATACAAATTATTTAGTATCATAAAACACTTAAATTGTGGATAAGGTAAGCAATTTTGTGCAAAAAAGTAAAATAACAAAAATGTTCTCATTTAAATTTTCATGGAGTTTGTTTTGGGTTTGGTACACTCACTCACCGTACAGGTATTTCCTTATCTAGAAAATTGTAGAAATTTCTAGAGTAAGACAATGTTTGCCTGAAATATGGATTTTTTTTTTATCAAAAAATAATTTAATTTTGGATGTAACGCGTCTTCTGATTGGCTGAAGTTATTTTGTTATTAGCCCATAGACATAATTTAGTCATGTGACCGTGACGTCATCAAAGTTTTTGTCATAGTTTTCTACAGTTTAAAATGGAATTAAGAATTAAATTATAAGAAATAACTGTAATATTTTTTCTGTCTATTCGAAATAACATAAAAAATGTGGTGCACACTGTTAAATAACCCGCTATGCGCGTTATTCAGTGTGCACCAAATTTTTTATGTTATTTCTCTATAGACAGAAAAAATATTACAGTCATTCCTAAATTATATCATTTTTACCTGTAAAACTTTAGGAGAGCCACCTCATTAATTCAATTGTGTAGTTTTGTCTGATGATAAAATATATGAAATAATTGCACATTTGATTGTATACATTTATTTTGAGCTAAACCACTGAAAGCCCTACATTTTGCACATTTTGGAAGACTCTTTGACATCAGAGATTGTTTTACATGTTATAAAGTCATGTCATATAATGCTGCCTTGTCTGTTTTAACACTGGATATCATTGCCTTCTGAAATAAAGAGAAAAGAACTACTAGAATTAACATATACAGCAAATCCTGACATACTGAAATATCTGTAAAACACAACCATAACAGACTTATCTTTTGAATTAATTTTGTTTGTAGGTACTTTTCTTCAAATACAGAACTGATTTTCCTTTATTAACTACGGTAGATAAAAATAAAACCTTAAATGAAACATCCAATGTATCTGTCAGATTTGGTAAACATCCAATGTATCTGTCAGATTTGGTAAACATCGAATGTATCTGTCAGATTTGGGAATATTTGTATCTGTCAGATTTGGTAAACATCGAATGTATCTGTCAGATTTGGTAATATTTGTATCTGTCAGATTTGGTAAACATCCAATGTATCTGTCAGATTTGGGAATATTTGCTTGTAACCACTTTATTTTGTTCAGCTTGACTGAGTAATTAAGTTGATGGCAATTAGTGTAAGTTACCAGTCTTCGTTACATTTGTTGTTTTTATTGTGATTAAGATGATAACACAATGTTGACTGCTGTACCCCTATTTTTGACATTTTTAACTATTGTGTCTGTTTGTTTTGTTCACGCATCGGTGGCAATATAATGGAATGTGATACGACTGTCATACAAGTGAGAGGTTTAGCTAGCTATTAAACCATAAAGTCAGGAATATGACAGTTCTTGTCCATTCGTTTTTGATGCGTTTTGTTATTTGATTTTGCCATGTGATTATGGACTTTCTGAATTGATTTTTCTCTGAGTTTAGTATTTTTGTGATTTTACTTTTCACATTCCACTTTTTCTTATGACCTTAACTTTCAAGATTAACTGGTACCTATTTTAACTTACCTATGAATGCGTACTGGTATCAGTTATTACTTGCTGTAAGCCTTTAGCTACAATACATTCATTGACCTCCAGTAAGATTCTCTCTAGTCTTCTGTCTAAAGCTGCATAATATTTGTCATGAAGAACAGGTTCTAGAGAATCCTGACTTAGCAGTGTCTGTAATGTCTTGCTCAGTACAGTATTACGAAGCATTAGCAATGTCTGCCATGTGGATTCTCGAATTCTTAAATAAACAAAACAAGATTAGAGTGTCTTATTCATAATGTTATGTAAAATTTAAATTGCCCTCTTCCTTTCTCACAAGAGGTTCTGTTACATGAAAACTAAAAATTAACCTACAATGCTTTTTAACATTTAAACACAAAAAGATAAAATTTAAATATACCCAATTTCATGGGCACAGGTAAACTCATTTAATATTTACTACGTTATGTTTCCATTCAGGAATCATTGATACAAAATAAAGGTACTCTACAACTGACACAAACTTTTACTACTAACAGATTTCCTTCACCTTCTTTGGTCAATAACAAATTTTTACACATTCATAATTTCAATTTTGATGATTGTTTTTTATTAAATGTAATAAGAAAATGAGGATGCCGCATCTTTATTTTCATCATGCCCATCTATTTTTCCCCCATTTAAATGAAAGCAAACTGTGTTTTTCTATGGCATGACCACTTGGAACAAAATCTAGTTGGACAAAAGGCCATTTGCAATGATTATAAAAGACTGTCTTATCTATTCATATTGTTGGTTAAAAGATGAATTTCTAAATGGGTAATACTAAATACAGTTAAATTGAAGAAACTTACTTGCAGCACTGGTAAAGAGGGGCCAGTATAGTGTATTCATCATAATCTGGATTTCCAAAACTAAAATAAAATAATGGTTATTTAATTAATTAAAAGGTTGTCATTTACCAAAGACAATTTAAATTGTATTGTACTTTATGCCAGGTGGTTATTTTCCATTATTTAAAGCAATATGTATCTTTGCTCTCTTCTTTTATCTTGTCTTACCCTAATACAGTTAACAGAGAAAGTTTTTAACTATGAAGTTATGAACACAAAAAGGCTGTATAGCAAATCTTAAAATAATTAATGGCTTCCAACTACAACTAAAGATTAATAGAATTAAACAAATATATATAAAACATTTCTTCATTTATTTACAATTAAAAATGTATGTGAACTTAACAAAATTGACCATTACTGAATTTACATTTCTTATGTTATGAATAACAGAAATTCCATCAAAATTATTAATTTTCTGTAAGATTTTATTTTTTTAATTTGAATTTTCTGTTGTCTTTTTTTATATTCTTCTACATATCCAATTTAAATATATGTTTCAACGACAACTATATAAAAACAATTCTTAAGTACCTCTTTCCATTGTCCAAAATGAGCACCATACTATCACTTTGTGTCCCTAATGTTTCATAATGGTGTCTGTCTGCATTGCCTATCAAATAGTCTACTATAGTAGCATCTACAAGGTCCATTAACATTGATCCAGAATTATAAGGCTCTTTCATAATCACATCTTTACAAAAGTCTTTGTCACTCTCCCATCTGAAATTGTCATAGACCATACATACAGACATTACATGATTGTAAGGTAGTATACACTAGTCTTACAGCTTTACACTTCTAGGAATATCATTAGTTAAAAGCCAACATGTCCAGACAGTGTATATCTAATATTTGATCAGTAGGTGTGTATCATTTTGCAGTAATACACCGTTGTAGTGGTGTAACTTCCATTTATGAAAATATACACAGTTAGTAGTAGATAAATGTAAATAAAAATGTTGTTTTCTTTGTTAACAGACATAATAATAATATTTTCATGCTTTCAGAGACGTTGATTTTCTCACTGTAAATAATTGAATGATCGTTTCATATTGTGTTAACATTGGGGTATCAAGGTTTACAACTACATCTAAATTCCCTATTCTAGATAGTTGTTAAGATATATTTGTTACACAGTGAGCTAGTGACCTAATACAATATCTAAAGGGGTGGTCGCTCTGGCCTAATATGGACTTTACTGACCCTGTATATATCGTATTAGGTCACTAGCACACTGTGTAACTAATATTATTCTTTGTAATTTAATCTTGTTCTGCACAAATACTCTTTATACTGTTATTTATCATACAATATTTAAAAGTGGTTTAGGAATTTGTGTCAGATGATAGTGTTCTTAGTTTTTTCTTCTCTAATGCAGGGTAAAATATTTTGCTTCATAACACCCGTTTTTCTTTTCATAAGACTTTCAAAAAGTCTAAGCAGATTATACTTTTCTTTTCTTTTGATTTGAGACCCAAATGATACCAAGGCTTGTAATTAAAGTCTGAATATATAATGAAACCCCTATTATATAATACTATGAGTATACATGTTACATGTATTACAGAAGTTACCTTCTAGTCACTTCAGGTTTATAAGATCTAAGCCATGGACTACGATACACTTTCAGGGGATATCTATTGGGCAGCCAAAGTATAGCCACACCCTCTAAAATATCTATGTTTTACAGAAGTTACCTTCTAGTCACTTCAGGTTTATAAGATCTTAGCCATGGACTATGATACACTTTCAGGGGATATCTATTGGGCAGCCAGAGTATAGCCACACCCTCTAAAATATCTATGTATTACAGAAGTTACCTTCTAGTCACTTCAGGTTTATATGATCTAAGCCAAGGACTACCATACACTTTCAGGGGATATCTATTGGGCAGCCAGAGTATAATGACACCCTCTAAAATATCTATGTATTACAGAAGTTACCTTCTAGTCACTTCAGGTTTATAAGATCTAAGCCAAGGACTACCATACACTTTCAGGGGATATCTACTGGGCAGCCAGAGTATAGCCACACCCTCTAAAATATCTATGTTTTACAGAAGTTACCTTCTAGTCACTTCAGGTTTATAAGATCTTAGCCATGGACTATGATACACTTTCAGGGGATATCTATTGGGCAGCCAGAGTATAGCCACACCCTCTAAATTATCTATGTATTACAGAAAGTACCTTCTAGTCACTCCAGGTTTATAAGATCTAAGCCAAGGACTACCATACACTTTCAGGGGATATCTATTGGGCAGCCAGAGTATAATGACACCCTCTAAAATATCTATGTATTACAGAAGTTACCTTCTAGTCACTTCAGGTTTATAAGATCTAAGCCAAGGACTACCATACACTTTCAGGGGATATCTATTGGGCAGCCAGAGTATAGCCACACCCTCTAAAATATCTATGTATTACAGAAGTTACCTTCTAGTCACTCCAGGTTTATAAGATCTAAGCCATGGACTGCGATACTTTCAGGGGATATCTATTGGGCAGCCAAAGTATAGCAACACCTTCTAAAATATCTATGTATTACAGAAGTTACCTTCTAGTCACTCTAGGTTTATAAGATCTAAGCCATGGACTACGATACACTTTCAGGGGATATCTATTGGGCAGCCAAAGTATAGCCACACCCTCTAAAATATCTATGTATTACACAAGTTACCTTCTAGTCACTCCAGGTTTATAAGATCTAAGCCAAGGACTACCATACACTTTCAGGGGATATCTATTGGGCAGCAAAAGTATAGCGACACCCTCTAAAATATCTATGTATTACAGAAGTTACCTTCTAGTCACTCTAGGTTTATATGATCTAAGCCAAGGACTACCATACACTTTCAGGGGATATCTATTGGGCAGCAAAAGTATAGCGACACCCTCTAAAATATCTATGTATTACAGAAGTTACCTTCTAGTCACTCCAGGTTTATAAGATCTAAGCCATGGACTACGATACACTTTCAGGGGATATCTATTGGCATGGGCAGCCAGAGTATAGCCACACCCTCTAAAATATCTATGTATTACAGAAGTTACCTTCTTGTCACTCCAGGTTTATAAGATCTAAGCCATGGACTACGATACTTTCAGGGGATATCTATTGGGCAGCCAGAGTATAACGACACCCCCTAAAATATCTATGTATTACAGAAGTTACCTTCTAGTCACTCCAGGTTTATATGATCTTAGCCATGGACTATGATACACTTTCAGGGGATATCTAATGGGCAGCCAGAGTATAACGACACCCCCTAAAATATCTATGTATTACAGAAGTTACCTTCTAGTCACTCCAGGTTTATAAGATCTAAGCCATGGACTACGATACACTTTCAGGGGATATCTATTGGGCAGCCAAAGTATAGCCACACCCTCTAAAATATCTATGTATTACAGAAGTTACCTTCTAGTCACTCCAGGTTTATAAGATCTAAGCCATGGACTACGATACACTTTCAGGGGATATCTATTGGGCAGCCAAAGTATAACAACACCCTCTAAAATATCTATGTATTACAGAAGTTACCTTCTAGTCACTCCAGGTTTATATGATCTTAGCCATGGACTACGATACACTTTCAGGGGATATCTTATGGGCAGCCAGAGTATAACGACACCCTCTAAAATATCTTTGTATTACAGAAGTTACCTTTTAGTCACTCCAGGTTTATAAGATCTAAGCCATGGACTACGATACACTTTCAGGGGATATCTATTGGGCAGCCAAAGTATAACCACACCCTCTAATATATCTCCCTCAGCACAAACTCCGGTGGATTCATCTTTACAATACAAACATTTACCATAAAAACACTGATTTCTACCTGAAAATTAAAAAAATAACATAACCTTAAAACTATGGATTCATTTGATTATTCACTGAATAACAATATTAATGTATTTGCTGGGTACAGAGCCATGGATTCAAATGTACAACCAATTACAATTGTTCTAAAGAAATGTATGAAGACTTGTCAAAACAATGGAATTGAATATCCACAAAGATGCTAGTTTTTCTCAATCCAAGAAAATTGGTACCCACAAAAATAATCTACACTTATAAACATGGGATATTTTCTCAAGCCTGGAAAACAATTGTACCTATCAAAAGTTTTGATACACTTTGTTCAGTACTAATACAAAGAACAGCATGTTTATAATCCGTCCTTTCAGATTTTCTATTTTTATACTGAACTGAGATTTGATAAGTTGAAACAATCAAATGCTTGAATTGGATATAACAAGAAATGAAGGTGCTACCCCTATGACAAGAATTACTGTGGATCCATTATTATTCTTTGGATACCCATTTTCATGTATTTTGTTAATACAGAAACCAAAAATTTAAATTTTCAATAAATTACACGTTTTCTGCATGATAATATGCAGATTTCTAAAAACCATCAAATGTAAAAGAAAATACAAGTTTTCCTATGTCCACAAAAATTGATACCCTCTGAAATAAATGAATCCACAGTAGTTATGTAATATTTTTTTCCTTACAAGGTAAAGATGAATCCCTTATCTTATTTTTTTTTATTATTAAATTCATCCTTAAAATTAATGAGTTAAAACCTTCATCCAAATATGAAGAATGTAATATTTTTCTTATAATAAATTTCCATTCTAAAAAATGGTCTCTTATTCTGATTATCAAACTCAATTAAGATTTTGATGAACAGAAAACTTCATACAAATTAGGCGAGGATCTGATATGTTGGCCCTATCCTTGTGACAAGTTTATATGGGATAGTATACTTTAAGTGATTTGTTGAGTAAAAACCTTCAGCCCTGGTATAGCTTGCTATGCACTTTAGGTCATGCTCATTGTTAAATGCCATATAGTGACCTAAAGCTGCCCACCTCTATATCATTAGGCTTATGGTGTACTTTTTCTCTTTTGCAATCATACCATATCTTATTTCTTTGAACATCAAAGACATTTTGTCTTGTGCTTTGTATCTTTAAAAGTTTTTTCCTTAAAACAATGTGATGCTTGTGCATCTTGTTTACATATGTCTATATATTGTTAAAATGTTTTTTGTGTGGCATTGCTATATTATTGATGATACCCATATCCAATATTGATAAAACAATCAAAGCTAAATTAATCTTCAATTTGAGATTTTGAGGTTTTGTAAAAGATATTTTCAACAATCTCTCAGAAGATTATCAGATACTAAATGAATTTGGGGGATTCATACCTTTTGTAAAGAATGTCTTTAGTAATCTCTCAGAAGCTACTGGAATGATTTCATTTTTCAAATTAATTTTTCTGCCAACTGCTATAGGTGTTCTTCTCAGTTCAAGGAGCCTTGAAAAATAAAGAAGAATACTATTATGTTTTAAGGATGTTTGCTACTCTGTTTCAAAATGACAAGCTTTTTAAAAGTCTGTTATAAATTGATAGCATATAAATAAAGGAACTAAAAGAGCAGAAAAAATTGAAAGGTCCGTGTGCTTGTTTTTGAGATATAAGCCATTGAAAATTTGGCAGGAAATAATTCTCTCTAGATTTTGCATACATTTAACATTGGCACCTTTTTTCTTTCTAAAACGATGAAAAATAACAAGGATTTTATAAGATTATCGAAGATTACATTTTAAACTATATGTAATCAAATTATGACAACAAAAGTAGGGGTAAGTGGGCAAAATTTAATGGCACTACATGGATAAAACCATATCTCGAGGTTTCTGAAAATCGGGCAAAAATTCTAAAACATGAGGAGAGAACATCCTTAATGAACTTATACATGTGTTGGAGCATGGAGGAGGTAAAAGTGGCTTTTATTTTACATTGTATTACGCTAAGGAACATATCCTGGAAATTTTTTAATACAGTTATCTCCCTTTAGGAGATAACTGTATTGTATTTTAAGCTCCGACGGCATCAATTGGGGATTTGATGGTCGCAAATTAAGTTTACTGGCGATGTGTTAGCGCAGACAGTAAACAGGTTTTTTCGACCATCAAATCCCCAATTGATGCCGTCTGAGCTTAAAATACAATATTGTTATCTCCATACTAATGAAACTGACAGAAATCAATGTTAAAACATGTATTTTAAATCTGTCATATGTCCCATAGCATCAATTGTCAATTGATGCCATGTAAGAAAGTGACGTTATCCAATCAAAATGAACGTTACAAACGTTGTTGCATTAGAATTATCTATAACTGAAAAAAAAAAAAACAAACTATTGAGTGTTGGTCAGAAATTTACAGTTTCTAACTAAATAAAAAATAATTCTATGCGAAACAGAAATGTTCTAAAAATGCTTTTATCTTTGTCATTTGAACTTTGTTGAATTATAAGTCTCATTGGCAATCATTCTACATATATATCCTTATTTTTATATTGATCACTGGTTTTAAAAGTTAGGTCGAAGTCAAATGAGCCCTGTCTAACAGACATTTACAGTTTACCTTGCACAGATACTATAGACCAAACTAATTTATTTTTCTTTTATAAATTATGACTTGGATGGAAAGTTGACTCATTGGCACTCATGCCACATCATCTTATATCTTTTAACAACTATTCTCCTACTCATTATAAAAGCAAGAAATTCATTTGATAATTCTAAGCAGTCACTCAACAATGAAAATGATGTCAAGGAAAATGGACACATGACAGAAACCTGATATTATAAAGTATCAAGGTCTTTTACCTTCTGTAATTTAAACATTTTTTTACATTCAGGAATTAGTCATTAAGTGCTATATTTAAATTTAAAGTCAGAACTTCTACAAAATTAGCATGATAAAATGATGTAAACATTTTTAACCTATACTGGTTTTTCTTTTACATATTGTAACTTGGATGGCGAGCTGTCTCATTGGCACTCATTCCACTTGTTCTTATATCTACTTACTATTATTCTGTTTGGTCTTTTATTAATAAAATATACCTGCCCAGATGGAATGTAGCTATTTCTCCATTATGTCTATCTCCACCAGAAATTATAGTTTCTTGCACAAAGTCTCTTTCAAACCTGTAAAAATAAACCAAGTTTGGTATGTTCAGCTACTGTTTGCTTACAATGGAAAATAAGTTATAGCTTACAATGTGGGCATTCCTTACAATGGAAAACAAGTTATAGCTTACAATGTGGGCATTCCTTACAATGTAAAACAAGTTATAGCTTACAATGTGGGCATTCCTTACAATGGAAAACAAGTTATAGCTTACAATGTGGGCTTCCTTATAATAGAAAACAAGTTATAGCTTACCATGTGGGCATTCCTTACAATGTAAAACAAGTTATAGCTTACAATGTGGGCATTCCTTACAATCATGGAAAACAAGTTATAGCTTACAATGTGGGCATTCCTTACAATCATGGAAAACAAGTTATAGCTTACAATGTGGGCATTCCTTAGTTGTCTTATTGGCAATCATACCACATTTTCTCATTTTTACACAACAAAGATAAAAGTTACTAACATAAAGAAGGGACGAAAGATACCAAAGGGACAGTCAAACTCATAAATCTAAAAACAAACTGACAACGCCATGGCTAAAAATGAAAAGGACAAACAAACAACAGCACACACGACACAACATAGAAAACTAAAGAATAAACAACACGAACCCAACCAAAAAACTAGGGGTGATCTCAGGTGCTCCGGAAGGGTAAGCAGATCCTGCTCCACATGTGGCACCCGTCGTGTTGCTTATGTGATAACAAATCCGGTAAATAGTCTAATTCAGTAGGTCACATTCATGAAAGGGAAGGGGATTGTAGTTACGACGTAAGGAACATATCCGATATCATTATCATTTGTGAAACGGTTATTCCATAACGGTCAACCAACTCGTGATGATTTCAACTCCACCATTTGGAACTTTTGGTTTAATAGCTTCCTTGTGAGCAGCAACCCTCTATCAAGAAAATCATGATAGGAAATGCAAGCACGGGAATATCGTATCAATTGGGAGATATATACCCTGTATGCAGGTGCTGCTGGAATGTTGCTACTAAGAAATGGAAAGTTCACAATTGAAAAGCTGAAATCATCTCTTTTGTCTTAAAGTTTTGTTTTCAACCTACCCTCATTGTCAATTTCTAGATGTAAGTCAAGATATGAGGCCGACTTAACTGTATCTGTAGTATCCTTTATCTCTAGCTCGATTGGATAGATGCGTTCCACATAGTCACCAAATTTTGAATTATTTAGTGAAAGAACATCATCTATGTAGCGAAAAGTAGAGTTAAAGGATATTGCTAACTTCTTATCTTTCTTCCTAAGAAGTTCCTGCATGAAGTCAGCCTCATAATAGTAAAGAAACAAGTCGGCAAGTAGAGGGGTACAGTTTGTTCCCATTGGAATGCCAACAGTCTGTTGAAAAACTTGTCCTCCGAAAGTAACAAATATGTTGTCAATCAAGAAATCAAGCATCTTGATAATATCAGTTTCAGAGAATTTTTTGTTCGAATCAGAGTGATCCTTTACAAAGTAGGATTTATCCCTCCCTAAGACAAGATACTTGTATCTACATTGGCCATTCTTTTTTTAAGAAGCAAAGCAATACCAACTCTTTCAATTTGTCTTTTAGTTTGGAATGTGGAATACTAGAATACTAGTGTAAAGAGTAGAAAAGTCAAATGTTTTAATACTGTTACAAGATGAAAGAGAGTTAGATTGTATGTACTCTAAAAGATCTTTGGAATTTTTAAGTATCCACATCTGATTCACGCCCCCTCTAGAATAGGCAGTTTCACAATAACTTTGAAGCCCGTCTTTGATTGCTGATAAAATAGATGTTAGTAATTTCGAAAGAGGTTTCGTGGAGCACTTGGAAGACCCAGCAATATTTGTAAGGACACTTATGTAGTTTAGTATCCAATATAGTGATGGCAGATCCAGTTCTTCATCTTTGGTTGAAATTCCAAAGGAACACCGAACAGACCTATGATTATCAAGGATTTCCTCTTTGGTAAGTGTCGTGAGGGTAAATGTTGAGTTTCCAAGTGAATTGTCCATACCTAATTCGTTTATCAAACAGTTAATGTAATGAGTTTTACACACAAAAACTATGTTGTTTGGGGCTTTATCTGTAGGGACAACAACATATTAACATGGAGGTAGGATAGGTGTTTTGCAACATTTGGGTCTTTAATAAAGATTGACGTAGCATGGGCATTGATAGACCCATTCAGTTTCTTAATTCTGATTTGTATCAACGACCTCACTGCCTTAATCCATTCAGAAAGAGTGTCTATGTCTTCCTTCTCGCGCGTAGCCCATTGCCTAGCATAATCCTCAACTGAATCCATCAAAATTTTAAAATTGTATTTCCAATTGATGGATTTAGGCTCACGATATTTCGGACCTTTCGATAACACATTTCGTAGAGAAGTGTTATTAACAATGTTGAGGTCACCGGTAATAACGTGGCCAGCGGGATTATATGTGAATTGGGAACTAGCACAAGTGCAATCAGGAGGTTTAGACTTGAAGTCGTCAATATCGAGATCCTGCAAAACGTGTTTGTAATTGAAAATTTTAGTTGTAATAGGTTTGGTATAGGTATAAGAAATGATTGGTAGAGACTGGTCTTTGAAATAAGGAGGTATTTTCGATTGAACTAATTTATGATGAAGGATATTGCCTAAGTTGATGCCATCGATACCTTTGTTGGCAAAGGAAAGATTAAGGAAAGATCTTTTCTCTTTTTCATCTTTGCAAATGCGGACTGGCTTGAAAAAAAAAGTCTGTGACTTGCAATATCCAAAATTATAGCTGTAATTTTGTATTGGTTTGAATGAGGGTTTGTTACAGTGGATTTCAAAAATAAAAAACAGAGAAAAGTTTTGAAAGGGGTAATGAATAAAGTTTCGTGCGAATGTGATGAATACCTAACGGATTTTGTATAAATGGCACCAAGTCATTAATAGATACATCATACAGAGAAGGTGATGTATAATGACGATGACCATGACTGCGTCTACGTCGAGGAGTGGAGTTGAAAATATTCATTACATTCACCGAGTTACATGAAGGAGTAGATAGAATACCTATACCATCAATTTTGTCATTGCAACCATAAGGTGTTGCAGTTCCCAATTGTCTAATCCAATGATACCACATCTCCTTCTTTAATATCTATTTAGAGTTCTATTGATAATAACAGTGGCTATCTCTTGGTTGATGGCTACACTTCTTCCTTAATATGGCTCATATATCATATAACTGATATTTATCCATCAGAGGACAATTTATTACATGTGGTTCTAATTCAAAATAGTTATTTATCATATACTTTGACTAAATAACATATGATTTTTACTGTATGATTATAGTATTAAATCAACGCAAATTCCATATTTTTTTGGTGCTTTGTGGGCTCATATGAAACGTTTATCACATACTTCGACTGTTATCATATGCTTCGACTGTTATCACATGCTTCGACTGTTAATACATGTCATTCCGGTGATACTCAGCAAATTCAGGAGAATGTTTTCTATACAAATGATATAGAAAACATAGTGAGATCTATGTGGGGTTATGAGTGTTATTTTTCATCTGTTAGCTCAAACTCTAGAGGTGTAGCTATTTTGTTCAATAATAATTTTGAATGCAAAGTGTTGAAAGAAAAAAAAAGATATAAATGGAAACTATTTAATTTTAGATATTCTTGTAGAAAATAGAAAGATAACTCTTGTATGTCTATACGGACCAAATACAGACAATCCTGATTTTTTTTCTAATATTATGTCTGTTATTGATGATTTTGAAAATGAATACTTTGTTATTTGTGGTGATTTCAATCTTGTCCAAAACCCATGTATAGATTATTGCAACTATGTGAATATTAACAATCCCAAAGCTAGGGAAAAAGTATTGGAATTTATTGAAGAAAGAAATTTGATAGACCCGTATAGAGAACTTTTTCCAGATGTACAGCGATACACTTGGAGGAAAAGAAATCCTTTTAAACAGGCTAGATTAGACTTTTTTCTTCTCACTGAAAACTTTTTAAACAGTCTAAAAAATTGTAATGTACTTCCAAGCTATCGGTCAGATCACTCTATGATTTTGCTAGATTTAGAATTTAACCCTTTCATTAGGGGAAAAGGTTTGTGGAAGTTTAACAACTCTTTATTATATGATATAGACTATATAAATACTATTAAGCAAAAAATTCAGGAAGTGAAAAAACAATATTGTGCTTTAGTTTATAATATGGAAAATATTGACAAAATAGATAATACAGACATTCATTTTAGAATTAACTGTCAGCTTTTGCTTGAGACTCTTCTTATGGAAATTAGGGGGAAGACAATTTCATATTCAAGTTATAAAAAAAAGCAAGATGAAAAAAGGGAAATAAATCTTCGAAATGAAATAACTCAATTAGAGGAAAGAGTTGATGAACATTCCATTAATGCATTAGAAGCAAAAAAACATGAGCTTGAAAGTTTACGAACACAAAAATTGAAAGGGAAATTAGTAAGATCCCGTGTCCAATGGATACAGGAAGGGGAAAAACCTACTAATTATTTCTGTGGATTAGAATCACGAAATTTTATGAGTAAAATTATTCCCAAAGTAGAGAAAGAAAATGGGGAAATTATAACAAAACAAAAAGATATTTTGAATGAAGTTAAATATTTTTATGACAATCTTTATAAAAAAAGGGATACTAAAAGTACTTTAAGTGATCTTAAAAAAGACTTGAAAAATTTAAATGTTCCTATACTTTCGTCTCTGGAAAAAGAAAACTTGGAAGGTACAATTACTGTTAAAGAAGCTGGAGAAGCATTAAAAAAAATGAAAAACAACAAAACTCCTGGAACGGATGGTTTTTCAGCAGAGTTCTATAAATTTTTTTGGAAGGATCTTCAAATTTTTATTGTAAATTCTTTAAATTATGGTGAAAAAACAGGGGAACTATCTGTTACACAAAAACAAGGAATTATTACTTGTTTGCCAAAAGGGAATAAACCCCGCCACTTTTTAAAAAACTGGCGCCCTATATCTTTACTAAATACTGTGTATAAAATTGGATCAGCAGCTATTGCAAACAGATTTAAGAGTGTCCTTGATAAACTGATAAATTTTGATCAGACTGGTTTTATTAGTGGAAGGTATATTGGGGAAAATATAAGACTCATTTATGATATATTACAATACACAGAGGAACATGAAATACCAGGGTTATTACTTTTGATTGATTTCGAAAAAGCTTTCGATTCAATATCATGGGATTTTTTGATAAATGTTTTGAAATTTTTCAATTTTGGCGAATCTATCATCAATTGGGTTAAAGTTTTTTACAATAATATCAACTCTGCTGTCATCCAGGGGGGGAACCTTTTAGATTTTTTTACTATTGGAAGAGGTTGTAGACAAGGGGACCCCTTGTCTCCATATCTTTTTATTTTATGTGTTGAGATTCTGGCATTGAAAATAAGGTGAAATAGCGACATTAGTGGCATAGAGGTCACACGGGTTGAGCATAAATTGTCACAATTTGCTGATGACACCTCTTTGATTTTGGATGGGAGTGAAAAATCTTTACAAGAATCATTATTAGAATTAGATTGGTTTGCAAAAATATCTGGACTGAATATTAACTTCACAAAAACACAAGTTATTTGGTTTGGGAGCAAAAAATATAGTACAGATACTTTATGTCCTAACAGAAATCTGTCCTGGGGTGAAACTTCTTTTAAATTACTAGGAATTAATTTTGATGTAGATCTTGAAAAAATTGTTAAGATAAATTATTCTGAAAGAATTGTACAGATTAAAAATACTTTAAATCAGTGGTCTAAAAGGAATCTAACTGTTATAGGGAGAATAACTGTGATTAAAACTCTAGTCTTGCCTATTGTAAACCATCTCATTATCTCTCTGCCAAATCCTTCAGATGATATTATTAAGAGAATAAATGAACTTATTTATTCATACATATGGAACTCACCTATACATAGAGTTAAGAAGGATATTCTAATCAAAGATTACTTGGAGGGTGGTTTGAAAATGCTTGATTTGAATATGTTCATTATAGCACTTAAATCCACATGGATTAGGAGGATTTTGCAGAGAGATAGTAAATGGCAAAATATTTTCATGTCAAACATAGATAAAAGAAAGTTGTTTAGTTGTGGTGTTGATTATATTAGACAACTGTATATGACAGTTAACAACCATTTTTGGAAAGATGTACTAAGATCCTGGGAAATGATTATTCAAAAAGAAAGAAATTTTACTTATGATTCATTTTTATCAAATCCACTATGGCTAAACAATAATATTAAGATTGGTCATAAATCAGTAATTTATCAAGATTGGTTCAAAAGTGGTATTAGATTTGTAAATGATATAGTTGACCAAAATGGATTGTATATTTCATTTGACCAATTTAATCAAAAATATAACATTAACACAGATTTTCTTAAATTTAACAGTGTTATTTCGGCAGTGAAAGAGGCATCAAAATCTTTCCCTAAAGGATCTTACAAATTAGTTTGTCCTTTTATACCATCATGTCTACAAATATTTTTAAAACATTGTAAAGGATCAAAAGATATGTATTCTGTACTGACAAGAAATAATGTTATTCCTACTGGACAGCTTAAGTGGGTTAAAATTTTAGGTGAACAGAACCTGAACTGGAAAAAGATTTTCAGACTGCCTTTTGCTGTTACTAAAAATAGTAAATTACAGTGGCTGCAATATAGGATTAATCATTGCATTATTGCCACAAATCAGTATTTAGTAAAAATAAAATTGACTGATGATCCTTTGTGTACATTTTGTAAATCAGATAATGAGTCTATAGAACACCTATTTTGGAATTGCAATACTGTACAAGATTTTCTACAGGATGTTGATAACTGGTTCCTTTCCGGTGGAATAAGTCTCCCAATGAATAAATTAAACTTTCTTTTTGGAGACTTATCCAAGATATTTCCCAACAACCCATATAACATGATTTTTCTTTATATTAAACAATATATGTATAATTCTAGATGCTTTAAAAAGAATCTCTCATTGCAAGCAGTTATAATAAAACTGAAAGATATGTATAAATTAGAGAGTATGATAGCTGTAAAAAATAAAAAGATAACTGAATTTGACAATGTATGGAATGTTTTTGAAAAACTATTATTGTATACTGACTAATGTCTTTTTTGTTGTTGTTACAATTACTTAGGACTACTTAATTATAATCTTTATTAAAGAAAATATTATTGCCATGTTATGTACTTGATCAGTGTTGATGGCTGTTACGAAAGAAATATGTCTCGTAAATATAAAAAAAAAAAATTTTTTCAACATACATGTAATTATGTGATATTAAAAATAAAGATAGGGATGTAACTGGATAATCCTTTTGAGTTTTGTTTTTGTTTTTTTGTTTTTTTGTTTTTTATTTTTCCTTCTTTATTTCTTTATTTCTTTATTTTATTTAATTTTATTTTTTTATTTTTTTATTTCTTTATCTTTTCTATAGAAAATGTAAAATATTTCCAATTAAGATTTATTTATAAAAATGACATTGTATTTATCTTATATGTATTATATTGTATGTATATCATGTATATGTTGTAATTGTTGGAAATAAAAAAAATCAAAAGTTAAAAAAAAAAAATTCAGGAGAATAAACACCAATGCTAGGTTTTCTGTGATAAACATTACAAAGTAGTGTACAAAACCATTATTGGGATACTGGAAAATATATTGTGTAAAATAATTAAAAAAAAAACCCATAAAAACCAAAATTAATAAATAAATGCATTTTTTAAAAGTTTCGAACATAATTTAGAAAGTTACTTTAAAAACAAGTTGACTTTTCCAAACAGTGTAAATTATGTATATTGTTGAATTTTTTTTTTTTATCGATTCATCCATATTAAAAAGTTTATAATAGAAAGATTTCATATCAAATAATATACTAAACAAGAATGTGTCCAAAGTACACGGATGCCCCACTTCCACTATCCTTTTCCATGTTCCATGGACCGTGAAATTGGGTAATTATCTAATTTGGCATTAAAATTAGAAAGATCATATCATAAGCAACAAGTGTACTAAGTTTCAAGTTGATTGGACTTCAGCTTCATCAAAAAACTACCTTGACCAAAAACTTTAACCTGAAACTCCCACTTTCATTTTCTATGTTCAGTGGACCGTGAAATTGGGGTCAAAAGTCTAGTTTGGCTTAAAAATTAGAAAGATCATCTCATAAGCAACAAGTGTACTAAGTTTCAAGTTGACTGGACTTCAGCTTCATCAACAAGAGTGCACACGCTTAAATGTCTTGCCTTCTATACTAATCATTGATATTATGTTGATAGTCCTAAGTATAAAGCTTTATTACAACTGTCTCATAAACTTAACATTAACCAAGATAACTAAACAAAGACCAATGAACCATGAAAATGAGGTCAAGGTCAGATAAACCATGCCAGGCAGACATGTACAGCTAACAATGCTTCTATACAACATACATGTATATAGTTGACCTATTACTTATAGTTTAAGAAAAATAGACCAAAACACAAAAAATTAACACTGTGCAATGAACCGTGAAAATGAGGTCATGGTCAAAAGAAACCTGCACTACTGACATAAAGATCATAAAATATTTCCATACACCAAATATAGTTGACCTATGGCATATAGTATTAGATAAATAGACCAAAACTCAAAAACTTAACTTTGACCACTGAACCATGAAAATGAGGTCAAGGTCACATGACATCTGCCCGCTAGACATGTACACCTTACAATCATTCCATACAACAAATATAGTAGACCTATTGCATATAGTATGAAAAAAACAGATCAAAACACAAAAATTTAACTATAACCACTGAACCATGAAAATGAGGTCAAGGTCACATGACATCTGCCCGCTAGACATGTACACCTTACAATCATTCCATACAACAAATACAGTAGACCTATTGCATATAGTATGAAAAAAACAGACCAAAACACAAAAATTTAACTATAACCACTGAACCATGAAAATGAGGTCAAGGTCAGATGACACCTGCCAGTTGGACATGTACACCTTACAGTCCTTCCATACACCGAATATACAAGCCCTATTGCTTATAGTATCTGAGATATGGACTTGACCACCAAAACTTAACCTTGTTCACTGATCCATGAAATGAGGTCGAGGTCAAGTGAATACTGTCTGACAGACAGGAGGACCTTGCAAGGTACGCACATATCAAATATAGTTATCCTATTACTTATAATAAGAGAGAATTTAACATTACAAAAAATCTGAACTTTTTTTTCAAGTGGTCACTGAACCATGAAAATGAGGTCAAGGACATTGGACATGTGACTGACGGAAACTTCTTAACATGAAGCATCTATATACAAAGTATGAAGCATCCAGGTCTTCCACCTTCTAAAATATAAAGCTTTTAAGAAGTTAGCTAACACCGCCGTAGCCGCCGCCGCCGTAGCCGCCGTAGCCGGATCACTATCCCTATGTCGAGCTTTCTGCAACAAAAGTTGCAGGCTCGACAAAAACTACCTTGACCAAAAACTTTAACCTGGACGGACGAACGGAACCACAGACAGACGGACGGACGGACGGACGAATGGAGCCACAGACCAGAAAACATACAATGTAATGCCCCACTACTATTGTAGGTGGGGCATAAAAATTGGGGTCCGATGTCCGTGAACTTTTCACTCCTTGAACTTCTATTTGGGACGACGTAAAAGGATCAATATATGAATCTGTTGTTTTTCTCCATTGTTGAAGCATATGATAAAAAGATCATTACATGTCATTTTTCATATCACATGTATTATCAGCCCTCAGTCAAAATCAGCCCTCGAGCAATGCGATTCTTGAGCTGATATTAAACCTAGTGCTGATAATACATGTGATATGAAAAATGACATGTAATAATCTGATAGTAATGTATTTAATATATGTCATTTTCACATCCATAAAATACTTTAATTCACAAAGGACATAACATAACACCATCCAAAAACCAAATAACTTGATGGAAAAGCAGTGATTATAAATCAAGCATATTGCACAAAAATAGATAAACAAAAATCTATTTGTCAAAGTACTATTACACATTGAAAACTTTTGATGATTCATAATTTGTTTTATTGTCCTATAATCAATTCTGAAGACTGCATGTATCTATCACTTACAGTTTTCAAGTGATATTCATTTGAAAATTTTAGAAAATAAAATCCCATAGGGTTCTATAGTAAACCCCTTCCTCCTTTCTACCCCCCAAAATACCCCTTAATAGACCCCAATGCACAAACGAAAGATTGATGGCTCACTTAGACATATTAGTCTACCATTTAATGAAATTCTAAGTCAATCTGACATGCGGTTTTGGAGAAACGCTGCGGACAAGTTCATTTTTTAAAGTGGCGGAAGAGGAAGAAGAACTAGATTTGTAATTGCTAGCAATAACGGATGGCACCCTCGTCCCCCCATTGCCAGGTGAGCGGCAGCCAATTTGGGAATTCCCAAGTCAAAGAGTGCATCTACACCTGCAAGTTATTATTTTTGCAAAATTTCATTCAGTTTGGAGCATTTTGAAATTCTGGACAATTTTGCTGTTTCCATGGTTACAGCGGCCATTTTGGAAATTCCGACTTCAAAATGCAACTCCGCACATGCCAGTCACTATTCCTGTAAAGTTTCATCCAGTTTGCAGCACTTAAATATTTTTGGAAATTTTGAACATTTGTGCTGCAACCATGGTTACAGTAGATAATTCCAAAATTCTAAAAGCAGACATCTCATTGCCACATGTCATGTTATATATCAGTACAGTTTCATTTATTTTGATGCACTACTCTCTGAGAAAATCCTGATTTTATGCATTTTTCCATAGGGTCAATGCAAAACTTGGCCCTAGTTTCCATGACAATGGCGGCCATTTTGAACTATCCAAATATTGTCTTGACATCTTGGCATACTGGAGCACATTTTCATAAAGTTTCATCCAGTTGGATCTTATAACGAAAGAGTTAGAATTTTTGATATTTTAGCTGTTTCCATGGTAATCAGCACATGCCAGTTAACATTCCTGTGGAGTTTCTTCCAGTTTGGACCACTTTGATTTTTTTCGCATTTGTGCTGTTTCCATGGAAACAGCGGCCATCTTTTACCATTCCATAGCAAGGTGCACAACTTCAAATGAGGTTCCTCATTATAGTTGAGTTCCATAAACATTGGTCCGTTCAATTCTGAGAACTCGCGCGGACTAAATGTGTGGAAGAAAAATAAAAATAAGAAAAAAAAGAAACTTTGTTTGATAAGAACTGACCAAAAACAATAAGTCTCCAAACTTTGTTTGGGAGACTTAATTAACAGTGAGAATCTTTTCAGAATTAAAAGTAAGGACCTTTTCAGAATTAATAGTGAGAATCTTATCAGATTCAACAATGAGAATCTTTACAGAATTAACAGTGAGGACCTTTTCAGAATTAACAGTGAGAACCTTTTCCGAATTATCAGTGCAAAACTTTCCAGAATTAAAAGTGAAAAACTTTTCCGAATTAACAGTGAAAACCTTTTCAGAATTAATAGCATGAACCTTTTCAGAATTTCCAATGAGAACTTTTTTCAGAATTAACAGTGAAACTCTTTTCAAAATGACAGTGAGAACCTTTTCAGAATTAAATATAAGAACCCTTTCAGAAATAACTGAGAACCTTTTCAAATTAACAGTGAGAACCTTTTTAGAATTGACAGTGAGAACCTTTTCAAAAGCAACAGTGAAAACCTTTTCAGAACTAACAGTGAACCTTTTTAGAATTAACAGTGAAGACTTTTTCAGAAATAATAGTGAGACCTTTCCAGAATTAACAGTGAAAACCTTTTTAGAATTAACAGTGAGAACCTTTTTAGAATTGACAGTGAGAGCCTTTTCAAAACTAACAGTGAAAACCTTTTCAGAACTAACAGGGAACCTTTTCAGAATTAACAGTGAAGACTTTTTCAGAATTAACAGTGAAACATTTCCAGAATTAACAGTGAGAACCTTTTAGAATTAACAGTGAGAACCTTTTTAGAATTTACAGTGAGAGCCTTTTCAAAACGAACAGTGAAAACCTTTTCAGAACTAATAGGGAACCTTTCCAGAATTAACAGTTAGGACCTTTTCAAAATTAACAGTGAGACCTTTTCAGAATTAACAGTCATAACCTTTTAAGAATTAACAGTGAGACCTTTCCTTAGTTAACAGTGAGAACCTTTTTAGAATTAACAGTGAAGACTTTTTCAGAATTAACAGTGAAACATTTCCAGAATTAACAGTGAGAACCTTTTTAGAATTGAAAGTGAGAGCCTTTTCAAAACTAACAATGAAAACCTTTTCAGAACTAATAGGGAACCTTTCCAGAATTAAGTTAGGACCTTTTCAAAATTAACAATGAGACCTTTTCAGAATTTACAGAGAAAATTTTCAGAATTAAGTCATAACCTTTTCAGAATTAACAGTGAGACCTTTCCTTAGTTAACAGTGAGAACCTTTTTAGAATTTACAGTGAGAACCAGCAACCTTTTTAGAATTAACAGTGAAGACTTTTTCAGAATTAACAGTGAAACATTTCCAGAATTAACAGTGAGAACCTTTTTAAAATTGACTGTGAGAACCTTTTTAGAATTGAAGTGAGAGCCTTTTCAAAACTAACAATGAAAACCTTTCAGAACTAACAGGGAACCTTTCCAGAATTAACAGTTAGGACCTTTTCAGAATTTACATAGAGAAACTTTTTCAGAATTTACAGTGATAACCTTTTCAGAATTAACAGTGAGACCTTTCCTTAGTTAACAGTGAGAACCTTTTTAGAATTAACAGTGACTCTTTTCAAAATGACAGTGAGAACCTTTTCAGAATTAAAAATGAGAACCCTTTCAGAAATAACAGTAAGAACCTTTTCAGAATTAACAGTGAAACCTTATAAATTAACAGTGAGAACATTTTCAAAACTAACAGTGATAAACTTTTCAAAACTAACAGGGAACCTTTCCAGAATTAACAGTGAGGACCTTTTCAAAATTAACAGTGAGACCTTTTCAGAATTGACATAGAGAAACTTTTTCAGAATTAACAGTGATAACCTTTTCAGAATTAACAGTGAGAATGTACAATTCCTTTTTCAACACAACCACTTAATATCCTCACTATACTTCATGGAAAACATTTGTATTAAGATGTGGATTCAGACATTTTGTCAAGCAGAAGCATGCCATCAGTAAGAAAGGAGTCCATCTGTGCCATTTAACTGTTATTTGGCAGGTGACCAGCTGGCTGGGTTAGCCCATGTGGACATGAGCTAATGACTATAAAAAAATATCAAAACCCATACAATAGAAACTGACAAGAAAAAATTGTGTAATAGTTGAAATGAGAAATTCAAGGTTCTGATTTATGACAGATACTGACCACTTTGGTTTAAATATTACTCTCTGTCCACCTTCTAACTGCAACGTTAACTTGAGTTGTGTACCTTTATAACCAACATCTGCAGATAAAATCTTCCCACTTTTCAAGGAATGCAATACACAACCTAGAAAACAAAACAAAAAACATATGTAAAATTAAATCAATTACTTTCTTAAGATTATCTTCAAATTAGGAAGATGCAAGTAATGGTATGTATATGCACTAACAGTCCAATGGAGTGCTACAGTTCTTTTATCTTATAGGTCATAATGTGACCTTTACCTTTGACCTAAAAATTAAATACATGTATAACACTCTCCAAGTTAGCCAAACATCTGATGGAATCTGATGTAGACTGCCATCAAAGTTTCTGCCAGAGTGTTTTAGAACAAAACAAGCGCTGGAACAAAACGGCTTGTGAACAAAATAACAAAAGAATTACACTGGTGGATCTAGGAAAACCGTTATGAACATTCCTTCCTTTAAATGTCTAAAAAAAATAAATTTAGTTTAAAGTCTAATTTTCTGATTTTAGACTGCTCTATTCCTCCATATTTTTTTCTGCCCCCCAAATTGAGTATCCTGGATTGGTTAGCACGACAAGAAAAGATTATTTGAAGTGTGTCAGGCAAAAATAAATATAATATCTGAACTACATTTATACTGAGAGAAGAATCTATAAACCTAATTGTATTCATACTTCAGGTTTTTCTGACTGTCTTATAAGCTGAAATCAATATCAACTTAATTATTGGGTACACCAATTTGTGAATGGTTTTGATGTAACCCACTGGTATAGCAGATTGCACTCTATACTATTGATGGATTTACTTTGATGCAATAAAATGTATAAATACATGACATACCTAACTGTAAGGCTTATAATAAGTGTCAAATGAAATTAGCTTCTTCCTTTTAGTTTTATGACTTACACAAGTAATAGGACTTACCACCGGAAATTGTAACGGATATTGAATGTATACATAAATTATCAATAATTCCAATGGGATAATAATATATTTTTCTATTAACAATTGTAATTCTTAAAAAAACATATTGATCAGGCATGTAACGATTGAATCATAAAACTATCTTGCATATAAAGTTTATGTCTTTTTTGTATATAGCGAGTGATTTGTGGGAATCAGAATAGATAGATTTATTTTTAATTTGAATAAACCTGAATCAAAGTGGAAACAATTTTGCATGTATATCTTTACAATATACTATAGATTTTTCAGAAAAATCATTAACTTTGTATTTCTTGAACAGTGAACTAAACAATACATGAAAGAGTGATATAGGAAACTTGTTTATCTTTAAAATGGTACTAGTATATATGGCAGTGTGTTGTAATATAAGCCTTGGATAACGTTGACACTGACAACTATTAGAAAAAATCTGTTTTGTCACATAACATGCATAAGGAGTATGTGATTAATAGCTGTGCATTCAATCACAAGAACTCTGGGTGATAAATAATTAACTGTGAGATATACTAATCAATAGTAAACAAAAGGTAAGTAGCCCGTTTTATTAAGTTCTCTTGGCAGTTTTACAAAGTCTCCTAACTCAATTATCTCAAAATCATCTGGAATTACTCTTGGAACTAATAATCCACTGACAACTGCATCACTTTCTTATGTTAGTAAGTACATAATTTCTTAAAACTTCTCTGTTATAATATCATTAAGTGACTTTTTATAGTTATATAATTATATTTTAGTTACTGAATTATATGTAACTAATTTTAAAATTAGGAATATTTAGCAAGAATTCTTTTATGAAAATAACCTGACTGGGTTAGTATTGTTCGCACCCTACTTAGTTGAATGAGTGAACAGACATGAAACTATAATGATTTTCTATTTTTCAAAACTATTCAAGCATCATTTCACCGTTTTAAAAATCTTTGTGGTATACAAAGGTTATAATAAATAGCAATCTGACTGCACATACAATTTTCTTTTAAGATTAAAAAGAAATGAGGGTAGAGCTAAATGTTCATAAATTACTAGTTCTTTATATTGTACAATCTTTAGTAAAATTTATCCCCAACTACTTGATAGCTACTATTGACCTATTTTCTTTTCTTTATATTCAACAAATATTTGTATAGTTAGTCTTACTATTCAAATTCTTGTATAAAATTATTGATCAGATGGTACCAGTATAAAATCTATTTTATTTATTATAATAGTTAACTACTAAATATATTGAATCCAACATTAGGTACAAGATGTTTAATATCCATTTGTTATTTTCTAAAGAATTCTCAGATAAACTTAAATTTCATATTTGTACAGCTGTGCTAGCAATGAATTAAAAAATCACTCACAAAATTGACCTCACATAAAAGGCTGTAATTCCCATTGAAAGAAATAATAAATCACCACAAACTGCTTGAAATAAAGAAGTATTTTTCTGAATAAATAGATGCTACCTTGAATTTAAGAGATATATACATACATAGATATAGGGAGATGTGGTATGAGTGCCAATGAGACAACTCCCCATCCAAGTAACAATTTATAAAAGTGAACCATTAAAGGTCGAGGTACGACCTTCAACACAGAGCCTTGGCTCACACCGAAACAGCAAGCTATAAAGGGCCCCAACAATTACTAGTGTAAAACCATTCAAACAGGAAAACCAACAGTCTAATCTCCGAAAGTCTAAGCTATATAAGAATACATGTACATATGCATAGCAGCCAACCTTAAGATTAGTGAACAACTAATATATTTCTGAAACTCAAATCTATAACCATTAAAAGTCCGCAGCAAACATAGCTGATCAATGGTTTTGAAATTAATAGTATCATCACAAAATTAAGGAATAATACGGACCAGTTATCTAATCTTAATTTTTTGAGAATTCATGGTACACAGTATCAATAATCAGAAAATCTCAGTAACTCGCATGAATAATTTTTTTCTCATTTTGGACCTGTCACAAGATTTAGCACACTATTGGCCACTACTGTTTGGACAGAAAACCTCAGATTCCCGGACACTTTAAGTTGAAGGGAAAGGAAGGGATATGGTGAATCAATTCATGACACAAAACAACTACATCCACATGAAACAAAACATAACTACACTTCTATGACTGTTCTCTATCTAAAATTTAGGGAGGTTTCCATTTATTTGACGTGTTTGAGCTTTTGATTTTGCCATTTGATTAGGGACTTTCTGTTTTGAATAGTCCTTGGCTTTAGGTATTTGTGTGATTTTACTGAGACCTTACTGTGACTTTGAGATGAAGAACAGCAATAAGAGCTGTTCTTTTGCTCTTTGTGTTTTTTTGTTGTTGTTGTGCATGTACTGATTTTGAGTCATAGATTGGTTTTTCTATAATTTTAAAATTTGCTCAATCTATTGTTCAAGTTTAAGGACAGCCCCTAGCACCTGATCACATCTGTGCATTGAAGAGCAAAGCTACATTGTATTCAGTAATATCAATAAATTATAGATTTTATCTCGCAAAGAAAACTTTTAGATATTGTATACTGTCTAAACACATTTTTTTACCACTGTTTTAATTGAGGGGTGGAAGATATCAAAGAGAATTCAAACTCAAAAGTCTAAGACAAATTGACAATACCATGACAAAAACAGACATATAACAGTCTACAAAACATTCCATAATAATTTAATTTTTGATGTTACTCGTCTTCTGATTGGCTGACGTTATTTTGTTATCAGCCCATAGACATAATTTAGTCATGTGACCGTGACGTCATCAACGTTTTTTTCATGGTTTTCTACGGTTTAAAATGGAATTTAGAATTAAATTATAAGAAATGACTGTAATATTTTTTCTATCTATTCGAAATAACATAAAAAATGTGGTGCACACTGTTAAATAACCCGCTACGCGCGTTATTCAGTGTGCCACATTTTTTATGTTATTTCTTCATAGACAGAAAAAATATTACAGTCATTCCTTAAGAAAACTAATGTCTGAGCAACGCAAACACCACAAAACAACCAAGGGGTGATCTCAAGTGCTCCAGAAGAAACAGATCCTGCTCTCTTTAACACACCCATTGATTTTCTCTAGTACAAACAAATTCAGTGATATCACTTTCAAGGAAAAAACTGATCTGTCATTTGGATTATATAATTGCTTTGTATCTTCATAAGTTTTCTAATAATATTTATAAAATAAATTTGTTTACTATAAACTGTTGATAAGTAGATATAGGAAGATGAGGTATCAGTGCCAATGAGAAAACTCTCCATCCATGCAACAATTTATAAAAGTAAACCATTAAAGGTCAAGGTACAATCTTCAACAAAGAGCATAGGCTCACATGGAACAGTAAGCTATAAAGGGCCCTAAAAATTACTAGTGTAAAACCATTCAAACAGGAAAACCAACGGTCTAATCTATATGAAAAAGGTTTAACATTGGACTAAGTTATTAAAAAGAAGTACAAAGAAAATTCAAAAGAAATTTAGTTTACTGTAAATCAACTTACTTTCGCGGATACTTTATTTCGAGATTAGACCCTTCTAGTCCATTTCGCAGCGATTGAATTTCACGATTCTCAAATTTACTTGATGTAGTTAAATAAGAAATAATCAAAGTTTTACATATTCGCGACAATTTATATTCGCGTTATTTATCTCCTCGCAAAAGTTGTGAAAAATAACTCGCTCACGAAAATAAGTTTATTTACAGTAATTGTTAAAATAACATTAAACAGAAGTATAAAATTTAATATGATTTAAATATCAACATTTGTAAATCTTTATAACTATTCAGGAAATTGCAACATCAGAAGAAATTTTATCTTTTCTAGAACTATACCAAAGGAAATGCGCCTTTGTCAGTAAATCGCAGGAAACTAATTTCTAGGTTGCTATACATAGAACTTCTCAGTTTCTGAATTTATACATCACATAGAATCTCAAATACCATCAGTAATGCCTGAATTGTCACACAAAAAACAAAAGCAAATGCTTTTAAACATTATGAATGACAACTCATTTGAACAAATTATAGACATAAAATTGAGAATGGAAATGGGGAATGTGTCAAAGAGACAACAACCCGACCAAATAAAAAACAACAGCAGAGGGTCACCAACAGGTCTTCAATTTAGCGAGAAATTCCCGCACCTGGAGGCCTCCCTCAGCTGGCCCCTAAACAAATATATACTAGTCCAGTGATAATGAACGCCATACTAATTTCCAAATTGTACACAAGAAACTATATGATAATGATAATATAGCTAATAACAGACAAAATAGAATCTCCCTGAATCTAACTAATGTTGATTACAATTTTTTAAGTAAATAAACTAGAACGAATAACACTAAAAGGAAATGTTTATAGATCATTATAACAAATTCACTAAACAGACAATATCTCTTAAAGTAAAATGAATAAATAAAGAACCGTGGCCAATATACCATATCAGGAAATAATAAAAAAAAATTCAGCACTAGATATAAGCAGCATTAAAGAATTATGACTTTAGTTAATTTAAATCAAATGCTATGGATTACAAACCATTTTGACTGCATTGATTGTAGATAGAATTATGTTGATTGATATCTTTTTTTTACGTTTTCTCTCTACCTACAATGTACTAGTCTTTCAAGGGCAATAATTCATTTGGGGTCAGTTGTCAATATTGGCCACCTTCAGGTTGAGGAAGAACACCACTAATCCAAATACTGTTACTGCATGTCAAATTAAAGAACCTTAGTGAGCACGCTCACATACCCCACGTCCCCACATTGTTAATGAAGAAATAAAATAAGTGTAAGAAAAAAATATTGAACCATAATTTCCTGTCAATATGCACATATTATCTTCAAACTTTAATGATATTCTGTTGTGTGGTGTCAAAGGATTGCGATGACAAACTGTTGCAGAAGTACATTGAAGCAAATAAGTTCAAAGGGGCTAAACTCCTAGAAAAAAAAAATGAATTGTAATTTCCTGTCGATATGCACATATACGTAGTATGTCCTTATTATGTACAAAGTTTCATCTGTTGTGTGGTTTCAGAGTAGTTGCGATGACAAACTGTTGCAGTAGTACATTAAAGCAAAAAACTTTCAAAGGGATGTAACTCCTGGAAAAAAAATTGAATTACAATTTCCTGTTGATATGCACATCTTCATAGTATGTCCTTATTATCTTAAAAGGTTTCATGAAATTCTGTTGTGTGGTTTGAGAGAAGTTGCTATGACAAGAAACAGGACTGACTGACACACAGACAGATATACAGATGGACAGATGGACCGGTCAAAAACATTATACCCTCAGCAACTTCGTTGCGTGGGGTATAATAAACAAATTATAGTGTCATGTACTGTACTGAACAAAATCAACGTATCTTTAATGACATATGAGAGAATACTGGTTTCCGGAACACCAGAAGTACCAAAACAGCAAAACAGGTACTTCTGATCTGAGAAACAGGGAAAATGAACCCTGGTTTTTAAATAAGGAACATTCATGAATGAAAACTTTGGTTACATTTAGCATTGCAGTTTCAGAGCAAATTAAAAAAACAAGAGTGCACACGCTGAAATGTCTCGCCTTCTTTACTAATCATTGATATTATGTTGATAGTCCTAAGTATAAAGCTTTATTAAAAACTGTCACATAAACTTAACATTAACCAAGATAACTAACCAAAGACCAATGAACCATGAAAATGAGATCAAGGTCAGATGAACTTTGCCAGGCAGACATGTACAGCTCACAATGCTTCCATAAACCAAATATAATTGACCTATTACTTATAGTTTAAGAAAAATAGACCAAAACACAAAAACTGAACACTGAGCAATGAACCGTGAAAATAAGGTCAAGGTCAAATAAAACCTGCGCGACTGACATATAGATCATAAAAATATTTCCATACACCAAATATAGTTGACCTATGGCATAAAGTATTAGATAAAAAGACCAAAACTCAAAAACTTAACTTTGACCACTCAACCATGAAAATGAGGTCATGGTCAGATGACATCCGCCCGCTAGACATGTACACCTTACAATCATTCCATACAACAAATATAGTAGATCTATTGCATATAGTATGAGAAAAATAGACCAAAACACAAAAACTTAACTATAACCACTGAACCATGAAAATGAGGCCAAGGTCAGATGACACCTGCCAGTTGGACATGTATACCTTACAGTCCTTCCATACACCGAATATACTAGCCCTATTGCTTATAGTATCTGAAGTATGGACTTGACCACCAAAACTTAACCTTGTCCACTGATCCATGAAATGAGGTCGAGGTCAAGTGAAAACTGTCTTACGGGCATGAGGACCTTGCAAGGTACGCACATACCAAATATAATTATCCTATTACTTATAATAAGAGAGAATTCAACATTACAAAAAATCTGAACTTTTTTTTCAAGTGGTCACTGAACCATGAAAATGAGGTCAAGGACATTGGACATGTGATGATGTGACTGACGGAAACTTCGTAACATGAGGCATCTATATACAAAGTATGAAGCATCCAGGTCTTCCACCTTCTAAAATATAAAGCTTTAAAGAAGTTAGCTAACACCGCCGGATCACTATCCCTCTTTCGAGCTTTCTGCAACAAAAGTTGCAGGCTCGACAAAAATCTGATGATAGACAGACAGGCAGACTACAAGATAGACACTAAATTATGGTAACAGTTCACATTGCCTTTTAAGCCAAATTTTGAGCTAAAATCTAACAAAAAAATATGTTCAAATTTTGCTCTGTATAAGAAGATAACCTTCTGCATGTTCAAATATTAAAATTTCATAAAAGTTTGACAAAGTCATTGATGTTATTGACTTCTTACCTGTAATTGTAACGGATGTTAAATGTAATACCCAATAGGAATTTAATAATGTGTTTTATTAGATTGTCTAACCACTGTTTGTATTGATTCAACTAATAAAACACTCTTGCATTAAATTTATCTCTTTTTATTGTGAATGATTTGTCAAGGGGGAAGATCATTGTGTTTGACACAAGTTAATCCAAGTGGAAACAATTTGGCATGTTCATGATTTAAAATATAATTTTGATCTTTAGGAAAACTTTCAGCTTTTATTTTGAGAAAAGTGACCCAAAGACTAATTAAATGATACAGGACATTTGTTCCTCCTGCCAACAGTACAGTAACCTTTAATATAGTTAACACTGACACTCAGGTATCTGTTTATAGATGAAATCTATTTTATCACTTTTGAAGTCTGTATAATGAATAGCTGTTCATTCAATCAAATTAACTGGATGAGATAAATAATTAACTGCAGTCAGAGGTCTATATTAATCAATAGTAAACAAAAGGTAAACTTTCTGTTTTATTAAGTTCCCTTGGTACATTTTCATCTAAATCTGAACATTATCTTTCACATCTTTAGCAATATTTAATTAACCTGCATGGTATACTTTTTTATGCAAGTTAGTAAATATTTCATAATATCTCCTAATATAGATTTAATGAGCGATATTTTACATTATAAACTTATAATCTTTCTTGATTTCAAAGAGAATACATGTACGTTATGTTGTTTTTCAACTTATTTATTTCTTTTTCTTTTTGACATGGTGTTGTGCTCACAGTTTAATGTAACCAAAAATATGTGTCAAATATATTTCAAGGAGATCACAGCATAATAATTATAAGGATATGTTTCAATTGATTGATTAATAGATTGGTGTTTAACATCACATTCAACACTATTGTGATATTTTGGTGGCGGTCAGTTTTTATTGGTGGCAGAAGCCAAGTGCCTTGAGAGAACCATTGACTTCAGCACACATTTCAAGCTGATGTGACCACAACTGTCTGATAGACTAACTTAAGCCAAAACTTCAACTTGATATGGGACAGATGAGAAAACATGATGACCTACTATTATTGTAGACATGGCATACCAATCTTTAAATGTATGATATATAGTGTATTAGGGTCACTCATAATTATCAGATTTTTTACTTTCAAAAATGAACATGTATTATCTATTTTATTGTGTTGTTGGGTTGCTATCTCATGTACCAAAATATATTTGTTCTTTTTTTAGGCTTCTTAAGGCTACTTCTGTCTTCACAATCATGCATGCAGTCATAGACTTGTTGTAGCAGTTAAACTGTGAGGTTACAAAAAATGAAGAGAGGCAAACAGAAATATACTAGTATACCTAAAGTTGAAATTAGCAAAACTTCAAAGACAACCAAACCTGGATCACACCATACTGACGATGACTCAGACACAGACAGCAATCCACACAAGTAAGTCACACATCAAATTGTCAACTGAAAGTAGGTCATATCGTCCTAATTAAAAATCAAATACAGGCATAAATAATCAGCACACATATATAAGTCATCACCAGATCAGTGACATGTGAACCTGGCACCAAAACTATATTGTAGGTCACATCATGATGACATCCTGATTATAAATCAGACATGGACATCAATCCATACAGATAAGTAACCACAAGAACATTGACTAATCAAATTGAAAACTGAAACTAGGTCACATCATCCTGATTATAATTCAGCAGTGGACACCAATCCACATAGATAAGTAATCACAAGAACATTGACTCATCAAACTAGCAACTAAAACTATGTCACATCATCCTGATAATAAATCAGACATGGGTACCAGTCCAAACGGATAAGTAATCACATGAACATTGACAAAGAAATTGAAAACTGAAACTAGGTCACATCATCTTGATTATAATTCAGGAGTGGACTTCAATCCACATAGATAAGTAATCACAAGAACATTGACTCATCAAACTAGCAACTAAAACTATGTCACATCATCCTGATAATAAATCAGAAGTGGACATCAATCCAGAGATAGGTAATCACAAGACGTTGAAGAACATTAACTCATCAAACTGTGTTTGTTGTCTCCCTTCTCTTATATAGTTTTAGTTTTATTGTCATGTATTGTAATTTCAATGAAAAAAATCACCACAATTATTTGTACACTTTAATTTAAACTGTAATTGTACTGCTCCTCTGGGTGTCTTGATTGACAAATCAAAATTGTTGTTGTTGTTGTTGTCAAACTAGCAACTAAACCTAGGTCACATCATCTTGATTATAAATACGTCAGACATTAATTCAGACAGATATGTTATCACAAGAACATTGACTCATCAAACTAGCAACTGGAACTAGGTCACATCATCCTGATTATAAATCAGAAGTGGACATTAATCCAAACAGATATGTAATCACAAGAACATTGACTCATCAAATTGACAACTGAAACTAGGTCACATCATCCTGATTATAAATCAGACATGGATATCAATCCATACATATAAGTAATCAAAAGAACATTGACTCACAAGAGTGCACACACTGGAATGTCTCGCCTTCTTTACTAATCATTAATATTATGTTGATAGTCCTAATAATAAAGCTTTATTACAACTGTCACATAAACTTAACATAAACCAAGAAAACTAAACATTGACCTTTGAACAATGAAAATGAAGTCAAGGTCAGATGAACCATGCCAGGTAGGCATGTATAGCTAACAATTCTTCCATACAACAAATAAAATTGACTTCTTGCTTATAGTTTAAGAAAAACAGACCAAAACACAAAAGCTTAACACTGAGCAATGAGCTGTAAAAAATGAGGTCAAGGTCAAATAAAACCTGCGCGACTGACAGGTAGGTCATAAAAAAATTTCCATACACCAAATATAGTTGACCTATTGCATATAGTATTAGAAAAAAAGGCTAAAACTCAAAAACTTAACTTTGACCACTGAACCATGAAAATGAGGTCAAGGTCATATGAGACCTGCCAGGTAGACCTGTACACCTTACAACCATTCCATACACAAAATATAGAAGACCTATTGCATACAGTATAAGAAAAACAGACCAAAACACAAAAACTTAACTATAACCACTGAACCATGAAAATGAGGTCAAGGTCAGATGACACCTGCCAGTTGGACATGTACACCTTACAGTGCTTCCATACACCAAATATACTAGACCTATTGCTTATTGTATCTCAGATATGGACTTGACCACCAAAACTTAACCTTGTTCACTGATCCATGAAATGAGGTCAAGGTCAAGTGAAAACTGTCTGACGGGCAAGAGGACCTTGCAAGGTACGCACATACCAAATATAGTTATCCTATTACTTATAATAAGAGAGAATTTAACATTACAAAAAATCTGAACTTTTTTTTCAAGTAGTCACTGAACCATGAAAATGAGGTCAAGGACATTGGACATGTGACTGACAGAAACTTTGTAACATGAGGCATCCATATACAAAGTATGAAGCATCCAGGTCTCCCACCTTCTAAAATATAAAGCTTTTAAGAAGTGAGCTAACACCGCCGCCGCCGCCGCCGGATCACTATCCCTATGTCGAGCTTTCTGCGACAAAAGTCGCAGGCTCGACAATAAAAGTAGCAACTGGAACTAGGTCACATCATCCTAATTATAAATCAGGAGTGGACATCAATCAACACAGATAAATAATCAGGAAGAACATTGTCTCATCAAACTGGCAACTGAACCAAGGTCACATAATCCTGATTATGAACTGGCAATGAACTTAATGACATATGCATGTCAGCTTGACCCCAAACATGGATCAATTCAGCTCATTCTGAATGATGAAACAGGAGTAGAAATCAATCCATATAAGAAATTATTCATTAAATCAATAAAAAATCAACTTGATAAGCAAAGATCACATCCTTTTGATTTTTTGATAAACAAAACACTGCATACATCTCTAAAAGACAGATTGCTCTTTAAACTGATAGCTTGATCTCATGCTACAGACAAATTTGTCTTCTCTTATTACTTAAGAAACAGTTCCAAATAACCTTATTTATCTTCTCTTATTACTACTAGTACTACATTGCATTAGAAACAGTTCTGATTAGCCTTGTCTACACACAATACTGAACATTCCTTATATAAACTATATCCAGTCTTAACTGGGCTATTATTGTTTTCCAGAAAAATGACAATCTACCAATTTAGCACCTTGTTTTTTTTCATGGCAAGGCTTCATAGCACCTTTTGCAACAGGTCAAACAAATTTCAACTTAACTACATAGAGCCACTGTTTCTTTTTAAAAGTTGTTCAATATATTATAAAGGCTAATATCCTCCTAACTTTTAATTTTCGGACCCTCATCATTTTGACCCATGTGTTTATCACTTGTCAAGCAGCATTTCAATCTACTCAATTTCAATGACATTTTAATTTCCTCCTATTTGGGCCAATTATAAATCATCTCCTTTATGTTCAGATCAAATTATTTAGTGTTTTTTTAGATTATTTTTCATCTTTTGTTTACACATACTCAAAACATTAACTCAAAATTGAAAAAGATGTACATTTTTCACTCGTCCAGTGGCAACTACTTTAAACAAAGATGAAGAAAAAACACTGGTCAACATTTTCTAAAGTTGACAGTTGATGTATGATTTTGACTTCCACAAGTAAAGTTTAAAGAAAGTTTGCTTTACAATATATATACATGGCATATTACTTTATTCAATGTTCAGACTGCTTGTACATTACTTTCAGTGCATGCCTTTTATTCAAAGTATTTTATCAATATAGACTTGTTTGTATATATGTATCCTGTATGTACCCCTCCCTCTTAAATAACCATGGTTATTACATAATATGTACGCTATAGCTTATAATGCTTGATTGAGATAATTGATACCTCAGCAGTTATTTTTTTATAAAAAATTAAAGGGTTGTGAACCATAATCTCAATTACAAATGTATAGAGATTAAAATGTCGCAAAAAAATCATGAAGCCACAGGAGTAAATTGTCTATTCAGGCTAATTTAAGTTATTACACAAAGTGAATTTTAGAAGTACAATAAGAAGCTGACATTTCACAACAGCTTCATTCATTATGCAAATTTAATCCATTCATTTTTGACAGTATTGTTATGTATGTTATTGTTTGTAACTTTTCTCTTAATTTCCCAAGTGAATTCTTTATTTGACTTTTATTAAAGGAAAATGTCCAATTTACATTGTAATTACAGATTATGTATGCCTTGCACAAGCAGTCACAAAAAAAATACAACATAAATAAGAGAAAATTTGTATTCAGAAATAAGTAATTGATAGTTATAGTGTATGCCATGCAAAGACTTGAGACTCTAAAGAGCAATTGTCACTAACCTAGGTCTTTGAGCAATAGACACTAGATGACTAGAATATAATTCACATCCATAATCTCTTTTTTTTTCTCTTACATTCAAGGTCAATTTTTCTCTTTACAATTTATTCTCTCCATCTTGTTTAATTTTACGGTAGTCATCATGAGTTGGTCGACCATTATAGAATAACCGTTTCACAGATTATATCAGATATAATCAGAACTTTATTCCTAATGCGGTTACTAAAATTCCCTTCCCCTTTCACGAATGTGACCAAACGAATTAGACCATGTTTGTAATAACATGAGCAACACGACTTATTTACATAGACTTCCATGAATGCTTGACAAATTTATTGATGCCTTAAAACTTTAATCTTACTCTTAAAATTATGAAAATGTTACTATAAAAAAACTTAGTTCATTTATCAGCAATTACAGGAAAATTATAAAAAAAACCAATGTACATGTATATTATGTCATTTGTATGTTGTGTAAGTGAATTTTAGTTCAATTTTGTACAAATTGTTTTGTACAAATTGTAATTTGTACATTGTATTTTTGTATTTTGACTTTGTACAAATTGTAATTTGTACAGGCATTGTAATTTGTACAGGCACTTTTTGTACAAATTACAATTTGCACAAAGTCAAAATACAAAATGATAACTTGTACACAACATAAATATACATGTACCCGGTATATATATTCAAAATTTTACTCTGTTCACTGTCATTTAATCATACTGTCATTTAATCATAAGTATAACTTCTGTCCATTTTTCATAAAATTCCATGATGATTTGAAATAGTTACTGATGTCTTAAAAACTTTTACCTCAGACTGAACCTAAATGTCTTAATCGTGCGACATAAATGTCGTAGGAATAACAAAAATGGATTGAACCCTGAACAGTTGATCATGAGGCAAGCATGGAAAAAAAATCAAACTTAATACAGATACAATGTACACTGTAATAATTTGGATTCTGATTAAATATTTAACACAGCAAAGGTTTCTAACACAGATGGAATGTGGTCAGGTCTTAAAACTTAAAATTTTGAAATTAAAGAACCTTAGTGATCACCCTCACATACCCCACGTCCCCACATTGTCATTGGAGAAATTAAATAAGTGTAAGAAAAAAAAATTGTATAAGAAAAAATATTGAATAATAATTTCCTGTCAATATGCACATCAACATAGTATGTCCTTATTATCTACAAAATTTCATGAAATTCTGTTGTGTGGTTTCAGAGGAGTTGAGATGACAAACTGTTGCAGAAGTACATTGAAGCAAATAAGTTCAAAGGGGCGTAACTCCTAGAAAAAAATTTGAATCGTAATTTTCTGTCGATATGCACATCTACATAGTATGTCCTTATTATCTACAAATGTTCATGAAATTCTGTTGTGTGGTTTCAGAGGAGTTGAGATGACAAACTGTTGAAGTAGTACCTTAAAGCAAATAAGTTCAAAGGGGCCTAACTCCTAGAAAAAAAATTGAATCGTAATTTCCTGTCGATATGCACATCTACATAGTATGTCCTTCTTATCTAAAAAGGTTTCGTGAAATTCTGTTGTGTAGTTTCAGAGGAGTAGCGATGACAAACTGTTGCAGTAGTACATTAAGCAAATAAGTTCAAAGGGGTGTAACTCTTATAAAAAAAATTGAATCGCAATTTCCTGTCAATATGCACAACTACATAGTTTGTCCTTTTCATCTGAAAAGGTTTCGTGAAATTCTGTTGTGTGGTTTGAGAGGAGTTGCGATGACAAGAAACAGGACTGACGGACGGGTCAAAAACATTATACCCTCCGCAACTTTGTTGCGTGGGGTATAATTAGACATTTCCTTTTTCTGGTTTAATATCCAAAATCTAAATACGTCTGCTCTATGGTCGGGTTGTTGTCTCTTTGGCACATTCCCCATTTCCATTCTAAATTTTATGTTTAGATTCAGCAGATCTTTTAAAAGATATGTTCATTTTGGTGAAATCAATCAAAGTTTAATTTTTTACCCTTTGGTTCTCAATGTGGACCAATTTGATAAAGGGTCTAAATCCAAAATCTAAATACATGGTTAGATTCATAAATAAAGAACCTCATATATTCAGTTTTGGTTGAAATCAAACAAAGTTTAATTTTGGAACTTGTGATGCAATTTCATAAAACAAGGAAGATTTCTTTTATTCTTCCATTATACTAAAAAATCATCCAGGAAAAAAATATTTCAACAGCTATCAAATTGCTGACATGTTACTTTGAAACATAATTTGATATTTTACTTTTCATTAAAACATAAAACACAAAAGAGTTATCTCTCTTTTTCCAGTCTAGATCTGAATTTGAATACTTTTAGAAATTTGGCGTCATAACTTCAACCAGGTAGTTATAAGCCTTTAATACTATTTATTACAAAAAAAAATGTTCTTAATAAAAACAAATGCTAAAGTATATTATACTTACCTAGTTTTGGAGCATTTTCAGGGATTATCTCTCTAGGTTTAACCCAATCAGCTGCAATCTTCCATGGATCATCATCAGCTTGACAATATTCTGATCTTAACATGTATTTCTCCTCCAAAATCTTCACCAGTTGTCTACCTTCCCTTGATGCTGAAGAAGGTAATGGGTTATCTCCCCATACATCTTCATCTTCAGGTTGTAAGATTTTAAATGAAACAAAAAAGATGAAGAAAATATTGAACAAAACTATAATTTTCCATTTTAACTTCATATCCTAAATACTGCTGTTCAATAAATCCTATACATGAGATTCTTTTGATCATTGCTGTAACTTGTATCAACCTATAAAAAAAAAATGAATTATCTAAAATGTTCAAAGCAACATATATTTCTAAATACATGAAAAGGCTAAAACATTTATTTTCCTTTCAGGACAGCAGGTGTCTTTAATTTCCACCTTGACATATTTGAATGTACATGTATTATAAAGAGTTATGTATAATGTAATGTCATAATTTTCTGTTATAAAAAAAAATTAAAGAATTTTCTTTAACTTTTGGACAATTTACATGATTTAGAACAAGAGCAAGAGTTGCAGTGTTTTCATAAAAAAAACAAGATGTGTCAAAGCGACACGAATGGCCCCGTCTCAAAAAGTTGAAAAAAATCTGCAATTTCAATAACACATGTGGACACAAACATGATGGTTGTCTCACATTTCAAAACTTAGCTCAAAATATGGAGGCGTTTAGAAAAACAGTGCATATAACTGTTTTCAAAGTTGTAAACCCTAAATTTTGGCAAAAATTAGTAGAGCAGAACTGAACTTAAACTTGATTTGTAACTCATCATGAGTAACTCACATACCAAAAATCAGCCCAATATCTGAAAGCAATTAGAAAAAAAGTCTGTATAACTGTGATTTTCAACAATTTATCAAAGTTCATAGCTCGTAATTTCGGCAAAAATTAGCCAATCGGAACAAAACTTAAACTTGATCTGTACCTTGTCATGAGTAACTCACATGTATATATACCAAAAATCAGTCCAATATCTGAAAGCGTTTAGAAAAAAAGTCTGTATAACTGTGATTTTCAACAATTTATCAAAGTCCATAGCCCGTAATTTCATCAAAAATTAACCAAGTGGAACAAAACTTTTACTTGATCTGTAACTCATCATGAGTAACTCACATACCAAAAATCAGCCCAATATCTTAAAGAGTTTAGAAAAAAGTCTGTATAACTGTGATTTTCAACAACTTATCAAAGTCCATAGCCGGTAATTTTGGCAAAAATTAGCCAAGTGGAACAAAACTTTACCTTGATCTGTAACTTATCTTGGTTAACTCACATACCAAAAATCAGCCCAATATCTGATGGCGTTTAGAAAAAAACTCCATATAATGGTTTGAGGCAGAAATGACGGAATGACTGATTTCAGAATTACGGACAAGGGTAAAACTATATGGCACCAACAACTCCGTTAATGCGGGGCCATAAAAAGGTGGGTACCGACTGCCCTAAGAGGGGGTCCGCTCCAGTCATGTTTCAGTGATTTCATAAATATCATTATCAACCATTTTTTCCCACAAAAGGGGAAAGACTGTACATGCATATTGTGGAAAACTGTATGTTGATGTCAATTGGTTCAAATCAGGTTTATGATAAAAAAAAAAAAAAAAAACCCAGTTAATAGACAAGAAATGTTTAAATAATGTATACTTTTTTTATTCTCACATAATTGTAAGAAACTAGAACTTTCCATAGGATACATGTATATCTTCTCATTTATGTATACCAATTTTCAAATTTTATTATTCATAATCAAAATAAGATCATGAAGCTATTGTATTCTGTACATTATTACTACAAATGTCATTTTCTTACATACATTGTACATATCATAGTGTTTTAACAGGGCATTTATTAACTACTGTAGTTTTAAGAAATATTTAAAAGAGCCATTGTGTAGTGATTAGTGCATCGGACTACTAACACAAAGGTTCCTCGTTCGATTCCCGTTTCGGGATGAAAATTTCAAGGACTGAATTTTCAGCTCTTCATTGACACCATTTGCGAGTATGGTCTTGAGGAAACGATGATAGTCCCTCGGAAGGGAACAATAAATGGCTGACCCGTGTTAAGAAAGAGTCATATTTCTCTTGCACGTAAAAGACACCCTTGTAGATTTCGAAAAAGAGCAGGCTAATGCCACTCTAAGGCAGCACTCGCCCCCACCAAGTGAAAAGGGATTAATATAAGTTGCAAAACTTGTTTCCCAATCCACTATAAATCAATATGTTTAAACTAAGAAATATTAGGCTGTTAGTTTTCTAATTTGAATTGTTTTTACACTTGTCATTGTAGGGCCTTTTATAGCTAGCTACAATGTATGTGACGAAGGTTTTGCTCATTGTTGAAGGCCATACTGAGTGACCTTATACATGTAGTGTTGCTAAATTTTATGTCATTTGGTCTATGGCGTAGAGTTGTCTAATTTGGAAATCATATCACATCCTCTTCCAGGGGCTACTATGACTCCCAAAAAGTTGGAGCCAGAAAAATTGCCAGCTTTTATATTTTGGCGCCAGTTTAGAAAACTTGGAGCAAACTTTCTTATGCACTCAGCCTGCACTTTACATTATTTAACATGTAAAATTAAGTAAGTTATTGCAGAGGGTTTTTATACATACAACAAAACAACATGTGTACTTTGTTTTCTTTTGTCAGTATTTCATATGTACAAGAATATATATTAGCTTATGGTCTGTAAATGCTACAGAATAGAGAAAATGTCTGAATTAAAATATAAAGAATAGGAAAAAAATGGCTTATTGAATGAAGAAAACAAAATAAGAGGTGTTTAACTTTACAGAATAATGAAAATTTGTATAAAAAATAAAGAATCTGCAATACTTAACATTTTCTCCAAAGGCAAGCCTAGATCCCAAAAGTTTTTCCATGGCCCAGTAGATTTTTTTTAAGGCTCTACTAATTTTTTTACTACTACACACGGTGCATAACCATAACGGCCACTTCTGGCGGAAACGGATACTGCCACCAAAACCAACGGCGACTTTTAGTGTTTTCCTTATGATGGTCTCTGACGACGATCCGAATAATGATGATTTAGACAAATCTGTTAGGTAAATGATACAATTGCTGTGTCCACGGAATCCTCAGATGTTTTTTTGTCATCTAAACATAAACTTTCTTTTGTTAATAACATTTAGTGCATAATTCAAGATTCAAGACCCTTTCACCTAGACCTGTTTCTAATAATTTTGAAAAGGAAGGAGTTTGACTTTAAATCTTGAATTATGCACAAAATATTATTAACAAAAGAATGTTTATGTCGAAACCATGATGTAAGTATGGCTAATACTGTTCTAATTAAAGCGGAAATAATTATCATTTTGGTGGAAAAAGAGTTGCACAACATATAGTCAATAGCTGAAAATGCTAAATTCATGTTCGTTGGGATAAGTGGTTTCTAGATGACAAAAAAAAACATCCGAGGATTCCGTGGACACAGCAATTGTATCACTTACCTAACAGATTTGTCTAAATCATCATTATTTGGATTGTTGTCCGAGACCATCATAGGAAAAACGACGAATGTTGCCGTTGGTTTTGGTGGCAGTATCTGTTTCCGCCAGAAGTGGCCGTTATGGTTATGCACCGTGCTACAGGTACATACTTATTAGTCTAGAATGTTTTTATAAAGGCAATGCTATATATTTGGAATACCTTATATATGTAGCTTGTTTCTGATTATGATGGAAATAATAAAGGAATTGATAAATCACATTGAGTGTTTCAGAATTAAAATCCATTTAACCATGTCTTTTCAGACTGGTTAACTTATATTTGCAATATTATGAAAAAAAAGCCCCCCCGCCCCCCCTTTCTATTTTACACTGCCAGTATGGTCTTGAGGAAACGATGATAGTCCATCGGAAGGGGACGATAAATGGCTGACCCGTGTTAAGAGAGAGCCATATCTCTTCCACGTTAAAGACACCCTTGTAGATTTCAAAAAAGAGCAGGCTAATGCCGCTTCAAGGCAGTACTCGCACCCGCAAAGTGGAAAGGGATTAATATAAGTTGAAAAACTTGTTTCCCAATCTACTATAAATAAATATGTTTAAACTTAACTTACACCCCCTAGATGTAGAGTATTAAAGTATTATCAGTTTCACCCCAAGAAATTATGATTTTTTCATGAATAATTCCTAGCAGTTCATCAAAATGAAATTATTACTGTCTATAAATAACAATGAAATGTTTCCTGTCAAGGGGGGTTCCCAATTTTCCCACCAAAAAGCAGATGGCTTTCATGAATGTGACCTACCGAATAAGACTATTTACCATATTTGTTATCACATAAGCAACACGATGGGTGCCACATGTGGAGCAGGATCTGCTTACCCTTTCAGAGCACCTGAGATCACACCTAGTTTTTGGTGGGGTTCATGTTGTTTATTCTTTAGTTTTCTATGTTGTGTCATGTGTACTATTGTTTATCTGCTTGTCTTTTTCATTTTTAGCCATGGCATTGTCAGTTTATATTCAATTTATGATTTTGACTGTCCCTTTGGTATCTTTTGTCACCCTTTTTCAACAATTGTAAACAAAGCATTCAATTTGTGATCATCGATTACAGCTTTAATTAATTTAATTATATAAAGATATTCATATAAGGTACAGTCATGCAATGTTTTTACTTTCTTATGGATTAATAAAATTGAGAATGGAAATGGGGAATGTGTCAAAGAGACAACAACCCGACCAAATAAAAAACAACAGCAGAGGGTCACCAACAGGTCTTCAATGTAGCGAGAAATTCCCGCACCCGGAGGCGTCCCTCAGCTGGCCCCTAAACAAATATATACTAGTCCAGTGATAATGAACGCCATACTAATTTCCAAATTGTACACAAGAAACTAAAATTAAAATAATACAAGACTTACAAAGGCCAGAGGCTCCTGACTTGGGACAGGCGCAAAAATGCGGCGGGGTTAAACATGTTTGTGAGATCTCAACACTCCCCCTATACCTCTAACCAATGTAGAAAAGTAAACGCATAACAATAAGCAAACTAGTTTGAAAGATCAATTTAAAAAAATAAAATAATTTTTGTCATCAAAACAACAGACAATCTGAAATATATTGTGACCCATTAATTTTTTTAACTCTGCTACAGAGGTCAAAGTTACATCATTTTTCAAACCAATAATGTGTATTCTCTGTTACAACTAATCAACTGTGTTTGATATAAATATTTTAATATAAATTAATGATGTCAAACATACGTTTTCAAAAGGTAAAATTTATACTGCAAAAGGTTTACTTGTTATTTTTCACGGAAGGATATTTGGAAGCTGTGTAATGGTATAATATTTGTCATTAAAACAATTTAATAAACAAATGAAATAGACAAAATCCGGACTGACCATTTCCATTGAATTAATTAATGTGGATGATCATTAATGACCCATCCAATAAATGGATTACCTGTAACAACAGATTATGACACCTGTTGTAACCATTGATAAGCTTGGGGTCGTAAACGAAGTCATAAATTTGTCCCTAGGTAAAATTTTGTACAATTTATTTTATTAACTTTTACCAGCAAAGACCAGTGAAAATGAAGATCGATATTGTAAAAAAATGAAAAATTTTACATAAGAAAACGTTGGTGCCAGAAATATATTGCCAGCAATGGTATTTTGTCGCCAGATGAAATAAAAAATTGCAAATTGCGACATTGGCGACTCACAGCACAATCCCTGCTCTTCTATTTAAAACACTTATACATGATTTTTCACTATATTTGATCATATTGATTCAATACTTCATGAAATTGAGGTCAAGGTCAGATGTGAATTTCGTCATGAAAACAAGGTCAAGGTCAAAATAATTGAACCCTGCATTGAAAATGATTGACATGAACACTTTAATATCATTTCAAACACCATGTACACATTCTTGTTTACATGTGTACAAATGTACCAGAAAGGGACTAAAGACAAAACTTAAGCATTGAAAATGATTGACAAAAAAAAAGTAGCACAAATCAAGGACGTATAACTAACAAATATGTCTAATATATGTCCTTGCACAAATACAATAAAATAATCATGACATTTAAGAATGCGAATTTTTTTTCCTACAACCAAGATGTTATAATTATTTGGATTAAAAAAAGACATCAAAATCAGATATGGCACCCCTATTGAATAAACTGGAGAGTGCCATAGTGTTTTATTCGTATGAGGGTGTCAAATAATCCTGTTTTTACTGCTCTGCTAACTTTGTTTTGAATACACAATACCCTACATATATATACGGTGCAGCTGGTGTTTCCGCGCACCTAAGACTTATGACTTCACTTCAATCAACTGATAAAACCAATAATTGAATAATATTGTGTGAACACATTCATAAAATACTTTTATTTCATAAAATTATCAGTTTGTAGGGTTTAACCCTCAAGATTTTGTGTATATGTGTGTCTAAAGTGGGGAAACCCCTGTTCTGAGAGTTTCTCCAATGTCCGATGATTTCGTGCATGCCTTCCAAAAATAGCTTATTTTGAATAGAGGAAATACTTCCTGCTACAAAAGGTAGCTATTAAAATTCAAACCAAGCACACCGCCAAGGATGCAGAGCAAAAATTATTTCAATCTGATAAAAATTTGCCTTAAGTGAAAACAAATTTTTTCTGATGCTGTATTTTTTTAATGGACATTGGCCAAATATTGTAAATCTAGGGATTGCAGTTATTATTTCAATCTGGAACTTATCAATTTTATTCTTTTTTATCCCTTTGGAATGCTAACACAATAAAAAGAACAATTTTATTTGCGTTACGGTGTTGATATAACGAAATCAGCTAATGAGCGGTATCATCGGCCGTGCGGACACCGGGGACTCCACTGTACATCATTACATACATGCTATAATTTATCTGGATTCTCAGCTAGCATCATTGACATTGATCATGTTCATGTCTTATGTGCATTAGCCCAAATAATTATGACATCTTGCAAGGTTATTTTAATTTTTTTTCTTGGACACAAAAATTAAAAAATTAAAATAGCCTTGCCAAACATCATAATTATTTGGACTATATTTACTCTTATTTCTTTCAAGAAAAAAATTGTAATAATATTTTCAGTGGAAATATTATTATGATATCCAAGAATAACTCTTCTACAATTTGAGCTTATATTTAATTGTAAACATGGTAAGGAACTTCTATTCCATGTGATGACAACTCCCCCTTTTTCCTTCACACTTGATCTTTTGATACATAGACGAAACTCCGTCAAAATATTCTTACCCTGGATAATCATTAGACTGAAGCGTGAAACACAACAAACGTCCACTTATGTCAACAGTATTGTATTACAACTCCAAATCAATAAAATTACTCCTCTAACTGGTGAATCAGAAATAATCAGTTTACAGTAATTCAGGTCAAGTAAAAATAAGAATTCCAAAATACGAATAAAACAAAACGAAACTATGTGATAATTTTTTTGCTGGATAATGATTGTCGTACATGCAATTCTTTATCAGAAACAAACTTTCAAAACGTGCTTATTCCAAAATTCTTATCATATTTTCCTATTTAAGTTTAAAAATAAATAGTCAGATAGTAAATAAAATTCAATAATGTACCATTGCTCCTCTTCTTTCGTTTTGCATTGGAATTTGCTAAATAACTTCACCTAGATACATGATGCTGAAGGAATGAATGATCAGAGGATAAAAAAATGGAAAGTGATGTTTTATCAACAGTGCCACCATTGCCTCCTCGATACAGATTTAGAGATTTAGTGTGGGGAGAATATGGAGATCATGACAGGTTTAAAAATTATGCAGTTATTCTTTTTTTTTAACAATAATTAAATTATCTATTTTCAGATCAGGTAAAGAAAAACTTACTGTATCAATATTTGTGTTTGGGTGTTTTTTTGTTTGTTTACTTTGCTTGCATTGCTTAACTCTAAGATGATTCCTCAATAATGAATATAAAACCTTCTTCATGACCTATCATTTGGACCTCATTTTACTGTAATTTATTAAAGTTGAATTATATTTAATTGATTATTTTGTTTGAACCGTTCACTTAATTTATCATGCTGTTCAATTTGTTTGTAAACAGCAGAGTCAATTGATATTATAAGGTGTTAGTCAATAAGCCTTGCAAAAAATACAGTAAATATACTGTTATACAAAATACAGTGTTTATTGTGGCATTTTCCACAAACACATTTTCATTAAACATGTTAAATCATAAATGGTTTTATTGCATGAAATACAAACAATTAAACTGATGGTTGTATAATTGAATTTTAGGTGACCTTCATATGATAATTGATTTTTTTTTATGACAACAAAATGAACAAATATTTATGTATTTTTACAAGGTCAATGTCTTATAATCGTTATAATTATTTATAATGTTCCTGTTCATTAATCTGTACACATGCTATTATTTTTTTATTTAACAAATCAAAAAATACAATTTGATTATTTGCAAGAGAATAGACTGTACTGACTCAAGATTTTCTGAGAATTAGATTCTCTCTAAAAAGGAGTACCCGAGTAGTCTACTAGACTGATATCCAATTTGTTTGTGAGGCTGATATGACTCTCCCATTGAAACAGCTCTATATTTAAACTGGTTTGATAGGTTAATTAAATTTAGTGACTTAAAAGCCAAATGTGCTTCAGTGGTTGTTGTTTGTTTATGTGTTACAGATTTGTTTTTCTTTCATTTTTTGTACATAACTAAGGCCGCTAGTTTACTCGTTTGAATTGTTTTACATTGTCATTCCGGGGCCTTTTATAGCTGACTTTGTGGTATGGGCTTTGCTCATTGTTGAAGGCCATAATGTGACCTATAGTTGTTAATTTCTGTGTCTTTTGGTCTCTTGTGGAGAGTTGTCTCATTGGCAATCATACCACATCTTCTTTTTTTATATTGTACATTACGCAAAATAATGTTTTTTGACAACAATAAAGAGCGTTGTGCTACTTCTAGTCATTTGAAACTTAGAAAAAGTTAAGATAAAAGATTTCTAGGATATTAAAGCCATGTTCACAAGATTTTATTTTTTTACATTTCCCCCCACCTTATTCTTTGCAGGATTTAGTGAGGTTTTATTTTGAATAATAGATCCTATTTTGATCACAAAATGATGAAAAAATAAACCCTTGCAATAATGCCCCCTCCCCCTTCCCCTTGTTAACCATAGAATATGATTGAAAACGAAAACAAAAAAGAAGAGTAAAGTAATACTGTTTGTTTTGTTATTGTATTTTTTGCTGTTCATGAACTGATTTTGTGTCAAGGGCAGTTTTCCAATATTCTTTCTTTTCTCTTATATATATTATATATTACAAATGTTTTTTTATCACAAAGATGAAAATAATTAGCAATATATATGATATTGATTAGGTATATAGAAGGATATTATAGGTGAAGTGTATTGTCATCTCTTGTCAGATACAGCCCTGTCTTCTAATTGTATTCTTTACATCTTTTATCCTCCATGAAATTGCTGGCATGATTTCCATCAATTAAATGTCTGTAACATCTATAGGATTAATTATAAAGTCTTTATTTGTCAGAGCCAAAGCTTTTGATATTTCCCCTAGGTAATTATGCAATATAACATTTTAAGTTGTGAGGATTTGTTTGTCTGTATCACAATTTGTATTATGAAATTGATAGTGCTTTATTTCCAAACATTGTATATATATGCCCGTACAGAAATTGCTAACAAAAGCACATTAGTTTCACATGTGAAGCACATGAGATGCAAGTAAGAATTGTATGCAAATCAGGTTGCTCATATGTGCAGTTTGGTAGTTCATATGTGCCCACAAAAATCTAACATAATGCTCACATGTGCAATTCAAACCTCAGGTGATCTTTTATCATCCATGTTAGTTTTATGTTAGTTTTGTACTTTGAAAAGTTTTTCCATTCTTCTAACCATTCAAAACTAACCTACATCATTGCTCATATGAGCTTTTTCAAAATGACATGCCCAGTCATGTACTTCCTGTAAATTCAAATTCATGAAAAGCATGCAATAAATGAAGGTAGATGGATATGGAAAATGTTAAGTCCTATATTGTGCTATTTGAAGAAAGGCATTGTTGAAATCTGATAAAACCAGTGTGGCTGTGGTTAATTATTTGTAAGTTATCATTTCTATTTCATTATTTTCATTTTTGTGTCAGATTTTGAAATATATTACAATTTTAAGTCCTTTATGGGAATATATATACAGGTTGCTTCAAAATAAGTACTACATGTATAAAGATTTTTCCTTTTAAACTTTTTGAAATACAGTACTTATTAATCAAAGACATTCATTGTGTACTAAACTTGCAAGTCCCTCTATTAGTTTTATAATGTAATGTTATGTTTTTAGTCATGATCATTATTGTTTAAATGATAAAAAAAAAAAAAAAAAGATATGAAAATCATAATTAACTGACAATAATTAAAGAATCCCTCTTTTAACATGATGTATCAGTTATTTTATTTTCAACTGAATTATTTAAGATTTTCATTTAAATTTGAAAAATATTCCTTTTTTAAAGGAGCCATTTTGTTTTGGTCAACTATAATATTCACGTGTGCAACATGTTAGCAACTGCTCATATGAGCAATCTAATAAAATGCACATGTGAAACAAAAGCTCATATGAGCAGTTGCACGTGAGGTTTTTAACATGCAAATTAGGTTAGTTTCATATGTGCAATTTTTTTGCTCACAAAATGCTCACCTAATTTGCATGTTAAAAAACTCGTGTGCAATCATGTTAGTTTCTAACGTGAGCATCTTATGTGCAACTTATGTGCAACATGTTAGCACTTTTTGGTAAGGGTGTGTACATAATATCTGTAAAGTAAGATGCAGTAAAGGGTTTAAGGGCAGCAATATGTTGGAGATTCCAACCCATCATTACCAAAATATAGAGTTATTATAAACTAGCCCTTAGTTCCCTTTAAATCCTAAGCATTGTCAGTTTTCTACCTATTAGTTTGAATATTCCTTTGAAATCTTTTGCCTCTCTTAACATGCTTAAAACTAACCATAAGATGATTTAATTCAAAACATAACCCTAACAGCTCCCTTACCAAAACGGGCTAACATGTTGCACATAAGATGCTCACGTTAGAAACTAACATGATTGCATATGAGGTTTTTAACATGCAAATTAGGTGAGAATTTTGTGAGCAAAAAAATTGCACATATGAAACTAACCTAATTTGCATGTTAAAAAACTCACGTGCAAATGCTCATATGAGCTTTTGTTTCACATGTGCATTTTATCAGATTGCTCATATGAGCATCTGCTCACATGTTGCACACATGAATATTAGTTGACCCATTTGATTTTGTTATCTAATTTATAATTTCCAGATGATAATGATTAAAGTGTATCTAAACATCAAACCAAAATGGCTGCTTCAAATAGGAATATTTTTTCAAATTTAAATAAATATCTTAAATAATTTAATTAAAAATAAAATAACTGACACATCATGTTAAGTGTTATTCTTTAATTACTGTCAATTAATTATGATTCTTATATTAATTTTTTTGTTTTTTTTTGTTACTTAAACCATAATGACTAAAAACATAACATTACATTTTAAAACTAATGGGTGGACTTGCAAGTTTAGTACATATTGAATGTCTTTGATTAAGTACTGTATTTCAGAAAGTTTAAAAAGGAATTATCTATATACATGTTATACCTATTTGAAGCAATTTGCAAAATAATACTCCATTAAATAAGGACTAAAATTGTAATATATTTCAGAATCTATCACAAAAATGAACTTAATGAAATAGAAATGACAACTTACAAATAATTAACCACAGCCACACTGGTCTTATCAGATTTTAACAATGCCATTTTCTTCAAATAGCACAAAATATGGCTTAACATTTTTCATATCCATCTCCCTCCAATTATCGCATGCTTTGAATTTGAATTTACAGGAAGTACATGACTGGGCATGTCATTTTGAAAAAGCTCATATGAGCAATGATGTAGGTTAGTTTTAAATGGTTAGAAGAATGGAAAAACTTTTCAAAGTACAAAACTAACATAAAACTAACATGGATGATAAAAGCTCACCTGAAGTTTGAATTGCACATGTGAGCATTATGTTAGATTTTTGTGGGCGCAGATGAACTACCAAACTGCACATGTGAGCAACCTGATTTGCATACAATTCTTACTTACATGTCATGTGCTTCACATGTGAAACTTATGTGCTTTTGTTAGCAATTTATGTACGGGAGTAGAGTTGTCAACGTATATTTATTCCGCCTAACAGATGTTCCACCAGAAACTTTGTTATAAACAATGTCATAATATCTGTTCCTGTTGGAACAAATATTCTATATCATTTATTCCATTAGGAACATATACTGTAATATTTATTCCAGTGGAAATAATATTCCAGAATACTTTTTCCTTTTGGAACTTATATTATAAAGGAACTTCTATTCCGTGACAGAATGAACCCTAACACTCAAGTACAAGTTAAGATAACTTATTCTTTATTATGTTTGGTGTATTTTTTTCACCATCAATTATTACAGTGTCTGTATATGTCAGATGTCCTTTAATCTGGAATCAACTTATGGTAGAAAATTAATCTTTTGAAATTATTGCACTTTAGAATTTCTTATAGAAAAATAAGTACATGTAGTATGATTGCTAATGAGACAACTATCCAAAAGAGCCAGAGTCAGAATATGTGAAAAGTGTTAAATTGTCAGAATCAAAACAGAATATCCTAGGATTTAAACTGTCAAAGTCTGTAGAGTGTCACATATACTAACAGTGTCACAGCATTATTATAATGTATGAAAAACTACTGAACATGTTGATTTATCATTTCACTTAAGACTAATTTCAATCTTTAAAGAGGTTTAACCCTTTAACCCCCAATCCCGCCTGTAGGCATGATGGCGACAACCATTCTTGATGGCCCGTATGACCCTCCATACTTTTTTTGAACTGCCCCAGCTGAACTGTCATGATAGCAGGGACTTCAACCAAGCAGTTCATGGTCCATCAACTCTTCTCAGATGTCTGTTCATGAAAATATGGCACTTTGAAAGCCGTTTAAGAGTTCAAAATCGGAAAAACATGAAAAGTAGCCAAAATCAGGTGGGGGTGGGCATCTTTTGATGGCCACTACGTAACTGGAAGTGCTGGTTGGTAAAAACTATTATCCTATATGCATGCATAGGTGGTATAGGAACACAACGAGGTATAATATGGCCAATAGGAATCTAGTCTGTAAAATCTGGGTCACCGTTTTGTCAAAAATCCATAAAAACGGACATTTAGGCAGACCTGACTTGACAATAACAATTCCCAAGCAAGACACTGAAGTCCAATATACTCCCAGCTAGCATGAATGGACTACTGTAACTATAGGGTAATACTTGAATGACAAAAAAACACAGTCGTGTCAGTGTTCATCTCTCAAGGTCGTTTTGAAATCGGAAAATAGACGGAAAATTACCATTTTTCACTGGGGGTGGGTTCAAACCCACGAGAAAATATTCCACCTCCCACTCCACCCCCCACACATGCCATCCGCCCCCAAATCCCAATAAGTAGTTTAATAGATGAGCATCAGTTACAGCATCAGGAGTTTGCTCATTTGCATATAATTTGCATATGTTTGCAAATTTTCGAAAATGCCTGATTTTCCAAAAATGTCTTGGGGGGTGAATGAGTTAAGGTCTAATTTCAATCTGTATAGAGGTCTAAGGACTACTTTCAATCTCTTTATGCATGTAGGTCTAAGGACTACTTTCAATCTGGAAAGAGGTCTAATTTCAATCTATTCAGAGGTCTAAGGACTAATTTCAATCTGTAAAGAGGTTTAAGGACTAATTTCAATCTGTAAAGTGGTCTAAGGACTAATTTTATTCTGTCTGGAGGTCTAAGGACAGTCAAGTTGTTATACATATTGATCCTTATTCCTTTATTTGTAGAAAAGTCTGGCATATTTACTGTTGTTTGTTAAATGCAGAGAGAATTCAATAAAGTAGTTTGATCATTTCCTAATGGTAGTGAATGAAATTATATGTCTTTTCAATGCTGTCTTCTTTCTTGTCATTGCCTTGTCAATTGATTGGTTTTGTTCACAGTTCAAAGAAAAAAAGTCTATAGCTAATTTTATTGGTCTCTTAACAGAAAAATGTTCTTGAATAAAACATTTAATTACTGTGGAGAGACTTAAAAGTTTTAGTTGTTATGTATTTGTATTGACCAAGGACAGCATTAAAAAGTTGTATGTGTAGATAATTGGTAATCAATGTAGATGGGAGGAAAAAATAGGTTTATGTGATGTAAATGATTATCTTAAAAGGTTTACAGAGTGTAAAATACAAATAATTAAAATGTCTGTGATAAAGTCCATTAAAAACTATATAAAAAAAAGATTCAATGAAGCAGCAACCCAAAAATACAAAAAAAAGTTATCTTAGTGGGGGATTTGATGAAGAATCATAAAAAAAGAATTGATTTAAAATTATAAATAAATAAAAGATTTGTATTGAATGTCACACTTTCAAAGTTGACATTCTATTCCTTTTTATAGCTGAACATGCATTGTTTATAATGCTTAAAGTATCTCTAGCTAACGGGTTGAATTGAAGGTCACATGAATACTGATTCAATGAGGTCCAATTATTCATTTCCAAGTAATGCAAGTGAATAATTCATCAGAGATGTTTCTATAATTCTTATTTTGTCAAAATCGAACCAAACTGGCTGCTAAAAGCAAATTATTATTTCACTATTTCACATTTAAAAAAAAATGAAAACAACATGTTTTATAATTTCTTGCATTCAAAGCACTTTTCTTTATTAACCTTTATCGGGAACACTCAAAGCCAAACATTTGAAATCCGAAGATAGATAAATGATTGAACGAAAAGCAAAATCATTTTTTTTTTCTTCTCTTAGTTCATGCTCCTTTAATCATTTTTAATTGGTTAAATCATCAATACTTTTATTGTTATAATATTAATGAAAACAAAATAACCCCCAAAAAAGCTAGAAGAATGGTAATGGCTGGCCATTTTTCTTTTCACATTAAGGATGTTGAATAGAATAAAAAGCTCAGGATCACAAGGGACATAGCTATTATAAGTGCTATTAATGTAGCACATATTGCATGAGGGGCCTTGCATGAAGCCCTGAAGCACCTCTTACTTTAATTAAATTACCAGATCACTTGCTTCCCTATTCCTATGACTTCTAATTGAACTAAAGAAACGTTTGCTAAAAGTGGTTTACTCACTTTAAAATCAAACCCATCCAACTCCGTCAGTGATGACACATGAAGTGTAAGAAAATAAAATTTCAATTCAAAGAGGCCAATAAACAATTAATATTTAATTTCCAGAGGAACCAATGTTTAATAATATTAAAAATTCTTAAATATAGAGTTGAATTGAGTGCTTCTTTTTAACATAGAAATACTGAGTACATCAGTCTGTCCATCCGTCTGTCCATCCAGTCTTGTTTGTGCATTGATATGTACAATTAGTGCTAGATTTTTATAAAACTTATATCATAGGTTTCTTTTAGCATTAGAAAATCAGTGCTAATCAATTATTTTTTAAAGAGTTATGCCCCTCGAAAATATCAATTAAATGGATAATTGTATTGTTAGCACTTTCATGTGTACATTTTATGTCAGATTTTTATACAACCGCAAACAAGTTTTTGCGTCGTATAATGCTATCATGTCGCCTGTGTCGTCGTCCGAAGACACATTTAGTTTTTGGACAATAACTTTAGTTTTAGTGGATGGATCTCTATAAATTTTTTACCAGAAGGTTCAATATCACTAAAGGAAGGTTTGGATTGATTTTGGGGGTTATGGTTCCAATAATTTAGGAATGAGGGGTCAAAAAGGGGTCCAAAATAAGCATTTTTGTAGTTTTCAAACAATAACTTGTGTTTAAGTGTATGAATCTCTCTGAAATTATACCACAAGTTTACATACCATAATGGTTTATTATTTTATAGGGAAACTTGCAATGTTAGTAATCTCATTTGTACAATTATTGCCAGATTTTTATCAACTTCATATCAAAGGTTGATATCAACAATATCATGGACAATTTGATTTTTATACGACAACCATAGGTTTTAAGAGTTATATCAAGTTTTTCAATGCCTTATTTTAACATCATATGTCACAGATAGCATGTGCAGGAATAACTGTACGGAAACAAAATATGATATTGGAGTGCCTTGCTATTATAATCAGCCAATCAAAATTCTGGATTCTAACTAAACATACATGTAATACAGTAAATACTAGTATAATTATAGCTAATTAAAACCATAATATCTGATATTGATGACATCTTTGATGGAATACACTTCCTGATACTGAAGACATTATCTGTAAGAAAAGACATTTTGAAAATATAAACTGAACGTTTAATAATTATGACAGATACTTTAGTCATATTATGGTTTTATATGGGTTTCATATCCATTGTATAAAACCTGACATAAAGACGTCAATGTGGGTTTGTAATATTTTATTTACAGTCTCCTGTCACACAATGGGTCATATTATACAATATGCTGGTTTTCTGTTTTTGATGGGAAAATGGAATCGGACCAGTCTATCTCATAGAAGAAATATAAGAGCTACAGTATTAATTGAATATATTAGGTTGAATAATAGATGAATCTGAGGCAAAGTTCTATTTTTTTTTTGTAATAAGAACGCCTTTATTTGACATAACTGTGTTATTTTTGATTTTATAAAAATGGATAATTACCACGTGAATCACTGTTTACATTTACTCGGAAGAAATTGTTCCGAGTATTCCTTATTTTGATTGGTCAATTTGTTACCTGGATACAGGACGCTCTTATATATTTCTTTGTTTCGGGATTAGCGGTACATTTGAAATTTTTCATTGAAATTATTTAAGCTTAATTTCTAATGACTAGACGCTATATTTGCTCTTTAACATTAACTTTACATGTTATATATGTGACTGTCAGTGGTATAGTCGAGTGTTTGTCCTGTGCTGTGAAATATATCTGTTTGTCTTGTGTATATATTGTGCCGTAATAAAATTGAGTAACTTTTATTTCTTTTGTAAGAAGCCTGGTAATTTTTAAATTTGTCAAACACAAAACATATATTTCAAAAGGAACTATTTGTTAATTTTTTTCTTCAGAAATCAGCTTTTAATAATTTACATCACTGTTAACATTAAATAGATTAAAAATATTTTATTGATATTGAATAAATACTGAACATCAAATACATGGTTAAGTGGTTTGTGAGTAAAAACATGTATTTTCATCTTTTAGAAGGTAATATTTTTTATTCAGGTAAATCTCTCAGAAGAAATCTTAAGATCCCATTGAAAAACTACACAGAGAACAATAGCTACTAATGTATTTATTCAATGTCACAATAGAACTGACAAAAGTCTACATAGATTGACCAATAGGAGATAATGTAACATAAAATATTGTCCTCCATGAAATATTGTCTGTTGGACAAAATTTCATATGAAATATTGTCTTAAGACACCATTTCATAATGAAATATTGTCAAGGACACTATTTCATTATGAAATATTGTGCTTGTCCATGAAATTTTGTCACCGCCTTAAAGACAATATTTCACTATGAAATTTTGTCAATGACAATATTTCACTATGAAATTCTGTCAATGACAATATATTATTATGAAAACGTGTCTGCTAACAATATTTTATATTAAATTTTGTCAACAGCATAATATTAATTCTTTCATGTGTACATAAAATCCTTAGTCCATAATAAAAATTCTTGTTCAAATTACAAGTTATATTACACAAACATGCAGCATGCAGATTTTTGAATAATAATAAAAAAATATTTTGTAATTTTAAAAAAGAAGATGTGGTATGATTGCCAATGAGACAACTATCCACAAAAGACCAAAATGACACAAACATTAGCAACTATCACGGGGGGGTAACTTCAATATTTTTTTGGTAGGGGTGTGCCATTTTTGCCTTAAAAAACGTACCCATTTTAATATAACATTCACTGAAATTCAGTACCTATAGTTATATAAATATTTAAGAAAGAATGACCTATACTTATATACAATATTTAAAATATGACCCATGCTTATATAAGCACTAACTCATCATCACTCATAATTCATAAATATACCAGCTACCCTTAAGTTTTTATATATGAATTGACATCGTTTGGTGCACATATATTTTATCGTTATATATACGCATGGATTCTCAATAGCATATTTATATATGATATGTAGATCATACCCCAAATCAATATACAGTTATCAAACGTAAATGCATTTTAATATAGGATGTCATTAAAAAGGAGGGTCATTTTTATATAAAATCTCGCAAAATTATGACCCATATTTTTGGCACATCCCCGTATACCAAATAATAGGAACTTACCCCCCCGTGGCAACTATAGGTCACCGTACGGCCTTCAACAAATTTGGTTATTAATATATATATATTTATATAGATACATCACTCTTTATAATTTGTCTTTATGAATCACAAGTCTTTTCATAATTTCATTTGATTTCTTATCAACACTTTTGAAATAAATTTCATTGTTCTGTATACAAAAGGAATTAGACTTTCTTTTAATTACTCTCTTCTGATTTTCTGAAATTCCTTCCAGTAAAACTTTTAGACTGAGAAACTAAAAAAGTAAATTATTATAACTCCTTGCCATCCATGATGACAAAACTAGTTTTCTATTTATACCTGTATAAATCTATTTATTATTATTTTCTTTTTTGTTATTGTCAATTGAAGAAAACACTTAAATGATATTTTTAACCATCATGATATATGATGATAACCTCCCCTTCATAAGACAAAATTTCATAACAATCAGTCTATGAAATATTGTCTTAATATAAACAAATGATTACTTCCCTTTAGCAGGACAAAATTGTATACTATTCATCTGTGAATTATTGTAATCAAACAGACCAAATTCCACTAAGAAAATTTGTCCATCTCAAGACATAATTTTATAGATGAGGACAGAATTTCATAGTACATAGTCATGATATATTGTCTTGTTGGGCAATATTTCATAGGACATTATTTTGCTTTACAATAACTCTGTGGAAAAGTTTTATCTGGTTCGGAATTAACAACTGTTAATTTGAAAATTGCACAGTGAAGTTTAATGTGTCAATTTTTGCAGAAAATAGTTGCCATATTTCAATACAATTGCACATCTGAACATTATACATAGCCCAATGTTGATAATGGCAGTTTCGTGTAAATGTTTTAATACAATAATGGTTCTTATCATGAATTCTTTATTAAAACTAATCCTGTTATGACACAAAATGGAAAATATATATGTAAATGCATTTGCTGTAATTATTCATTAACTGTTATTGTGCAACACATAATTAATTAACTTATATATCTTGTTGATTTCCAATACTGGTAGCTATAGGTTCCATGGGCTTCTTTCTCCAGAAGTCCCATTGAATATATTTGAAAACATTTCACCCGAGTTACTTTTTATCTCTTGCACAATTAAATGTGTAGCTTTACAAATTATGCATTAGTTATATATTAATTTATTTATTGTCTTTCTGTAAGTAGTCATTAATATTCATCTGTATTGTGTCTGTCTGGTCCATTCCACTGAATATTGATATACAAGAAATTATTATTCAAATTTAAACCAAGAATTCCAAAAGACAACATTCTGATTGGATGAAATTAAGGGTATTTGAATGTGACCTCTAACTGGGTTCCTCCAGATCTTTCATCTTCCAGTATGTGACAACAAGGGAAGATCTCCTTTTTGATCAGATTGTGGTGTTAACCAATCAAATCATCCAAATTTAAAAAAGAAAATGTGGTATGATTGCCAAAGTGACTACTCGCTACAAGAGACCAAATGACACAGAAATTAACAACTATAGGTCACTGTACAGCCTTCAACATGAGCAAAGCCCATACCGCATAGTCAACTATGAAAGGTCCTGAAATGACAAATGTAAAACAATTCAAATGAGAAAACTAACGGCCTAATTTATGTCTAAAGTCTGACATGGTTCATGGTCTAGTTTTTCACTATTTTTGTGTGACTTCATTTCTGAAATGATTTGAGTGTAGGATCTTGCAACAATCTATCAGAATATTTATTAATATGTATTTCAATAATATCAACCTATTCTCCAAAATTAAACTTCAGAGTAAGGCCTATATGAAATAGATTCACTTTGATACATGTTCTTACTCCCACCAAAGAGCACCTGTTAGTAATTAACAAAGACAATACACAGCATCCACTAATTGGTCCAGACTAATCCCCAATTAATATTATTACTACCATGAATTCCTGTCTATATCTTACAATCATTATTAATAAGATAAAGATAAAGATATCTGTGTGTTTTACCTGTTGAGGACAGTTTATTGGTTGATGGCCTATTGATTTCTACAACCAGTGTTATATATCGCTAAGATAGGTTTGTTTTTCAAGTCAATAGCTGATTGCTCTGTTTCAATAGAAAATAATTTTTCACAACAGTCTTCATATAACATAGAGGTTAATAATGGATACCTGATATTTTTTAAGCAAGATGTCTATGCTATTGATTGTTAGTTTTAGATATAAACACATGTTACATTGTTTATTGTGAAAATGGGTAAAACAGATTCTTTTGATCAAGAAATTTTAAGAGGAAATACAAAATTCAACTTGATTCCAGAGTTTTAAATGATTTGGATATTAACAAATCAACAAATTGATTTGATGATTGTCACAAAAGTATAAATATTTAATTGTAATGTTTAATTATTAACTGTTGTTGCTGTTTTAAACAATGTATTGTACTGTTATTGATTTACCAAGTGAAGTTTTCATGGTTTTATGTAAACTTTGCACCGAATTATGCAAGAATGGATAACTTAAAAGTCAGGACAACATTACGTAATGTCAAACCCATGGATATACCACCACAAATATTCTAACGAACAAAATATGAACAATCGACGGAGGCGATCGCCACATAGAAACAGCGGAGTTCTTAAACTATCTGCTACTTCTGATAATATTCCTCCACCACCAAAGTAAGTTTGTTTTTTTAATGTCACATTGTCCTCATTGTTTTACAATTTCACATATCACCAGATCAGACTCTAAATACTCGTTAAATAAGTCAACATGTGCCATTGCCAATACCATAGATTAATGTATTTATCGTGTTATTTTAATTTTTCTTTGAACAAAATTATGTCTGTGTGAACTAATATGGAAGTTAATTGCAATTAGAGTTGAAAATCAGAAATCTTTTATGTAAAAACATCATTTTCTGTATAAAATTGGGATCAAATGAATGTTCCATGTGAATGTTATTCAAAGCAGGTTAACTGCAAAATGTACATGCAAAGTATTCTTTCAGAATCAATGCAGTCAGTTTGAGATCCTAAAATTTTCAAAAATGAATAGTTAATATTTTTTCTAGTGATTCATCTTTATCTATATAATTCATGAACCATGAAGGCAAAGGCGGATTTAGGGGGGGGCCCAGGGGGCCCGGGCCCCCCCTTTTTGAGAAAAAAATTGGTTGCTTATATAGGGAATCATTGAAGCGTGACTGGAGCGGGCCCCCTCTTAGGTCAGTCAGTGGGCCCCCACTTATGGAAATTTCTGGATCCGCCACTGGAAGATTAATTTCTGAAGTTTTGCTCAAGAAATTAAAAAGTTGTCCATTATACCTAGGCTAATGTTAGAAAATTATCAACAAACTTAACTATAAATAAGCAGTGACCATGACAGTGACTAGTCAGTTTACAATTGGAGTTTAAATATAAAAGGAGTTTGTGATAGTCAAATACTCATCATTTATATTTCAATGAATGATATTGTTGGTGACAAGTTTGTTGAGATGATAAAATGTACATGTCCCTCTTTATGAATGATATACAAAATGACTACAATATTGCTTACATCCACTTCATTTGTTGTCTCATTGGCAATCATACCACATCTCCTTAGTTTTATATCGTTGTTATTATAGCTTTACAGTGACCTATACTTGCTTACATCCTATTTTTCTGTTGTCTCATTGGCAATCATACCACATCTCCTTATTTTTATATTGTTGTTGTTATAGCTTTACAGTGACCTATACTTGCTTACATCCAATTCATTTGGTGAAGAGTTGTCTCATTGACAATCATACCACATCTTATTTCTATAACATACATTGTGATTTTTCCTAAATAATGGTGACCTATAGTTGTTAATGTCTGTGTCATTTTGGTCTCTTGTGGACAGTTGTCTCATTGGCAATCATACCACATCTTTTTATTTCTATAACATACATTGTGGCATTGAATGAGAACTTTTATTAATTATTTACCAAATATTGTGGTACAATAACACTATGAAATTTGAACCTCACATTGAAGTTATTATTTTGTCTTAAAAGATGTATAGAACTAATGAAACAGAGTTTACGCTTGTACTTCTATTTTCAAAGTAAGATATTCCTGTCCTAGCTTATATGGAGGAAATTTTGAGTAATCTCAAAACTCATTTTATTTCTAGAATGTCAAGATTTTATGAGAGTTACAGCTTGACATTATGATATAGACATTGGTCAAAGGTTGAGATTATACATTGACCTAAGGTTGTCTTGTTGTGTTGCCATCTCACTTGTAATGATTTGTTTCTGTTGATATTTTAAATGGATAGTTATTTTGACTGTTATAGTGACCTCAGAATCCTGTATTAGATACATATTAACTCATTCAAAAGTATTTGTATATATACATTGTTAAATATTTGTATTGTAACATTGATGGTCTTATTAAATAGCATTTTACATTTAAGCTTTATACATTGATTAATATCATTTATACTTTAATGGATAGACAAGAATTTAAACCAGAACTAGACACAGAAAGACTCCTCCCAAAACAGAAAGACTCCCCTCCCCAAAAAACAACAACAAACAAACCATCAAAATAAAAAAAAATATAAACCAAAAACTATAAACAACAGAAAACAAACAAGCTGTTAAAATATAACCCAAAGCTTGCTAATGCATTTTGAAAATCAGACCTTTGCAACCCATCCTTCAAAATCTGAACAGTCTAAAAAATGTTTTTGAAAAAAATATCATTGATTAGAATTATGTCACATTTTTTTAAAGGTTTAGTTCTATTTTATTACCTTACTATTTTGTGAACATTATATACTGTTTAGTTAAACATTTTTGTAATGCCATGTGCTTATTTTAGTAACTGCATGCCAAGTAAGTGCTCTTGACTAACAATGTTTTATGATATTTTTCAGAGTGAGAGTAGAATTTTTCACCAATGAGAAGTCACTAAAGGAGAAGTTACAGCTTTATTTTATCAAAAACCAAAGATCAAGTAAGATATCATTCTGCGATAGTTGTGTTTTGTATATATATTGGTCGGTCAGTTATCTCCCTTTAGCATTTCGTTCATGAATCAATTCTTAAATGTCTTCTTTCATCCTTCAAATAATGGTAAGCTTTTTCATGTCAATGAAAATAAGAATTTTGGTGAAAGTTGACAAATCTGAATTTCAGCATATTAAGGCCAAGGTAACATAAGAGTGCAGGATATCAATTAAGCAATGCTATTTGTTATAACAAACATAATGTCACAAATAGAAATTGACATGTTTTCATAGAATTTGTTGGAAGATTGAAATTGATGCTAATTTTGATGTCATGAAAACAATGTTGATAAGTAAATTAAAACAATATATATTTTGTCATTATTCTTATTATCACTTAGTTTGATAGGTATCAGCCATTTACTAAAATTAAGCTAAAACACTAGAGCCCATAATTTGGTCTGATGAAATGTACTCCTGTGATTATGACATAAATAACACAATTGCCAAGTGATGATTCAGAGCACTGCAGAGATATCTACCAGTTTCTTTTGAGTAATTGACACCATAAAGTGGAATTCCCAGGCTAGTACAAACATGGGTAATTACATAATGAATACAGTTATGTTGTCTGCTGATAAGCTGCAGTTATTGGGGATAGCTAAATTGACTTTAAACACTGAGGTACCAAGTCTACAAACTAAAGCCGTGATAAAAGATCAAATATAGCTTAAAGAAAATTGGTTAGTTAACACTGTAAAAGGCTAATCAGAATTTTGTCATCCTTATGCTAACTTCTAGACATTCAGTAATGAATACACTTGGTCTCTTTTCCATCCAATAATACGTAAGCTACCGACGATTGATTCCTATTCCATTGTATTCAGTTTTCATAGCAAAAATAAGTTGCAGTTATGTTGTTTGTAAGGTTTGAATTTTCTAAATCTATTTTGACTGGTCAATTATGAAACTCTGATAAAAATAAGTTGATAGATAACTTTCCATTAGAATTCAAATGAAATGGATAAAACAGTATAAAGTTATTTTACATAAAGATTCTGAGAGATGATAGATCTACAGGTCTGTTTATTGTAATGTTGCTGTCTCATTAAAGTTTACCCTACATTTCCTTTTATTCAAAGTTTACCCCAGTTTACCCCACATTTCCTTTTATTCAAAGTTTACCCCAGTTTACCCCACATTTCCTTTTATTCAAAGTTTACCCCAGTTTACCCCACATTTCCTTTTATTCAAAGTTTACCCCAGTTTACCCCACATTTCCTTTTATTCAAAGTTTACCTTACATTTCCTTTTATTCAAAGTTTACCCCAGTTTACCCCACATTTCCTTTTATTCAAAGTTTACCCTACATTTCCTTTTATTCAAAGTTTACCCCAGTTTACCCCACATTTCCTTTTATTCAAAGTTTACCCCAGTTTACCCCACATTTCCTTTTATTGAAAGTTCACCCTACATTTTCTTTTATTGAAAGTTTACCCCACATTTCCTTTTATTCAAAGTTTACCCTACATTTCCTTTTATTCAAAGTTTACCCTACATTTCCTTTTATTCAAAGTTTATCCCACATTTCCTTTTATTCAAAGTTTATCCCAGTTTACCCCACATTTCCTTTTATTAAAAGTTTACCCTACATTTCCTTTTATTCAAAGTTTATCCCACATTTCCTTTTATTCAAAGTTTACCCTACATTTCCTTTTATTCAAAGTTTATCCCACATTTCCTTTTATTCAAAGTTTATCCCAGTTTACCCCACATTTCCTTTTATTCAAAGTTTATCCCACATTTCCTTTTATTCAAAGTTTACCCTACATTTCCTTTTATTCAAAGTTTACCCCACATTTCCTTTTATTAAAAGTTTACCCTACATTTCCTTTTATTCAAAGTTTACCCCACATTTCCTTTTATTAAAAGTTTACCCTACATTTCCTTTTATTCAAAGTTTACCCCACATTTCCTTTTATTCAAAGTTTACCCTACATTTCCTTTTATTCAAAATTTACCCTACATTTCCATTTATTCATATTTTACCTTATTTTTTATTTAATCCTCTTTGAATCAGTTTATGTTTGTCAATAGAGACTATATTCCTTCTATACATTAAGATTATTGCCTTATGAACATCTATTCGAGAATAACTTGATTATTGTCATACAAAGAATAGAAGAGAAATAAATTGGTATTTACAATGGGAATAAAAAAACAAATGATATCTAGGGATTGTTCAATGACCTGTCCTTGGTCTTTGTCTCATTGGCAATCATACAACATCTATTTATTTTTCTACTGTATCTGTACCTTGTCTTTTAGTCTTTGAATGGTTATTGTTTCATTGGCAATCATACTGTGTAACCTCATATTGTATAAAAGTCTTTTACTAGACAAATACTGTTTATTCAGAAATTTTACAATGTTTATATTAATGCAAAATATGCAACATCATCAGATTGGCATTAATAAAACTCATTCATAATTTCAGTCATGATTTTCATTCATAACAATTTTGAGATCAGTTTATTTAGATTTAATTTTGATAGGGGTCAAGGTTTGGCAATAATAAAATGTGTGCATTAAATTCTGAATTTATGGTATCTTACAACATTTCCAAGCTGTTTATCATTCAGAATCTAGAAATATGATTATACATTTGTAAGAATGGGTTAGTCATTTTGTCATAAACCTTTTTTTTTGGTTTGAATTATTTTGCATTTTCTCCTATCAGTATCATGGCCTTTTATACCTGATTATTAGATGGTATGGGATTTGCTCATTGTTGGCTGCCATATTGTGGCCTAATATAGTAACGCTGAAATCCACATTAGTTGGATAACTGTCTCATTTGTAATCATTCAACATCTATTTTAAACCATTCTTAAATCAAACTTCTCAGCGCTGCTGTTTTCTGATATGTCATGTGATCGTCAGGTTCGATGATTGATTGATTGGTGTTTGCTTTATGCCGCATGAGCACAAAAAGGCTATATCGCGGCGAGACAATCAGATACCATCGTAGTTCTGATCATAAAAGATGCCAACTAGAGATCAGCTGTCAGAAAGACCCTTCCTAACCTATTAAAAACTATCATGCTGCATTGATGATAATATCTTGGTGTAAATTAGATACCATATAGAGGGTTATTTTCGCAGGTGTAAATTTTTTCTTATTTTAGCGGATAGAACAAAATCTCATATACCTTATTCAATGAAAATCGTGAAATTTTCCACCCGCGAAGATAACCAGCTTTACAGTATAACCTTTGGGGTAACCCCCTAAAGGTGTATCTAATACTAAGAAGCCGTGTTTTAGAGTAAGGTAAATAATTGTTATTATATAATCATGAACTCTTATTTAACAATTGATCAACAAAGACATTATCATTTTGATTAACAGGTTATAATAACCGTTATTACAAATATTTTTTTTCCATTCCCGTTATTGACTTTTCAAACCAAAATGTTATTTTTACTGATAATAGAAGTTAAACATGGAGTTAATGGAAAATTATGACAATATGTGCTCAATTAAATCTCTATTAAAATATGCATTTTACGTATCATAAATCCATTTGAAAAAAAAAGAATTTAGATCTGTTTGTGAATAATGAAAATTCAGAAGTTATTGCGATGTTTTTATTAAAATGATAAATGTGACAGTTTCAAGTTCATAATAACAAGTTTTCACATTCATTATTTATTTCGATTTTTCTTTTATATCATTGTTGTAATCACAGTAGTTAAATTTCATGTTTTTAACCAGTATTTGAGGATTATTCATAATGAATGCACACATTATTTTTTAATCAACAGTACTTAAAACTGATTTTCACTTTGTGCTCATACATGTACTACTGTAATTTGTAATAAGTCACTCCCAGCATGAGCTCAATACTATAACAGTGGCAGATCCAGAGGGGGGTTTCCAGTGGTTGGATCCCCCAGTCTTTTTTTTCGATCAATGCATTTGAATGGGGACATATGGTTGGAACTCCCCTTTATCCTGGGTTGGAAACACCCTTTTGAAAATGGCTTGATTGGTCCATGTATAACATTACTAGGATATTGTATAATAATTGTATGTCATCTATGTTAATTGACTGTATTCAGTAACAGCTGTAGTCCAGCATACTGGTCAGTTTTCTCAGATTATTATTGATTGTCTTTAATTGATATTGATATTAATATCAACTATCATAATATTACAATATTACACAGTTACTGGCCCACATATAAGAATTTTATTTATTTAAATTATGTCGTAGGACCAGGAAAAATTAACCATTATGCTCCAGGGTTAAAATGTTGATTTATAGGGTTTTGAGTTGAAAGATTTTATATATTTACATGCAATACAAGATAAAGTATGTGTTCCAATTATTATCTAGAAGAGTCCATTGTACCCTGACTGATGATAATTTGCTTATTGCTTATATTATATGGTTAACTAGCTACTAACTGCTCATTATTGAAAGCCATATAGTGACCTGGGAGAGAGTCTTTTTGGCTTTCACACCAAATCTTCTTATTTTTATGCCCCATTTATGGGCATTGTGTTTTCTGGTTTATGTTTGTACATTCATCCGTCCGCCTGACCCGCTTCAGGTTAAAGTTTTTGGTTAAAGTTTTTGGTCGAGGTAGTTTTTTTTATGAAATTGAAGTCCAATCAACTTGAAACTTAGTACACATGTTCCCTATGATATGATCTTTTTAATTTTAATGCCAAATTTGAGTTTTTACCTCAATTTCACGGTCCAATGAACGTAGAAAATGACATACTTTGAACACATTCTTGTTAGATTTTCATTTTCAGACATTACATATATTCTTGGAGGCTTTAAATGCTATTTTTATCTTTGCGATATTGAGAAAAATCCTGTTTAATTCATATAAAAAATTTCAAAATGCAAGTTTAAGTTATTGCGATGATAGCCTGTAGCATTTTTCGCAATAATGAAAACATCACAAAAATTTCTGAATTTACAGTAACCTCAAAAATATTTCTCATGTCAATACTGACCTTATAGAGACTTTAACAGAATTAAACAAAGTTAAGTTTGATTACCATATGTTACCATGAAGTGATAGATTAATTCAATCTTCAAAATTATATTAGTGCATAAGTTCAAAAGTATTGCTATAAAAAATAAGGATCTATGATATCGACCAGTCTGAAAGTCAAAATGATGTGGTTATAAGCACCATAGGTCACTATAAAGCATTCATCAATGAGCAAAACCCATACAGTTATTGTTTATATAAGTAATTATTAGTCTGCCTGTATCAAAGTTTTTTTTATAGATGTAACCCGAATAATTCAGCCAATGTATTCTGCTGTTCTGCATTGGCTATATTAATGTCTAAGGACCTATAGTCAATTGAAAATCATCAATTATATTTTTTTAAATTGGCTCTTGATTTACCTACCAGGGTATTTGGTATCGTTAAGCTTTCACACAGTGAGCACCAATCAAAATATTTTAATTGCAACACTTTTTATGTCCCACCTACAATAGTAGAGGGGCATTTTGTTTTCTGGTCTGCATCCATCCGTTCGTTCTTCTGTTCGTTCGTCTGATCAACCGTTTGTCTGTCTGCCCGCTTCAGGTTAAAGTTTTTGGTCGTCAAGGTAGTTTTTGATGAATCTGAAGTCCAAGCAGTTTGAAACTTAGTACACATGTTCCTTATGATATGATCTTTCTAATTTTAAATAATATTGAGAAACCCGTACAGAAATTGCTAACAAAAGCACATTAGTTTCACATGTGAAGCACATGAGATGCAAGTAAGAATTGTATGCAAATCAGGTTGCTCATATGTGCAGTTTGGTAGTTCATATGTGCCCACAAAAATCTAACATAATGCTCACATGTGCAATTCAAACCTCAGGTGATCTTTTATCATCCATGTTAGTTTTATGTTAGTTTTGTACTTTGAAAAGTTTTTCCATTCTTCTAACCATTCAAAACTAACCTACATCATTGCTCATATGAGCTTTTTCAAAATGACATGCCCAGTCATGTACTTCCTGTAAATTCAAATTCATGAAAAGCATGCAATAAATGAAGGTAGATGGATATGGAAAATGTTAAGTCCTATATTGTGCTATTTGAAGAAAGGCATTGTTGAAATCTGATAAAACCAGTGTGGCTGTGGTTAATTATTTGTAAGTTATCATTTCTATTTCATTATTTTCATTTTTGTGTCAGATTTTGAAATATATTACAATTTTAAGTCCTTTATGGGAATATATATACAGGTTGCTTCAAAATAAGTACTACATGTATAAAGATTTTTCCTTTTAAACTTTTTGAAATACAGTACTTATTAATCAAAGACATTCATTGTGTACTAAACTTGCAAGTCCCTCTATTAGTTTTATAATGTAATGTTATGTTTTTAGTCATGATCATTATTGTTTAAATGATAAAAAAAAAAAAAAAAAAGATATGAAAATCATAATTAACTGACAATAATTAAAGAATCCCTCTTTTAACATGATGTATCAGTTATTTTATTTTCAACTGAATTATTTAAGATTTTCATTTAAATTTGAAAAATATTCCTTTTTTAAAGGAGCCATTTTGTTTTGGTCAACTATAATATTCACGTGTGCAACATGTTAGCAACTGCTCATATGAGCAATCTAATAAAATGCACATGTGAAACAAAAGCTCATATGAGCAGTTGCACGTGAGGTTTTTAACATGCAAATTAGGTTAGTTTCATATGTGCAATTTTTTTGCTCACAAAATGCTCACCTAATTTGCATGTTAAAAAACTCGTGTGCAATCATGTTAGTTTCTAACGTGAGCATCTTATGTGCAACTTATGTGCAACATGTTAGCACTTTTTGGTAAGGGAAGGAAATGGGGAATGTGTCAAAGGGACAACAACCGACCATAGAGCAGACAACAGCTGAAGGCCACCAATGGGTCCTCAATGTAGCGAGAAACTCCTGCACCCATAGGAGTCCTTCAGCTGGCCCCTTATGAAATATGTATACTAGTACAGTGATAATGGACGTCATACTAAACTCCCAATTATACACAAGAAACTAAAATTAAAAATCAAAGAAGACTAACAAAGGCCAGAGGCTCCTGACTTAGGAAAGGCACAAAATTGCAGCGGTGTTAAACATGTTTATGAGACCTGGTATTAGAAAAGTAAATGCATAACAATACGCACATTAAAATTCAGTTTAAGAGAAGTCCGAGTCCGATGTCAGAAGATGTAATAAAAGAAAATAAATAAAATGACAATAATACATAAATAACAACAGACTACTAGCAGTTAACTGACATGCCAGCTCCAGACCTCAATTAAACTGATTGAAAGATTATGCATAATTTGGCTTTAATATTGATTCATTTATAGGGTCTTTGCATCGGAACTAAACACATTTATTTTTAAAAAACAGTTGTTGGCATGACACACAGGTATAATTTTAATATGTTGTTACTGCCAACTAAATGAAGGTCAAGTTAAATAATGGCGATTTTGACTTTTACCGTTCAGGAGTTATGGTTCTTGAAAGATTGAAAAATGGAGTTTCCAGTCGTGTCCGTGCATTTACGCATGAACTGTTCTACCAATGCTTCCCAAATTTTAATATGTTGTTACTGATGACAAAATGGAGGTCAAGTTCAATAATGACGATTTTGACTTTTACCGTTCAGGAGTTATGGTTCTTGAAAGATTGAAAAATGGTGTTTCCAGTCGTGTCCGTGCATTTTCTCATGAACCATTCAACCAAAGCTTTTGAAATTTTTATATGTTGTTACTGATGACAAAATAGAGGTCAAGTTTAATAATGGCTATTTTGACTTTTACCATTCAGGAGTTATGGTTCTTGAAAGATTGAAAAATGAAGTTTCCAGTCGTGTCCGTGCATTTACGCATGAACTGTTCTACCAATGCTTCCCAAATTTTAATATGTTGTTACTGATGACAAAATGGAGGTCAAGATCAATAATGACGATTTTGACTTTTACCGTTCAGGAGTTATGGTTCTTGAAAGATTGAAAAATGGTGTTTCCAGTCGTGTCCATGCATTTTCTCATGAACCATTCAACCAAAGCTTTTGAAATTTTTATATGTTGTTACTGATGACAAAATAGAGGTCAAGTTCAATAATGACGATTTTGACTTTTACCGTTCAGGAGTTATGGTTCTTGAAAGATCGTAAAATGGCGTTTCCATTCACGTTGTTGCATTTACTCATGAACCATTCAATCTAAGCTTTTCAAATTTTGATATGTTGATACTGATGACAAAATGGAGGTCAAATTTGATATTGACCATTTTCACTTTCACATTCATCAGTAATGGTTCTTGTGATATTGCCAGGACACAAATAAATGTTAATAAATCCGGTTTGCTGTCATTGTGACAGCCTCTTGTTTATTTTAGTTTCTTGTGTATAAATTCAGATCTACTTGTGTGCATTTTTTATTGCAATTTTGTCATTTGAGTCTTAAATATGATTTTAATTTTTGCGATATTGAGAAAAATTCTGTTTTAATTGATATACAAAATTTCAAAATGTGAGTTTAGATTATTGCGATTATAAACCTGTTCAATTTTTCGCAATAATAAAAACAATATTGCAATAATTTCTGAATTTACAGTATTAAAATTCTATATTTGTAGGTCTGAAGATCATATATAGTTATTGCAATTCTTTACTTGTAGGCTTGCGGATCAGAATCTTTAATCTGCTGATCAAGCTTCTGTCATGTGTACTTTACTTAGTCCGAGTCGGCTTTGATACAGTAGAAATTTGGTAAGTTGAAATATGAATCTCTAAAGCTATGGTAAAACATTTTTTGTATCAGCTTTACCTTTAAGGTATATTGTTTTTACAATTTTGATATTTTTTTATTAACAACCCTGCATACCATCAGTAATAGTGACTCTACTTTCACTTGACCACTAAGGCGTTGGTTCAGCAGCTTCTTATCTTAATTTTGATAAAAGTATTCCTGAAGAAGCCAATTTATGAAAGACCTATTATTGGTTGTTAAGTTTAACATACATGTATTTCATTTTCAAGGAGAATAAGATCCTGGTACCTATAAATCATGCTTCATTTGTTTTGGAAGTTAATTTTGAAAATGAGATGTTGTAGTGTGATTACCAATGAGACAACTCTACACAAGAGACCAAATGATGTGGACATAAAAAACTATAGGTAACTGTATGACCTTCAAAAATGTGCAAAACTTATACTGCATAGTCAGCTATAAAATGCCCTGAAAAGACATATGTAAACTAATTTAAACAAGAAAACTAACGGCCTAATTTATGGACAAAACTATAAACGAAAAACAAACATCATAAACAAACGACAACCACTGAATTACAGGCTCTTTAAGTTTGTTCAAATATCAAGATATAAGGAAGTTCTTTCAATAGACCATTGATTTTTGTCATGTGTATATGCTGTTCAATTAGCATACCTGTATCAGTTTAAAAGGTATTAATTAAGCAGAGACTATCAGTCAAGCTTTATCAATGTATAATTTGTTCTTTGCTAAAATTGCTGATGAAGCATAACCTAGGATTGGTGATCATTGATAAGATGTGAATGCTGTTGACTGTTGTATTAACTTAAGAACATTGTTAGAACATTGTTTGACCTCCTCTTCAGTTAAGCTCTATTGCGTTCTGTCTAATTGCTTAGTGTAAAGTTTTCTGATCCAGGAAACTTGAGATGTATTTGATAAATGATATCCACATCCATATACAGAGATTGCAATTATTGGTTGTTATCCAGTATTAGACTTCCTTAAAGGATTCCATATTCAGAACATGATTTTCTGATTTTGCTTCCCACTGAATGGCCCTGAGGATAGAGTCTTCATCTCTTCAATATATAAATGATAAAAAATGTATTGATATTTATTAAAAAAAAAATTGTTTTACACTTTCATTTTCTGATGTTTTGATTGTAATCAATCTTGACAACTTGTTTTCTTTGCTTGTTCATACTGAATTTAATATATATAGATTTGATATTGAAGCAGATATACACGTCTTAAGGTGACACATATCCTTTTATAATGGTTAAACCAGGAACCAGTATGAGTGATCAGTAAATTATATACATGTCTATACTGTTCCCAAGATAACCACTACTGTGGACAATACAATATATATTGATAGGTATATATTATATATACATCTCGTTTGACAGGGATACTTTATTGTGTTTTCTGATTCTAATTAATACACAAAACCTTCTGGCCAATATTCATACTTAAAATTTCTATAGATGCCAGATTATTATTGTCTTTGCGGTTGTTCACATAATGTTGCATGATTAAGAGTACTATATACACGTTCAAACAGAATCGGGTATCATATCACTATCAATAATTAATCAGTTTAGAACCGTTAGATACTTTTATCTATCCAAGTATGGAGAATTTATGATGTAAAACTTAATCTATTGCACATCAAATACCCAATTCCATACTTAGCATAGGAAATGACTTTTAACTCTCATATGGCTAATATTTCACATGCTTAGCTTTCACATCATGTGACATTAATACCCTCTTCCATACTAAGCATAGGAAATGACGTTTAGCTCTAATATGGATAAGATTTCACATGCTTAGCTTTCACATCATGTGACATTAATACCTGATTCCATACTAAGCATAGGAAATGACTTTTAACTCTCATATGGCTAATATTTCACATGCTTAGCTTTCACATCATGTGACATTAATACCCTCTTCCATACTAAGCATAGGAAATGACGTTTAGCTCTAATATGGATAAGATTTCACATGCTTAGCTTTCACATCATGTGACATTAATACCCTCTTCCATACTAAGCATAGGAAATGACGTTTAGCTCTAATATGGATAAGATTTCACATGCTTAGCTTTCACATCATGTGACATTAATACCTGATTCCATACTAAGCATAGGAAATGACGTTTAGCTCTAATATGACTAAGATTTCACATGGCTTAGCTTTCACATCATGTGACATTAATACCTGATTCCATACTAAGCATAGGAAATGACGTTTAGCTCTAATATGGCTAAGATTTCACATGGCTTAGCTTTCACATCATGTGACATTAATACCCAATTCCATACTAAGCATAGGAAATGACGTTTAGCTCTAATATGGCTAAGATTTCACATGGCTTAGCTTTCACATCATGTGACATTAATACCCGATTCCATACTAAGCATAGGAAATGACTTTTAACTCTTATATGGCTAATATTTCACATGGCTTAGCTTTCACATCATGTGACATTAATACCTGATTCCATACTAAGCATAGGAAATGACGTTTAGCTCTAATATGACTAAGATTTCACATGGCTTAGCTTTCACATCATGTGACATTAATACCTGATTCCATACTAAGCATAGGAAATGAGATTTAGCTCTAATATGGCTAAGATTTCACATGGCTTAGCTTTCACATCATGTGACATTAATACCCAATTCCATACTAAGCATAGGAAATGACGTTTAGCTCTAATATGGCTAAGATTTCACATGGCTTAGCTTTCATATCATGTGACATTAATACCCGATTCCATACTAAGCATAGGAAATGACTTTTAACTCTCATATGGCTAAGATTTCACATGGCTTAGCTTTCACATCATGTGACATTAATACCTGATTCGATACTAAGCATAGGAAATGACTTTTAACTCTCATATGGCTAAGATTTCACATGGCTTAGCTTTCACATCATGTGACATTAATACCCGATTCGATACTAAGCATAGGAAATGACTTTTAACTCTCATATGGCTAAGATTTCACATGCTTAGCTTTCACATCCCGATTCTATAATAAGCATACAAAATGACTTTTAGCTCTCACATGGCTTAGATTTCACATCATGTAACATGGCTTATCTCTCACATGGCTATATATAAGCTTTCAAATGACTCATACATTTCTAAGCTCTCAAAAGGCTTTAATGTGAATGGCTGAACCATGTGACTTTAAAAGTAACTTACACTTGAACTTGAACATTAAATAATTTAGAGAGCGAGAAATATGCATTATATAGTATATAAGCTAAGTGGAAGCTAATTCTTATACATGATAGCAATTTTGATAGGTGCAATTTCATAGACAATACATAATTCATGAAAATAAGTACAGTTACAGTTCATTTTGTTAAACATATTGTAATCTTAATTGAAAATTGAAAAACAGAAGATTTATATTTGAGTCAAGTCCAAAAGAGCTGTCTAGCTAGAATTGTATTTGCCTTGTCAGAATGTAGACATTTTGCCATCCAAATCTAATCATTGGTTAGGAAATAAAGACAAACAATAGATCATTTCAATCTTATTTTACTTTGATAGCAAGATCAGATAAACCCCTTAGAATAATTAGTTTTAGGTCTTGTTGCTATGACATTTCTGTAAGTCTTCAGTAAAATTGAGTTTTTGATTATTTTCTGAAATCTTCACCACCACGAACACGACAAGGATAATTAGCATGTAACTAGGTATACATTTAAATCGTTATATCAGGCAAATACTGCTCCAACCTTATCCTTAGTTTCTTATCAAATATTGAGAATTTAAAGTCCTAATTAAATAAAAGCATCTTTGAACTTTTGATAGGTTTTGGAAAATAAAATAAAGATTCTTAGTACTCAAATAGTACTTATATATACAAACAGATATTGACTACTGAAAACTAACATATCTCCTTAGATATTTTGTTTCACGTTTTATCGACCCTAAAGCCCACTTTAATAATTGCTGCATAAATTTCAAATTTTCTTGAAGTAGTTGAATAAGGAAAAATAAAAGATTTTCATATTTTTTTATGATTTAATTAGTTGATTTACAGTACACAGAAGAGCCAAAACTTTCGTATATGTTTACAAATTTTGTTGAACTAGTTAATTTTGCATTTTTCATGTTAGTACTGTAAATTTAGAAATTATTGCGTTCATTTATTTTCTTATTATTGCAATATAGCCATCCAGTCGTATTATTGGAATTAATAAAAACCTCTCAATAATTTCTGAATTTACAGTTCCCTGATGAAATTGTCTGGTCAATCTTCTATCACATGATGAGCTTCCTAACCCTTTTATTAAGAATTTGATGTATAATAATGATATTAATTAAGTACCATGATTATATACCATATGTATATTGTGTTTGCGTGACAGAGGATCCCATATAATCCTATCAATTTGTTTCAGTAAATGTCAGAGCTCTAATTTTAGTTGAGGATCAACTTTTATTTATAAGTTCTCACAGTCAATCATTTCTCAATAATAAAAGATCTATATAGCAAATCACTGTCTATATTATTTGAGTTAAATTCACAATTTCTTTTTTTAAATTCAGTCAAAAACAATCATAAATCTATTTTATCATGTCAAAAGATAGGACATTAGTCTTGTAGCATATTCTAAGTAAAGTTAACATCTAAAAATATATGATTAATAGCAATCAGTCTCTGTTGTTATAACGTCATTATAAGGGGTCTCATTGGGGGTTCCGATCCCGGATCCCGCTTACTGTTTTGTCAGATTCACGTATCTCGCTTACACTATCTACGTAAGCAATTCTAAGTTTTTTGTCATTTCCCGGGTCCCGCTAGACCTCATTTTCCGTTTTCACGACACAATAATTTGACTTTTACGTGTCACGCTTACAAAAATTCGGCAATCCCGTGTCACGCTTAGACCCTAATGAGACCCACATTATATTTAAACCAATAGATAATTAAAGTGCATTGAACATTCATCATTTTGTCAAGGATATATCTCTCTTAAAACCTTCTGGAAATAATGGTAGAAACATTATTTTGCTTGTAATCCCTCATACATATTCTTGTAGTTGATCTCATAAGTCTGATGAATAAAAGACAGTTTATATATCTTTAAATGGTTATGTAATGTTGAACAATTAAAAAAATTCGTGGTTCTTTAAATGGTTATGTAATGTTGAACAATTAAAAAAATTCGTGGTTCCTCCTGAACCAGCGTAATCTAGGAAAAATTGTTATCTAACTAATAATATAGTTAATCTACAGAACATTAAAACTCAATTTAATAAAAAAATATAACTAATCCAAGAAACTGGCAAATATTCAACTCAGACAATATTGATAATTGACAAATGCACTTTGTGCATTCGTGTATTACTGCAGTATGTTGATTGGTTGCTGCTTGAGCATTTTTTAACATTCAAATTCTTGATTCTTTGATAAGTTATACATTCCTAGTCTATATTCATTTTTAAACACAAAAAACAACATATATGTGGGGGTTTAAATATATTTTGAATTTCCAATAGCAGGAATTGAATATAAATAATATAAAAAAAATATAGCCTACAAATGGAGCTATTGTTATCAATAGTATACTCAATTATAACAATTATTGAATATTAAGGTAACGATGTAGCTTCACTGAATGTTTGATAAAGGATATCCTCAATTAAAACATTTATCTAATGTCATAAAAACACACTGAATGTTTAGTTAATGATAAAGCAATGATATGAATGCTTGATACACTGTATTATAATAAACCAAATACAAATTGTGTTTTTGCAGGATTATCTTATATTTATTATACCCCCGCTTTAAAAAAGGGGGGGTATACTGTTTTACCTCTGTCTGTCCGTCAGTCCGTCCGTCAGTCCGTCCATCAGTCCGTCAGTCCGTCCGTCAGTCAGTCCGTCCCATGAAACTTTCGTCACATTTTTCTCAGGAACTACACATCCACCCTTTCTGTAATTTGGTATCAACATTTATATATGTCAGCCATACCGTGTGATGCGTTTTCAGATTCATCACTTGACAACTTCCTGTTCAGTCCGTCCGTCAGTCCGTCCATCAGTCCGTCAGTCCGTCCGTCAGTCAGTCCGTCCCATGAAACTTTCGTCACATTTTTCTCAGGAACTACACATCCACCCTTTCTGTAATTTGGTATCAACATTTATATATGTCAGCCATACCGTGTGATGCGTTTTCAGATTCATCACTTGACAACTTCCTGTTTACCGAACACTTGTCTGATTTTACACATTATAGCCAAGTTGAAAATTTTCGTCACATTTTTCTCAGGAACTACAATACAAGGATTTCTGAAATTTGGTTTCAGGATTTATATAAGTCAGCTATACCGTGTGATGCGTTTTCAGATTCATCACTCGACAACTTCCTGTTTACCGAACACTTGTATGATTTTACACATGATAGCCAAGTTGAAAATTTTCGTCACATTTTTCTCAGGAACTACAATACAAGGATTTCTGAAATTTGGTTTCAGGATTTATATAAGTCAGCTATGCCGTGTGATGCGTTTTCAGATTCATCACTCGACAACTTCCTGTTTACCGAACACTTGCATATTTTTACACTATTAATATTATCCACTTGCGGCGGGGGTATCATCAGTGAGCAGTAGCTCGCAGTTTCACTTGTTCATTCATTAAGTTATATTAGATTGATGTTATACCAAGATAGAGGGTCTTCTCATTACCAGAAAGTGTCATCTCATTTTATTAAAACCTGATAAAGTGTCATCTCATTTACACCAATTGATAAAGTGTAATCACATTACACCAAACCTAGACAAAGTATCACCTGATAACACCAAACCTAGAAAAAGTATCACCTTATTGCACAAAACCTAGATAAAGTATCACTTTATTACACTAAATCTAAATAAAATAACACTGCATGACCACAAAATGTGATAAAATATTATTTCATTACACCAAAACTTGATTAATGTGTCACCTTATTACACCAAAATTTGAAATCAAAGTGTCACCTCATTACACAAAACCTAGATAATGGGTCACCTTATTACACCAAAACTTGAAATCAAAGTGTCAACTCATTACACAAAACCTAGATAAAGTGTCATGTCATTACACCAAAACTTGATAAAGTGTCATCTCATTACACCAAACCTAGATAAAGGCCAGTACTCAAAAAGCTTAAATTGGACCCCTGCCTCAGTACCACAAAACTTGATTAAATATCACTTTATTACACCAAAAATTGATAAAGGGTAACCTTATTGCCCTAAAACTTGAAACTGAAGTGTCATCTCATTCACAAAACCTAGTTAGAATGTCATCACACTACACCAAACCTAATTTATGTGTTGCATAATTACACGAACTCAAAATAAATGTCCCTTTATTAAACCAAACCTAGATAAAGTATCACTCCAATTCACCAAACTTTGATAAAGTGTCATCTCATTACACAAAACCTTCAAATAGAGTGTCATCTGGTTCACCAAATTTTTATAAAAGGTAATCTCATTACAGAAAACCTAGATAAAGTGTCATCCATTTTACCAACTTTGATAAAGTGTCACCTCATTACAACAAAACTTAGATAATGTGTCACCTTATTCACCAAATATTTATAAAAGTAACCTTATTACACAAAACTTAGATAATGTGTCACCCAATTCACCAAACTTTTATAAAATGTAACCTCATTACAACTAAACTTTAATAATGTGTCACCTAATTCACTAAATATTTATAAAGTGTCACCTTATTACACAAAACTTAGATAATGTGTCACCCAATTCACCAAACTTTTATAAAAGGTAACCTCATTACAACTAAACTTAGATAATGTGTCACCTAATTCACCAAATATTTATAAAGTGTCACCTTATTACACAAAACTTAGATAATGTGTCACCCAATTCACCAAACTTTTATAAAAGGTAACCTCATTACAATAAACTTAGATAATGTGTCACCTAATTCACCAAATATTTATAAAGTGTCACCTTATTACACAAAACTTAGATAATGTGTCACCCAATTCACCAAACTTTTATAAAAGGTAACCTCGATCATTACACCAAACTAAGATACAGTGTCATCTCAGTACAACAAAAACAAAGATAAATTGTCTTGATTAAAATTTTATTGGATTGAGTAAAAATATTGTATTGTTTGTGTTTCAAGTCAGTTTGAAGAGAAATAGAAAATCAACAAAGCTTTTACTGTTAAGTGCCAAAAAAGTTTTGGTTTTAAACTTAATGAAACTCATCATGATGAAATGAAATAAAGCAAATGGCCTCAAAATTACATTTACTTAAAAGATTTCAAAAGTTTAAGTAAATAGAAATCTTCTGTGCATTGAACCTCTATAATGGATAAAACTAACTTTGTTTTGTGAATAACATATGGAAGACTTACAGATTATTAATGTAGACATCTTGTCATAAATCTCTTCATGGCTTCTGTTTTTCCATTTCCTATTAAAACATATCAATTCTTCCATTAGAAAGCTTTATACTAATGACCTGTAAGTATATATTGAAAACCTTGTCAAAACGATGTTATATTAAGAATATGAAATCTTATAAAAATCAGAAACATATTAAGTCACTCATTGTAGAACTTTTCTCTGCTTTTCTATTTTTTGTCAATTAGAGAGCCAAATATAGCCAGAATGTTATTAGCTTGAGGACTGGTATTATTCAAAGAGAATAACCGATTTTACACTCCGATACATTATGTTTTTTTGGTAAATGATTTTCAACAACAAAAAGATTCTGGATTATAACATTTTTTACATCAAATACTTCTGGAATATTACACTGTTAAATATATTTATGTTTACTTTATTTTCTCAGTACTGATAAGTTCACTTTGAATATTAATATTTACCTTGGGGAAACAGCTTCCTATTTCTTAATTACCTCATTTACCTGAATTTCCTTACATTTTCTTAGGAACAATTTTGGTTCAATATATGAAATTCTTTAAAATAGCATTGATGAAATTTGAATATTGATCATTATGCAAAAAAATTGTTGAAGTAACTTTAAGAAATGTTTAAGTTCATCTGAAATGCTGTTCTTTTATTCTTAAAGAAGTATATTGCTTCCTCAGGTAATCACTGGTTTTAAATTTTTACTCCAAATAACATCTAATTAGTGTAAAATATGTGAAAAAAATACATATCACATATAAATAAGAAGATAGGGTACGCCTACCAATAAGACAACTCTCCATCCAAGTAATAAAAAGTTAACAATTATTATAGGTCAAAATATGGCCATCAACCTAGAGCCTTGGCAAGCTAAAAAAGCCCCAAAATGAATAGTGTTAAATAATTCATTAGGAAACCAACGATCTGATCTATATAAAAAACGAGAAACACAAACTATTATTTCACACAATTTTTAGATTTTGAGACATTGTCTCTCAAAGACTGAAAATATGAAATAAATTTGATGCACACAGAAGTATATTGATTTATTATTGATTGCAGGGTTCTCAAATTTAATTGTTGGAATTAGTTGATGAAACAAAGCATCAAAAATTAATCATTATAGGATGTTTAGACACTTTTGTTGATTTGAGTCATTTTTTATGCAATTATTCTTCGATTTTGGAGGAAATATGATATGAATATTCATAGATGCACTTCCTTAAATATGAATTTGATTACATTTTAACTAATTTTAATAATTCTTCTGTCATATTTCGATTTCAGTTATCTTCCAGTGATGAACATATATTGGTATAAATATCCCTTAGTAGTTATAGCTGTGAGTTTGATATCAGAGAAAAACCTCCCATCAGCTTAATCGATTACCATGGTGCTGTAAAAAAATTGGCTTGATTAGAAATTGTCATCTGATTTGTTTTTGTAATGAGACAGTCAGTGGTTTATTTTATGTGTCTACCCACCTTATAACCTTGAGAAAAAAACTTGTTTTCTTTTTGTAGTCTCAATTTGCATCGCTATTTTGTAGACTTCAATTTTGTCATGATCAGGGTAATATAATCATTCTGGACTGCTTTTATTATTTGAAAACTTTTATATCCTCTTGATATTTTTGTTGTTGATTAAGTTAGCTGTCTCAGTTTTAATTGATTGTAAATTAAGACTCCTGGCATTTTTAGCTCACCTTTTCCCATCACTTTGCGTCCGGCGTCCGTCGTCCTGCGTCCGTCATCGTTAACTTTTACAAAAATCTTCTCCTCTGAAACTACTGGGCCAAATCAAACCAAACTTGGCCACAATCATCATTGGGATATCTAGTTTAAAAAATGTGTGGCGTGACCCGGTCAACCAACCAAGATGGCCGCCACGGCTAAAAATAGAACATAGGGGTAAAATGCAGTTTTTGGCTTATAACTCAAAAACCAAAGCATTTAGAGCAAATCTGACATGGGGTAAAAATGTTTATCAGGTCAAGATCTATCTGCCCTGAAATTTTCAGATGAATCGGTCAATCGGTTGTTGGGTTGCTGCCCCTGAATTGGTAATTTTGAAGAAATTTTGCTGTTTTTGGTTATTATCTTGAATATTATTATAGTTAGAGATAAACTGTAAACAGCAATAATGTTCAGCAAAGTAAGATCTACAAATAAGTCAACATGACCAAAATGGTCAGTTGACCCGTTTAGGAGTTATTGCCCTTTATAGTCAATTTTTAACCATTTTTCGTTAATTAAAGTAATCTTTTACAAAAATCTTCTCCTCTGAAACTACTTGGCCAAATTAATCCAAACTTGGCCACAATCATCTTTGGGGTATCTAGTTTAAAAAATGTGTGGCGTGACCTGGTCAACCAACCAAGATGGCCGCCACGGCTAAAAATAGAACAAAGGGGTAAAATGCAGTTTTTGGCTTATAACTCAAAAACCAAAGCATTTTGAGGAAATCTGACATGGGATAAAATGTTTATCAGGTCAAGATCTATCTGCCCTAAAATTTTCAGATGAATCGGTCAATCGGTTGTTGGGTTGCTGCCCCTGAATTGGTAATTTTGAGGAAATTTTGCTGTTTTTGGTTATTATCTTGAATATTATTATAGATAGAGATAAACTGTAAACAGCAATAATGTTCAGCAAAGTAAGATCTACAAATAAGTCAACATGACCAAAATGGTCAGTTGACCCGTTTAGGAGTTATTGCCCTTTATAGTCAATTTTTAACCATTTTTCGTAAATTAAAGTAATCTTTTACAAAAATCTTCTCCTCTGAAACTACTTGGCCAAATTAATCCAAACTTGGCCACAATCATCTTTGGGGTATCTAGTTTAAAAAATGTGTGGCGTGACCTGGTCAACCAACCAAGATGGCCGCCACCGCTAAAAATAGAACATAGGGGTAAAATGCAGTTTTTGGCTTATAACTCAAAAACCAAAGCATTTTGAGGAAATCTGACATGGGATAAAAATGTTTATCAGGTCAAGAACTATCTGCCCTGAAATTTTCAGATGAATCGTTCAATCGGTTGTTGGGTTGCTGCCCCTGAATTGGTAATTTTGAAGAAATTTTGCTGTTTTTGGTTATTATCTTGAATATTATTATAGTTAGAGATAAACTGTAAACAGCAATAATGTTCAGCAAAGTAAGATCTACAAATAAGTCAACATGACCTAAATGGTCAATTGACCCCTTAAGGAGTTATTGCCCTTTATAGTCAATTTTTAACAATTTTCATTAATTTGGTAAATTTATGTAAATTTTTACCAAATATAGTTCTCTGTTACTAATGGGCAAAGTTCATGATAGATATAATTGTAAGAAGCAAAATCGTTCAGTAAAGTAAGAACTTCAAACACATCACCATCACCAAAATACAATTTTGTCATGAATCCATTTGTGTCCTTTGTTTAATATGCACATAGACCAAGGTGAGCGACACAGGCTCTTTAGAGCCTCTAGTTTTTTTTTACTGGTAGAAAAATAATTGGAACATGTACTGTTGATTTATTATTTGTTGGATAAGTGAACCCCGAAATGAAATGTTCAACGAATTTAAAAAAATCTGTAGGCATGTATGTTAAAACCACAAATTAAATCTCCATGAAAATGTAAGTTTTCAACAAAAATTGGTACCAACGATACTAAGTGAGTCCACAGTATTTTGTTGCAAATGTGTAAAACATTATCTTTAATCATTTAACTATACATTATATAAATTTGAAAAAAGTGAAATTAGATGACTGTAAAGTGGGCTAGAATGGGATAAAACATGTAAAAAGTACCCAGAAAATAAGCTTGTATACTGTAAGATCCCAATATTTTAGTAAGACTACACAACAGTCATATTCATAAACTAAATTTATTTGATGTTAACATTCTAAAGATTGAATGTCATCTTTATGTTTCTGCCAGACTAATTTCAGATTTAACAATAGAATAGTGAGTCTGGGATACAACAGACTTAATTTATGACTTCCCTGTCATTCAATAAGCCAACTGAAGTCTATAAGAGAAAGGTTCCACAAGTAAAATCAAATTAAACAAGCACTAATAGGTGTTATTTCCTATACAATCTAATTTGGAAAATTCTTTCTAAATGTCATCTGAAAAATTGCTATAATTTGTGATAGAATGATGACAAAAAAAGGAAATGTATGTGACAACCCCTTTCTGTTTATGATGATTTGATCTTTAATAATGAGGCAGTTTTTCCCCGATTAGAGTTGTCATATTGTTTGATATAAAACATCACATACTGACACAATACGCATGATCATGAAAATGTGCGGAGCTTGTATGGAACACGGATAAAATATTTATTAACGTATATTCCCTGTACACTTGCTTTACTCTATTTCATTGAGGTGTTTTGTGTTACTGAAATTAACTTTCATAATTAATGTTGTCATGAGACCTTCCAAGAGGGATTTATGTTATGATCTAGAGGCAACATTGCGTAATGTCAGTTTGAAAATTTTATAATCTTAATCGCTTCTTCTGGATTATACTGAAATTTAAGGTCCTTCTGGATAATACTGAACTTTAAGTGATAAATTTGTTTGTCATATATTGCTGGATCAACCATTGTAAGTGTGAGTCATTAGGTAAATCAAAGTGAAGTTCAATACTCAGAACCAGAGCAGTATATGTCTATTCACTTGGAAATCTATTTACTAATAGTAGTTATAACAATATACAAGCTAATCGGACTCCTTAGTCATTATAGTCCAACCATGTGTCATGTTTGCAGATATGAATATAAAATGATAAATAAATCTGATAAAAATAAAACAATGGGTCTGTCCTGTATGCAAACAAATTTTTTGAATATTTCATTGAATGGGGGGAGCATTGAATTCCTCTCAGTTGTTATAAATAGGATGTCCGATTATTTATGGAAACTCAATGAATTCTCCCATTATGTCATGTTTGCATTAAGTCATTTCTATTGGAAAACCCCAAAGGAGTAGGTCCAGTAAGACCCCTTTTTGGCCTTAAAATATAGCAGTTTAACAAAATTGTTAAAAAGTAATCTTTTAGTTATTTATTGGACAGTAGAAAGCTTCTGCTACATACATATGGGCTGTTTTTGACATCACAATGCACATATATCGGGTACTACCACCATTAAGTCATGCTAAATTACTGAAATCTTCACAATTCTAGCATTTTAGTTAAATTTTAGACGGTTTTCGTGTAAAACAAAAGTGGCCGCATTCGTGTTCATCCTTAATATTGAAATGTAAGTTGTATTTGATGATAATACATAACATATATAAAGGTTTAGGATGAACACGGATGCGGCCACTTTCATTTTTGACTAAAACCATCTGAAAAGTGACATTTTTCAGCATATTTGGTAGATTTTTCATATTTAAACTTGAATCGGATCGTTTTTAATGATTAAATCAGTTGAAATCTTTCACATAAACTAATTGAATCAATTGAAATAGACACTTAAGTGTTTAAAAAGTGGTCAAAATCTTTTGCCAGATGAACCGGAAATTTGAGGCCAAAATCGGTCCTTACCGGATCTTCTCCTTTATTTAAATAAAAAATTTGATGTAGATTGGTGGATTAAAGAAGTAAAACACCAAAAAGTTCTTGTGTTTTGGCCTACTTTTCAATTATCATAAGCAACATATATATATATATATGTCAACTATATTTGGTGTATGGAAAATAATAAGGTAGAAATTTCTGTCTTAGAGGATTTATCTTACCTTGACCTCATTGTCGTGGATCTTTCAAAATGTAAAATTTATGTGATACTTGTAGTAAAACTATTATCTTTAAGACCTTCAACATAAAATCAATGTCCAGTAAAGCAGGTGAAACATTTCAGCGTGCACACTTATTTTTTTAAAAGAATGCATTTTTTCTCAGTCAAGTGATATATACTATTTTGGAATATCTGTGGAGGAATATTCTTGTTGTGAAATAGTATAAAGAATGTGAAGTTAATTACATTTAGTGATTGCCATATGCATGTAATTATTTCATCATTATAACAAGAAAAACTAAGGAAAAACCACCTAATAATTAGTACTGAATGATAGTACACTCCAATCATCAGTTTGTCTGTTAGTAATTATCTATGTTTCCCATATTACATTTAATTAAGACAACTAATTCAAATTACAGAATAGAAAGTTGATAGTAATTAGGTATTGGTGTTTTTGTAAGATTTCTGTGTTGGTATCTTAATTCACCAGGTAATGAACATGTAAAAAGTAAAATAACAAAAATACTGACATCAGAGAAAAATCAAATCAGAAAGTCCCTAATCACATGGCAAAATCAAATGACAAAACACATCAAAAACGAATGGACAACAAAGTGTCATCTGTTCATTGTAGAACATGTTTGTACTTGTGAACAGCTGATTAGTACATATATACTGAATTTCTATATACATACAGAAAGTTGAATTATGAAATATTGCAATTAATGTATTTTACAAAGTTTGTAAAGTCCTTTTCATCATATATTTTGTATTTCGTTTTTTTTTAACTTCTTTATTCAGTAAAATTAGTGATGTTTTATTTATGTAGTCTGTATTTGTCTGATTTGAAGGAATATAATATGGCTTTCTAATAGTAAATATATTTTTATGGCTTTGCAATTACCCTTTCTAGAATCAGGTTTCCAAAGCAGTCATTTAACTGCCTAATTCCATTTATGTGTTTGCAGTCATTTAACTGCCTTTCCATTTATGTGTTTGCAGACCATTTTGAATGTGAATTTTTTTATTGGTCGGCTTTAATGATAGAAAATCAGACACCTAAGTCATTCAGTAATACCTGCAAAGAGACAGTTAGCCAGTCATCCAACACTCATGTGTACAAAAGTGGTCAGCTGGCTTTGCCATGTAGATGGTTTTGTGTGATTGTTTACATTCATATAGATATCTGATGTTAAGTGTACTTTTTCTTTAATATTTTCCCTTTGTTGCCATCATCTGCCTGTCATTTCTATCATAGGTACTGTAATACATCTATGGTTCCACAATCAGCTGATGTAACAAACACATCTCTTGTCTGTTTGGGTTGTCTTTACTTTATGTCCAGAAGTGACATAATCATTTATTTCATGCCATTGTGTTTAAAAGTACAGAAAGCTTAAAATTATATTGGAATATTTGATGAAATTGCCTTTTAACTTTTTTTAAATTAGTGCATCAGTTCAGAGTCATATCTCATATCTCATGATGTAATTGATTTCCTTTGGCTTGAGCTTCATGAATAAGATAGCTGTATTCTATCAAACAACTTATGGTCACATTTTTTTATCATTTTTAAAGTATGAAAAACTTCGAAAAATAATTCATAAACTATCTGGTATCATCTGCTTTCTGTTAACTTGTCAAGCATAAAAAAGCTGGGTTTTTTTTAATGAAGAAAACCATACTATAACAACTTCTTAAATTTATCACATTTTCAATAAAATTAAGAATGGAAATGGGGAATGAGTCTAAAAGAATACAACCAGACAAAAGAGATGAAAACATCCAAAGGCAACCAATGGGTCTTCAACACAGCGAGAAAGTCCATAATAATTGTGAAATACAATATCGATGTTAAGCATTGTGTTATTTTAGAAAAACTTTAAAACTTGTGACTCAGAGCATTTATATGTAGAAAACAGGATAATTGGATCCCTATTTGAAACATAATGCAATGGATTTGTTGCTAATACAAATTAACCTAATTTTTTATACATTGCATGACATAGCCTAATCTAATAAGTGTTTAATCATTGGAAGATATAAATAGCTCAGAGGGAATATATATTTGCACAACAAGTGATTTTGATTTATGAATGTTTAAACAATGTAGAAATGAAATACAGGATTCATTTTTTATTTTACAGTAATGACAATGAATCAGCCAGTGCTAATGTCTCTTCACCATGTCATCGACTTATAGACCCTTCTGAATTCAGACACAATCCTGTTATTAACTGGTAAGTCAAGGTCATCTCAGGGGTTTGGGATACTAATACAATGTCAGTTGTCATTGTCTCATTGGCAATCATACCACATCTTATTTTCATATCATTGTTGTATAGACCATTCTGTGTTTAGAAATTATCCCGTTATTATTAGGCCTCAACTCATAATCAACAGTCAAGGTCACAGTAGTTGGTAAGTCATGGTCATCTGAACTGGCTGCTGGTTGTGTTTATATCCTGTGTTAAATGTAGATTTGTATATATTGACTTATAGACTTAGGACTACAGGCCCATATAAATTGATACACAGTCCTGACATTAACTAATAAATACTATTCAACATAGTTATGGAATTTTTCCCCCTGGTGATCCTCTCTTTTATTTCTACTGCAAAATAACCAAAATTGTGTCAATCCTTTTTCAAAATTTTGGCAGTCAAAACATTTAAACTTCTACTTTTTGAACACTGATTTTAGAGACTGTAATATTACCGTACACCTCAAGACACTTTTTTTAAGTCCTTGTGATGTTATATTCAATTTGATTTACTACAACTATAACATTGTTTTTCTATGCTTTTTTATACTTTGTATGGTTGGTTTGCAGTTTTATTGGTATATAACAACATCTTAATACTATAAGTTATACTTAAGATATGTATTTCAAATTGGTATATTTTGTATTTAGTTCAAACATGAATCACATATACAATATGATGTGTCATGGACTGATGTTTAAATAGTATCAGCCTGAAAGAGACAGTCCTAGTTATTAACACATGATAATAGTTGGTGACCTTCTGCTGTTGTTTTTTATTTGGTCGGGTTGTTGTCTCTTTGACACATTCCCCATTTCCATTCTCAATTTTATTAATATTGATTTTGTATGATATATTACTGACATGTAATTGATCTTTCTATGGCATCAATGTAAAACATTTCCTTCACCAACAAATGACAGAGACAAGATTGAGACTACAGTCATTTCATCCATTAATACCAACAGATTGTGCAGATACTAATTAAGCAGCGGCTATTTGTCCGGCTAGCCGGACAAATAGTCAAAAATGTCTATTCATCCGGCAAACCGGACAAATAGCATTTTTACACTTTTTCGCTATTTGTCCGGCCAAAAATATAATGATGAAGTTATAACCTCGTGTTTTGAAGGAGATAGATCAAGCATGAGTAGTCTTAAAATATATTGTCTATCATTGTTTTATGAAAAAAAACTAATTCTAATAAAAAAAACTAAACTTAACATTTGATTCAGATTTTTTTTCTAGGAATTTGGGGAGAGGGTTTAGGGGGGGGGGGGGACAAACATTATTCTCTCTTTTGTTGTTCTGCCTATGAATTTCTTGTAAGGTAAATAGTCAGGCAAATGATTATTGGCTTCATTAAACATCTATGATTCAAAAAGATCCTAAATGTATTGTTGTTGTGAAGTTTGGTTAAAGTAAGGTCCTCAAATGATTATGCACGATTCTTCATTTAAATTGTTCTGCGATTTTTAATTCATAGGAAATCAGAGAAAAAAGTAGGCACGTGTAACCTGTCCCCAAAAGTAGTATTGTGTTTTCGCTAGATTTTTTTTAGAAAAAAAATGTATATATGATACAACAGAAAAAAGGGGGGATACCCCAACACTGGTATCATATTCCCAGTCCAGGCATATCAGTGCATGTTGATAGATCTTCGTTGTAGTATAACTTAAAAATAATGCATCCAAGCAAGTTTATTATGGTATTTTTCCGAATTTGTTTTGCCTCCATAAGGTAAATTAAGGATCATGAAATCATCAATTTCACTTTGTCCTCACAGTTAACATGTATATGCTATTGTTCTTGGATCGCTCCTATAGAAATTCGTTAAAAACAAATCACATTCTCTCTTGCTTTCTTTATGACATCTTTAAATATAAATCACGATCTCTGATTCTCAAAACGTCCAGTTGCATACGCGCGTTTGTTATCCGACACCTCATCCAGGACACTTTCCATGTCACATGACACTTTAATTGATTTGAAGATTTACGCATGCGCAGATGGATTGCTGGACAAATAGAGATTTTTAACTATTTTTCCAGCTAGCGGGATGAATAGACACTCTGTACTAATTATGGTATAGAGAATATATATGTTTTATTTTGTGATATATTGGATTGATTAGTTTCCAACCTATAGAGTTAATACTGAATATATGAATAAAGAAGATGTGGGATCAATGGCAATGACACAGTTTCACCAAAAACTGTTACCTCAAGGGGTCCGCATATGTTCTTCAATTATTGACAAGTACATGATAGACATTAGAAAGCATTGATATATTTGTCCTCTTCCAAATATCTTAATTATATTCTTGTTTTAGTTGAAACCATTTAACCAAATTTCCAGAAAGAACTAGCTGATGTAGCCCAAAAACCCTGCTTCCCCCAGTGCCCCTCCTTACCTAAAGGTAAACTATAATATCAGGAACCTTGTTTATTTTTTTGGTGAAATGTATTATCAAAATTTTTGTTGTGCTAAAAAAGTTGGATTTTGGCATTTGATGTTCTTTAGATATTATTGGGCTTTGTAGTGTTTTTAGTCAAGGTCTCATAGACATATACCACATATCTTCTTTCATTCATACACAATTTGGTAAAAACTGGATGCATATTTATTTTATATACTTTCTTTACAACAGGAATCACATACTTTTTGTAAACAGAGATGATGTATTGTGGGCTGTTCAAGTTAGTGTGGCATGTATCAGTCTGGCAGAGACAATCCTTGTTCAATATCTCAGCTATAAGGTATGTTCATGTTTTAGTCTGGTAGAGACAATCCTTGTTCAATATCTCAGCTATAAGGTACTTTCATGTTGTAGTCTGGCGGGGACGATATCTCAGCTAATTCTACACCCTGGCATAAATGGCCTGAGATTTGGCACAAATTAAAAACAAAATTGGTTTGTCATGCTCTTTAACTTTGTAATTGAATAGCCCTTTAAACTTGGTTGAAGTATTAAATATAAATGTTGTATTTGTGATGAGTTTTTTTTCCACCTACTAGCCAGTCACAAGTATCAGTAAGGCAGAAATGTTCATTATTTTAACTAACAATGGATTATATGTCTTTGTTTAAAAGAGATTCAAATAGTTTTCTTGATATTTTGAATAAAGGTGGCTATAGTTATCTGCCCTTAGATAAATACATCATTGAGCCATACAGAGACAACCCATTTTGCTTTGTGTAGTTCATCTGTAATTTAGGTCCTACTGTTATTTCCAATTCAGGTTTGAAATAATTCCTGACATCAACTTTGTGATTTATAAGTAGGTTTCAGTTCATTAAACAGAAACAGGTAATGCTGTCTCTTTTCTACCCAGCGATACCTAATGAAGAAAATTGTTGCACTTTATGTTAAAACAATGTTTTTGTATTCTAATAGCATTAATGTAGAATTTCAAATAGGATTGAATTACATTTACTCAAGATCATGAAGGTAATGGATGAAGGTTGTTCCAGTAAAATATGTTTTGTCCACTGAAATCATTACAGTTTTTTTCTACACAATTTTCATCAATATTTCAGCTGTTTACTGTATCCTCAATGATTTGACATATTAAGCCATTGTTTATTTGGCAGATTGAATTGCTGTTGATCTGTCAAATATGAGTTATTGTAATATCTTGTGACAGCTTAAAACTTAATTATGGTTTCAGTAGTACATATAACCTAATAGGACAACGAACATTGTTTTTGCTCAAACACAATTTATTATTTAATCACAGTAAAGCAGGGACAATACCATCAAAAGTTTGAATTACATTTGTACTTTTAAAGTTTACAAATATTAAGTGTACAGGTACCAATGGAGTACAGTAATAAATGTAATCACTTAAGACATCATCTAGAAGGCAGCTTCATTCTTATACAAAAAATGTCTGTGTTCAATATGTCACACTCTAAACCATTATAAGTATATAAACTAAGCAAAACAAAACAAATATCTCACTCAGTACCCAATTTTCCAAATAAAGAACAAATATTAAGATACAGGTTTGACATACAACTATAACCTACCAGGTTCCTGACTAGGGTTCAGTAACATGATATCTACATTTCTTGTGCAATCTTTATGTAACAATTTTTTCCTTTGGCTAAAATTTACAGTCAAATTCACACTTGACATTGCAATAATTCAAAAATGTTCGATTGATACAATATAATAAAAAAATATGACATTACTTACCTTAAATGGCTGTTTCAATGAGATTTTATTCAAAATTTGTATTGTACAAGTAATGAAATGATAATGGTTTAAACATTTTTAGGACATAATGTTTTCTATTTCTATTTTAACTTTTACCTTTTAAGTCTGATTTGTTCACGCATCAGTGTAAATTTAGTATAATAATGCAATTTGATGTGACTGTCATACAAATGAGTGTTAGCCCTATAAAACCACGTTCAATCCACCATTTTCTACATTTGAAAATGCCTGTACCAAGTCAGGAATATGACAGTTGTTGTCAATTCGTTTGATGTGTTTCATCATTTGATTTTGCCATTTGATTAGGGACTTTCCGTTATGAATTTTCCTTGGAGTTCAGTATTTTTGTGATTTTACTTTTAGTTTCTTGATAAAAAAGTTTCATTGAATTTTATTATATTAAATTTATGCATGTTTACAAACTATAATGTACAATTCCATAAAAATAGCAATAGTTACAGTACAGTATGGGTCTCATTGGGGTGTAAGCGTGATGCAGGATTCCAGATTTTTTTCGTGACACATGAAAGTCAAATTTTTGTGCCATGAATACAGGTGAAGTCTAGTGGGACACTTGAAATTACAAAAAAATGAGAATTGCTTACGTACATGATGTACATGGGATACAGGAATCTGACAAAACAGTAATTTGGATCCGGGATCAGAACCCCCTAATGAGACCCCTACAGTAGTGAAAGTGTTGTCGCCTCAATTGGGATTTTATGGTCACAGATATTCCTTTTACTCGGTTCAGTTTGTGTTGCCAGTACAACCCTTACCAAAAAGTGCTAACATGTTACACATAAGTTGCACATAAGATGCTCACGTTAGAAACTAACATGATTGCACACGAGTTTTTTAACATGCAAATTAGGTGAGCATTTTGTGAGCAAAAAAATTGCACATATGAAACTAACCTAATTTGCATGTTAAAAACCTCACGTGCAACTGCTCATATGAGCTTTTGTTTCACATGTGCATTTTATTAGATTGCTCATATGAGCAGTTGCTAACATGTTGCACACGTGAATATTATAGTTGACCAAAACAAAATGGCTGCTTTAAAAAAGGAATATTTTTCAAATTTAAATGAAAATCTTAAATAATTCATTTGAAAATAAAATAATTGATACATCATGTTAAAAGAGTTATTCTTTAATTATTGTCAGTTAATTATGATTTTCATATCATTTTTTTTTTTTTATTTAAACAATAATCATGATCATGACTAAAAGATAACATTACATTATAAAACTAATAGAGGGACTTGCAAGTTTAGTACACAATGAATGTCTTTGATTGATAAGTACTGTATTTCAAAAAGTTTAAAAAGGAAAAATCTTTATACATGTAGTACTTATTTTGAAGCAACCTGTATATATATTCCCATAAAGGACTTAAAATTGTAATATATTTCAAAATCTGACACATAAATGAAAATAATGAAATAGAAATGATAACTTACAAATAATTAACCACAGCCACACTGGTTTTATCAGATTTCAACAATGCCTTTCTTCAAATAGCACAATATAGGACTTAACATTTTCCATATCCATCTACCTCCATTTATTGCATGCTTTTCATGAATTTGAATTTACAGGAAGTACATGACTGGGCATGTCATTTTGAAAAAGCTCATATGAGCAATGATGTAGGTTAGTTTTGAATTGTTAGAAGAATTTAAAAACTTTTCAAAGTACAAAACTAATGTAAAACTAACATGGATGATAAAAGCTCACCTGAGGTTTGAATTGCACATGTGAGCATTATGTTAGATTTTTGTGGGCACATATGAACTACCAAACTGCACATATGAGCAACCTGATTTGCATACAATTCTTACTTGCATCTCATGTGCTTCACATGTGAAACTTATGTGCTTTTGTTAGCAATTTCTGTACAGGAACTGCATTTGCGTCTATCAAATCATCAATTGACGGATCCATTGATTCAACTTCAGTAGGATTGTTATATGTTTAGTATATGAAGACTTTTTGAGTATTTACATGAATTTAGTAAGTGTTATAAACTGTAACAAACTGTATTTTTGAATGCAAGAAAGAATATTTGATGAGTGATTTCTGTTTACATGAGTTATTGAAAATTGGGTTGATTTTTTCATTGAATGAAATATTGAAAAATGAAAGTCATCATCAGGCCATTGACTGCTAGAAATGATTCCATTGTGTAAATAAGGTATTGATGAAATCATTGCCAGAGTAAACAGACAAAACCAGTAACTTCCTATAACAAACATCAAACCTGTGCATAGAAACACCAAACATGGAGTTATGTAAATATTGATAAAATATAAATGGGAAACTGATTTTCAATATAACCGACTCTAAGCATGGAATCAGTATTAGATTTTGAAACAAACTGATTGAAAATGGTATAATTGATGAAAAGAACAATCAGTTGATTTTTTAAATTAATGGTTCTGTATAATCTAAATACGGAAGCTTGATTTGTTTGAATAAGTTTTTACAGATTACATTACAAATAAATATAATCAGACCATTAGCACAGATATGTATCATACAATTTATTGTCAAGCCCTTTTTGTTCCATTTGATAACAGGCAGATTTATCCATAAAAATAAAAAACAATGAAGCAGGCATATTTAGTTGTATTGATCAAAACACATGTTACAACCAAAACCATACATATTATACAATTTATTAACCAATTTGATGGTTGTTAAGTCAACAAACATCATTCATTACTATATATAGAGTTAGCAATATATCCAAGGGTTTGTTATTATTAGGTAATGTATTAATAAATGTAAAACCAATAAACCTCCTAAGTGGTGCTTTGATTTTTTTTGATTTTCAGGAAAAATAAACTGTAATAAAAACACATTACATAGTATTTTGATTTAAAATTAGCAAATGGAAAAAATAAACCTTCTTACTTTTAAGACCTTTTGGACATTTGGGATTTTGTTGACAAAAAATATGTTCTAAAAAATTGACAATTCTTTCTGCTCTGTCCTCTGTTTTAATCATTCATCTGTCACAAATCAAGTTAAATTTTTGGATTTTGGTAGTTTACCATAAATTTGTGGTGACATCAGCCTTAGTATAAACTTTAAACACATGTTTATTACATGCACTTTTAGAAATATATGCCAAATATATTAACCAACAATAACTCATGGTATTGGTTTGTTCTGTTTCATTGAGCCAGTCAATATTGTCTGGAAACAGAAACCAATTATACATGCAATGGTCTTGTTTGATAATAGAAGATTTCTCTGATAGCACATTACACATTACTGCTAGTAACTAATCTTTTAGTAGGATTAAATATTGTAACAATTCTTGGTTTTCCACAGCAAATTTGAATTCCCATGAATTACATGTATTGTTTATGTTATTTTAAAATGAACCAAAAAGCTAAGGTAATTTACATCTTTGATTCTATTATTCATAATTAGGAGCCCATTAAATAATTATTCTTTATTTTGAACAACATGAACAGTTTTTATAGAATTTGAAATGGTTGGTGTATAAATAATTTGTAATTTCTCGTTTAAAATGATGTATGATGGTATTAGTACGTAACAATAAGGAGTGTACTACTGCTACATATCCTTTGGAAATTAAAAGTACATTAGCAGCTAGATTTTATGTAATAGTTTTAAAATTCACATTAGTTTATGTTAAAAGTTCAAATTCAAAATTGATTTTCAGAACATCAATCTTTTTCATCTTGTTCTATCTTTATGAATTAGTAAGTGATTTCAGACTATCACTGTACTCAGTCATGAAGGTAGAAATGCCCATTACCATCAAATGTCAAATGTCCATTTTCTGCAGCCGTTATAGCATCAAATTGGTTAAAATTTTACAGTGATTCGTTAAAATATCCTTAATTGTGATTTATCAAAAGTGTTAAATAATTATTGTTACCGTAATTTTTTGGGAAAAAATTAGAGTGACTCATCAAAAAAAATGTTATCATCTAAAAGAAAGTGTTGTACATTATATGTTCATGCACCAAAAATTACCTTAAATGTCATTTGGCAAAAATTTTTACTGTTATTTGTCATATAGGTAAACCGGCATTACAACTTCTGGACATTAGCTAAATTTTAGGGGCAATCCTTTACAAGATCTTCACTGATAATACAGTTCTATTTCTTGCCATTCTCCTGACAACCTTGTTATTCTTATAGACACTAATTCCTTGTGGTTTCTGAATGAAAATGTTTGCCATGACAAATATCCAATATCCTTGGTATAAGTATTAACTGACCACAAATTGCAAATGAAATTTTATTTCCAATATTAAGAAAAGTGCTACCATTCTGGTGTTTACCTTCAAGTAATTGTCATCTTGATAAGTCATTATCTAATTGTTCCGTAGCTAGAAAATGTATTATATATAACTTTTTTCTTGTTGTTATGTACTTAATTTTATATATTAAACATTCTTCTAATCTAACATGGTTGTATGTAGTAATACATTTTTAAATTTTTCTTTTAAGGGTAATATTCTTCAGCAGATCATATCAGTGGAGTTTATTCTGGAGTTGATAAACACTGTTCCATTCTTTGTCACAGTAAGTGGACATCTTCGTATTGATTATAGTTTTATCTTTATTATATATTGTTTTGTTTTTTATATCTCTTAACGAATTGTTGAGGCCCGTCATGGGGGGGTCCTAGTAATCACATAATCACCATTTTTTTGCCAATATAATCACATAATCATTAAATATTTGCTTATCTTTAGTAATCAAATAATCATAAACTAAAAATACAGTCCTAGGTAATCAAATAATCATGAAATATTTGGCTTAATAATCAAATAATCATTAAAAAAACGGCCAAGTAATCACATAATCAAAAACCCCATGAGGGCCCTCATTGTTGCGGAACATTAAGAATTGATTGGATGATGGATTGACAAATAGATTAGCGTTGACCTGACCATAACAATCTCTCCTAAGGTTTAAAAACCAGGAAGACAGTATTTGTGTTTTTTAATTATAAAAGACATAAATATATTCTTAAGAGGCCAATGACAAAACCGTTCAATTAAGAACTTTTTTGTTTGAAATAATGACACAAAACTGCAATACTATTCCATTGTTTTGAATAATATTACTTTGTATTATTTGTATAGGTCTCATGAGTAATTTTGTTCCAATGAGTAAGCGCCTCATAAAAAATTTAAAACCTGTTATACGATGCTCCTTGTGGATAGTTAGTTATAGACTAATGTCAACCTTTTATACTTTCACAAAGATGATCTCTCACAAGGAAATTTAATCTTACCAGGGTTTTTTTATAAAGACATATTGTCATATTTTTTTAATTATACAAAATTCTACTCAGCTTCAAAATTAATCCATCGGTGGATAAATTAATCTGTTAAAGTGATATGTTTAATAGATCTCTTGGGCAGTTTATATATCATATAAAACACTTGTCACAGTAAATTGTCAGTTTTGACATTTTCATTTGCAACTAAAAAGTTTGTAGGAAAGTAATGACTACTGACTAGCATCCTTAAGAGGAAACTGCTTCCTGCAACTTTGATTTCTTTTATGTTATCTTGTAAGAATTATTGTTGATGTAGGTTGCCTGGTTTCAATATTGTTAGCTGGTTACAGCAGACAAATATAGATCTGAATTACGTTATATATATAGTTTTAGCAAGTTATATGCATAGAAACAAGATGAGCAAATCAGGCTTCAGCTCAATACCTTAGATTCCATACAAAATTGTCAGCAGTATCTTGTCAGACATTAATGTACATTAATGCAAACATGAAAATTTTAGCGAGGGTTATTTTGCTTAATTTTCAATTACATACCTTTGGAAAAAGTTTGCATATTGAAATTGCAAAAATATCCCCGTTTACAGCAGTTATATTAGCAGAAAATACAACATTTAGTTTGAAGCTTTGTCCTAAATGGCATATAAAAGCATAAATATGTCAATTTTGGTGCCAACTAACTCAATAACCTATAATAAAGATCACTGTGGCGTTATAGATTAGAACTATGATTGCCTAATGCTCAGTGACTAATTATTGAAGCTAAGGTTTACTGACATTTGGAATATTGTAAAGAACATGGATGGTTAGACAAAAAACAAGGCAGAATTGATTAGGAAGGCATGTTTATTGATGAAAAATAAAAAAAACCACAAAAACATCTCATTATCTTCAGATGGAAAGAAGATTATAGTTATTGTATTGCCAAAGAATATGTTTTTTTTTTTTCATAGTAGGTCAATAATTGTTTGTTTACATTTTCTTTTAGATGGTATCACCAGAACTCAGAAATCTGTTTATTCCAGTGTTTTTCAACTGTTGGCTTGCCAAATCAGCTTTACAGAATATGTTTGTATGTATTTATCTGTTTTGTCAAATCAGTTTTACAGAATATATTTGTATGTATTTATCTGTTTTGTCAAATCAGTTTTACAGAATATATTTGTATGTATTTATCTGTTTTGTCAAATCAGTTTTACAGAATATATTTGTATGTATTTATCTGTTTTGTCAAGCTATAGATAAGACCACAATAATGTAATCACTATAGTTTAGTATAGGAGAATTCCCACATGTCAGCATTTCCAATTATAATGTTAACTTTGATTAAAAAAAAACGTTACTTAATCACCAGAAATGTAATGTCTGGTTTAAGATAATGGTAATGTAATACATTTAAAGACATTGGATAATTAAATAAATCCTTGTTTAGTAGTCCCTGCAGGTGTGTCAGAAGATTCTTTAAGATTCCAGTAATGCAATATATTTATAGACTGAATTTAAATGAATAAATAAATTCTTCCTTAGCTCCACACTGGTGTGGCAGAAAGAATCTTGCAAGTATTTTCCAAAGACTTCATAGCTTTCCAATGAAGAACATTCTGAGCCTATATATCTGGTCAAAAGGACCCTTTGCTATGTTTGCATTTTGTACATGTGTGTAATTGCATGCTGGGAAAAGGAATCTGATATCTTTGAATTCCAAAACAAAATATTCATTTTTTTCCAGAATGATTTACATAGAGTGATGATGAAAGCACACTCAGCTCTTGCTCAACAGTTAATGATATTATGTGCTACAATTCTGTGCCTTGTTTTCACTAGGTAAATATAAACAACAGTTAATGATATTATGTGCTACAATTCTGTGCCTTGTTTTCACTAGGTTAATATAAACAACAGTCAAGAAATATAAACTACATTTTAGAAGTTTCTGATTTAAACACTGATAATCAATCAGTATTATTTTATGTATATATTAATAAAAGGATGTGGGAAGATTTCGATGAAACAGCAACCCAAATGATACAAATTACCTGACACCTAGAGAGCAATATAAAGTCTTCAAAAACAAAAAAAGTTTTCTTTACCATATAGAAATCTCAAAACTATCATAAGTTCAAAGGCAAATTCAGCATTTTTAGCACTAGATTTGATAATATGATATGTGAACTGGATGTCCAAACCAATGATAAAAAAAAATAATCTTTTCAAGGGTAATTCACAGGTGTGACCTGACAGATGACAGATATTCTTACACAAATGCATACTTTACACAGCCTAATATGGTAGTCTTTTTAAAAAGATCATTCCTAATGAAAATCCATCATCATTGTTCAGTAATTTCATTTCAACACTGGTTTGCTCCTTATAAATACATACAATAAGTTGTAATGGTTTCTTTGAAAATGATACTTGAGAATTTGTTCATTTTTTTTTGTGTCGATAAAAGCTGTAATTCAAAAGCATCTATATGTAAAACACAAATGCATTATACATGTATCACATTTTTATTTTGACACAATTTGCATAAAATAAACACAGAACTCCTTAATTTCAAAGCAATTATGCTTATTCTCTTAACACATAAGTTTTGGGAAAAGTGGTCTGATGGGATTCTAGAAAATTTACATACATTGCATTTATTTTAGAAGCAAAGCTTTTAATTGGTTACAGTTATGATATTTTAGCCTAATTTATTAATAGATTTACTTATTTTTCAGTGTTTGTGGTATTCAGCACCTTCAGAGGGGAGGTAATCAACAGTTTAATTTGGTAGATTCCATTTGGTTTGTGGTTGTGACATTCTCTACTGTAGGGTATGGAGATATCTACCCAGATATATGGATCAGTCAGATGTATATGATCATAATGATAGGAGCTGCACTTATAGTTCTGCCTACACAGGTATAACATTTTTAGCTCACCTGACCTGAAAGGTCAAGTGAGCTTTTCTCATCACTTGGCGTCCGTCGTCCGTCGTCCGTCGTCCGTCTGTAAACTTTTACAAAAATCTTCTCCTCTGAAACTACTTGGCCAAATTCTACCAAACTTGGCCACAATCATCCTTGGGGTATCTAGTTTAAAAAATGTGTGGCGTGACCCGTCAAACTTACCAAGATGGCCGCCATGGCTAAAAATAGAACATAGGGGTAAAGTGCAGTTTTTGGCTTATAACTCAAAAACCAAAGCATTTAGAGCAAATCTGACAGGGGTAAAATTGTTGATCAGGTCAAGATCTATCTGCCCTGAAATTTTCAGACAAATCGGACAACCTGTTGTTGGGTTGCTGCCTGTGAAATGGTTATTTTAAGGAAATTTTGCAGTTTTTGGTTATTATCTTGAATACTATTATAGATAGAGATAAACTGTAAACAGCAATAATGTTCAGCAAAGTAAGACCTACAAATAAGTCAACATGACCAAAATGGTCAGTCGACCCCTTCAGGAATTATTGCCCTTTATAGTAAATTTTTAACAACTTTTCGTCATTTTTTGTTACTTTTCTAAAAATCTTCTTCTCTGAAACTACTTTGCCAAATTTAACCAAACTTGGCCACAATGATCATTGTGGTTTACAGTTTATAAAATGTGTCCGATGACCCAGCCTTCCAAACAAAATGGCCGACATGGCTAAAATTAGAACATAGTGGTAAAATGCAGTTTTTGCTTTATATCTTTGAAACTAAAACATTTAGGTTAAATCTTTCAAGATTTTAATGTCCATCAGAATAAGATATATCCCCTCACAAATTTTCAATTGAATCGGACAACCTGTTGTCGGGTTGCTGCCCTAAAATTGGTGATTTTAAGGAAATTTTGCAGTTTTTGGTTATTATCTTGAATACTATTATAGATAGAGATAAACTGTAAACAGCAATAATGTTCAGCAAAGTAAGATCTACAAATAAGTCAGCATGATCAAAATTGTTAGAGGACCCCTTAAGGAGTTATTGCCCTTTATAGTCAATATTGAACAACTTTTCGTCATTTTTGTAACTTGTATGAAAATCATTTCTAAAACTACTTGGCCAAATTTAACCAAACTTGGCCACAATCATAATACTAGGGTATCTTTTTTAAAAAAAAGTGTCCAATGACCCCGCCTACCAATGAAGATGGCCAACATCTGTAAACACATTAACAGGTGAGCGACACAGGCTCTTGAGAGCCTCTAGTTTTGTGTTGTTTGTGAATAGTCCTCATCATGGGATAACTATATCACCTATGTCACGTCTCTGGGTCTAGCGTGATATGACAGTTTGGAATAACTTCGTCCTTGTTATATTTTGATAATCAGATATATGATTGTAGAAAAGTCTTGCCGAAATTCAACCGAACTTACACAGGTTCTTATACATACCAGTAATATGAAATTGTGCATTAGATAGCAGGGGTATTTAAATATTAGTTTTCTGGTGGATGTGCCATAGGATCTGTTCCTGTTGGAGCAAATATTCTACACTCTTTATTCTCTAAGGAACAATTCTATATTATTTTTTCCACTGGAACAAATATAACATAATAGTTCTTCCATTTGGAACTTATATTATGAAGGAAACAGCTACTAGTGATATTAAAATCGTGACACTGATAATAATTCTATTTTTTTGTCAAATTGTGCAGCTTTGTAGCTTTGATAAGAAAGTTGTTGAAAATAATTTAATTGACAAATCCAATAATGACTAAAGTTGTTACTGATGTTGTACAAATTACTTTGCTGATGATTTTGTAGAGATTTGGTTTAACTTGTTCAGAACAGAAATCATTAATTAATCTAGGAGGAAGTAATTTGATATTCTCCAGAGAATCATCTCATGTTATCTGGTGTTATTTACCGACCAGATACTTCAGTAATCACTACAGAGGGAATTTTACATGTGTTGAAGGAAAGAATTGATTCTATTGCATTTTTTATGCAGAATTTTTAATAAAATTAAAATCATGGCAATGTATTTGAAAGTTTTCAAAGTTTAATATCTTCTTAAAATGTCACCATATGCTTAATGCTTAAGTCTTTATATTCCATTGATGAAGAATCTTGTAATCAGGGATTGTACTGAGAATCCTCCATTTATTGCATGCTTTTCATGAATTTGAATTTACAGGAAGTACATGACTGGGCATGTCATTTTGAAAAAGCTCATATGAGCAATGATGTAGGTTTGTTTTGAATGGTTAGAAGAATGGAAAAACTTTTCAAAGTATAAAACTAACATAAAACTAACATGGATGATAAAAGCTCACCTGAGGTTTGAATTGCACATGTGAGCATTATGTTAGATTTTTGTGGGCACATATGAACTACCAAACTGCACATATGAGCAACCTGATTTGCAAACAATTCTTACTTGCATCTCATGTGCTTCACATGTGAAACTTATGTGCTTTTGTTAGCAATTTCTGTACGGGTGGTGGAAAAAAAACCCACTCTTGTGATCAGGGATTGTACTGAGAATCCATTGGTGGAAAAAAAACCCACTCTTGTAATTAGGGATTGTACTGAGAATCTATTGGTGGGAAAAACCCACTCTTGTGATCAGGCAGTGATTAGAGTGATGATCTTGCTTTTTATGGATTTGAAAATAATTCATCATACTTTAAATCGTATTTGTCATTTAAAATATAAGTTTTTTTTTTGTTTTTTTTTGTTTTTTTTTTTTTTGGGGGGGGGGGGGGGGGGGATGATTGCTTGACACCAATCTTTATTTTATCTTAAACATTGGCTACTCAGTAGAGTCTAATTTCTCCATTTATTTTCTTCAAAATTTGGATTTTTTTCTTTTCAGATTGAAAATTTAGGATATACTTGGTTAGAAAGACAAAAGCAAGGTGGAGCTTACAGTAGCCATCGTGCACAGACAGAAAAACATGTGGTTGTTGTGGCCACGACATTACAATCAGACACAATCATGGACTTTTTACATGAATTTTATGCTCATCCTGCTCTTCAGGTAAACAAAATGGACAAAATTTTACATGACTTTCAATGTGCATACATTTGTTTTTAGAGAAATATATGATAATAAACTAATTGTTACTTTGAACTAAAAAAGATTCATAGAAGACCCTTACCAAAAAGTGCTAACATGTTGCACATAAGTTGCACATAAGATGCTCACGTTAGAAACTAACATGATTGCACACGAGTTTTTTAACATGCAAATTAGGTGAGCATTTTGTGAGCAAAAAAATTGCACATATGAAACTAACCTAATTTGCATGTTAAAAACCTCACGTGCAACTGCTCATATGAGCTTTTGTTTCACATGTGCATTTTATTAGATTGCTCATATGAGCAGTTGCTCAAATGTTGCACAGGTGAATATTATTGTTGACCAAAACAAAATGGCTGCTTTAAAAAAGGAATATTTTTCAAAGGGAAACTTCGCAAAAAAATCAAAAATTGATATTATGTTCATTCTGTATAAAAATGTTCAAATTCATAGATATTAAAGTTTTATTCCGCTAGATAAGCGATCACCATCGATTTTAAATTTAGAGTATCAATTCTCCGAGATCCGCCATCTTGTCTTCTTTCCCGATGAATAAAAACGATATGTCTATAAACCACAAAGAAACAAAACTACAGTAACCGATGTAGTCGTAATTGCGTGTCGATATCTTGTCAATCGTACGGTTGTTTAATACGACTAACTAACTTGATACGGAAAATATTCTTACTTTTTTTAAATTACCATGGTCTGTTGTTTTTAAACTGTTGATATTGGAATTAGGTGAAAAGTCAAAGTTGAAATCATAAATAAGTGTTCCGTGAAAATTGTTTTCGAAAATCTAATTTGTTCATAATTCTTTAAAGTAATAAACTTTTTTCAAATATATTTTGATCTTCCCTTATCTGATCACCAGCATGGCTAAAGGTATTACTTCCAAAGGTATTGTGAGGGGTGTGAGGTGACACGTCCAGGTATTCAAGCGATTTCCTGTCGGGCTTGCAAGTTCATGCATCGTTTCACTTCTGCAGGTATTGATCAGTGTACACGGCTGATAACTTATAACTTATAACTTTCCATTTTGAACTATCAGATGTATTATATACAACTCTGTCTTACTTGTCATTACTAAACTCATACGCTTGTTTATAAATAACATTTCTGGTGTAAAGAATATAATTCATAATATATAAATAATACCCAAAAAATAAGATTTGATGAAATTAAAATCTATTTAAATATTTTTTCCAAGGGTGAATTTGGGAAAATGTAATATATAGTCATTGTCAATAGTGAAGGACAGATTGGAACAGACCAGAAATATTGATTTAAAAAAATGTACGCACTTGCCGACGATTCGTTTATACGACTGGATATAAAGTTACGGAACTATAGCGCAATTTAAAATATATACGTGTATACATTGAACATAAGAAAAAAACATATATTTTGAATAAATAGGGGTAAAAGTGTTGTAAATAGACTAGCCAACGTATGCCAACAGTATGTAATCATCAAATGTCGATAGACTACAGTTGTATACCAAAAGAAGAAGAGAACCAATTTGATTTAATACAGGTCGATGTATAACTTTTGCTTTGGTTCATTGAAGCTGTGGACCTAGGAAAATCACAGATTTATATTTCAATAAGATTGTTCTCAAACAAAGGAAGGAATTCGTCATCACAATTGTTATATATGCCACTGGACGAACACTAATTATCCCCAGGGGATGTGAATATTTTGCTGGGAAACTTTTGAGTATCAAAGTTTCAAATTAATTTCGGGATTTATTTTCTTTCTTGGTATTCAATAACCGAAAAAAGAATAAATTACTTGTTCGCTAAATAGGGATATTCTTGTCAGATAAAAGAATTTTAGTTATATTTAAAAAATAGGGAAATATGACATTAAATTGGTTCTGTCTTTTTTTAAACATCGTTAAAACGATGTGTGTCTAAGGTGAACGCCACAAGAACCCTGTAATACTAGTACGAGAGTATAGCATGTAAACATTCCTTCTCAATAATATGGTTGTATTGGAAAACTTTTCATACAGATTGACAACTCATTGTCCGATATGCATGTAATATTTGCCACATGACGCCCATAGTTCTTTCTACCATCATCACCTTATTCCTTGATATTGCTGTAAACATCGATGGTTCAAACCCAAACAAAATGGGAGTAATGAACCTTCAGAGCTTCTCCGTGTTATACACTTGTGAAATATATAGACGAAATTTCTGTATTGAAATGAATCTACATCCCACAAACAGGATTTTCAAATAACGATTTTGAGTAATCACCTTACAAATCAATATAAACGTATGGCAAGATATAACCATGAAGGAATTTAGTTTTTGTCAGAACTCATCACTATATCATAAACGTATACGTATATATATGCATACAGTTTCAAATATCAAGAACAAGCGTTCGATGTCGATAGTCTGTTCTCTAACTGTTCAGAGTTAGACATGTCACTTGTTCATTCTTGGAAGCCTTCATATTCCCCGTATAACGATGGGAACTCTTTCTGAATGTGTTGACTATAAATGCTTGTATGGTAATTCTGTCGTTTATCTGTACAAGCGGTTGCATTTCCTCTCCTTTCCCAACAAACAAACGAACGAAACGCAACTAGTCTGATTTCTCTGGAGCTCATCCTCAATGGCTCTTATACGTCAGGAAACTTACATGTATACTAATAATGATTGTTTCATGAACAACGATGTATGAACGAACTATTATAAATTCATCAATATCTGTAATGCATGACTGAAGTATAACTTTTATTATTTTATTACAACTACTGTATTACTTATTTGGATTAATGACGGCTATCATGTTCAACATTGCACAACTATTATCATAGAATTTTAAAAAAAATCCTCAAAAATCCTCAAAAGATATAATGCCTTAGCTTAGATAATTAGTATTCTTTTCACAAAAAGTTCGTGTAAATGATTGTCAAATGAATTTAATTATGTAAGAATAAAATGTTAAAAAGAAACTAAAAAAAAATTATGCATGTTGTATGTTGTATTTTTTTGTCAATTAAAAACTTTAAAATTGCAATAGTTTTATTAGCATTTAAACACAGCCAGATTTGAATACAAGTTAAGAAATTCCGGTAAAGTCAATGATATCAAACAGATGTACAATGGTATATCAAATTGGGTAATATTGCATTTCGTTTTTATTAAAGATTAAAACTACTATTTTTTGCTTCATATTTGAATCTTTACGCCAATTGCCGCTAAGAAAGTAATCAAAAATTGTTTCCTTTTATTTTTATACACTTTCGGAATTACGAATCTGAATTTTATTTTCAATTAATTTACACAATTTAATTATTGTATCTTTATTCTCATCGTGTATTCAATCTTAGTGTATTAACATCATGACAGCATATACTCTAATCCTTTCTATTTATCCTTTCCAAATAACAACATTTATACCTGTGTACGCTTGAACTCACACCTGCGGCTAAATAGCTACAAGGTAAACGAATTGACCTCAAGCCGAGAAATATACAGTGACCTTTACAAAATAATATACACACTCTGCTCACACATTAGTTGCATTGAAATGATTATCAAAACAATAACGGTAAATAGAACTGAAATATTTTCAGTTCAATATCAGTAAAAATGTTCAATAAATATTTTATGAAAAAAATCTCAACAATAATTAATTAAATTTATTCAAAAACATTTACTAGAGATAATTTTATAGGAGTTTAATTCAATCAATACAAAACGGTATATATATGCTTATTCACTTTCGTTCATTCTTATATTGTGGTTTATAACTTCGACCATTCGTCAGCTGTGCGCTTTTAATTACGTATATTGTCGATAAGCTATAAGAGTTAAACAGATTTTATTTTTTCCCAGAATTCAATAAATCGGGCTAATACGTCACGACCCACTCGAGAATTCAACCAAAAAAGTTACAAATACTTGATTTTCTCCGTTATTAGAAGGAATATAAATTTAAAACTTTGCAAATGTGTTTTTTATGTTAAGATGAACATAATTAGATGATAAGTAAAAAATCGCGGAATTTCCCTTTAAATGAAAATCTTAAATAATTCAGTTGAAAATAAAATAACTGATACATCATGTTAAAGAGTTATTCTTTAATTATTGTCAGTTAATTATGATTTTCATATCATTTTTTTTTTTTTATTTAAACAATAATCATGATCGTGACTAAAAACATAACATTACATTATAAAACTAATAGAGGGACTTGCAAGTTTAGTACACAATGAATGTCTTTGATTAATAAGTACTGTATTTCAAATAGTTTAAAAAGGAAAAATCTTTATACATGTAGTTCTTATTTTGAAGCAACCTGTATATTCCCATAAAGGACTTAAAATTGTAATACTATTTCAAAATCCGACACAAAAATGAAAATAATGAAATAGAAATGATAACTTACAAATAATTAACCACAGCCACACTGGTTTTATCAGATTTCAACAACAGCCTTTCTTCAAATAGCACAATATAGGACTTAACATTTTCCATATCCATCTACCTCCATTTATTGCATGCTTTTCATGAATTTGAATTTACAGGAAGTACATGACTGGGCATGTCATTTTGAAAAAGCTCATATGAGCAATGATGTAGGTTAGTTTTGAATGGTTAGAAGAATGGAAAAACTTTTCAAAGTACAAAACTAACATAAAACTAACATGGATGATAAAAGCTCACCTGAGGTTTGAATTGCACATGTGAGCATTATGTTAGATTTTTGTGGGCACATATGAACTACCAAACTGCACATATGAGCAACCTGATTTGCATACAATTCTTACTTGCATCTCATGTGCTTCACATGTGAAACTTATGTGCTTTTGTTAGCAATTTCTGTACGGGGAGGGACGAAAGATACCAAAGGGACAGTCAAACTCATAAATCTAAAACAAACTGACAATGCCATGGCTAAAAATGAAAAAGACAAACAAACAACAGCACACACGACACAACATAGAAAACTAAGGAATAAATTTCATAGCTGTTTTCAAGTATTGTATATCAAGGCACTGGTATTATTTTCACTTTTTAATTGAATTCAGAAAGGTTAGATTATACTGTAGTAAATTTAAGGTAAAGTTACCATACAGAGCCTTTTACAAATTGTGACTTGGATGAAGATTTGTCTCATTGGCACTTATACCACATCTTCTTATATCTATTGATATTATAAATTTCAATATTTGCACAAAAAAATTAAAATGTGCTGTAAAAACATTCCAACAACATATAGTCATTGTTTAAAATTATTCTCCTATAGTTTCAAGCTTCCACACTGTACTCTTACACCCCCAAAACTGACATGAAATTTAAATAAACTGCAAAAAGTACTTTTAAAAACAAACAAACAAACTGAAATGAGAACACTGCATGATGTCTTTTAAATGAAAATGGTACAGCGCCAATTAAAACATGAATTATATCACATTTAAACTGTAAAATATTTATTACTTTCCTGCTTAACAATTCTCAGCTGAAAAGATTCAAAGGATTTCCAACATTTGTATCATAAGATAATTTTCAAGCTGTAAAATTAATTTTAAATTATTTATTGAGCCTAATTGTTTTATGTTATTCAACTGCAAAAAATTATATTGTGGCAAATCAATTGTTTAAGCCATCATCTATTGGAATTGTGTAGACAGTATTGAATTCTTTATAAAAAAAACTAATTGCACTTACAAAAAAAACATCAAGCTGAGACTGAACAAGCAAATGCAGTAATTAATATTTAACTCATTTTTAAAACAGTTATTGGGTCTTTCCACTTTTCGTGGAAAAACTTTTTGTTTTTCTTCTTCTGATTATTTTTTTTTTTCTTTTCTTCTGCTGTTTGCCAAATTACTGTTTACAATAAGGCTCAACTTCAACCTATTTCAGTCGAAGTGTTTTGGTTAACCCTTATAGGAGTTTTCTCCCCTTATGTATTTGAAATCAGTATTTCTACACAACCATACAAGTGATTGACCTGGGACCTTGGGATTTGAATTCAATGATCTTGAAATTGAGATCAAGGTCAAAGGTCAAGGTCATGTTATAAATTTTGAATTAAACAATTAAGTCGTCTGCATAAACCTATTAATCTTATTTTTTTTTTATATATGTGCGATTTACCACATTACATCAACATGGAGTGACATTTTCTAACATCGTTTTTTAAACTTCATTCTTATTATCGAGGTGGAAAGACCTTCAATTGTTCTCTGAAGAATTGGTTTTTAATTGTATCTAGGCTTATAAAATAAATAATAAAGCTGCATGGATATTTATCTTATTTTGAGGTTACTCAGTTCACATTTTTAGAAAATATTTAAACAGGAAGCTGAAAAAGCCACTTACAGGGAAATTTCCCAATGATTTATCATGCATCCGGTTAAGAACCACAAATTCAACAACCTGTAATTATTGAAAAAAAAAATATATACAAAAACATAGGCTTCTGTGATAAACCATTCTGTTTTACACTCAAATGGTGTAGCAATTTTTTTTTTTAATTACTAGGGTAGATGGGGGATAAAAAATTAAGGAATAACAATACTGTAGTTGAAGAGTTGCCACCTTCAATTGTAGATTTGACGGTCGCAAATGCAGTTTTACTGGCGACGCGTAGCGGAGACAGTAAAACGGAGATTTGCGACCGTCAAATCAAAATTGACGGTGGCAACTCTTCAACTACACTACTGTTATTCCGATTCTAATGCATTTCAAAAAGAAATAATACGATAAAACTTGAAAGAATGTCTAAATTTGACAAATAAAAAAAAATCCGCGAAACTTCATGAATGATTTTGGCGCAAAGACGTCATGGGTAAACGTGACGTCAGACAAATGAAAACTTACAAACTGGAGGTTAATACCTTACCTGTACGCTTCAAATTAGAATAAAATAATGTTAAAACGGTGAATACGAGGTAGGTGTTGCTTTATTTTGGATTATATAGTAGTAATCGAACATTTGTTGATACAATCATTTCAAAATGGTTGTCCCTCCTTAGTTACGCCTGGTCAACTGTGGATTTGACGGCAACTTTTAGCCAATGAAAAAAAATGTTACATACAAATTGCATTAGAATTATACATTTACCATTCTTTAAATCTATGTATACATATATTTTGTACATATATAGAGAGTAATGTTTATATATATTTTGTACATATATAGAGAATAATGTTTATATATATTTTGTACATATATAGAGAGTAATGTTTATATACATTTTGTTTTTTGCAGAGCTACTTTGTTGTGTTATTATCACCTTGTGAATTAGATCCCACAATGAAGATGTTACTTCAAGTACCTATATGGTCACAGAGAGTTATATACATACAGGGGTCAGCTGTAAAAGATACAGACCTCATCAGATGCAGGTAAGTTATAGTCATATATAATCTGCAAAGGTATGTAGTAAATAACTATGACTGACCTTGACAGTGAAAGGTCATTGATAGGGTCATTAACTTTCTCAGATATGCAATTAAAGGCACTGACCTTGACAGTTGAAGGTGATGATATGGTCATATATACACAGACCTGTAGTTATAAAATACTAACCCTGACCTTCAAAGGTGGATGATATGGTGATATATATACACAGACCTGTAGTTAAAAATACTAACCCTGACCTTCAAAGTTGGATGTATATATACACAGACCTGTAGTTATAAAATACTAACCCTGACCTTCAAAGGTGGATGATATGGTGATATATATACACAGACCTGTAGTTATAAAATACTAACCCTGACCTTCAAAGGTGGATGAATAAGACATAAGCAAACATTTCTTCATAGCATATTATATCAAGACATTTGACCATCAACAAGGCCACAATTAAAAATATTTTGGTTTGCCCAAACCCTACCCTATTTTGAGTATGCAGCTTTTTTTTTGGGGTAGGTAGTGTTTTGGCAAACAAACCTATTCTTGTTTATGGCCCAATCTTAAGATTTCAATTTAAATGGCAGCACATATAAAGGAGTGAAATTAGAAAAAATATATTTATAGATAATTTATTTTTGGTTACTATGCTTGTATTTAATAATGTGTTAGAAGTCTCTGAATTTTGGTTTATTTCTAAAACGTAATATTTTTGTTTTGTAGAGTGCAGGATGCCTTAGCCTGTTTTATTCTGGCAGCCAGGAATTATGTAGATAAAGGAGCTGCAGTAAGTTATTGTTTATTAAAGTGGAATCAAACTTTATGAAAATATCAGCCACTTTTTTTCTGATTTTTACTTCCATTAGTTTAGATTGTTTACAAGATAAATTAAGTTACTTTATAAAAAAAACTAAGTTTATCAACTTGCATGGAAAGCAATGTTACCTGTTCACAACACTGCTGCAAATTGTATGGGCATTATTTAGATTTCAATATTAAAAAGAAAGAAAGAAAGGTTGCAAGCATAAAACTAAATCAATAGTCATTTTTGTGATTGGTCAGGCCAGCATATAACCTTATGTTATTGTAAACGATCAATAGATATGTGTTTATCTTAACAGTAAGTTATGCTATTGATTTTATTTCAGGATCAGCATACAATCCTCAGGTCATGGGCCATTAAAGATTTTGCCCCAGACTGCCCACAATATGTACAGATCTTCAGACCAGAAAATAAATTCCATGTTAAATTTGCAGGTTTGTAAGATAAAAGTATGAAAGACAGAATCTCAATGATATACAAAAACTAGACAATTAGATAAAACTGAGAAGGGTAATGGGAAATGTATCAAAGAGCAAAAACCAAAAGCCCCCAATAGGTTTTCAATACAACAATAAAATCCTTCCATGAAAGCATGTTTTTGCTGGCCCCTAAACAAAAATGTGTACTATTTCAGTGGTAATGGAGGCCATACTAAACTCCAAAACATATAAATGAACTAGAATTAAAATCATACAAGACTAACAAAGGGCAGAGGCTCCTGACTTGCATTTTGGGACAAGTGAAAAATGTGGTGAGGGTTAAACATGTTTTGTAAGATCTTAGATTAGATTAATTTAAACATAAACATTTTTATCTAAATTATTTCTTAGCGTGAAAATTAGAAAAAAAAATGGAAAAAAAAATTGTCTTCAATACTTGTTATGGCCAAGAATGTTGATGTTTTTGTGTATTAATAAAGAAACATTCTTTTTTTCAGAACATGTTGTGTGTGAAGATGAATTTAAATATGCTTTACTTGCCAATAATTGTTTGTGTGCAGCCACATCAACTTTAGTAACGTTACTGATACATACATCAAGAGGACAGTAAGTTACATTCAGTAATACTATGTGAGCAGTGATATTTTCCTTTGTCAAACTTAAAAAAAATAAATGTTTCAAGATGACAGTAACTTATCCCTTTGGATTATGCCATGCTTCATATCAGGTCATAATACTTATGTTTTGTTATCTATCTTTAAACCATCAATTAGATCGTTTCTTTGACAAGTGACAATCATTTTTTGATGCCCTTGTTGTCACCAGAGGGGGCATTAAATTAGTTTCTCTTTCTAAATGTTATGAAACTTGCACACAAAGCTAATACCACAAAACAGATCAGGTACAAATTTGGGTGGCATCACTTTTGTAGTTCTTGAGTTATGTCCCTTTATAAAGTTTATATGCCATACTAGCTGGGACATGGTGCTCTAATTTTTTCACTTCATCAGTTGGAAAGAAATCACAATACATCACCTGTCACTTTATTTGCAATAAGATATGCACTGTTTACAGTATTGAATAGTTTGGAATATAGGTGTTGAAACAGGGAAATTAATATAATGAGAGGGTCATATATTCCACCTTAATGAGTAGATTTGATATAACACTTTTAATCTCTGAATTTCTCATTCAAATTCTAATTGTAGAGAAGGTCAGACATCATCAGAAGAATGGCAGCAGTTATATGGTGAACGCTCAGGAAATGAAATATACAGCATTAAATTAGAGGACAGTACGAAATTCTTCAGAGAATATGAAGGAAAAAGCTTTACATATGCTTCATTCCATGCTCATAGAAGGTATGTTACAAGTTTATAGATGATTACATCCTTTATCACAAACTACATGTAAATGGAATTTTTCCATCCTTAATTTTGTTTTTAAGGGGAGATTATTATTGTTTAATGTTTAAAAAATTATAACTTCTAATGTAAAGAAATACTGGTAATTAAAATGCATATTTTTACTATACCGGTACTTGTCTCATAGATTTATCACCACTTTTGTTTGATGTTTGCCTTAATGATGTGCTCCAGTGATTACATTTGCAAAATATAATTTTTGATGCTTATTTTCAGGTTTGGTGTTAGCCTTGTAGGAGTTCAGCAGGATCTTCCAGATGCCACAATACAGCTCAATCCTGGCCCGCGTCATATCATGAAAAAATCGGATATTTGTTTTTATATGAACATTACCAAAGAAGAAAATACACAGACATTCCATGTGAACCATTCAGTGGAGGATATTTCAGCCAAAGCAGATACAATTAGTCTACCAGGTGGCACTAAACAAGCATCTAAAGTGGCATCAGTTGTTGGTAAGTGTGTTACTTATGTTCTTTTAAAGAAAGTTGGTCTCCTGATCAACTTTGATAAAAAAAAGGTTTAAGGTGTGATGCACAGCCATGTCAAACAAAAGTCTTTTTACATTTGACATTTACTACTCCTTTACCAAGAGCTCATCACTTGAGTACAATCAAAGATTGGTCCAAAGCTTGGGAGTGAGAATGATTGTCTGAGTAACTTAACTTTTCTTCCTGCTGGCCAAAACCCTTAACCACTTACTGGACTGGTTCACCAAATGGCTACAAGATGCTTTACAAACGTCAAATTAGTCCATGAATAAATTACAAATATGAAGTGAATAAGATGTAGAATGGTAACGTGAATGTGTAAAAGAGACAGCAACCCGACTAAAGAGCTTTAAACAACCCAAGACCCTTAGCTTTTTTTTTTATTATAGAATGATTCAAGTTGATAGTAAATATTTATGCATTAATCATAAACTCCATTCATTTTCATTAATTATAAGAAAAATTCAAGTTGATAGTAAGTATTTATGCATTAATTATAAACTCCCTTCATTTTCATTAATTATAAGAAAATCTGATACTTTATTGTAATAGGACCTTCCAAGGATATGAAGAAAAACCAAAGCACATCACAATCATCTCCTGCTGACCTTGCTAGAGTACCCAGTAGAAGACTTCACCTTGACCTTCCTAAAGGTTTGACCAGTCGTAACTTACAGAAACGACCCAGTATAGCCCCTGTTCCTGCCATGTTAGAAGCCAATGACATACGACTCCAACTTTGTAGTTCTGACGTAGAATCTGATGAGGAAGAAGATTTGGTGTTTGCTGATGAAGAGAAGGAGACTGATCGATTTCCAGAGTGAGTAATGTGTTATCTCCCCCTAAACATCACAACATAACATAGTTCATTTTAAAAAGTTGCTTATACATTGCTTGCTTATGAGATCCTAAAGTGTGTATACCAAATATATAAATTATATTATGAAATGAATTAAATTACTACAATTGTGCCAGGAAAGTAATGCTTGTGTATCTGCTCCTGCAAAATTCATGGCAAATACTTGCTTTAAGTTTTCTTTAATTGATTAGAGTTTGGAATGATAATTACAAAGTGCATTCACCAAACTTGATATGGTACAAAATATATTCTGATATATATAATGTTTCTAGTTTAATACCTAATTAATAAACAAACTGTAATGTCCAAGGATTTATTACTTTTCATCAAAACCAAACCATTCCTACAGTTTTCTTCTTCTTTTTTCTTTTTTTGGAAAATGACGCTTTCGGCGTCTTGTTCCAATACTGCTGACCTGAACTTCCATTACATTTCTCTGCCTTCCTCGCTTAGTTTCGTATATTTTCTTCCCCATTACATTTCTCCGCCTACCGCGCTTGGTTTCGTATTTACTATTTTACATACAAACTGGAATCTGCATGTATTATCATGTGTAGTAATCAACCGGGAACCAGTTTACATACCTCCGGTCCTTCTTATTACCGAAAAGATCGAAGTGTACCAACCAATGTAGTTAAGATACTCATAAATCTATTTTTATAACTTTATTGATTATGTGAAGTAAAACTAAAACATTGTTAAAACATTAAAAATATATAATTAATCGGGGAATACTTGATAGTCTTTTCGTTTTACAAACAACTGCCTTTTTTATAAGAAAATATAATACGTCCGTGTTGGTCCACTTTTTACTGGTTATAAGACAGATCGAAGTACCGGAAATCCATCTTTGTTTACAAAGTTACACCTGTAGAGTCTGTAACAGACTGTATCTGTATGACATGTGAATAAATTGTCGATATAGATGCTGGCTTTAATACAACGGTTTGAGAGAGTGCCGCCAATTTATTGGCGGGGCGGGAGAACAGATTTGAAGCTCTCTACGTTTGATGCGTGCACACCAGTGTCGTCATAGCTGATTCCGTGCGATCACTGTCTTACAAAGGATGAGTTTGCATAATGTACGGTGTTTTACTTAGTGGAATGTCAATAAACTCACAGTAAGAGTTATTCTTTACTTGCTTTTCCATTGTTTTCCACAATAATTGTTGCGTGGTATTCTTTGAATTTCTCTCCAGTTATGGTTCTCTTTGGATATGCTTTTTTGAGGAATTCGTCTGGTTCAATCAGCCCCTCAACTACTTTTTACATAAATACTAACTTTGGCTTCAACTCCTTGTTCGTCCTTGTCTGGAGATCTTGTTGAAGTTCCAGTTTGGCAAGCATTTTGGAGACTTATCCATCCTCTCTTGACTTGTAATCTCTGTTGATAAATTTTGCCGCTTGACATGTTTTATTTTGTTACCGGGTAGGGGTCCCATACTATGGTTCCATATTAGATAATGAGATCAATTCCTAAAGGTCTAGTTCATTATCCAATCTGACACAAATTTCAATAACTGGAATGCCACCCAAGTTGAATATTTGGTGACCCACTATAATAGCATAATTACTTGGAATTGTGTTTAATACCATGATGGTTCAAAAGCATAAACTTAAATGGAGACAGAAATTTGACATGAATGATTTTGGATTAGTGTAAATTAAAAATTAGCTTACTATGATATATGGTTAAAGAATGAATATCAAATTGAGCAGAGTTGTTATAAAATATCAATATGGCAGAGAAGTGGTTTCAAGTTTCATATAAAGGGACCTGACTGACATGAAATAAAAAATCAAAGGAGTATCCCTATTTGTCTAATCTTCAAGGTGAAATAAAACAAGTATAACAATATTATGCTATTGTATAAATCTACAGAAATAGAATTTGCTTCAAGTAACAAGAAATAACTATGTCACTATAGTAACTTATTTAATGAGTATGTGGGTAACTAGTCCTATATAAACATACTGTTACAGGCGGGCGAGTAGGGGTCGAGTGTACTTTTAATTCCGCATGATGTATTATTGATAGTGTTCCTTCACTTAGTCTTGTTTTGAATGTAGTTTGTTGACTCCAGCATAATCATATATAAAATGATGAATCCAGCGTAAAAGAATGACTTTTACTCTTGTCCAGTATGCATATATATATATATCTCAATAAATAACGCATGCAAATATCAGCAATAACACAGTATAATCATAAATTGGAACAGTAAGATGCTGGCCTTCCGAACCCCAGATGTAACTTATATATACAGATTTACAAGTCTTTATCCTATCAATCATACAAAAATGAGAGAATGAAATATACTTATTTGATTAAATTACGATATTAGAAAGTTGTCAAGGTGGTGGGGCATCGTATCTTTACATCTTTAATAATTGTATAATTTGCCAAAAACTGCTATTAGAAATTGTAAATATTGAACTGGTTCCTCATCTTTTCAAATATGAAGCCACTTCCTGTTGAAGACCTGCTTAAGCGGGAATATTTATAAAAATGGTATTTGGTTCCTAGACGTCCTTATGTAAGCTTTTAGTTTAATATTCCAAAAGATGTAACAAGATAAATATAGACTTGAAATGCTATTGCATAGCTTAAGGTAAAATAGCTTTATATCGAAATGCATCCTGTACCTAAATAGCTTGGTTGACTTTAAGGGTTGTTTTGTTTATTGCTCTGCTCTGCTTGATAGCCAGATACGATATGCCAAAGTGCTAGTGCGACGCCGTATTTATACTTGACGGTGAAATACATCCGCGACTCACAGAACTGAAAATCTACTATAACTTTGAAATACTAAGGAAAACTCTGGCTCATGTCCCAAAATGTTGTTATAAATACATAAAATCGTGAAAGTTTGCCTTTAATTCCAATAAATAAGTGACATAATAAATATAAACCTTAAAATTCCATACTCGTATCCTTATCACCTACGTTTCTATCTGACGTCATTGAAATCACAAAATAGTTCCTTAATGGCGCTTCACAAAAACGTACTTAACATAATTATATCTTATTATTAAATATCCTACACAATAAAAGGAAGGCCAGCAAGTAATTTAATCATATCTTAATAATACTTTTATGTATTATTATAACTTTATAAGGAAGTACCGTTACCCGGAAGTGACCATTCGTTGGAATGGTAACTTCCAATATACGTAAACAAGCACTCGCCACGATGGAATTTAAGGGAAAACTACCCAAAAGATGTGTCAAATAACACTGAGACTGAATGAATAGGTAACAACAAACATGTTTTACAAACCCATTATCCCCTGAAAGTGTGAATTTAATGTAGACCCGTGAAAATCGTGATCGAAGTGCCTGTTCACTGACAGTTGAATTTTACCGCTATGACAACTTGATAAGTTGATAGACGTTATGTTAAATGTTATGTTATCTGATAAAATTGGTACTAATTATAAAAATATGCAGTTTGATCTCCCCAAATTGAGTTTGCCAAAGTTGTCTTAGTGTATGAAAATCATCTAAGACCGTTATTTTGCAGGTTTTCAGATATTGATCCCAATAAAATTTAGAAATATAAAATGTGTTGTTTCTTTGAGATTATTATCAATACCCATTTATAACAATACTATCAATGTGTCACACTTCGCATTCAAAATTAAAAAAAATAATGAAAATATCAGTATAAAAACGTTAAAAATTTAATAAGAATGCGAAGTCATATGTTATAGGACTAGTGGGGTATAAGAGCTTGTTACAACAGGCTCTTCATTTGGTTTGAAAGGATACTAGTCCACTTGTATTTTTGTCCGTCTGATGAGTTAAGCCTTTTTCAACTGATTTTTATAGTTCGTTCTTATGTTGTACTGTTATACCACTGTCCCAGGTTAGGGGAAGGGTTGGGATCCCGCTAACATGTTTAACCACACCACATTATTTATGTATGTGCCTGTCCCAAGTCAGGAGCCTGTAATTCAGTGGTTGTCGTTTGTTTATGTGTTACATATTTGTTTTTCGTTCATTTTTTTTACATAAATAAGGCTGTTAGTTTTCTCGTTTGAATTGTTTTACATTGTTTCATCGGGGCCTTTTATAACTGACTAAGTGGTATGGGCTTTGCTCATTGTTGAAGGCCGTACGGTGACCTACAGTTGTTAATGTCTGTGGCATTTTGGTCTTTTGTGGATAGTTGTCTCATTATAGCAATCATACCACATCTTCTTTTTTATAGTAGTCTGTATTCTTGATTTAGAAAAATGTAATTGCAAGAAAAAAATTACACATTACTTAAAGTACTTAAGATCATTCAGGTAGTCTTTATTTAGTATGTACAATATAACAGCCAGTAGCCATTGGATATTGTAGATCATTTAAATAGTCTTGCCCTTTTTATTATTACAAAAAACAGCTAGTAATCATTGGATATTGTAGATCATTCCAGTATTCTTGATCACCTATTTATTTGTACCAAAAAAACAGCCAGTAGTCATTGGATACTGTAGATCATTCAGGTAGTCTTTACTCTTGATCTGTTCATTTGTATTAAAAAAAAACAGTCAGTTGTCATCTTCACTTCACACACGCATATACGAATATTAATTATATGCTTACGAGACATGTTGCAATGTTAAACTTATTACGGTATGTGAAAATCAAGACTTGCATAAAAAATATCCCAATATTAGAGGCAGCCCTTACAAAAAAGTGCTAACATGTTACACATAAGTTGCACATAAGATGCTCACGTTAGAAACTAATATGATTGCACACAAGTTTTTTAACATGCAAATTAGGTGAGCATTTTGTGAGCAAAAAAATTGCACATATAAAACTAACCTAATTTGCATGTTAAAAACCTCACGTGCAACTGCTCATATGAGCTTTTGTTTCACATGTGCATTTTATTAGATTGCTCATATGAGCAGTTGCTAACATGTTGCACACGTGAATATTATAGTTGACCAAAACAAAATGGCTGCTTTAAAAAAGGAATATTTTTCAAATTTAAATGAAAATCTTAAATAATTCATTTGAAAATAAAATAATTGATACATCATGTTAAAAGAGTTATTCTTTAATTATGGTCAGTTAATTATGATTTTCATATCATTTTTTTTTTTTTTTTATTTAAACAATAATCATGATCATGACTAAAAGATAACATTACATTATAAAACTAATAGAGGGACTTGCAAGTTTAGTACACAATGAATGTCTTTGATTGATAAGTACTGTATTTCAAAAAGTTTAAAAAGGAAAAATCTTTATACATGTAGTACTTATTTTGAAGCAACCTGTATATATATTACCATAAAGGATTTAAAATTGTAATATATTTCAAAATCTGACACATAAATGAAAATAATGAAATAGAAATGATAACTTACAAATAATTAACCACAGCCACACTGGTTTTATCAGATTTCAACAATGCCTTTCTTCAAATAGCACAATATAGGACTTAACATTTTCCATATCCATCTACCTCCATTTATTGCATGCCTTTCATGAATTTGAATTTACAGGAAGTACATGACTGGGCATGTCATTTTGAAAAAGCTCATATGAGCAATGATGTAGGTTAGTTTTGAATGGTTAGAAGAATTTAAAAACTTTTCAAAGTGCAAAACTAATGTAAAACTAACATGGATGATAAAAGCTCACCTGAGGTTTGAATTGCACATGTGAGCATTATGTTAGATTTTTGTGGGCACATATGAACTACCAAACTGCACATATGAGCAACCTGATTTGCGTACAATTCTTACTTGCATCTCATGTGCTACACATGTGAAACTTATGTGCTTTTGTTAGCAATTTCTGTACAGGCGTGGCGTCATTTTTCCTCAGAGCTTTCAGCTCTTTGATTAATTTATAGCCATATACATCTAAAACTTGAAATCAGATACTCCTTAAAGCACATGAGTTTGACATGACTGACATTTTGACCTATGTCTATATTTTATAGTTATATCCGAGGATTTCCGCCTGTAACACCTTACATTGGTACCAGTCCAACACTTTGTCATCTAATGGAAGAAAAGAGGGAATTTTGTTGTTTACGATTAAATAAAGTAAGTTTATAAAAAATCAAAGGATATTAAAACTCTACTAGTATATAGATATAAGAAGATGTGGTATAAGTGCCAATGAGACATCCAAGGCACAGTTTGTGTTTGTAAACCATCTATGATTATTAGTTTTATTACAGGAGTTATACAAGTAGTATTGTTTAATATAAAATAGAATGCCATAATGCTCTGCACAATCACACATGTTGTTTCTGTTTATCTTAGAATTAGTTTGACAACAGGCTTGATTAACCAATTACACTAGAATAGGAAAAAAAATATTCATCTCAATATTGGCCAATGTCATTCTTATATTTTACAGTAACAAATATGTATCTTCAGTGGCGGATCCTGAAATTTTCATAAGTGGGGGCCCACTGACTGACCTAAGAGGGGGCCCGCTCTAGTTACGCTTCAGTGATTCCCTATATAAGCAACCAAATTTTTTCCCAAAAAGGGGGACCCAGGCCCCCTGCCCCCCCCCCACCCCCTAAATCCGCCTCTGATCTTGAAAATAATATTTTGCTAATCAATAATTGATGCAGATTTGATTTCATTACTGGGTTTTTAGCTGGTTTTTTTTTTATTAATTATATGATCTTCACTGGGCATGATGTCTGCTAGCCTTATTACTGCTCTAATATGTCATGATTATTTGTGATTACCATGATTACCTTTGTAGACCTGTGAGCACTGTAGCTATAGTAACGCCAATGAATATAACTGGCACAACAGAACCATTATCCTGGCCGCTGACAATGCTAGTAATGGTATCTACAACTTTATAGTACCGCTACGGTCACATGCTAGACCAAAATCTGCAATAAATCCTATTGTTCTTCTTCTTGAAAAAGAGTAAGTAGACATGATTTTAAGTAAGATAAAATTGTAGGGTTTAATAAACTTCTATTGTGTCACTTATGGTAATGAGCAGTTACCATTTGTTCTTGTCAGGGATCATAAATAGACCTTCTATTACTGCAATACTAGCTTAATTTTTATATATGAGATTCTTAGAAAGTGTTGAAATACTATTTTTTAAGCACTTTTAAACAGTAAATGAGGGTAAAGCTCTATACAAATTGTTTTTTCTGTTAGTTATAATACAAATGAATCTAATTTTTTTCAGTCCTGCTTCCACATTCCTAGAGACAATCTGCCATTTCCCTATGGTTTACTGGATGAAAGGTTCTATAGAATGGTAAATATAAATAATTTTTGTCCTAAAGAGAAGAAGTGACAATGTCTTAACGGGATCACCTGAATCGGACATTTTTTTATATTGATCAGTAAATTTGTGTACTGTTAAAGTTTCAAATGATAGAATTGGAGAATTTAGAGTAATGGCTTCCTTTTCATGTCCATTTTAAAATTACAATAAACATTAAGTTATATTACTTTACAGGTAATTATTGTTTCAAAAGTAGTCTTTTGACATTTTCATGAATGTATAAAAAATTGTCAGTATATTCCTCTGAAACCAAACGAACAATAATACTGTAGTTGCAATGTTCTTATAAAAAACAACACAGCGGCTGGTTCACAATAATAAACTTGTATTTAAGAATTGAATGCTTCTTTTCCTAACTTCATTGGGGTGTAAAAGCGTTGACCGAAGTACATTTTGTATGAAGCGCGCTTCATACTAAAAATGTGTACAACCCTATGAAGTTACAAAAAGAAGCATTCAATACTTATAATTACATTTTTTAAAGAATGATCATGAAAACACGAATTTTATTATTGTTTTATTTAATTCACCTGTGCACTTTATTGTGGGACCACGTGTTATCATGAATGAAAAGTTTTATTGAGCAATGCAATTGCTTACGGAATAACACGTGATGTGCAGTTAGCCAATCACAATAAAGTATCATAATGAAACCTACATCTAATGTAATTATTCATAAGTTCAGTAGTGATTTTACTTCGTACAATTTTTTGTATTTGCATTCTTCAAATCACATATTTTTGTATATAGTGGTCAAGGATACGCAATATTAAATGTGCACATCTTGAGAGTTGCAAGTACATTATTTATGATGATGTTTGTGTTTAGCCTTGACAATTTACTTGAAGCTGTTATTCATCTGGCTAAAACTGTGTCATGAGGGTTGTGAGAAGAATTTTGATTATGATGCATGTATGTATTTCTTTTTAGCCTTGAAGATTTGCTAGAAGCTGGTATAAATCTAGCTGATAATGTGGTAGTTGTCAACAAGGAGACATCTAACTCAAAAGAGGATGAATTCTTAGCAGATTGTAATACTATTGTAGCTGTTCAGACAATATTCAGGTTAGTGGTCACTTTGATATACTACTGACCAAGAAAAAGGAGGTAGTTCTCACAAAACCAGTGTAATATATATAGACATACCACCTTTCCCAAGTCAAAGGAGGTAGCTCTCACAAAACCAGTGTAATATATATAGACATACCACCTTTCCCAAGTCAAAGGAGGTAGCTCTCACAAAACCAGTGTAATATATATAGACATACCACCTTTCCCAAGTCAAAGGAGGTAGCTCTCACAAAACCAGTGTAATATATATAGACATACCACCTTTCCCAAGTCAAAGGAGGTAGCTCTCACAAAACCAGTGTAATATATATAGACATACCACCTTTCCCAAGTCAAAGGAGGTAGTTCTCACAAAACCAATGTAATATATATAGATATACCACCTTTCCCAAGTCAAAGGAAGTAGCTCTCACAAAACCAGTGTAATATATATAGACATACCTCCTTTCAAAGGAGGTAGCTCTCACAAAACCAGTGTAATATATATAGACATACCTCCTTTCCCAAGTCAAAGGAGGTAGCTCTCACAAAACCAGTGTAATATATATAGACATACCACCTTTCCCAAGTCAAAGAAGGTAGCTCTCACAAAACCAGTGAAATATATATAGACATACCTCCTTTCCCAAGTCAAAGGAGGTAGCTCTCACAAAACCAGTGTAATATATATAGACATACCTCCTTTCCCAAGTCAAAGGAGGTAGCTCTCACAAAACCAGTGTAATATATATAGACATACCTCCTTTCCCAAGTCAAAGGAGGTAGCTCTCACAAAACCACTGAAATATATAAACATACACACCTTTCCCAAGTCAAAGGTTATCAGTGTTACTGTAGCAGTTTATAATTTTCTGGTTATAAGATGTTTTTTGTAGACTAGACATCAGCTCTTCTAGTTTCCTCTTAACTCGTGCATGATTTGTCTTGTATTGACTTGAAGGTTTCAGAGGATATGGTGTTGACACTTGTCCATGTTTGAATACTGTTTGTTGGCCCATCTATATGTATATTTAATATATGCCTTATATGTTGATGTGAAAAATAAGTTTTAAGTTTAAACTTCTGTTTTCTTCGTACTAATACTACATGTACTATCTAATATGTTGATAGATAATCAGTACTTTTGTTATTATGTTCAAAATTGGAATTTATTGTACTGATATGATAGGCCTAAGTACACTTTGATTTGAATGATTCACACACTGCAAAAGTTCAGCACATTATTTTCTCTCTGTTCAATTATATATCGTCAATTAATATTAGTCTATCTTGATGCTTTATTGATCAAGACATAGAAATCATTTTAATGCATTTATTATATTATTTTTTTTAGACTGTTCCCAAGTGCCAATATAATAACAGAACTGTCCCAGTCTTCTAATATGAGGTTCATGCAGTTTAGACCCAACGATCAGTACTCATTTACTCTTGCCAAACTAGAAAAAGTGAGTATGTCACAGAATTCCTGAAAAAAACAGTTTTATCCTATTTCAATTTTCAAAGTTTGTGTAAGGGTTCAACCTGCACCTGCAGCCTAAGAAAGGTACTAAAAAAAGCCTTAGTTTGTGGGAACATGCATCAATTTTAAAACATATATCTTACATTTTACCTCTTACAGTATTTAGAGCCATTGAAGCCAAAAAACAGTATTTTGGGTAGTAAGCATATTATGGCTCCAGCACAGCAAGGGTTAATACCTGGCCAACTTTGAATTTTCATAAAATGAATTGGTGATGAATGCAATGAAAGTAGATTTTAAAGAATATGCTTTTCTTTTCAGAAAGAAAAATCCAGAGGATCAAACCTGTCGTATATGTTCCGAATACCATTTGCTGCAGGGAATGTGTTCAGTGCCAGTATGTTAGATACAATATTATATCAGGTATGGAATGATACAGTAAAACCAGTTAAATAATATACTACCAATACATGGTCTTAAAATATAGACATGGCTTGTTTGGATTGGTGTTTAATGTCCAGTGGCAAATATTACAACCATATGAATACCAGAATATGTCAATGGAGTAGATAACAATTTTGCTAGAAGTCATGTTCACATTAGTTTGACTTGCAGCTAACCAGTCTTTGCTTTTACTTGCTGGTTGCTTAGCAGACAGACAACAAACAATGATTTTCCTGTTGTTTTTTTTGGTTTTTTTATGCCCCACCGTGGTGCATTATGTGAATCAGTCTGTGTGTCTATTCATTTGACTGTTCGTCTGTCCATCCATCAAGTTAGATTTTGATGAAGTTGAAGTCTGATGAACATGAATCTTCTCTTTGATATGATATTTCTAATTTTAATGCCAAATTAGAGTTTGAACCCCAATTTCATGGTCCACTGAACATAGAAACTATAGTGTTAATGGGGCATCTGTGTCCAGATCTGTTTACTTAGGACACATTCTTGTTTTCCCTGGATTTTGATCGAACCCATGACATCTGCCACTCATTTATGACTATTCCATATGTAAAGACCTCAATTCACTTTCATTTTAGACTTGTTGTTGCACAACTTAAGAAGACAAAGGTTTTTTTTTTATTTTATGATTGGTATTTGTGTTATGTCCAGTGGCAAATATTTCATGCACATCCTCAACATGCATGAAATATTTATGAATATTAGTTAACACCAATCATTAATATTTGTTAATACATGTATGTTTTTCTTTGGAAGTTATTTTAATTAGTTTTTGGTTTAATTTCAAACTGTTCATTTAGTGCAAGATAAAGAATAAATATATATATTTTTCAACATTACCCTATTTTTCCAGGCCTTTGTGAAACCGTATGTGATAACCTTCACCCGATTGTTACTTGGTGTAGATCAAGCTGTTGGATCGGGTCATTTATCTGTAGTAAGTATGATTGTCATAAGGTCAAGGTTAAACCGTATGTGATAACCTTCACCAGATTGTTACTTGGGGTAGATCAAGCTGTTGGATCAGGTCATTTATCTGGAGTAAGTATGATTGTCATAAGGTCAAGGTTAAACCGTATGTGATAACCTTCACCAGATTGTTACTTGGGGTAGATCAAGCTGTTGAATTAGGTCATTTATCTGTAGTAAGTGTGATTGTCATAAGGTCAAGGGTTAAACTGTAAGTGATAACCTTCACCAGATTGTTACTTGGGGTAGATCAAGCTGTTGAATTAGGTCATTTATCTGGAGTAAGTATGATTGTCATAAGGTCAAGGTTAAACCGTATGTGATAACCTTCACCAGATTGTTACTTGGGGTAGATCAAGCTGTTGGATCGGGTCATTTATCTGTAGTAAGTATGATTGTCATAAGGTCAAGGTTAAACCGTATGTGATAACCTTCACCAGATTGTTACTTTGTGTAGATCAAGCTGTTGGATCAGGTCATTTATCTGTAGTAAGTATGATTGTCATAAGGTCAAGGGTTAAACTTATATTAATCATTTAAGAGCTGATGATAAGAATTTTAATAAATTGCTGAAGGTCAGGATTTCAATAAACTGCAAAGAAAGTGTGGGATATATGTAAATAAGACAGTTACCCAACAACAAAAACTAAAAAGATATTCAGAGGTCGACCCACAGTCTTTAACATATAGGTTTCTATACATTATATTTAATTCTTTATCATATGGAGTCTATTAAAGTATTTATAGATTTAACAGAAACAATCAAAAATCTGAATTCTTCAAATAACAAAAATTATCATTAAAATATAACATAAGACAACCACTTATAATGTTTGTGACTTGACACATACCTTTGAATATGTGGTGGGGTCGAAGTTTTTATTTAAATCTCCACCCTCCCCTTTTTTTAACCTCAATGAGTTAACTTTTCAAATAAATAGAACATATTTAAGCGTATTATTATTTTACTTGTGTGACTGCATTTAAAATGATACATTTAAACTTCATTTCATTCAGTTAATTATTTGCCTGTTTATTTTCAGATGAAGATAAAGAAGGAAGATTTATGGATTAGAACATATGGCAGATTATACCAAAAGTTTTGCTCTACAACTTGTGAAATACCTATAGCTATATATAGAACTCAGTTACAGAGTAGTGGGGAGAAAACTCCTGTAAGTCCATTTTTAAAGGAGAACCCAGTCTATATTTAGAACCAAGTTGTATGTAGAAATGTTAACACACTCATGAGTTTCATTTAGAATCTATATACTTTCTTTCATTCAGTACCTATATATCTACAAAAATTGTGATTTTTATAGATATATATAGAAAGCTGGTGTTTTATAAGTAGACATGATTTTACAGATATTAAATAAATTACAGAATTTTTTTTTTCACCCATGAAAGTTAATCTATAGATGGAAGATCTTGTTTTTCTCATAACTTTATGGACAGCTTGTCATGAAAAACTTGTTTGATAAGAAAAAAACAGTGAATATTAGCGTTAAATTATTATTTTTTTTATAACCTATTTAAAAACTGAACTGTATGTTTAATTTAAAAAGTGAATTATCACCTAAAAACATTTATTAAATAGAAGGAGTAACAGATTTTAATATTTTTGAGGGCATTTTCTTTGTTTTTTTTGTTTTTTTTAATTTTTCCAGGTTTTTTATTATATAAAATTCACTTATAACACTCATTATAATTACTGTGGATTCATCATTATTAGTTGTATACCAGTTTTTGTTGGTTTTGTGGTGAAGGTAAACCAGTAATACAAATGTTCAACAAATGACAAAAGTTCATAGGTTTTGTGTGAAGAGACAAAACCACAAAATCAAATACCCACGAAATTTTCGTCAATCTATGAAAATTGATACCCACCAAAAATAAATGATTCCACAGTTAATTTATAACTGTAATTGTTTTGACGTAAAGAGATATACAATTTTTTTTACATCATGATTCAGAAAGTCTTGAAATATATATACATTTTGAAAATACATACTGAAATTCAGAAATTATTGATGTTTTCATTAATGGTAAAAATGGGACAGCATCATGTTTGAAATGAATAAAACTCCCATTCATAGTTTCATAAGTGATTTTCTTTTGAAAAAAAAATCAATCAAAGCATTAATTTGATCTTGCATTTCTACCAGTATTCACTATATTAAATCCATTCATAAAATTTCAGAATTTCCAGTATCTATCAATTATATTATATTATCTGCCATAGATGCTTACTATTTACTGTGGAATCACTTATTGTCATGGATACTAAATTTTGGTGGATTTAGACAAACTAGAAATTTCTAGGAAACGTGATCTTGTGGTTTGCCAAAGTCTTTTAACAAGCCTTAGAAAATGTGTAATTCATTGAACATTTGAATTTAAAGTTTTCCTATGCCTAAGAAATCCACAAAAGTCTGGCATCCCATGAATAATAATGAATCCACATACTTATATAAAGCCCATGTATAGATGTATGTAGCATTATACATGTATTTGGTTTGCTGATATTATTAACCTTACTGTAGTGGTATGCTGACAGCTTTTTATTTTTGTTTTTATCCTACATAGAGCTCAACGTTTGCAGGGCGAGACCAGTCTGCACTCAACTTAGCATTTAGAAACTCAGTTGTAAGTAGCAAAACAGTTTTTAGTTGATTATTTTAGTGCTTAAACCCATATTTCTTTTTGTTATTGTATAAGGCACATAAAGGGGGATGGGAAGGGAGAAAAAGAAAAAAATGGACAGGGACCAATCCTGAAGTTAAGAAAAATTCAATGAATGTGGAGGCATGTTTGGAAATTTTAAATCTTCGGTAATGCATTCTCCCTTCCTGTCCAACAATTAAAAAGAAATTTTAGAATTTGCTAATGTGAAAAAAGTCATGAGTAAAAATATTTCCTCTAAATCTTGCATGGATATTTAATATCAAGGTCCTAAAATCATCACTTCTATCTTTTCATTTTGTTGTATAGTTTTTCTCATATTTATCATCTATATGCAAGATTTTTACAATAGTTTTCTTATAGAAGTGACGTATAGCTACTTTGTAGATTGTCACAAGAAATATTTTCTTCCAGACTTTAGGGCATAAAAGTGTTTCAGATGATATTGACAGCACTTTTTACTAAAGTTTTTGCTGGAAAAATATTATGTACCTGTTCCGGACCATATGAGTATTTGGACCATACGCGTATGGTCATGACCATATGGGTATATACTCATATGGTCCGACCATACTTCAATACTTCTAAACTCTTCATTTATATGGTATGACTGTGTTTATTAAAAAGACGCTATCATATAGGTTAATTAAATTTTATTACTATATTATAATAAAAAACATTAGCTAAATAAAAATTATAAGTTTTAAATAGTTAATTTTACTTACTTGTCAAAACTATAATAAACACATTTTATACCGATGGTCATTTCATGTACTGATGGTCATTACCAATTTGTAATTACGAGTGAATGGCAATATGTCGACTTAAAAAAATAAATTCGACAAATTTCTTAATGAACTGTTACACAAGAAGTCACCGGAAAGTAACATAGTTAATTTAAGTTGTCTTGTGAATATGGTGTATTGCAGTCATGTTACAATATTTGAGATCTAGAGCTTCTTAAAAACACTGTAGACATATCGGCATGGCTCTACACCTTGGTATCACTGTGTGCAACTACAAAAATGATAGCTTTTCACTTGCAAACAAAAGGTGTAAATGAAAAGGATTGTGCACAAGAAAAAATTGCAAATTCAAAAAACAAGCTATGATACCGTATGGAAGTAAATTTCACCCCAATCCTACATGCAAGAATGTAATTAGCGATGAAAACTAACTATGGCATCAATATCTAATTTTTACGTAGTATTTGAATTATAAAAATAATACATTGTCATGTAACCATCATTGTTTTATAGATAAAGTTTTTGTATTATTGAAACTTATATAATGTAATTTAAAAAAAAAAAAACCTATATGGTCCAAATACTCATATGGTCCGGCTTGTTAATAACCAAACAAGTATTATACTCATATAGTCCTACCATATGAGTATAGGCATATAGTCATGACCATATGAGTATATGCATATGGTCATGACCATACGCGTATGGTCCAAATACTCATATGGTCCGGAACATACCCAGTATATATGGAACGACATTAGGCCTAACTTTTGTTCTTTCAAAGCAATTAATTTACTAAATACAGGCTCCTGACTTCGAACAGGTGATTGTTTCTTTAATAGTTACATGAAAGACATTCATGTGTGCCTTTGTAGAAGTTGCAAAACATGTATGACTGGAATGTTTCAAGAGAGATCTTTGCTTCTTCTTTTGAAATCATTTGTGTTTCTGATTGTAAAGGTATGTTACCAAATATGGTAGTGTTCCTGAAATCTGAAGTTCAAACCAGCCATGTCATCCAATGATTGCTCATTAAATAAAAAAATGTTTGCTTTGGTCCATGTGTTGCTCTTTGTGAATTGTAATATTTGGTATTATATGTAAAAGCATAAGTAAAATGCTAAAATAAATGGCTTTTATCATTTCAAGTGCTATAGTTATTCATAATCTATTTTGAAGGACTTTTTATGGTGATTTATACTATAGACATATTGCCTATTTTCTTTAGAAAAGAAGAAGACCAGAACCATCCAAATCACAACCAGAAGTAGGCTTAGCATGGTTTTACTCTTTATCTTCTTATCTTTATCTAGTTATAGGGGCTACTATATTTTATCTAGTTATAGGGCTACTATATTTTATCTGCTTTTAGAAAAAAAAAATCTGTAGTCTGCCTTTAGAAGCAAAAAGAGTTTGATTTTTTAGTAAAAAAATCTCTCTTTTATGTTTTAAGTTGTTTTTTTATTCTCATTCTTGTTGTCTCATTAACATATATTTTCCAAAACATTTGCTCACACTTGTAATTATAAGATTCAGCTTAGCACACATTCATTTGATTTAATTTATTGGGACTAATTTTTAAATGTCATTGACGACTCACTATGATAGAATATATTAGCCCTAACCATTCATTATATAACCCATTAGAGTGAATGCAGATTTAGAAATACTAATCAAGTTGTTGGAAGAAAGTTTTTTTTTTAAGAATTTTGAATATATATATACCTAATTTTGTGTATGTCTGCATATTACTGGACAGAGGCTATATTACTTTTGCTTTATTTTTCACAGCTTGAGGTGTATTTTACCTTTCACAGATTGGCTGCTCTGTATATAATATATGTATATATAGGTGTAATCATTTATAAACTGTCACTTTTATTTATATGAATGATCCACAAAATCTTCATACAGCACCGTCTATTGATTTTATATCGCTTGTTTATTCTTTTTCAAAAACGTAATACATGTAATATTTATAATTTACGTTTAATTCTCTCACTGATACTTCAGAATTATAAAAGATGTTAGGGAAGGAGCATTTTGTGTGAATAACTTCTCAAAATTGCCACTTTCAATATATTATATTTCTGAAAAAGTTGGAATTTTTAATTTACAGTGTATATAAGATAATTCTAAAATGGAACTTTCTTGGTAATTCTTAATTCTTATGATGTTTAATAAAATTTTAATCCAGAATATATTTTAACACTTTTGCTCTTTAAAAAACATATGCCATACATAATATTTTGGTTCCGTCCTTTTCTAATCTTAATCTAATTAAACTAATGGTGGTAAATTTAAAAAGCTGTCAAGATTTTGCACTCTAAGCCTCTATCAAAATCTAAATCTACTGCTGGTGTGTTAGGTAAATTGTCTTTAAATCATCAGCCACCATTATCCTTTCTTCCTTTAATGAGAATATAACCTATGTTGAATAAATCTAAGAGAAGCTAGATGAAATGAATAGTTACTATATAATGTGTGTTTTGATATGTTTGGCTTTCTTAAATTGATTTGTGTTCAAAACTCTCATAAAAATACATGATAAACAAGACTTTTAACAAGAAACCAATCAATCTATTTCTTCATTTTTGTGAAATATATAATTTAAAAAGTTTACTGTTGTTGATTTAAGAGGGTGGTAAAGGGGGGCCCTGAACACAGAAACACGAGAAATAAAAAGTGCAAAAATGTTGCACAGATAATAAAAATCGGAAAAAACGAAGCACGAGAAATAAAATCGTAAACATTCATGAAAAAAGTAAGATAATTTATTAGCAGCCGTTCTTGGAGATCATCTAGTGATTATATAATGGACATGATGACCCTGCAGTCACCTAGTTTAGTGTACGCTAGCTGTAACTGATTTGAAAAAAAAATATTATTCATAATAAGTAATTTTAAAGATTCTGGGAACACATAATTTAAAACAAACTCCGGTCTGACTTTAAAATAAGTCCCTGTTTAATTTTTAATCAAATGTGGGACAAGCAATTAAGAAACACGGAAAATAAATAAAGGAGAAAACAAGGCACGCATGTCAAACAAAACACGAGAAAACAAGAAATAAAACGTCAAAACATGAAAACACGTGAAAAAAAAAGGCTGAAAAACGTTGCTTGAATATAACCCTTTACCACCCTCATTTAAGTTTAAAAGAATTGTAAGTAAAGCATTATGAATGCTTACACGATTAAAAATGTTTTGTACAATGTCATGTGATTGCAGTGGTATTGGTTTGTGTGTTATATAGATAATCTTGTTATAGAAGATGCATCATTGTGTTTAGGATAGAGAAGAATATATATATATACTGCATGCATACTATTAGGGAAAATTTATGTAAGAACTGCATGAGTTTTGCAATTAAAATAAATTTAATTTTAAAAAAGTATGATATAAGTTTAGTTATTTTAGGATATTTGATGGTTATATTTCTTAAATATATATGAATTGTTAAAAATGTTTTCTATTTTTTTTTTAAGTCTTGAAGACTGTATTTGTAAAATGTTTGAAATAGCATTTGTTCTTTTTTTACTTTATTTTTTGTTAATTTGATGAAAAATTAATGAAATTTTCTGAAAAAAAAAAATCATAATAAATGAATATTAAGATTGTTAAGATACAAAAATGTTTTAAAGATTGATTTTAGAGAAGACAATTTAACACTGCTTAAGGGATTCATTTTGCCAATTTAACATAGAATTTTCTTGTAGGTGTCACTAAGTTTGATTGGACTAGACAGTGACGAGGAAGAAAGTCGATCTCACATGACCCCCGAGAGGCATGAAATTTGTCAGATGGTGCGATGTAGAATGCAAAGTCTTAAACAACCACTCAATGATTATGGTAAGTATTTATCTGATTTCACAGTCAAAAATCAGGAAGCATTTCTTAAAATACTGCATGCAGTTAATAGGAGTTAAATATTTTCTTCAAGTTATTTAAACAATTTTATAAGAGATCCAATTGAATAAGTTGTCTCCCTTATATAAATGGACTTTTCATGTATACATAATATTTGTTTTTTTCAGATGCAGCAAGTGACAAGAGAAACACGATATCTTATGTGATAATAAACCCAAGTTATGATCTACGTCTGAAGGAGGATGATATAATGTAAGTAAATTATTTGATCTGGTCTTAAAAAGGTTTAGCTTAAAAGACCAAGATTTCAGTATTTTTACATGAATTACTGATGCTAGTACCTGATGAATGTGCAATGTAATGTCAAAAAACATGCATATTTGTGTGACAAAAGTATTCCTCCTTCAAATAAATAGCTAAAAAATTTACATTTTCAACTAACTTTTGAGTTGTTATATTTTTTGGACCAAAAAAGGGTCTTATCGGGGCCTACTCCTTTCATCACAGCCCAACATTACCTTTCATGTCAAATGTGAAAACATAGTCTAAAAGAACAATGAAATCTAACAAACTTTCATATTTCTGACTTGGTTTATAAAGGCATTTCCACAAGAAAAATATTTGGCATGTTCTAACTGCACCTATATTTTTAATAGTTTATCCTTTTGATTTTATAACAATTTTTAAAAGGATGAATTATGGTTTTGTGTATAGCAGGGAAAAGCATTTTGTTATTATTTATTTTAAGATACCTCATTAAACCAAGTTCCCTTTCACCTCAACCTTCACCTTTAATTGATGAGAGGAAAAAAATGCAGTCACAACCACGAGAAGAACCAACAGGGGCAGATAACTGTGATATAGAGGCAACTAGTCCTGTCATCAGCACTGATAGTAGAACAGATGGAGATACGCCAGGAGCAGATTCATCTCATGGAAACTGTAAGGTAGGTGTCTTATCAGGGGTAGATAACTATTATATAGAGGCTCTTAGTCATGTAATAAGCAGTGATAGTAGAACTGACGGAGATACACCTGTAGCAGATTCCTCTTATGGAAACTGTATGTGGGTGTCTAATCAGGGGCAGATAACTGTGCCAATGTGACATCTCTCCAATAGAAACCAAAGGACATAGAAGTTAACAATTGTAGGTCACCTTACAGCCTTCCACAATAAGCAAAACTCATACCGCATAGTCAGCTATTTTAAAAGACCCAGAAATGACATATGTAAAACAAGAACTAACATCTCAATTTATGTCAAAAACTATGATTAAAAAAAAAACAAATAAAATATACAGCAACAAACATCAACCACTGAATTAAAGGCTCCTGACTTAGAGCAGACACATACAGAATGTGGCAGGGTAAAACATATAAGGAGATTTCAGCTGAAAAACTCATCAAATCTATACAAAGCAGAAATACAAGTTACAAAGATACAGACCAGACATGATAGGATATTCACACATCCCTACAACAAAAAAGTACATATCTGAGATTACTTGCAGTTAAAACATTATTATAGATTTGTATTTTATAACATGCAGTGGATTTAGTATTATTCATGATATACAAATCTTAGTGGATTTCGTGAATACAGGTACCGTAAACCCTAAATTTATAAAATACTAAATGCCTAGACTTGTAAGTAAAACAATGAAGATGAATTCAAATATCCATCAATATGCTTTTTTTCTTTTAGCTACAAACTTGTTACCCATGATAATTAAATCCACTGTGAAATATTATATTTAGAATGAATCTATCATATAATTGATATATTTTTTCAGCCAATTCCAGTGGTATTTGTTGGTGACAGTGAAGATGAGACATATTCACCCACCGCCAACTCTGTACCACATTTTCATCTTGGTAGTGCCAAGGATCAGGCTGTTTACAGAAAACAAAAAGGCTCAGTACCAGAACTCTATAACAATCATGAGGAGTTCAGTTACAAAAAACCTCTGGTTAGCAAAAAGTCTGCTCCTGAATTAAGAACTCCAAACTCTGCAGGGCTTAAAGGCACAGTTGTGTGAATGGTATTTAGTATTGAATCATTATCTCCATTTTGGAGTGCTGCACTAGACTCAAGATTGGAATGGTCTGTGCTCATAAACCAAGTATTCACTTAATCATGTATGGCATGAGAGACAGTTACCTGGTGTAACATCAGTAAATGTCTGCCAAGTATAATTCCTAAACCGCTGCAGAGAGACAGCTATAAGATTGAAAATAAGTGCATTAAATCTTAAAACTTAGAGCCTTTTTAAGATGATTGTGAAAAACTTAAACAAGAATTCCTAAGGTTTCTTGTCTCTGGATGTCTCTGTGTTTATAGAAATAACAAATAAAAGAGCTCCCGAACCAACAATTCTACTTTGTCTCAATGAGAGCGGAGTAAGAGGCATCAATGATGTGTCCAAACTAGAACTTTGTGCCTATTACAGATAACTCATTCACTAGGCTACTTGTGTTTATATCATAATTGACTTTATATGAACAATTGTGATACTTTTATAAGCTGCATTTGATATGACATTTTTGTGTACAATGTTTGTTATGTTGTATACTGGACATTAAGCTAGCAACAATCAATCAATCATGTTATATTAGAAATCTTTTATTGGTGTCATGTTTTTATGATGGCCTTAATTGCCAGTGTCTGTGTCAAGGTTATATATATATATCGTTGTTGAAGAACATTTCGGAAAAATGAGAATGGAAAAATTTATGATTTATACTGCTTTCTTTCTTTATTTGAATATTTAAAAAATTACTCTTTTTGTTGAGTCTTCCATAATAAAAAAGGGCCTTAGTGGCCAAGTGGTCTAAATAGTTCCACTCCTGTAATAACTAACCAGTCAAATTGAGTCAACACTGAGGTTGTGAGGTCGAACCCCACCCGTGCAGGTGCACTTGACTCCAGTCTTAATTGACTAGGATTGTCAGTTTACCTATCTAAGGTTAGTGTTTTACTCTGAGCACTCTGGCTTCCTCCACCATTAAAAACTGACCTCCCCGAAATTGCCTAAAAGTGGCGTTAAAACACCAACAAACAATCAATTCATTATAAAAATAAAAAAACAAATTTTCAAAGTAATAATTGGTTACAAGGGGAATGGACAGGGGTGGTTGAAGTATGTGTTTTTGCGAAATTGATTTAAGGATGTCATAGAGAATTTGAAGTAAGTAAATGAGGAAGAAAGTGGGAGGATTAAGGACAGGAATGAGAATTACTGTTCCCGTGTCCACCCCTTACCGGTAATATTTAATTGTCAGCTGATTTACCCATAAAAAGTGTAATTGGCCATCACAAACAAATATCAAAGGAAGAAAAGGGGACAAGGTATAATAATATGCTTAAATTCATAGCTTTCGCACATATCAATTTTAGCCTTTTTTACACATTTAAAGATTATATACAATATTGTTATTTTACATGGCTGTTAAAATGTGTGACTGTATGATGGTATATGTTTGTAACTAACAATATAAATTTTTACTTGATCAGTTTTAAGGGAGGACATCTATTTTAAAATGCAGATCACAGTAGACAAAATAGGAAATTTTTATTACCCATAAAGGGTCATTCAGTCCTTTACTTTTGTATTATCTGATATAAAGTTTTTTCGTTTGTTACAGTCATCTAATGCTAGGGACAGCAGATGTTATTTATTTATGTTATTTGGTGCTGATAATGTTGTGCTAAGTACAGAGCGTGTTTTCCTGGCTATTGTATTCTTAAAATTTCATGTTGGTTGTAACAAAATATGGTGAAGTATCTCTCTATTGTCTAAAACCTAAAAATGTGGTTTAGAAAATGTATAACTTTTTTGTCTAAAACCTTAAAATGTATTTTAGAAAATGTAAGAATTGTATTTATCATTGTGAATACTATTGGAATAAAATTTCCACAAATCCTATTGGATTAAAAATACATAAGAGTGCAAGTAAGCATTTAAGGATGTGTAATGCTATTTCTTGACTTGTGTAGTTGTATATAAAATCTACTGCACATTCACTCATCTATTAAACATTCTAGTCATTTTAATCAGTTTATTTACTTATGAGATTGACAGTTATTTTCATCAATTATAAAGCAAGGCCAGTAACTCTATCCATTATAGATAATTAAACACAAAAGCAATTTCTGTCCTGTTACTTGTTTAAAATTTTAGTTCTATTTTAAGTGGCATTACAATCTGGGGTATATGTAAAACATCTACATTTTAATCGACAGAAGAAAATTTAGGGGGAGGAATTGTTCTTGTTGAAGAATATTTGTCTGATGAATAAATTTGTTCATCATAGTCTTCTTTTTTTAAATGTGATTATAAATAATAACTAGTTGTAAATGCAAATGATTTTTTACTCAACTTTATTATTAAGATGTTTATTTATATGAAAAGTTTAAATATACAGTTCATAATATTTTACATATTTCATCATATTAACAGAGAATCTCGGTTTTATTTAATGTTTTGTCAGTGCAATGTTTTTTTATTGTGATTTACCAGTTTTGTTTGTTTATTTATTTACCTTTGTTGTATTTATTTTGTTTTGTTATTGCTGTACAATCGCTTTAACTGGTATTACCAGTATGTATTATTTATTATCTTCTTTATTGAGAGATACAAAAGGTTTTAGTTTGGTGATTAATAGTTTTTATCTTCCTTTTAAATAAGTGAATTGATCATGATAGTTTATCTTTCTTTTAAAGAGAGATACAATATTTTATTGTCCTCTTGTTAGCTGATATTTAAAGATTATCGTTGGTTATCTCAACAAGATTGATTTTATCCCTTGAGCCGGTACAGCGAATTAATGTGAGAAAAGCAATCGAGTTGAGATGACCAATGATAATCTGTTTATCACTATTTTACCTTTTGACGATGTTGTTAATTTCATTGACAACAGTGTGTGTGCCCTTAGTTTCTAGCAATAATTCTTCCTATCACTCTACTGTGCTGAGAAAGGAAATTATCAGTCAGAAAGATCAAAGGAAAATTTCATAAAATAGAGATAAACCAGTTTTATCTTCTTCTTTTTTGGAGTCAAATGATTTTCAGTAGATTTCTCCAAAGAGGAACTAAGATGAAACTAAGGTAAGGTGTGATCCAGTTTGGCACTGTGTTTATATGAATTAAATATTCAAATGTGAATGAATTTTTGCGATTTTGTAGCTTTTGATTATATTTAAACTTTTACTGGTGAAAAGTAGTGGTGATTTTATAGGATCAATCAATATTTAGATATTTAGTGGAATAGGATTCAAACCAGTCCGCTATACAGAAAAATATTTCTACTTTTCTTAAAAAAGATGAAATTTTGGTTGTCTGTATTTGTACTGCATCACTTATTACTATTACATATACAGATGTTTTATATATTGTGTTATTTTTTTTTTATTTCTAATGTTACAAATAAAAAAATAAAATTTGTTTCAACTTTTTTAAATGATTTTCCCTCTCAGTTTAGGCATAGATAAGTGCAACTTTTTAAAATGATTTTCCCTCTCAGTTTAGGCATAGATAAGTGTCTGTTATTGAAGACTAAATGTTATCGTATTATCATGATTATGTCTTTTAGTTACTTGTGTCGTTGGGTTGTTGTCTCTTTCGTGTTTATCACCACTGATCCATACAGAAGTTGTTGCTAAAGATATTTGTATGTACAATTAATTTGTGTTTGTATGATAGGGTTTCATGCCAACAGTCTCTATCCATTGTTGATTCACAATTCAATCATTTGATAATCCACTGGATTTAAAAAAAATTTACTCATTCAGGTAAATGTGGTGCCTGTAATTTTAGTGGTTGTCGTTTATTGCTGTACATCATATATTTTTTGGTTGATAATTATTTACATAAATCAGGCCGTCAGTTTTCTCATTTGAATTGTTTTACACTTGTTATTTTGTGGCCATTTATAACCAACTATGCTTGTTGTTCGGTGTGAGCCAAGGCTCTGTGTTGAAGGCTGTACATTGACCTATAATGGTTTCCTTTGATAAATTGTGATTTGGATGGAGAGTTGTCTCATTGGCACTCACACCAAATCTTCCTATATCTACATATAGGTTTTGCTCATCATGCTCATTGTTAAATGTCGTACTGTGAACTATATTTGTTGACTTCCATGTCCTTTGGTCTTTTGTAGAGTATTGTCTCATTTTCAATCATACCCCTCTTCTTACTTTTAAAGTTGTCCTACCGTTGTATTGGCTGTTTTGTATATGCCTTCTAGATTGTGTTGATCTTAATAATTGCATATTTTTTGCTTTCTCATCATTGGATTGATCAATTGATAGATTGTTGGTCCAGTGGCAAATATTTCATGCATGTTCAAGACCATTTTTTTTAACACAAGCCTATCTGATGAAGTTTAACTGGTAGCATGTGTTAAAAATTGTGTACACAGATCTAGACACCAGATCATGTTTGGATACATCCTCCTCAGGGATTCAAAACCACGACTTAAAAATTGTATTTGTTTTGCATTCATTGTAAGAGTAGACTGGATTGGCTCAGTCAGAATCATGTGCAAGTAGGATAACATGTCTTGTTACCTTGTGAACTAGCTTTTATAAAATCCTGCTTAGCCTGCCAGTCTTTACAAAGCAGGGTTTTTATTCATGACAAAACCGATGCCAATGGGATATTCATAAGTCAACAAACATGACAAACTGACCATAATATGGCAAATAAACAAGACTAACAAGAGTTACAAAACACAACATAGAAAATAAATACTTGAACTAATGAGAAGTTTTTAAATTGAGTCTTTCAGCAACTCTGTATTTATAGGAAATCTTTTAACAAAATATGTTTTCTTCCTGAGTATGCATATAATTACCCATCGGGAATTAAACAGTCATACCAGTACCCTTATCATCATGACATGCATGTAATATTTGCCACTGGACATTACACAATAATTTTTTCTACCTTATCATACACTTAGGTTGTAAAATTAGCTTATACACTACAACTCAACATTGCCATGCTTCTTTCCAAATATAAAACATTTCATTCCATCATGTCCATAGAAGCCAAGATAAGTTTTCTACCCAAGGTATTTCAGACAGACAGACAGAGTGGAGAGGTCAGTTGACCTCCTTTTTGCAACACAGATAAAAAAAACAGCTGTGAAACAATTAAAGTAACAAACTGTATTTTAAAAACAAACAACAACATAAACTCATGCCCAATATACACTTGAAAAACCAAAGAAATGTTCAGGAAATCTCATTGCTGTTGCTTTACCCTTTTTCTTGTGCATTTCAACAAAGTGAACTAAATGTTGCGGTAGATGATCACGAAGTACTATCTTATTGTTCACGATTACATTTGATGCCAGACACTGAAGGGTGCGATTTGATACTTTACATAGAGGATATTCTGATATTTCAGATTTCTCAATCGGAGTACTATCTGAATAATCAACACTATCTGGATGAGCACCACCGTGTAAAAGGGTTTTGACTACATCTTCTGGACTATTTACGCCAATTGACTCATCCTCATTTTCAATGTCATCATACATTAACATGAAGCAATAATGAAGAGGTGTCTTGCCCATGTCATCGTAGGCATTTGGGTCTGCTCCGAAAGCTAGCAACAGTTTAATCATTTCAACAGATCCAGAAAAATGACATATTAAAGGACTTCTTTCATATGACATCCATGTATCGACTGTGTCTTTTGATAAGGTAGGTACTGTGTAATGTAACAATGTTTGACCGTATAAATTCCTTAGATCAGCTTTTAAAACAATCCTCATAAACTCTGAAAATCTTCCACTCTCTAATGCTGTCTTATTCCTTCTAGACATTATTTTCATCATCACAAGCAATGATGCAAATTCTAGAAATTTCCTCTGGTTTCTTGGTGTGACACAGCATTCTAGAAAACAACACTTCCAGATTGCCATAAGGAGATCAAAGGTCAATTGTGAACTCTTATTGACAACAATCTTAATCATTCTTGCAATTATCTTACTTAAGTATAACTTTTTGTCAAAGATACTTAGACTGTCTTCATTTGGAAGGTGCTTTACAAAGTACGGGAAACTGTATGTTACCATTGCTACATAGGCCTTGGTTCTCTCCCTTTTGTATAACTCATCTGCCAAACATTTAAATGCTTTGAATGTACCGAAATTTCCAAATCCCATCAAACATTGAAAAAATGATGCATTTCTCAGCATCAGTAGCATGTCTGTATCCACCATAAAATCTTCCTCAGCTTCCTTCATATGGTTTTCTAGAAGTGATATGAATGTGATTTTTGGTGAATTTACAGTGAAATCTGGAACCTTATCCTGCCGCACTAGATTATCATAGCAGTGATTCACAATATGTATGGCCTTATCTACCGTATCCCCGAAATACTTTGACAATGGATCACCATTAGGTGCAACAGGAACTGCATCTTCATCTGTGTCTCCTATTTCAAAGATGGACGTATTTTTCTGATAAGTATGAATCCTTGTATGGTACATTCTATTCCTTGTCATGCGTAGACATCTTAATTGTCTGATCTTTTTTGCAGAATTCCAGCAGCGAATTGCATACAAAGATTGCATATGGTCATGGCAATATGTTCCCAACATTTCTAAACTGTTCAGCTTAGCTTCAAAAGGTATTTCTGGCATCTCTAGAAGTTTTAAGTAACAAGAGAAACTTCCATCAGATGCTAAATACATAAGTATATGAACGTATATTGGCTTCTCCTTACGAGAATTTTTAATTTGACATGGACATGCTTCATTGGTTTCCTTATCAATAACAAATGATTTTAACACAGCGTCTACATTGTTTTCAATGTTATCAGAATTTTCAGAAACAAAGTAGAATCGGAGAACATTTGCTGTGTTAATATTGTTGACATTTTCTAGGTAGGGTTTCAGAAATTCTGTCAACATGCTGAAACTTTTGTGAATCATCTCATATCCTAATATAGTCATGCTGTCTGCATTCCTAATGTTACCAAAGTCAGGAATTTTGTCAATTAAAATCTTCTGTGAAGAATTGGGTATAAACAATTCTTCCTCAAACATTGAAATTAATATGTAAAATATCTGAGCTTTAGTACATTGTTCAATTGCCCCTTTATCAACAAGCATTTTCACTATTTCAGTTTTATGAATCATTTGATTAAAAAGTTTCCGTTTATCTTTTTTGTCTTCTTCATGTTGTTTGAAGTCACGAATAGCTTCATAGCCAAAGGTACCAAATTTTTCTTCAGGGAATAGTTTTAAAGCAAGCATCAGCAAATTGTAGTTTGGAGCATAATGAATGTTGATACTTGCATTACATTCAAGTAAATAGTGGACTATATCTTCGTCCCCATTTGTCACAGCACAAAGTAATGGCCTTCCTCTACAGCCTTCACCATTTACATCGGCTTGACAATGTTCCACAAAAAACTTGACCAAGTCCAGATTTCTCAGTTTACAGGCTAAAGTTAGTGGATTATATATACTTTCTTTAACTTTCATTAACTCTCTCCTCTGATCAATGCTACAAACACTTAATATAGTCACTAAATAATGCTGAGCATCATGGGAAAATTCACCAGCTTTATTAATAGCCAAGATTAAACCAAATATTTTGTCCTTTAAAACTTCCACTGTTTCTGGTTCAAAACCATCACCATAATTAAAAGTGTCTTCATAGTCTTCATAATAACCATAGTGATAATTGTCATTTTCAGCATTCTCAGAAACACATTCATCTAAGCTTTGACTTTCATTGCATGCCTCAAACTCTGCAAGAGTACTGTCTTCTTCCCTTGACAACTGACACAACTGATCAGCAGTTTTGTCCAACTTTACTTTTCTATCCCTTTTCTGTCTTTTTGATTTTCTTGCTGATTCCATTTTATCATAAGTTCCTAGCTAATTATACTTCATTCTGAAAATATAAATAAAAGTTATACAATATAATGTACACAAAGGGGGAATCAGATTAGATGATGGTGACATTTAACAGTCAGTGATATTGTTAGCTTTTTTCAAAACTACTTCTACCCTTTTTTATTGGGAAAATATGCGTCATTTTTATCCAATTGGGAAATTTATAATAAACCATGAATATGACTGGAACTTCAATTTGCAGACCCCCTTTCAAGAGGTAAACCCTCATTTGAAATAAGACACCTTATTGTCATTGAAGATACATAAATAGACGCTTAAATCTGCACATGTAGTCAGTTTAGGCATGAATAATGTTTAAATGAGTGTTTTTAAGTTTGTAATCATGCACAATTACTAATGAGACTGCACTGTTTGGGAAAAAGGTTGTCTATTTGGGGAAAATTTTAAGCCATTTTTTTTCAAATTGGGATTCTTCTCCAGGGGAAAAAGCCTGTATTCTCCGGTAATTTAAGGCAAACAATGTCACTGACAGTCAACTGTGTTCTCCACAGGATTTTTTTATATTGCTGTGGTTAGAATGCTACATGTACGTGTTTGCAATGTGATGTAAGATTTTTACTGTCATGCATGTTGCTAGTATATACATGTACATGTATATAAAAGACAAAAATAATGTTTTTCTGATGATTGTGACGGTGGCTGATTTAATGAAATAATCACCAACAAACATCCTGTTTCACAGTGTCAATTAACATAAGCAAGAGTGACTATTACCAGCATTTATCATGGGCATATAGATACCATAATGCTTTTATGAACTTCATAAGGCAGCTGGTCATTTATCTTGTTTAACTGACTGTATATGAGATTTTTCTATATAATTTTTATCAACCAACAGTTCAAATTATCTCTGTTTGTATAATGTGTTGTCCATATATGTACATAGATGCCCCGCTCACACCATAATTTTCTATGTACAGTGGACCGTGGAATTGGGGTCAAAATTCTAATTTGGCATTTAAATCACTCAGAAAGATTTTATCATGGGGAACATGTGTACTTAAAGTTTCAAGTTGATCATAAAACTACCTTGATCAAAAACTTTAACCTGAAGCAGGACATACAGGCCTTCAAAGAATGGTGGTTAGTATTGGGGGGAAGGGGTTAAAGGCAATTTTTCATTGGATGCAGCCAATTACCAACAACAACCAATTAAAATCCTTAGCTGGTACATGCATGACATGTAATGCTAGTGGATCTGAAATTTTACCTTAATCCCCCCCCTTCAAGGGTTTAGAGGGGGGAACAGGATTGAGACCCTTGGGTAGCGAAGATGAGGTCAGTGCCAGTGGTGCTACAACATAAGATACAGTGGGTTATTTTCACAGGGTGTAAATTTTCGCTTATATTCCTGGATAGGACAAAATCGTCAAAATAAATTCTGCCAATTTAGAAGCATACATGCAAAGGTATTGGGGAGATTTTTGAATCCGCCCAAAATATTAACCGCCAAAATATTTTGTATACCATATTCAAGGTTAATCACGAAATTTTACACCCGCAAAAATAACCCGCTTTACAACTTTACAAAACAATAAATGAAAAACAAATATGATAAAGTTAAAGAGAGAACAAGCATAAACGAGGGGGAGGGGGGGGACGTCGGCATCAGGTGTTTTTAAGCTTAGGATTCTGTTATTTTCTGGGATTAATCCTTTCAGGATCTAGGAATTCTTTTTTCGAATTACGAGATGTCAGGATTTAAATTTCGGGACCTCGCGATTTCATGTTTTAAGCCAGAGATGTCAGGATTTATATGGGGACAAAGTCCCCAATTACGGTAGAAAAATCAATAAAAAAAAAAAAAAAAAAAAAATCGGGAAAATTTCCCGAATTTTTCATTCTACTAATGAACTCAAAATCGTTAACTTTTTTTTCAGATCTACTTCCTATTCCGGTTTTCTCCGCTTTTGCGCAGATACATGTATCTATCTTGTTTGCATGAGACTTTGAAAAAATTTATATTTATCAGTCTAGTAAAATATAAGATTGGATCTCAATACTGTTATGATATTGTAATTATGTTATATAAATGATATTGTAATTATTGTATTTATTTATGTTGGCCTGATTTGTGTTGTGTGGCCTGATAGTTGTTTACAGTATAATCTTAGAACTGTGCAGTTTAGAAATCACTGGAACAATTACAGAATGATTGGAACTTTCCAGAATGATCCTAATAAAAGATGCGTTATATAAACTTCTACATTTTACTAGAAACTTCTGTTGTAACTTTCTAGGATGTTCCATTATAGACTGTTCTAGAATCTTCCATGACAACTATATATATACAGACACTAAAGTTAAACACTCACTCTTGGACTTAGACTTAGACATCGATAGACTTTAGTATTCACAGCAATTTGGATTGACATTTTTATTCTACAAACAACATCATACTGGATTGTGACCTTAGTAGTGAACCGTTCAGAACATAATATTCAGATTGGATTCCGAAAGATTTCCTGATACAGACAAAGATAAAAGATTGGACTCATATTTTGACAGTTATTTTGACAGTAATATTTGTGTAATACTTCTTGTAAACTTTTGTATAATAAATATTGTTAAATTTTATTATTGATTTGTGTCTTTTGTTGGCTACAATTTAAAGGCGATTTCTGGCCGTAACAATACAAATACAATTTTAATAATTGTTTGATATGAAAAAACGTTACCTGATGAAAGCGTTTCTTTTTTTTACATCGAATATGACATCATAACTTAAAGAACGTCACAGCTAATTCCCTAACAACAGAATCAAAATCAGGAACGTTACGTACGGTATTTCGGTTTCTTTTATCAACGTGATTGAATTAAAAAAATAATACATACAGACTTCGTCCCCATTCACAGGTTATGCCTGCCTCATATTATTTCAGGACCTCGCGATTTCATGTCTTAAGCCCGGGATTCCGGGATCATTACCGTGTCCTCAATATGCATATTAATTTGTGGTTGGATCATCCAACCTGTCAAAGAAATGTCAATGGATAGTCTCAATCAGATCTACTGAGCCTGAAGTAGTCTAAAGCATGACGTCTGCCTCCCAGAAAAAAAATCAAATAGCCTTGCCAGACGTCATAATTATTTGGACTAAGCCAAAAGCAGCAGGAAAATTACAAACATATTTTAGCACAGGCACTTGTTTCTATCCATTGGAAGAACCACTATGGTTCTTCCAATGGATAGAAACAAGTGCCTGTGTATTTTAGGCCTAGTTCAACTAGTTGTAGCCAACAATATTCACTTTTATATGAGCCGTATTTGGTATAAACTACGTACACAAGCTTGGAAACTTCTTCCCTTTTCAGCTCCCTTCTTCCCTTTTTTCAATGAAAATCTGTGAAAATTTCCGAAATTAATTGGGCGCTGACATTTTGAATTCGACAAAATGTGTTATAACAGTCCCGCACTCGTCTTGGATCGGAAACGAGCCGTTTTGGCCATGGAGCCAATTCGGCCTTGATTGTTTCGGCCTTGGTTGTTTCGGCCATGTAATTAAAGTATAGTTACAGTCATACCTTAAATTTAGATTAAAAGAGATCTTGCTGTATATGCATTTTTTTTTACCTTTCATAACTTTTAATAAATTGCTTCGCCGAGCGTAGATGGATACGACCGCAGATGTCCAACCCTGAACATTTGGGTCAAAAATGGATACAATATTCGCACATGATACAGGTCTGAATTTGGATTGTAATTAAAAATTTGACACATAATAGGTTTCTGACACAGAATAACTGTAGTCAAAGAAATTAGAATTGGTTATATGATTAGAATTTATATATTCAATTTGTTGCTTTTGTGCAACATGTGCAATACACTATGTGTAAATTTTATCGTCATACATAAAAAATTATCGTTAACGTCATTTGGCAAGATTTTTTACCGTTATTCGTCATGAAGGTACCCCATTACGACCCTCCCATATCCGAGAAGATAAAAACATCGACTGATTTTGACAAATCACGTTAATGTATTTCCAAAAATGACGCTAAGGCAGCAACCATTTGATTTTCTGGTGGGGGGGGGGGGGGTAATGGTTTTTTTTTCTGGACAATTTTTTTTCGCGACAAGTTCTTTCAATTTTAGCATTACATATAGTGGCAGCTGAGGGTGAAACAAACAATATTATTTTTCTCAGAATCAAAAACAAATTATTATTTTCTCCGAAAACTGGAAACAAACTTTTTTTCCAAAAAAAACCATAGCCACCCCTCCCCCCCCCCCCCCCCGAAAATCAAATGGTTGCTGCCTAACAATAATTATTTGAGACTTCTGACGAATCACGATAAGGATATTTTGACGAATCACGGTAAAATTTTAACCAATTTGACGCTAACGGTAGCCGAAAATGACTGTTTGTCGCTTGACGTTAAAGGGAATTACTACCCTCATATGGGGCAGCAGACATGTTACATATTCCATTTAAGTGTAATCAGATACAAATTTTCAAGTCCAGAAATCGCTCCTCAGGTGTTTTAAGAAATCTCATGAAAAATCGAAAACTATAAAGAAGTTTCGTGTTGTTGAAGCCACATCAGGGTTTTTTTCAGGACCATAGTGAACAGATTTTACCATTTACGCTTCCTTAGAGGATGCATATCACTGTAACATCCAGTCAAAGTGAGAAAGAGAAGTTATAATCACCATTCATTCAGAGTAAGGAAGAAAAGTAAATCCATCCAGTCAAAGTGAACAAGAGAAGTTATAATCACCATTCATTCAGAGTAAGCAAGAGAAGTAAATCACCATCCAGTCGAAGTGAGCTAGAGAAGTTAATCACCATCCAGTCAAAGTGAGCAAGAGAAGAGAATACCATCCAGTCAAAGTGAGCAAGAAAAGTAAATCACCATCCAGTAAAAGTGAGCAAAAGAAGTGAATCACCATCCAGTCAAAGTGAGCAAAAGAAGTTAATCACCATCCAGTTAGAGCGAGCAAGAAAAGTTAATCTCCATCCATTCAGAGTAAGGAAGAGAAGTTAATCACCATCCAGTCAAAGTGAGCAAGATAAGTTAATCACCATTTAGTCAAATTGAGCAAGAAAAGTAAATCACCATCCAGTCAAAGTGAGAAAGAGAAATTAATCACCATCCATTCAGAGTAAGGAGGAGAGATGAATCACCATCCAGTCAAAGTTTGCAAGAAAGGTAAATCACTATCCAGTCAAAGTGAGCAAGAGAAATAAATCACCATCCAGTCAAAGTGAGAAAGAGAAGTTGATCACAATCCATATAGATTAAGAAAGAAAAGAAAATCATCCAGTCAGAGTGAGAAAGAGAAATTAATCCAGTCAAAGTAAGGAAGAGAAGTAATCACCATCCGGTCAAAGTCCAGACAAAGTGAGCAAGAGACGTTAATCACCATCCAGTCAAAGTGAGCAAGAGAAGAGAATCACCATCCAGTCAAAGTGAGCAAGAAAAGTAAATCACCATCCAGTAAAAGTGAGCAAAAGAAGTGAATCACCATCCAGTCAAAGTGAGCAAAAGAAGTTAATCACCATCCAGTTAGAGCGAGCAAGAAAAGTTAATCTCCATCCATTCAGAGTAAGGAAGAGAAGTTAATCACCATCCAGTCAAAGTGAGCAAGATAAGTTAATCACCATTTAGTCAAATTAAGCAAGAAAAGTAAATCACCATCCAGTCAAAGTGAGAAAGAGAAATTAATCACCATCCATTCAGAGTAAGGAGGAGAGATGAATCACCATCCAGTCAAAGTTTGCAAGAAAGGTAAATCACTATCCAGTCAAAGTGAGCAAGAGAAATAAATCACCATCCAGTCAAAGTGAGAAAGAGAAGTTGATCACAATCCATATAGATTAAGAAAGAAAAGAAAATCATCATCCAGTCAGAGTGAGAAAGAGAAATTAATCCAGTCAAAGTAAGGAAGAGAAGTAATCACCATCTGGTCAAAGTCCAGACAAAGTGAGCAAGAGACGTTAATCACCATCCAGTCAAAGTGAGCAAGAGAAGTTTATCACCATCCAGTCAAAGTGAGAAAGAGAAGTTAATCACCATCCATTCAGAGTAAGGAAGAGAAGAAAAATCACATTCCATTCAGAGTAAGCAAGAGAAGTAAATCACCATCCAGTCGAAGTGAGCTAGAGAAGTTTATCACCATCCAGTCAAAGTAAGCAAGAGGAGTGAATCACCATCCAGTCAAAGTGAGAAAGAGAAGTTAATCACCATCAATTCAGGATAAGGAAGAGAAGTGAATCGCCGTCCAGTTAGAGTGAGCAAGAAAGGGAACAACCATGCAGTAAAAGTGAGAAAAAGAAGTTAATTACCATTCAGTTAAAGTGAGCAAGAGAAGTTAATCACCATCCAGTCAAGGTGAGAAAGAGAAGTTAATTACCTTCCAGTCAAAGTGAGAAAGAGAAGTTAACTACCATCCCGTCAAAGTTAGAAAGAAAAGTTAATCACCATTCAATCAAAGTGAGAAAGAGAAGTTTATCACTTTCCATTCAGAGTAAGGAAGAGAAGATAATCACCATCCATTCAGAGTAAGGAAGAGAAGTTATCACCATCCAGTCACAGTGAGCAAGTGAAGTTAATCACCATCCGGTCAGAGTGAGCAAGAGAAGTTAATCACCTTCCAGTCAGAGTGAGCTAGAGAAGTTAATCACCATACTTTCAGAGTAAGGAAGAGAGTTTATCAACATCCAGTCAGAGTGAGCAAGAGAAGTTAATCACCATCCAGTCATAGTGAGCTAGAGAAGTTAATCACCATTCATTCAGAACAAGGAAGAGAAGTTAATCACCATTCATTCAGAGTAAGGAATAGAAGTTAATCATCATCCAGTCACAGTGAGCAAGAGAAGTTAATAACCATTCAGTCAGAGTGAGCAAGAGAAGTTAATCACCATTCAGTCAGAGTGAGCAAGAGAAGTTAATCACCATCCATTCAGAGCAAGGAAGAAAAGTTAATAACCATCCATTCAGAGCAAGGAAGAGAAGTTTATCACCATCCATTCAGAGTAAGGAAGAGAAGTTAATCACCATCCATTCAGAGTATGGAAGAGAAGTTAATCAATATTCATTCAGAGCAAGGAAGAGAAGTCAATCACCATCCATTCAGAGTATGGAAGAGAAGTTAATCACCATTCATTCAGAGCAAGGAAGAGAAGTTAATCCCCATCCATTCAGAGTAAGGAAAAGAAGTTAATCACCATCCAGTCAGAGTGAGCAAGAGAAGTTAATCACCATCCATTCAGAGTGAGCAAGAGAAGTTAATCACCATCCATTCAGAGCAAGGAAGAGAAGTTAATCACCATCCATTCAGAGAAAGGAAGAGAAGTTAATCACCATCCATTCGGAGTAAGGAAGAGAAGTTAATCACCATTCATTCAGAATAAGGAAAGAGAAATTAATCCCCATCCATTCAGAGTAAGGAAGAGAAGTTAATCTCCATTCAGTCAAAGTGATCAAGAGAGGTTAATCACCATAAAGTCAGAGTGAGCAAGAGAAGTTAACCAACCTTTTATGAAGAGCACTTCGAGCACCAACATACAATAAAAATTCCAGGAAAGTCTGACATCCTCAGACATAAATACCAGACATATAATAGGTTCATTCAGGAGGCTCGCGGGTATAAGATTTTCAGAAAAAAATTAAACATTCATTTTTCATAACAAATTTTTATTAAATACCTTAAGTAGTTGTTACTTTATCATATGGTACAAAAACCATTCCAAAAAATCAATTCGTGTTGACCCCAGGTGACTTTTAAAATGTAGATATAATTGCATAATTAAGCTCCAAATTATCTCCCTTAGGTGCAAAAATGCCATTTTTTGTCATTAAAATTGAAATGTCTTTTTTAACTCATCGGTGACCTACAATTTTTATTGTTGTTTTCGAATAAGCTGTACATAAACTAAATAATTGTAAAATTTAAGCGATTTCTGTAATTTAGATCTATTTTTATTTCGATATAACCGCTATTTCTCCTATTAGTTCAACAGAAAAAAAAGACATTTACAAAAATGTAAGGCATGCAGATTGTGATCGTAAATGAACGGTGACCCCGTTCTTTTATTTCATTTTTCTATTAAGTATTAGATAAAGTTCATTTATAGAAAAATATAGCGAAATCCTATATTAAATAAAAAAAAATCATTTAGACCCGCGAGCCCCCTTAAGAGAACTAGCAAATTTAGAACAATGCCGAATCGTCTACTCATTAAGATGGACAGTGAGAGTATGGTAAAGAAAGCATACAATGAAAACTTAAACTTTCCTAATGGTTTTTGTAGTAAATTAAAAGTGTTATTAGGAAAACTTGGGTTTCAGCATGTCTGGGAAAATCAAAATACTATGTCTAAGAAAAAAATACTTTTTTCATTTCAAAAGAAATTAAAAGAGGAATTCATAAAATACTGGAAACAAGCTCTTTTTTATGACTCTGATAATGGTAATAGTCATGGAAATAAACTAAGAACATATCGCGAAGTTAAAAATAATTTTGAATTAGAAAAATATCTTCTACTGGACCTTAACAAAAGTGTTATTTCTAAAATGGTAAAAATCAGAATTAGTAATAGCAAATGGTATTTCATGGCGTCTGGTTGTTTGAAATCGTGATTGCATTTTCACTTAGTAATATGAAGACTTTGGTTTGAGCAACAAGAACTCTTCAATGGAGTTGGAACTATGTGCTTTATAAGACTAAGCCGTTTCTGACCCACTAACAGAACCTGCAGTACGTGTTCGTCCCTCAAGCTGGAAGAGGATGAAAAATTTTGTCCTGCATTTTTTTTTAGCTGTAATCTCTGTCCTGCCTTTTTATTTTTCACTCTGTCCGGTCCTGCCTTTTTTTTTTTTTTAGTTTATCCTGACTTTTTTTTTACCTAAATTGCAAGTGTCTCATCCTGCCTTTTTTTTTGCCCCCCCCCCCCCCCTTCCCCCCATAAAAATCAAATGGTAGCTCCCTAAGGAACATATCCGATATCATCTGTCAAACTGGTATTCCATTACGGTCGGTCAACCAAATCATGATGGCTTCCGTAAAATTTACGAAGGGATGGTTCCAACTTCACCATTTGAAACTCTTGGTTTAATAGCTTCCTTGTTGAGCAGCAACCCTTAATCAAGGAAATAGGGAATAACGTATCAATTGGGAGATATATACTCTGTATGCAGTCGCTGCTGGAATGTTGCTACATTATAGAAATGGAAAGTTTACAGTTGGGAAGCTGAAATCATCAGTTTTGTCTTCAACCGATCCTCATTGACAATTTCTAGATGTTAGTTAACATATGAGGCAGACTTAACTGTATCTGTTGTATCCTTTATCTCTATTTCGATAGGATAGATGCGTTCAACATAGTCACCAAATTTTGAATAAGTTTGTTACAGAACATCATCTATATAGCTAAAAGTAAAGTTAAAGGATATTGCTAACTTCTTTTGTTTCTTCCTAAGAAGTTCCTGTGTGAAGTCAGCCTCATAAAAATAAAGGAACAATCAAGAAGAGGTGCACAATTGGTTCCCATGGGAATGTCCATAGTTTGATGAAAAACACGTCCTCCAAACATAACAAATATGTTGTCAATCAAGAAATCAAGATATTTTTGTTTGAATGAGAGTGATTCTTTACAAAGTAGGATAATATACTTGTCTTTTAGTTTGGAATGGGGAATACTTGTGTAAAGTGTAGAAAAATCAAATGTTTTAATATTATTGCAAGATGAGAGTCTTAGATTGTATGTACTTTAAAAGATCTTTGGATTGTTAGTATCCACATTTGATTAACGCCACCTCTAGAATAGGCAGTTTCACAATAACTTGCCAGGTTTTGATTGCTGATAAAATAGATGTTAATAATTGAAAAAGAGGTTCCAGCAACATACTGTTGTTCGTAAGGACATTTATGTATTTAAGGTATCCAAAACAGTGATGGAAAATCCATTAAGTGATGATGTCAAAATCCTGGATTGTTATATAGAGTGTTCACCTTACTGCTCTATGCTTCTCAAAGACAAGAGATCAATTCAGTGACAAGAGAACTTTATTTGTGTTTTATGCTTTTTGTCAATAATTTACTTGGCAGTTAGTTGCATTCCAAATATTGAAATTCCATCAGAATTTATTCTTAATAATATGCCTCATGGTGTCTTTTTTGAATATGTTGGATTTTTATCTCATTGACATATGCATGGAGTTGTCTCATTGGCAATCACACCATATCTTCTTTTTTATGGATGAAAAATTTTGTTCTGCATTCTTTTGTTGTAATCTTTGTCCGGCCTTTTTATTTTTCACTCTATTCTGTCCTGCCTTTTTTATTAGTTTATCCTGACCTTTTTCATACATTGTCATCCTGCCTTTTTTTGCACATTATCTCATCCTGCCCTTTTTTATTTAATCAAAACTCCATTCCTGCTTTTTTTTTATTTCAAATTTCATCCTAGCCCCCCTCCCCCTCCCCCTCCATAACAATCAATTGGTAGTTCCCTTGGTAAACTATAGCTGCCTTTATTACACTGTTGCCACAATGATAAAATAACACCAAGCCTAACCTTCGTCAACTTTTGTTTTTGAAAAAGATGCAATGATTATATGGTTATGTAAAATTGCTTTAAAAAGATCACACCCTGCATCCTGGTATGGATTGTCTTCCTCATATCAGTTTCAAATATCATGGGTTGATCAATTTGTCCCCATCCCCCATCACCACTGATTTCTAACCAAAGTTGGTTGCTATCATGTTTACTTGGTCAAAGAGTTTACCAGGAGTTCTAGGATTAGACTTTTATCCCCAAAACTAGATGGGTAACTCACTGATTAGGAAAAAAGAATTAAAAATAGTTGAATGTTATTACGCTAGAGTAAATTTTTAACAAAGAAAGCCCATCTGCATGATAATTTTTATTAATAGTGAATATAAATAACATTTGAACATTAGCTTTCAAACTTTTCTGTCTTTTTTAATTCATGCCATAGCAATAGATAATTTAAAACTACAAGTAATTGAACCAGGAATTATACTGACAGACTTTATTACACAACACTTTATTTGAGAAATAATATAATATTGAATATTTCACATTCATTTGTAACTAAAAAAATCGTTTTTTTAAATTTTGATTCATTTCTCTAACAATTTGATGAAAACTTTATATAATGATTTATCAGAGACTTCATGCATGGGAATACTTAAAATCTACTGTAATTTTTTTCCAGATTTTTGACTTGAAAAACATTATAAAAAAATTTACTTATAAAAAACTGATTGTTGGGTGTTTATGTAACAGAAGTTAAGTTTGAATTATAGTCGTTCAGTATAATTTATTCCATATATCCTTAAATTTGATTTATGTGTCACATAAATATAAACATGATTAAGAAATGAAGAAAATAACAATCATTTGAGATATAATTATATATATAAATATCTGTATAATATTTAATACTAGGAACTTTACAGACATATGTTACCTACGGTATCATATAATACTATGTAATAAAATAGCTAACATAAATCACAAAAAAATACAGCTCATATTTAGGTATAAATAACTCATCATAGATACCAGGACAAAATTTAGTATATAACGCCAGACGCGCCTTAGGATGTACCTGTACATACATTCACAAAAATAATAATCATGTAAACTTAAAGTGAAATTCAACAAGGTACTTGAAAAATCCATTTTAGTCTGTGCACATTTAGATGTCTTTGAAGTACATTGTGTATCTTTGTGTATAAAACATCCTGACATACAATGACATATGGGGGGAAAAATGATAGACAATGAATTCTAACACAGTTGATCTAGTCTCATCACTGACCTAGTTATAAATGTCAATCTTACAGATTCCAATAAAACCAATTAAGATGTCCCCATAACTTCATTTTGGTAGTCTCTCCATCAATGTAGATGACCTTGGAACTATTAAACCCATGGTTTCAGGACCAAAATCAAAAGCAGTGATGTTCCTTAAATGCAACAGCATTTCAATAAGACCAATATATGACATGATTGCAACCTGTCAATACTTGAAAACAACTTATCTTCAACAAATTTCAATCAAACATGTATCAAAATCAAAAAGTTAAAATATACTTTTTGCAAATTGTGGTCATCTATTACCATTCAATCAATTTGTATAATCTGATGTCTAAAGCCAAATATTTAAAACAACCATTGGCTGGCATCCATTATGACAATCAGTTCATCTATTAACCTTTAAACCAGGCTAGCAAACAAAGGGCACAATAATTGACACTGACTGTGCATGTTATACATATTATACAAAAACTAAATTCATAAACAGCCAATTAAATTATTCTTACAATTGTTCAGAAAAGTTCTGTGACTTGTATTAAATTATCAAAACAATTGTTCAGGAAAGTTCTGTGACCAATCAAATTATCCAAATACTTGTTCAGGAAAGTTCTGTGAACAACATGTAGTTGGCCTTCCATGTTTTTTATGCAACTCAACAAATTTAACGAGATGTGGCGGTAAATCTGAATGAAATGATAACCCATTGTTTAGAATGGCATTTGATGCAAGGCACTGTAGTGTTTGGTGAGAAACTGGACACAGAGGTACTAATGATTGCTGAGAACTCTCAATGGCTGATTGCTTGCTAAAATCGGCACAATCTGGATGAGCTCCACCCTCCAAGAGAGTCTGCACAATCTCTACAGGTTTACCTATACCACTTTCTTCATTATTGTCCAACATTAAAAAGTAACAAAAATGAAGAGGCGTCATACCGACGTCATCTAAAGCATTAGGATCTGCTCCGTATGTCAACAGCAGTTTGATCATCTCCACAGATCCTGAGAATTCATAAATCATGGGACTTTTGTTGTTAGGGGACATCAGCATGTCGATTTTGTTATTTGATAATGAAGGTACAGTATAATGTAATAGAGATTGACCATATAAGTTCCTTAGATCAGTCTTTATAACTTTCTTCATAAACTCTGAAAATCTTTGATATTCTTCTGCCGTCTTTTCTCGTCTCGCCATTCTCTTCATCATAACTAGCAATGACGCAAATTCTAGAAATTTCCTTTGACACCTTGGTGTGACACAACATTCCAGGAAAAAACATTTCCATATTGCCATTGAAAGGTCAAAGGTGAGTTTTGAATGTAGACTTTCAATCAAAACAGTGTCTATCAATGGGGATATGAAATTTTTCAAGGCATTCTTTTTGTCCCAACTGGCAATGACAGATAAATTGACTTCATTTGGTAGATGCTTAACAAAATATGGATAGCTGTAAGTCACCAGTGCTGCACATTCTAATATTTTACCTTTCGCATAAAACTCATTTGCAAGAGATTCAAACGCACCCAATGTATTGAAATCTCCATATCCAATCATACGTTCATGAACTAAAGCATTTTTTATTAGAATCAGAGTATATGCTTCTATTGGTGTGGTATTGTCCTTGATATACTTTTCAACATGTGACATGAATGAGCAGACTTCTGTATTGATAGTTAAATCTGGCATTACTCCCGTTCGTACATGGGTGATGTAGCTTTGGGTCACTTCCTCTATTGTCTTTTGTGAGGTGTCTGTGAAAATCTTTGATATAACATGAGTCATATCCACAACATATGCTTGGAGAGGAACTGTGCGAGCTACCTCCTCCAGAGATATATCTTCTTCCCATTTCAATATGTTATTAGAGGAGAAGTAGGTTTTATTTCGTGTCTTTCTGAGACATCGGTGTTGCCTCAATTTATTGGCAGCATTCCAACATAGCACAGCATGTAGATAATACCTATGAGTTAGACAGTATGTCCCTATCATCTCCAAACCATTGACCTTGGCATCAAAAGGAACTCCAGGCATCTGTAAACATTTCATGTAGTATGTTATATTCCCTGTGCAGGCTAAATACACAAGTGGATGGACAAACTTCGTACATGTATTGTCTGACACTTCAGATAAACAAATATTGTTTGATTCTTTGCTGATAGTAAAAGACTCTAGCACAAAGTCTACATTGTTTTCTATGCTATTAGACTTTTCCCAGAATGGAACAACATGAAATTTCAGGAAGTTTGCTTCATTTATATCCTTGGCATTCTCGAAGTATGGATCAAAAAATTCTGACATGTGAAAACTTCGGTGAAGTATTTCATATCCAAGTACTGACATGCCATCTGCATTCCTAACACTGTAAAAGTTAGGAATTTTATCAACTAAAATTTGAAGTGACTCCTTTGAAACACCCAATGATCTATTAAAAACTGAGGTCAAGATGTAAAAGATCTGTTCTTTTGTGCATTTCTCTATAGCTCCTTTATCAATGAGCAGTTTTACAATCTCAAACTTATGAGGCATTTTCAAGGCGAGTGTTTCTTTTAGATGGTCAATTTCATCCTGGTTTTCAAAATTCTCATTTGATTTATAGCCAAACGACTTAAATATTTCTTGAGGAAACAGCTGCAAGGAAAGCATCAACATATTGTAGTTTTCTGCAAAACTTATGTTAAAATCTGCATAACATTCAAGTAAATAGTGGACAATATCTTCATCACCATTGGCCACAGCACAAAGTAATGGTCTGCCATTATGATTTTCACCATTTACTTCTGCTTGACAGTGTTCTACAAAAAACTTGACCATGTTTAGATTTGTCATTTTACAAGCTAAAGTTAGTGGCTCATATACATTCTTTTTAACTTGCATTACTTCCTTTCTTTGTTCTATACTACATACACCTAAAACGGCTACCAAATATTTCTCTGCATCATGACAAATTATGTCAGACTTTTGTGTGGCTTTGATTAAATCAAATATTTTGTGCTTCAAAAATTGAAGTGTTTCTGGTTCAACACCATCTCCGTAATTGTATGTTTCTTCACAGTAACCATAGTAATCAAAATATATATCCAAGTTTTCTTCATTCTGGGGAATATTATCGACAGTTGTGTCTACAAAACTTTCATTTTGATTATTTTCATTAAATTCAGTATCTATGCTGACTTTGGCTTTCTTTTTCCTATAGGTAGTCTTGTTGGAGGTTTCCTTTTTACATCTCCTTTTCCTTTTTGCACGTCTTGTGTTATCCATTTTATTCCAACTTTACTGTCGACACCAGCTTAACTTCATTCTGAAATGTAAATTAATAAATAAGTTGGTTTTTAGTTAAGTATTTTATATATATATCATAAAGTTTAGTCTGCAAACAAATCTTTTCCAACTACTAGCCCCAAGACCAATATTCCAGCACTTTCCTTATCTGTATAAACAAACTCTTACAAATACTTACTAATTTGAATAAAATGTTACTTGTCTGGAGCAAGTAGGTACTGTAGGTTGACTATGCCTGTGATGCCTGAGGGCAAATAATCTCCATGGAAATGAATTATACTTTTAAAGTGCATGTCATATATCAAATATCTACCAAAAGTTTTTCCCTAAAAACTGACCTTATTACGAACTTTAACAGGATCAAATTAAACTAAGCAAAAGTTTCAAAGTCAAGGAAAATGACTGAAGGGGCAATGCTAAATCATCTCCATAAAAATGAGATGTGACAAGTGTATACCAAATATTATTGATCATACCAAAAGTGGTTCCCCTTAAACTGCCGTAATCACAAAATTATAATTCACTGTTGATGCTGTCACAGTCTAAGTCTCTCTTTTTCACCTTTGTCAGAGGGGAGATAATAAGTTTAAAAGTGCTTAGTCACTAAATTCAAGTGCAGTTTAAAAGATGTACTTGAAAAGGTCCATAATTTAACTTGTTTTAAATTTTTTTTAAAATCAAACTTGTCTTAGGGGAATCATTGATCATTGGTAATATTTCTTGGGGTCGTAGACATATCGGTCAAATTATCTAGCAAGGCTTATTCTCAGGATTTAAAGACAGCCTCCTAACCAACTGAGCCCAAGAAAATCTTATAATCTTTCCAGTTATATCTGTTAGTGTTAACTTTTAGACAATGCTAATAACAAGGATCATCATAACAAATGGACACAATATGAGCACAACCCTCTTATTACCGAAGAAAAAAAACACTTTTATGTGCACAGACGGTTGGACAAACGACTGTTGTATAGTGATGACAAATAGGTTAGGCTAGCTAAACCTGATCGATTACTTTTTTTTAAGAGTTAGAATGCGGAAAATCATAAATATTTATTTGTTCAGCATGCCAATGTGTTTGCACTTGCGTGTTGGCATATAGAGACTACACGCCTGGACAGTATCAATGCAAAATTTTCAGATGTATGTTTATTTTTAAACCTTCTGTAGGAAAATAAAAATAAAAATATACAAAATAATAACAACCGATTTGAAGAAACTTTAATAAACTGTATGACAAAATGCATTCCCTTAGTCAAACCAAAGAAAAAAACAATAATACAACACCCTCCATTGTGGAATGATGATATCAGAGAAATGAAAGGAAAACTAAACAAAGTCCCAAAAAAATTTAAATTAAGAAGTACACCAGAAAATTTTGAATACGTTACAAAAGCAGAAAATGATTTTGAGATGACAAAAAAAAGATGCCCAAAATAAATGGTCTGAAGACTTGTGTGAAAAAATTGGAGAAGCAAAATCTTTAAGGGAAAAATGGTTGAATTTAAAAAAATTAACTAAAAAGAAATCTGAAAATTTAGTACATCCATTGCAAGGAAACAATGGAAATATTCTTTTCACTGAATCAGAAAAATCTAACATCCTTAAAAATACCTTCTTTGAAGGTTACCATTTAAAAGCAAATAATTTTAATCAGCAATTCTATGATGACATCACACAGCAATACATCAGCATTAGTACTTCTAATCAAGAAGAAAATACAGATAACATCAAGTACAATGATTATATGATTATATTACAATGGAAGAGTTAGAAGGATCCATTTTTAAATTAAAAAAAGAATCAGCACCAGGTCCAGACTTCTTTTTTACTGAATTTTTCATCAATGGTGGAAGCCATTTAAAATCCAAACTTTTAGAAATCATTAACCAGTCATGGGAAGAAGGAATTATACCTTTAAATTGGAGAAGAGCAAATGTCAAATTTATAAAAAAATTATATAAACCAAATTACAATTTACCATCATCTTAACTAGTCATTTGCTAGTGTAGTGGCAAAATTAATGGAAAGAATTATAACATACAGATTAGAAGGATTTGTAGAAATGAACAACATTATGGACCAAGATCAAGAAGGTTTCCGACCTTTTAGAGGTACAACAAATGCCTTATTATCTTTAACACAAGCTATTTTTAATGGATTTATCAAAGACAAAACCACTATTGTAATTCTTATCGATTTTGAAAAAACTTATGACAGCGTTTGGAGAGAGGGTCTAATGGTAAAGTTGTACAATGACGGCATCAAAGGAAAAATGTGGATGTGGATTAATGCCTTCCTAAGTCACCGAGAAGCTAGATGCATGGTGAACGATTACAAAAGTCCCTGGTTTCAAACCAGTATCGATTTGCCACAAGGATCTGTTATCTCCCCAATTCTGTTTAACATTTTCATAAAAGATATTTTAAATCTGTGTCTGCAGACTGCTGTAAGTTTGCAGATGATGCAACTTTTTGGCATTCACATTCAGATCCAAAATTTATACAAGAAAAATTGCAAAAAGATCTCAATCAAGTACTAAAATGGAGCAATGATTGGAGAATGAAACTTAGCATTCAAAAAACAGAGTACAGCATATTCAGTAAAGAAAAAAATAAAGTCCAAAATATCAAACTAAAGCTTGGTAACACAATTTTTAAATACAACCCTAATCCAGTTATACTTGGATTAAATTGGATGAACAATTAAATTTCAATAGTCACATAGAATCTACAGTGAAGAAAGCCAAAAGATCTTTAGGAATTATAAGAGAAATCAAGGGAATAGCATTAGTACCAACCAAGACACTTATTCAAATATATGACAGCTTAGTCTGTTCAATTTTTAATTATGCTAGCAGCATTTGGCAATCCATCACTTCAAGTTATCTTGACAAATGAAATGAAATACAAAAGAAAAGGGTAAGCAATGTGTTTAGATTTACCATCTCACTCATCTCTTGAAGCATTAGAAGTACTTAGAAATGCTTAGTGGAACATTACCAATAGATTTAAGAAGAGAAGAAATGGCCATCAGAGAGTTAGGAAAAATTAATTCATACAGTAATAATGTCCCAATTAAAAGAAATTTGGAAATTTGGAAAGAGGAGGAAAATCCAGAAAAATTTATATCACCATTATAGGAAAAATGTATCAACAAACAAAGACACAAGAGATACAGAATTGGTTGATATAAACAAGATAGAGAACCACAATATGAATACCAAGGTCTAGTATCAGTCATTAGAGCCCCTGTTTACTGGCGTAATACAGGCAGCTCAAAATCCAGAACAACAGCCCAAATAGAGGAAGGAAAACAAATTATCTCCGAACAACTCAAATCTCAAACACCAAACACAGCAGTCGCTTTTACAGATTGGTCATGTTTAGAAAATCCAGGCCCCTGCGATGCAGGAGCTATAATTTACATCGATGATCAAGAAGAAAAATTAAAAAGACCTGGGCTTAAATTAAAATATTGTTTGTTTGCAGTTTACCGACCGACCCTTGAAAATCCTCCTGACTGTGAAAATTTTATTGCTTTAAATTTGAAGAAATTTTTTTTAATACTTCTATTGACGCGATCCGGAACTTTGGGTCCTTTCCGGAAATGATTTAAAGTCTGGGTCAATTATGCATTTCAAGTTCGGTTTTTCTTAGCTTCCCGTCAAGCGTTCATGTGTCCATTTAATGATAAAGCACATGGAAATTGTTTACAGGTATCCATGAAGTCAGTACTTTACGCTGTCGTCTCGTGTCAATTTTAAGACAAATAACAAACAAAAAAGTTTATTAGTAAACTGTTTATACAGATTCAGGCACATGTAATGATGTGTGATGATATCATTGACGATGATACAGCGGATATTCATAACTGACACAATAACCATTCTGTCTCAAACAAATCGGGTACAGAATCTGTGGAGCCTGACTTTATGGAACCAATTTCAGTGGTTAAATAATTCGACAGCAGCTTGAAGTATGGCATATTTTCTACAAATCGTTGTGAAGACGACAAAGATGAAACCACTCCTCCGTGACTTAAATCTTCATGGATATCTGTAAACACGCCTGTACGGAGGAAGGGCTCATTTGAAATGTTAATGGATATAGATCATGCCAAATCAATAAGAAGCAACCCTAACTACACAAAGATGTAGAGAAAATGAATGGTTAGCTTGAAAAATAAATATACTCTCTCTATATTAAATCTATCTTCGATTGCAATGAGTATGCTCCTTTAGGATAAGGGGGGCTGCCCCACTCATTGCAATTATTATCTTTCTTACAATATTAAATATACCCAAACTGTGTGGCCTGTGTGAATTCAATTAAAACATGTCCTTAGGAGCTATGCTGCCAATTGTTTTATGCATTAAAAACATTTCAGTACAGACCATTTACTTTTAATGGGCAGGGGTGAAATGGATTTCACACCAAAGTTTAGATTTCTTTGGTTTTCATTAAAGCCTGGCAAAAATATAACCTTATCACATATAATTAAATATTATTAGAAATATGAAAACAGTCGAATGTCTTAATACTTTTTTTTCAAGTTGCCTTTTTTTTCAATTGAGGAAGATTCAATGGTTATTTTTTTTTTTATTAAAAATACACTCTTTAATACATTGTCTTATAAATCTTTATTATCTACATTTTTCTGATGAAAATACTCTACTCATGAAAACATTCTAGTCAAGAAGCATACATGTCTGGATATATTTCTTTGAAACAGTTCTAGTCATAATGACATTCCTTGTTTATAAGTGTTCCAGTATTTAATAATTATACCATATTTTATGTCATAAATTGGATAATGACACTATGTTAAAGTTTCAGTTTTGGTCAAAAAGTTTTTTTATCTGAAAATGCCTGTTCATTTGATGTTGGTTTTCAGCATGTCCAGTGTTTGTTGTTTTAAAATGGTTTTTTTTTCTTCACAAGCTTGTTTAAACTGTATTTTGGCTGATAAAATAAAATATTTTTCCTACCTACCGACCCTTCAGTCTGAAGGTACAGTCGGAAAACTGCAAACAAACATATTTTTAAGGTTGGCCCTGTCTCTAACAAAGTATCAATCTTGCTAGCTGAACTTATCGCAATAAAAATTGTACTGGATTACATAGAATCTTTTTCAAAAGCGCAAATTGATACTTTAACTTTATTTTCGGACAGTCAAACCACATTACATGTAGGTATCTTAACTCTTAATTGGAAAAGTGACATTTAACATCAAACCATTAACGAAATCAAAGGGAAAATAAAAAATTTAAACGAACATGAAATTTTAATCAACTTAAACTGGACACCTGCAGGACATGCCAACATAAAAGGAAATGATGAGGCAGACTCCCTGGCAAAAGAAGCTGCTAAAGAAGCAGAAACACTAGCAGTTGATGACAAAGTATTTACAAAACAAGATGTAAAAAAAGCAGCTAGAAATTCAGTTACAAAAAAATGGCAACGCAGATGGGAAAACAGTAATGCTGGACGTTATTATTTCAGATTTCATCCTGAAGTTAAAAATAAAGTAAAAAAAAGACTTCCTGTCAAAAAAAATGTACAACATAATCAACAGTTTACGAACAGGTTATTCTAAATTAAATGCATACCAACTCGGAAACCTGTGATCACTGCAAACAAAAAGAAAATGTACAACACTACCTTTTTGAATGTGATCTGTATTCAGATGCCAGAGACAAATTATTTCATCAAATCTACTTCATAACAGGACAAATTCCAACAGATTTAGACAATTTATTAACAATCAATTTGCCAAATGCAGAAAATATCACTCAACTATTAGCGGAGTACATAGAGGAAACAAACCATTTTAGTGGATAATTTGATACAAATTTCTTTTAATTTTTATTATTTTTTAATTTTTCATGTCATTTCAATTACCTGATTAACCATTTTTTTCACTTCATACATTGATTTTTTAATATGGGGACGAAGTCCCCAATTACGGTAGAAAAATCAATAAAAAAAAAAAAAAAAAAATCGGGAAAATTTCCCGAATTTTTCATTCTACTAATGAACTCAAAATCGTTAACTTTTTTTTCAGATCTAGTTCCTGTTCCGGTTTTCCCCTCATTTGCGCAGAAATCTGTCTTGTTTGCACGAGACTTTGAAAAAAAAAATTATATTTATCAGTCTAGTAAAATATAAGATTGGAACTCAATACAGTTTCATTTTTAATAATTGTTTGATTTGAAAAAAAACGTTACCTGATGGAAGCGTTTCTTTTGTTTACATTAAATATGACGTCATAACTTAAAGAACGTCACAGCTAAATCCATAAAAACAGAACCAAAATCGGGAACGTTACGGTATTTCCGTATCCTTTATTAACATGTTTGAAGTAAAAAAATAAAACATAGGCCTATACAGACTTCGTCCCCATTCACAGGTTATGCCTGCCTCATATTACTTGTATTTTTAAAGCGCAACCTACAGTATCGAAGTACAAAGGAGAAACTACATTAGTGATAATAATTTTACAAGAGAGGATAAATTAATTTACAAGAGAGATTACCCTGTCATCACGACAAAGATTGAAGATTGAAAAAAACTAGCATAATCCAGAAAAGATTTTATCTTCCTGAAACACAAAATGCATTCACCTTTTATATATCAAGTGGATGCCAGGCCTTTAAACTTTCAAATCTGCACAGATAACTACTCAGAGTAGTATTTGATTGTGTAATTACGGCCATATTTTCCATTTGATAAGATGAACCAAATTTAAGACACTCTCATTTATCAGTTTTATTGGTTTTAATTTAACAAATATGCATTTAAATATTTGTTTATATGATCAGATATTTTTTTATTTGAATCATTTTCTTATAATACTAGACGTACAGCTTCAATTTAACACATCATTTTCTTTTGTTGTTCTTTTCGCTCTTTCGTTTCCCTCTACGGGCGCAGCCATCTTTGAATCCCAAAAGAAATCCGACAGTCCCGTACCCGTCTCTCTTTTAAGGATTGTTTTTACTTTTTATGGAAACATATACGCCAAAAAGATTATTCGGAATTAATGTATTAGGATACTGGTCGTTAATTTCGTTAGTCCTTTAAAACAGTGCATTTAACTCAGTTTAACGAAACACGCAGACTTATAGGACAAACGAAACTACAACTCATGTCAAATCTGATCAGGAAACAATGTAAACTAGCCCCATTATCAAATCGCCCTACACCTAATCTTACCACTTTTTCGCCAAATCGCCGCCCCACAATCATACCCCATCTTCTTTTTTATATCTATATCAAGATATAGATAGCATTGATAATTTTGTTGTTCTTAACAAATACAGAAACATCTGAAGCTTCGGTAACATCAAGGATTTGTATAGTAATACTATACAAATCCTTGGCAACATGTTTCAACAATTTGAAAGGCGCAGCCTCTCTGCTGACAGAAGAAAAGATTCAAGATCATTAAATTTTGGTAATGCTATATGAAATGGAACACGAAACTTAATGATTAATAAACTAACTCCACAAAAAAGACACACAAAACATTCAGCTTCAAAATTCCGTCAAAAACACAGTCAATGAGAGAACAGAATTATTTTTTTTTCAAGAACTATAACGACTGGAACAAACTACCTGATAACATTGTAAATTGTACTTCAGCAGACTCTTTCAAATCTTACCTTTTACTGATGCAGGCTGAGTTAATCCCTCTATTATCAGACTTTTCACTGATTCATGCTGAGTTTACCCTTCTGATATCAGACTTCTTAATGATTCAAGTTGAGTTTATCCTTTGAAATCAGACTTCTATAAATTGATTCATGCAGACTTTTCACCTTAGCATACTGAGGTTAACCTTCTGATATCAGACATCTTACTGCTGAGTTAACCCCTCTGAAATCAGACTTCTTATTGATTCATGCTGAGTTAACCCTTCTGAAATCAGACTTCTTATTGACTCATGCTGAGGGGGACTGCTGAGTTAACCCCTCTGAAATCAAGAATCTTGATTGATTAATGCCGAGTTTCATCCTTAGCATGCCGAGTTTACTCTTCTGAAATCAGACTCTTAACTGATTCATGGGGAGTTAAACTCTCTGAAATCAGACTTTTAAATGTTTCATGCTGAGTTTATCCCTCTGATGTCAGACTTCACTGCTTCTTTCTGATTCATGCCAAGCTAACAGTCTGAAATCATACTTTTTACTGATTCATGCTGAGTTCGTTTCCCTCTGGATTCAGATTTTTTTTACTGATTCATGCTAGTTTACCAATCTGAAATCTGAACTTTACTGATTCATGCCGAGTTTACCCCTATGCATGCGGAAATGACCACTCTGTAATCAGTCTTTTTATTGATTCATGCTGATATTACCCCTCAACATGTCGAGTTCACTCCTCTGAAATCAGACTTCTTACTGATTCATGCTGAATTTACCCCTCTGAAATTAAACATTTTACTGATTTATGCCGAGTTCACTGCTCTGAAATCAAGACTTCTAACTGATTCATGGTGATTTTACACATCTGAAATCAGTCTTTTTACTGATTCAAGCTGAGTTTAACCCTCTGAAATCTGACTTTTTACTGATTCAAGCTGAGTTTAACCCTCTGAAATCTGACTTTTTACTGATTCATGACGAGTTTACCCCTCAGCATGCTGAATTTACCCCCTTTTAAATCATACTTTTTACTGATGCATGCTGAATTAACCCCTCTGAAATTATACTTTTTTACTGATTCATGCCGAATTCACTCCTCTGTATTCATACCTCGTACTGATTCATGGTGAATTTATCCCCTCAGCATGATAAATGTACCCCTCTGAAATCAGACTTCTTATTGATTCATTGTGATTTTACCCTTCAGCATGCCGAGTTGACCCACTGAAATCAGACTTCTTATTGATTAATGCTGAGTTTATTCCTCTGAAATCAAGACTCATAACTGATTCATGACTAGTATACTGAGTTTACCCTTCTGATATCAGACCTCTTACTGATTCATGCTTAGTTTACTCTTCTGAAACTAGACTCCTTACTGATTCATGATGAGTTAAACCCTTTGAAATCAGACTTCTAACTGATTCATGCCGAGTTTAATCTTCTGAAAAAAGACTTTTTACTGATTCATACCGAGTTACTTCTCTGAAATCAGGCTTCTTACTGATTCATGGTGAGTTTATCCCCTTAGAATGCTAAGTTTTCCCCTCTGAAATCAGAATTTTTACTGATTCATGCTGAGTTTACCCGTCTGATATCAGACTTCACTGCTTCTTTCTGGTTCATGCCGAGTTAACATGTCTAAAATCTTACTTTTTACTGATTCGTACCGAGTTGACTCTGAAATCAGATCTATTTTTTACTGATTCATGCTAGTTAACCCCACTGAAATCTGAAATTTACTGATTAATGTCGAGTATACCCCTACGCATGCAAAAATTTCCACTCTGAAATCAGATTTTTACTGATTCATGCTGATTTTACCCTTCAACATGTCGAGATCACTCCTCTGAAATCAGACTTTTTACTGATTCATGCTGAATTCAACTCTCTGAGATTTATTTCTTTACTGATATATACCAAGTTCACTCCTCTGAAATCAAAACTTCTATCTGATTCATGGTGATTTTACACATCTGAAATCAGACTTTTCACTGATTCAAGCTGAGTGAACTCCTTAGAATTCTGACTTTTTACTGATTCATGCATAATTAACCATTCTGCATTTAAGAATTGAATGCTTCTTTTTGTAACTTTATTGGGGTGTAAAAGCGTTGACCGAAGTACATTTTGTATGAAGCACGGAAGCGCTTCATTCTAAAAATTTGCGCACGGTCAACGCTTTTACAACCCTATGAAGCTACAAAAAGAAGCATTCAATACTTAAAATTACATTTTTTAGCTAGGATAATGAAAACACGATTTACATCAAGTTTTTATTTAATTTACCTGTGCACTTTATTATGGGACCTCATGGCATCATGAATGATAAGTTTAATTGTGTAATGCAATTGCTTACGGAATAACACGTGATGTGCAGTTAGCCAATCAAAATAACGTATTATAATGAAACATACATCTAATGTAATTATTCTGAGTTAACCTCCTTAAAAAACAGATTTTTTTACTGATTCATGGTGAGTTTACACATCTGAAATCAGACTTTTCACTGATGCATGCTGAATTTACCCCTCCGAAATCAGACTTTTTACTGATCCATGCCGAATTTTCTCCTCTGTAGTCATACTTCTTACTGATTCATGGTGAATATACCCTGCAGCATGCTGAATTCACCCCTCTGAAATCAGACTTCTTGCTGTATCATGCTGAGTTTACCCTTCAGAATGCCGACTTGACTCCTCTGAAATCAGACTTCATGCTGATTCATGCTGAGTTGATCCGTCTAAAATCAGACTTCTTACTGATTAATGTGGAGTTGACCCCTTTGCAATCAGACTTTTTCATGTTTCATGCTATGAACTGATCTGACATAAATTTTTACAGGTGTTGTTGCAGCAAAGATTTTATTTTAAGTGCTGTCTTATTTAGTAGCATTGGAATTTAAAAGTTCTAGGTCGTGTCCTTTTATTATCCCTTTTCAATGGGGATACTGTGCTATGCTATGATTTTAAGATAGTTCAATTTCCATAGTTGAGAAAAAAGATTTTTTAAATAAGTTTCTCACCAACTTGGAAAGAGAAATTTTGCACTCAGTCTGTTGCAACTCAATTACTGGTATCCTAACTGCCAATAAACCTTAAAATAACTGTCATACAAGTGAGTGGTTTATCTAGCTATAAACACAAGGTTAACACACCATTTCCTTCTGGAAATTCGTGTGCCAAGTCAGGACTATGACAGTTGTTTATCATTCATTCTGTTAGTTGATAACATTTGATTTGGTCAGTCAGGAATATGACAGTTGTTTATCATTCATTCTGTTAGTTGATAACATTTGATTTGGTCAGTCAGGAATACGACAGTTGTTTATCATTCATTCTGTTAGTTGATAACATTTGATTTGGTCAGTCAGGAATACGACAGTTGTTTATCATTCATTCTGTTAGTTGATAACATTTGATTTGGTCAGTCAGGAATATGACAGTTGTTTATCATTCATTCTGTTAGTTGATAACATTTGATTTGGTCAGTCAGGACTATGACAGTTGTTTATCATTCATTCTGTTAGTTGATAACATTTGATTTGGTCAGTCTTTCTGGACTTCCCTCAGGAGCCTGTAATTAAGTGGTTGTCGTTTGTTTAATGTTACATATTTGTTTTTTATATTCATTTTTTGTACATTAATTAGGCCGTTAGTTTTCTCGTTTGAATAGTTTTATATTGTCATTTCGGGCCTTCTATAGCTGACTAAGTGGTATGGGTTTTGCTCATTGTTGAAGGCCGTACAGTGACCTATAGTTGTTAATTTCTGTCATTTTGGTCTCTTATGGAGAGTTGTCTCATTGGCAATCATACCACATCTTTTTTTTTATATTCCCCCTTTTTGAATTTACTTTTGAGTTCAGTATTTTTGTTAAAAATTTTATTTTATAAATAATTATTTTCTATTTAAGGTCTGCTAATGAAAAGCTTTATTGGTAGCCTTTAATGGACAAGCAAGCCATTATTCCAAACCAGCTTAAAACTTGTAATCATCCCAGTTTTCTTGTCTCAAGGGTTACATATACATGTATCAATTTCTGACAATTATTTTTATCAGGAGAATTATGTGACTTACGATGAAAGGGAATAGTCTAATTAGAACAACAAAATTCAATTTTCATATTTTTATTTCTCTTACCAGTGGCTCTGACATATATATTACATTTATTTACTAACAATTAACTTCATAAAACAAATCATCAAATAATCTGTTTAGTTATTTTCACTGTAATCACATACTTGCACTGAATCATCAATTCACATTTTGGTATGGCCCTTTTCAAATGATTAAAATTAATTATTTAACTCTTACTTTAATTTCTAGTAAACCCATTTGGCTAAAACACTTTCTTTCATTCATGTTTATTAAATAGTTGTTTCAAATGTCATTAACTTTTGTCTAATTCATGGTCAGTTGGTTCTCCACAGCAGAATCCTTTCTGATTCATGCTGACTTAATACCTCTGAAATCAGACATAATACTAGTTTAATCTCAATCCATTATACCAAAATGTGAAGAGCTGTTCACTTGTAAACAGAGTGTATCAGTGAAAGAGATTAACAAAGACTAAATCAAACACATATCAATTATACATCACTCACAAGCACCTGTCTTATAGAAATCTGAAAATTCTTAAATATCGTTATATTGTTTACACTCGAGGGAATTCACAGATTTCTACAAAACAGGTTAGGATACATGTTTAAGTACTGTACAGACCACTTTAATGTAGGCAATTGTAAACACATAATAACAATTTCCTCTAACAAACTTCAAATGATGTCCAGTACTTAAAACTTTATAAAGTATAAGGAAACTCTTTGACTGTGGACAAAATGAAACTATAGAGTGCAACTTTATTTGGAAGGAAACGTTACAGGAAAGATGTACAGATTTAGATTCTTGTGATTTGAAATGTTTTAAAAAAGGTTTAAAGCATTTCTGTATTTTTTCAAGTTAATTAAAACATGAATAAAATATGTATGATAATAATGATTTATCTAAATGCTTGAGACTTGAATGATGATGATCATAGAATGAAATATTGCAAAATAAAAATGTGTATGTGTACTAATTTCATGATTTCAATCAAATTGAATGTGAAATGTATTTTTTTCACTCTGAATTCATATCATGCTTTTTTTGGGGAATACAGCAAAAAATGTAACGGTAAAAGGAAAAGTCAATTGAAATGTGGAAACATTTAAAAACATTTAAAACAACAGTTTTTGGTTCCAAATAAATACTAATTTAAATAATTCTCTAAAACTGTCATTTTTCCAAAATCAATTTTGGATACAACAATTATAATTTGTATATAATACCCACTGAAAAGATCTTTGTAATAATACTTTAAATCTTCTAAAAAACAACAGCATACGTATGATAAAATAAATGTACACAATTTTAATGACACAAATAAAATAATAAATTAAGCACTTACAATCATCGCAAACTGAACATTTACAGCAAAAATATGAGTATATACATTAATCTGAAATGTCATAATATTTTCTATTATGTATAAAAACATTCTATGTAATAAGTCGCCCAAAATCACATAAACAATTATCACATATCAAACTATGCACTTAATGAATATTTATAATTGAACACAAGCTATATTAATAAATAAGGAACACAAGTTACTCATGTATAACATGGTTACTCCCTGTTAACTATAGAAATCGTATCTATTTTTCTTCTAAAGAATATAATAATTTATGATAAATGCAATTATTTTCACACACAAAAATATAACAAGAAAAATACTCCAAAGGCATGATCATTTCAGTATGACCAATTTAATCATGTTTTTTTTGGTGAAAAGAGCAGCAGATAGATAGATATGTTTACCTCAAGGTCAGATAGATAGATACGTTTACCTCAAGGTCAGATAGATAGATATGTTTGCCTCAAGGTCAGATAGATAGATACGTTTGCCTCAAGGTCAGATAGATAGATCCGTTTACCTCAAGGTTATCTATAACTCAAATTCTTGAAAGTTTATTAAACTATAATAACACTTATAATTGAATATATTAATTCCTAATAAATGAAACTGAAAAAGTTTTCACATTAAAAATAAAGTTTGTAAACCACTGATTTACAGAAATTACAACAAATATACATTTCAAGTTCATGCACAAGTAAAAGAGGAAATCTATTTTTAATATCTAGGAAAAATATTTGGCATCTTAAATTCTATACATTTGAAAGACTTACATAACAAATTCATAAAATAACAGTACAAAAGACAGAAGAAATAATATATAATTCTTTGAAAGGCATTTACAATGTTCTACAGATATATACACAGATACAAAGATGATTTTGTCAGTACATTTAGCAAAAACAATATGCTAGAGCATACTGATTAGTGTACTGCAGATTCATTATTATTCATTAATGGATTTCATAGGTACAAGTGAACCATGAAATTAAATGTTTAAAGAATGACAAACTTTCTATTGGCTTGTATGCAAACTAAGGCAAAACCACAAAATTATATCCACGAATATGCAAATTTTCCTTAATCCACGAAAATAAATGAATCCACAGTATTCAGGAAGGAGTTAGAATTTTTCCTTTAACTAATAAAAAAAAAAAACACCATAAAGTAAAAACTGGCAAAAATACCCAATCAGTTGCCGAAGTATTACATCTTCCTTTTTTCTAGTTCTAAATATAATCATTGATTTAAGGGTTAACAATGAACTGCTAACCATTTACTTTTTCTCATTATCTAATTTTCATACAGTTTTGATTTAAAATGATTAATTATAAAGCTGCCCAGAGAAGAGAACCTTTCAACCAAATCTCATCTTGTATTTTCTGGTTCCAAATATACAATACACTACAAATCTTTAAACCTTTCTGTCGTAATTTCTGAGGAAGATATTATTTCTTCCCTTTATTTACCACATAACAGTGTATCATAGTGAAAGGGAAGAACTCTATCTATTTGAGAATCTATAAATTGAGATAAAAATGTATATTTAGGATAGAAAGCACAATAACTCTAATATGTATTATTGGAACTTCTTTCTGAATCACAAATGGGTTTAAATAATTTATATGAAATAATTACTAATGTATCAGATTTGCCACTATCTAATCATAGTGAAATAAAACATTTTATTTGTGAACAATTGCACAAATATTTCCAAGAATATATATATTTCAAGAATATACCATATATAAACAGAGATGTGAAATATAGAATAACTAGTGAAGGACATCACACAAGAACTTCACACAAGAACTTCACACCAAATACACAGGAATGTTATAGGTTTATACTGGACAAGGACAAATCAAGGTCAAATGAGTCTCCATTAATTCTTCAATAAAATTATGATATGGCACTTTATAGATGTTTAAATTTAGTTTTGGTTTAAAGGTATGTGTATTGACTTGTGTAGACTATTTAGCCATAAATATGCAATTCTAATAAATCTCTCAAAACAAAAATCGTTTGGTCTGAATATTAATCAGATTATAAAATCAGTGCTCATGTTAATAAAGTAGGTCACAGTGACATGAACATTTGTCTGATGCAATGATCTAGTGTATGGCTTTATGTTGTTTATGGTTCTACATATCTACAACTACAGTTCCATAATTCCCAATGATCATTCAAAATATATATCAACTGTTTAACATAAAATATGTAGATGGATTCTATTTATAAATGGTTTCCCTCAATACCATCAATGAATGACAAATTGTATGTGGTGACACAAAACATTGTTTGTACTTTAAACTATTGCCTTTATATATTTGTATTCAGTCTTATTTCACATTCTTACAGAAGTTCTTACTCCCGAGATCAATACAATTATACTCTGCCACTTATAACATTAACAATAAACACTGCAATATGTTCCAGTAGTGATTTGAATGAATGATGTTAATAATTCAATGTTGACAGACTAGTCCTTGAAATGGCAGATCAAGGTCAACTGAGCACTTTTCATCAATAATATGGCATAGCATATAAAAAGACTAGAAAGGACTTGATCATGACTTTGGGTACAATCTTTGTTGATTATATCGTTTTAAACCAGGTTTTGTTGCTGAAGATGAAGATATTTGTGATGGATTGAATAACATAGGCATGGAAGGTGGTCCTGACGATGGAGGAGGCATCTCTGTTGATTCAGTCTGAAATTAGAAAACAATCCTTAAGTAGGTTTTTTAAAAATTCATTTCTCTTGTATAACTCTTAAAACTTATAGAAATTCTAAAATTGTTGCCTTAATATAACATCGATAGTTTTTCTTTGTAAGGAAGAGTTTGAAATAATACATATAAATATAAATAAACTCATCATAGACATGTAATATATGTTATCTGCACTTCATAGATTATGTGTTTTTCCTGACTTCAACCCAGGGTTTTTAATGTAAACTATTAAATTTAACATCTGTCAATTTTTGTTTTAAATTTTATATATGTCGTGTACATTTTATTATTTTGTACAGGTTAATACCTGTACAAAACTGTACAAAAACTTTGTAAAAGTAATTACTTACTTGTTCAAATATAATTGTGCGAGTAATTACCTGTACAGTTTTTGTTGAGAAAAAGATAATAACTTGTACAACATGACACTTTGAGCATATTGGGTTGAACAACTAGGTGCCACTAAAATACAGACTACTGGTGCAAAGTGACAAAGTCATTGAAAGGAATAACTAAAATGAAACTCTTCTTCCAATTATTTTTGATTTATTATTTTTTCAATGGAGGGAAATATTCAATTGTTCTCTTGACAGTTGGGTTTTAATTATAATTATTTATTTACTTGTTTTTTTTGTGTTTTTTTTTATGGAATTGCACAATTCTTAATCATTCAGACCCGTGTCAATTGTTCTCGTGTGTTCATGAAATCATCATACTCTTTATGTCAGTATTCTATATTTTTTTATGTTCCTAAAGAAGGTAAATTCATTTTTCAAAATTACTTTTACTTTTAGTTTTGCAACATGCGATCTGATAGAATAAATAACAATGATACATAGAGAATATCATATGGCTTTTTCAATATCGCATCCGTATCAACCCGAGACACCAATATAATCCCAAGAGCTCTGCTCGAGAGATTATATTGGTTGAGGGTTGATACGGTGTGTGATATTGAAATAGCCATATCATATACACTTTATTATATACATATACCTCAACATGCTCAATTAGATGTTTTTTATGTGACATGACGTCATACAGATAAGGAGGTTTGAAATGACGTCATACAGATTATAGGTTTGACATGACGTCATACAGATTAGGGATTTGATAAAGCCTTTGCAACAGTGACTGCAATCGATGACGTGACGTCATACAGATTAAAGGTGTGATAAAGCTTTTGCAACCGTGCTGATATCGATATCATCACGGGTGGCTGATACAGCACGCTTGCCATTGATTGTATTACACATACAATTTATCTGTATTTACTACTAAGTACATAATAAATAATTATAGTAAATGTAGAATATTTAATACCTCTCCTGTATGAATTCTTTGGTCACTAGGCATGCTAGGGGGGTCATTAGGTTGAGCAAGATTGACTTCTGGTTGACTAGAAACTGTGGTGTCTTTACCATGACCTATACAAATTGAATGATTTTTTAATAAAACATAAACACATAAAAAAAAGAAGAAATAATTTCCTTTGGCACTGGGACTTTTGTGTAATCAATTACTCTTATTCTTATGTAATCGATTACAATTGCTCATATAAATACAATCAATTTCTTTATAAAAAGAAAATAACATTACCATACCCATATAAAAAAAAATGTTAAACACCATTCTGCTTCTCAACATGTTTAAAACACAGATACTGTTTAAAAGATTTATTATCAAATTGTTGTATATTGAATTTCCTTTTGATATTTCGTTAATTTACTTCAGTAGCAATGTGCATTATACTATCCATGTAAGTTTACATCCCATTATTAATGGAAAGTTGTTTTGAAGGACTAAACAAAAAGAGGTGCAGCATTTGTAACAAATTTATACTTTTCGTCAAACTATATACATTAAATAGAAGATCTTACTCACTTTATAAATATATCTTTTTTTTGTTTTCAAAATAATCAGTACAGTTTAAGACGTGTGAGGATGAAGTATCTGCCACCTCTTCTAACATCATTTTTATTAAATATATATGAGCCTCAACACTGGTTTACGTATAATACAATAATTTCTAATGCCTTACTTGGGCTAATATTGCAGGTAAAATAATTAGATTAATTTCTAAGATCTTACTTGGGCTAAATATTGCAGGTGATGATGCTGATGTAGGCATCACATTAAATATATTGGATGGTACTGATGCTGTTCCTCCTGTTGAAGATTTAGGGTTCATTACATCAACGTACTGGGTTCTCGCACCTGAAAATACAAATAAAAAAATATTACGATACCATGTATATCTAAATCTTAATAATCAATCATGCGTTTCTTGAAAAGATTTCAGAACTACAGAAACTGTGAGATAATAGGAAATACTAGAGTTACCAATTACAATATTAAATACACTTTTAATACAGATAAAAGAATTATAAATTAATAAATCCATATACCAACTCTCTTATAATTGTTATAGAAAGACTTACTGTTACTCTTAAACAGAACTAATTGGTAAAGTAACAAACCACATTTGAAAAAGTAAATTGATAGAATATAGTAGCATTAAGGGGATAAGTGTGTTGTAACTTTTAAATATTTGTTTTATCTACCAGATATACACATATAAACCATTACCCACTACGTAAACACAAAACCCAACTACACAACTGATATAACAACCTTTTTACAAGACACTTGTATTGCCTGTAGAACTAAAACAAGGCAGCGTTGTTAGTGGTTTGCTTCCCAAATCTGCACCACTGTTGCATGTAATTGCTGATATTTTGGTAGATAATATCATGTTTGTAATGATATATATTTGCCAATGTAAGCCTAATTACCCTCTAATCTCAATAGTTTTCTAAAACTTCAATATCTAAATGTGATCAGGGGCAAATTTAATAGCTGTAGTGAGGGGCACTGTCTTATAAAATTTGCCAAATAGCATGGTATTCTCATAAAAAAATTATGAAATCAATTAAAAAATGGCTGTCTTACCAAACTTCTTTGCTCATTGTTGAAAGCCATACAGTGACCTATAGTTGTTAATTTTTGTGTCATTTTAGTCTCTTGTGGAGAGATGTCTAATTGGCAATCATACCACATCTTCTTTTTTATATTGTCATCAGAGTTTGGTAAAATTTTATTGTTTATTTGTCTGATTTTATTGTCCTTTAAAAGAAGAGGACTGCCAAAAACTAAATTTAAAACAAACTTATCGTATACAACAGAACATCAATATTAAGCAAACATATGTTTCTTTTTAATCATTTTGAAAAAAACACCAATATAAAAAGGTTAGCATTCAATGTATGAAAAGTGGCAACATGGGTGTGCTATACATAACTGCAACGTCCCCTTAACCAAACATGCATAAATTTATCTAAACAACAAACCAATAGAATCTAAAAAGAAAGATGTCAATTCTTGAAAGTGCTATTTTTAACTGCACCTGACATTTTCAGTATCTCAAAATATTGGTTAGTAAATAGCTTCACAAATTAATATCTCTTGACCAATAAATACAAAATTTAAGTTTAACAATTTAAAAAAATATAAACACTGAAAACTATAAATAAAAGTTTTGAAAATTCTATATGGATAAAACTGAGAAAAAAAATTGTGTATCTGTAGTTTTGATTAAAGAATAAAAACATAAAAAAATTTGGTTACATTGAATAACCCTATACTATAAATTATGGTTAAAATATGGTTTTAGGTCCTTAAAGATTGATGGTTTAAATGTATGTGTATCTGAAATCAACAATTTGTGAGTTCAATATGTATTTCTATAAAAATATGTTCTCAATACATAAACCATATCATACCTCTGCCTCTTTGTCTGCCATATCTATTCCCTGCTGGGGGCCCCAGGGCAGGGGTTGATGCTGAAGATGATGGCATTGGCGCTGAAAAAAAAGAAAACATGTTAAAAAATTTATTTTACTTTGGTAGCTTAGATTTATGAATTCCTAACCTTTGAACTAGATGAATAACACAAGTTAATAAATGTCGGACACCATGAATTCATATCAACATAACATAATTTTAGTTTTATTTGTAGATGTATTGATGCTATCTTTTTTCAATTTTTTTAAGAAAGGGTAGCAGTTGCATTATGATGTTAGTGCTGTACCTGCTGTGGAAGACAAGTCCATGTCTTTTGGAGGGGGAGGAGGTTGTTTATTATATAAATACTGTACCTGCTGAGGAAGACAAGTCCATGTCTTTAGGAGGGGGAGGTGGTGGTTTTTCATCTTCTTCCTCACCATCCTGGTTCATCCATTTCTTTTTGACAGGATCCCACACAATCTGTAATAAAATGAAACCTTTACAATTATGTTATCAATTATGTGTTATTAATTTAAACTTTTATCAATTTAAACTTTTATCAGTTTAAACTTTTAAAGACATAAGAGACAATCTTGGCTTCATGACAATCCTTACATGAACCTTTGTAAGAAGTTCAGAGTTTTGCAACCAGATAAAGTGTAAGCTCAATTTTTTTTATCAATGTTGAATCAAATTTTACCAATAACTTTTAAATTATCTAATAATTACTTTGCTTCAATTATCTCCCCTTCAAGATACTGGGTCATAATTACTTTGCTTCAATTATCTCCCTTTAAGATACTGGATCATAACTTTGCGTCAAATATTCCCCTTTAACATGTTTAAGATACTGGATCATAATTACTTTGCTTCAATTATCTCCCCTTTAAAATACTGGTCTTTGCTTCAATTATCACCGCTTCAAGATACTGGATCATAATAACTTTGCTTCAATTATCTCCCCTTTAAGGTACTGGATCATAATTACTTTGCTTCAATTATCTCTGCTCCAAGATACTGATTCATAATAACATTGCTTCATGAACAATTTCATATGGTCCAATATCTGTGTGTGTGTGTTGGTTGATTTAAATCCATCTGATGGTTAACAAGTTGTGTTTACAATGTTCATGGACAGACAGACAGAAATCTGGTTTAAAGGATAGGGTGTTTACAATGTTCATGGACAGACAGACAGAAATCTGGTTTAAAGGATAGGGTGTTTACAATGTTCATGGACAGACAGACAGAAATCTGGTTTAAAGGATAGGGTGTTTACAATGTTCATGGACACATAGACAGAAATCTGGTTTGAAGGAGAGGGTGTTTACAATATTCCTTTAAATGATAGAGATAAAAAGTTAACTTACTGACGGTTTACTGTCATCAGGTAATTTCATTTCATTTTTAGATTTTGGCAACAGTTTACTGAAGACTCCACCAAACCAACCTTTACTCTGTACATAAGAAAACAAACATGAATAATAACAATAGTAAAAGAAACCCTGAAATGTCTCGCCTTCTTTACAAACCATTGATTTTATGTTGATAGTCCTAAGTATAAAGCTTCATTACAAGTACCACATTAACTTAACATGATCCAAGAAAATGAGGTTAAGCTATTACGAATATGAATACTTTATTTCTCATAAAACTACAATAACTTAGTAATAGAGAACATACATAAATATAACTATAAGGTACAATTTTTACAAGCATGTTGGAACAATACAATGAAATTAACTTTGAGGACTGACTACCACATTTATAACTTTGATAAATTTACAAAGTTTAAGAAGTTATCTAATGCTGTGGCTGCCGTATCACTATTCATATGTCGAGCCTACTGCAACTAATGTAGCAGGCTTGACAAAAATGACCATACAAATCAGTGTTCTAGTCAACTTTAGTTTATCTATTTATTCAATAGCTTCTAGAATTTGATGCAAAATTATTCTTTGGTTTACATTTCTTCTTTTAAAATCATGGTTTCTAGTCATAGCTTTGCCTTTGCAATTTTTGTTGTTGTGTATATTAGTTTATGTTTTACACCTGTATGCAAATTTCTCTTTATGGATTAGAAACCATCTATGGACGCTGGACGTGCAGAAGTTGCTTGTGGAGACTAAAGGCCTATTATTTACCTGTCCTTGATTTTTCTTCCCAGAAAGATCTGGTTTGGAGTCTGTCTTAGTACTAGGTTCTGATGAAGACTTTGATGTACTGTTATTAACTTGACTACTTTCTGATTCAGTTCTCTTCCTTAATCTTGGAGGTACTATTTTCTACAAAATATAAAACAATTTTAGTTAAGGGTACACATCATGCTGTGCTTAGAATACCCAACTCAAAATTCAGAGCAATAAAAAAACCCAGTAAGCAGGTGACTGACAGATCTGAAAAGAGATAGACCTTTACAAATAATCACTACTGTGCTGCTTAACAGATATGAGGTCATTTAGGTCAATAATATTTGATAAATGTGTGACGAATGATGTTAAGTTCTGCATATTAAAAAATGTAAGTATCAGCAGACAGGAAGAAAGTATTTAAACTGGCAGATCCAAAATGAAAAGTATGAACACATTACAAATCATCACTGCCAAATGAAGCCATTATCTTTCATAGATACAGAGAGAAGTTGGATGATGTTAGAGAAAGGGACAGCTGGACAAAGTGATTGCAGTAAAGCCATCACCTCTAAAGTAAGGGTTAATATATATCCAATTCAAACATCTTTTTTTTTGCATCAGAGTGAAATTTTAACATATTTGTCGACTTGTTTAGTAATTGAGTAAAATGAAGCAAAATTTGAGTTGTTACTGACTACCAGCTGCTGAAATATCCATTAAAAAAACTTTTTTTTTGTATTCTTATAAAACCATTATCTAATATATTATTTTGAAAAATTAATAAAGCAGTTCTCTATATCCTATGCTGCCATGTAAATAAATATTTATTTTTATGATAACATTAAGTTTAGTACATGATGTGTGCATCTACTCATTTACAGAGTCTTAAAAAAGAAAAAACAAGAATGTGTCCCAAGTACACGGATGCCCCACTCGCACTATCATTTTCTATGTTTAGTGGACCGTGAAATTGGGGTCAAAACTTTAATTTGGAATTAAAATTAGAAAGATCATATCATAGGGAATATGTGTACTAAGTTTCAAGTTGATTAGACTTCAACTTCTTCAAAAACTACCTTGACCAAAAACTTTAACCTGAAGCGAACGGATGCACAGACGGACGGACGAAGGTACGCACGGAGGCACAGACCAGAAAACATAATGCCCCTCTACTATCGTAGGTTGGGCATAAAAACAACTCATTCTTTAAGTACCTGTGTATTAGTAGCTGCTCCAAAGTAATCAAAGTCATTTTTTTGTGAGTTCCCCAGTCCTTCTTCATCATCAGTATCAGCGTGACTACTAACAGTACCGATAGATGACATACTGTTCCTGTGTCCTGCCTCGGACTGGAGACCTGCATTGTGGTACATACTGAAATCATTTGGCTGTGAGTAATGTTGCTGCTGCTGTGGTGGGGGTTGATATGTAGTTGTCTCCCCTATAAATAATTTTTATTTTCAATTAGTTATTGATTTCCATGTGAGAAAAATTGAACCCTAAATGGGCTTTTTCACTTATGACACATTGATAAAATGTATACTGTTGCTTCATTTTCAAATGTGGGATATCAATTTTCATGGATCTATAGGAACAGGTAAACCATGAATTTAAATGTTTAACAAAGTACATATGTTTTATTCACATAGATGCCAACCCCCTTTTGACACAATCAGTAACAAACTATCAAATTTTTCGTATTTTTGAAAAGTTTTCAGTAATCATTCATAAACGTGCATTTACCAATAAAAATTACTGACGAGTGGTTGCAAAGTGATGTACACTAAAATTTGTCATTTAACATGTTGTCTGTAGTATGTATTCCATTCATTAATTGTTCAGATGTTCTGGACTCAAACATTTTTGTTTTGTCAAGGAGAAGTAGAGAAAGGGGGAAAGCTACTTAATAAAATGCAAGTTTGCCTCTTCGGAAGTCAGTTAGTTACCCAACAATAGGTTGATAACTCCCGAGAAACCGGAAGCATTACATTGGCGTTTCCTAAATACTGGACCAGGACGGAAAAGTAATGATAAAAATCCGCGTTTTACAAAATTGAACGTCAATGATTGGGAATCCGTAACTATTCAACTTTGACCGTAATAGGGTAGTTTTTATCGCAAAATCGGAAAAACTACAGAAAAATCGTAATGGTTGGTATCTATGTATTCACAGGTACAACTTTTTTTCTAAATGTATTGGTGTGTAAATTGAAACTTAGTTGGTTGAAATATTTTCTGACCTGTCTGGTTTTCTGTGTTGTATTCTTGATTCTGATTGGTTGTCTCTGGAAGGTACTGATAACCTTCAAAGAAGATAAAACACTACTAAAGTTAAATTACAAATAATACTGTATCAACACAAAATATTTCATTGATACAATCCGCTACAAAAATAAATCAATCACTTAAAAAAGTTGGGTGAGGTTTTGAATGAGACATACCTGTTTGTCCTTCCTGGGCAGTGTATTGTTGATTCTGCTGATAATTCACCTGCTGATTCTGGTACACCTGTCCTTGATCTGTATAACCTTGACTTTGATAAGTTTGACCTTGATCAACTGTCTGCTGTTGTTGTCCAGTTTGGTAACCCTGTGACTGGTCTCCACTATAGCCCTGATTTTCTACATGCTCACCATGCTGACTTTGATTTTGCATAGGATCAGGTGTACCCTGATTCTGAGCCTGATTAGTCAAATTTCCTTGGTACTGAGTTTGATCACTTGCATACATTTGATTTTGAGTCTGATCAACACTATATCCTTGGTTGTACATCTGCTGACCTTGACCTTGAGGGTAAGGACTACTTCCTGTATAATGCCCTGACTGCATCATATTCATTTCTGTCAGTCCTGCTACCTCTCCACTGGCACTACTTGATCTGGTACCAGTAAAACAATATGGTGTGACACTTCCAGATAATGGCTGTATGGAACCATCCTGTTAAAACAAAACTAGGTCGTTAACAGTTAATCACTTTCCTTACTACTATCAATTCAGAAATTAATGTGTGCATTTATTATTGTGATTTTTGAGAAGTTGACAAATAAGCCATACTAAATTATTACGATTTCAGGAAAATGTGCATACAGTAATTAGTATCAGTACCCAGAATACAAGGTCTAATAATTACAATACTTTACCATTCACATGTTTGCATTAATAATACCTTGCAATAATTTCGGAATTTACAGTTTATGGCAAGCAAACAGCTGTACAAATTTCTGATATGACTTTTACATCATTACAGTTAACTTATAAATAATTCAATAAAAGCTTTATCAAAATCATTCTTTAGACCTTAACACATTGATACACATTCACTGCATACAAATGATCACTTTCATGTCTATAAAGACCCTTATAGAAAAGGAAAATAGAGGAAAAACTTATGGAGAATATTTAATGTACAAGAGTATATATGATGTATACCTCATATCCCTGATTAATTCTGAATAAATGCTGTAACCACATTGGATCCTCTGCATCCTCTCCAACTTGTTGCTGCTCCGGATCAAATTTCTTTAAACGACTGGCAAGCTAATAGGAAATGTAAATAAACAAATGTCAATTCTTTGAAATTAAACCAGTTGATTCAAATTATTTTTTATCTAATCTATTCTACTTCTTAGTACTGACAAAACGGTAAATACATGATCCCCAAATTTCTCTGGGGAGCAAAAAGTACTATACATATTTCAAAATAGCAGAAAGCCCTAAAGATTTACCGGGTATAATTTGCTAAAGATTAAGTTTCCCTCTTTGTTTGTCTATCTGTCAGTCTATTCATAGTTTGTAGTTGCATGTGTCCTTGTATGCATTTTATTTATCCCTGTCAAGGAAATTTTCAATTTAATTGATTTTTGGACACTATATTAATGTCAGATCAGAGAATTTTTGATTGGCGTCCTTTAAACAAAAATACCATTTGGCAATAATGTAATCTACTTCTATTAAAGCTGACTTACCTCATAAACTAGTTTGACAAGTGTTGGTTGAAAGACTGTAGGTGAAATATTTATAAATTTGGCTATAACTTCACAATATTCCAATGCCTGCAAATGAAAGTACAGAATTTTTTAACAAAACTTCAAAGTTTAATACATGTATTTATAAATGCTAATAATATTTCAATAACTTACAATAAAGATGATATAAATGAAGTTTATTTTTTCGGAAATGTATTTAATTGATTATTACAAGCAATAATTGAATTTTGATTTTACATTAATGCAATATTTATTCTCTATCATTTTTTGCACCATTCAAAAAATAAACGCTAAGACCGTAAACAGAATTTTTTTATGAAGTTTCTACAAACAAATCTAGAATTTATATTTAACAATCTTCATTTAAATTCCAACACCAAGTTATTCTCTCACACATTTGAAATATTTCTCACATAGACAAATTACTAGAGGAATTTTTAAAAGCATTTGAAAAAGGTCATACCTGTTGAGCAAATCCACTTTCTGCCATTCTGCAGGCATATAGATATTTAAAGTACTGAAAAATATGAATATGATAAAAACAACTTGATTTGTACGAACATGACAGATGTCACATATTGAGCAAAATCTGCTTACCCTTCCAGAGCACATGAGATCACCCATGGTTTGAAGTGGGGTTTGCATTGCTCAGTCTTTAATTTTCTATGAAGTGTTTTTGTCTATTTGTCTTTTTGTCTTTTTTTTTGTTTTTTTTTAGCCTTGGCCTGGTCAGTTTAATTTGACTTATGATTTTGAATGTCCCTTTGGTATCTTTTGGCCTTGGCCTGGTCAGTTTATTTTGACTTATGATTTTGAATGTCCCTTTGGTATCTATTGGCTCTCTCTCTTTTTATCATACTTTATCTATGCAAGATACAAATAATATTTTGTAAACTTTAAATATATTTTTTAGTTAAATCTGAATATATTGGGAAAAACAAAAATTCATTTACATGAATCTTAAATGAAAGTAACAAACATCAAACCTGTATTTTCTTTAGTTAATAAATGATTGCTAGACTCTCAAACATAATATAAACTATTAATATGTTGGTTTTTTTTTTAAATCCTTCATTTTAAGAATCCTGCAAATAGAGACATTTCAATTATTCAACAAGAATGTGTCCCCAGTACACGAATGCCCCACTCGCACTATCATTTTCCATGTTCAGTGGACCGTGAAATTTAATTATTTGATTTATTTTTTATTTTTGGTGTTTTAAAACTATTTTTAAGCACCGCTTTTGGGCTATTTCTTGGCAGCCAGTTTTTTATGGTGGAAGAAGCTGGAGTGCCCCAAGAAAACCACAACCTTCCATAGGAAAACTGACAGTTTTAGTCAATTAAGATTGGAGTCCAGTGCACCCACATGAGCGGAGTTTGACCCCATACCTCTGTGTTGACTGGCTAGTGATTACAGAAGTTACTACTAAGACCACTCGGCTGCCAAGGTCCCTCTTAATTATTTGATGATGTTCATAGAATATAATACTTATACATACCTGTAAATTAGGTGAGAAGAATGAACTATTACCAAGAGACATGGCATATTCATACACTTCTGAACACTGTATAGCTTCACTAGTAGCAAACTCTGACAGCGACAAGCTATGGTTAGATCCTATCAGCACCATTTTAGAAGTCTTTTTATGATAGGAACCAAACCCTGCTTGTGCCATCAAGTAACAAAAGTGACTAGCATGTAAAAATCCTCTGGAGGCTGAAATAAATATCCATAACAATTTAAAAACCAAAGTACACTTCACTTTTATCTTAATAATAAGCATACAAATTCACCATAGATGATTGTCTGATGGTTGGTTATTCATATGTAAAAAGCATGCATATACCTGGAAAAAATGGTGACCTCTAGCCATCAATTCCAGTTTTTACACTCAACTCTTAAATATTTTCTACTTTCAATTTATATATTAAAATCTTTATAAAGTAATTATTTAAAATCAAGTTGAATTTAGATTTATTAAAGTTAAAAAAAGTTTTATTTCTTAAAATTCATTTGATCCTAACATGAACAATGTATGTAGCCAGAGGATCAATGAGCTAATTAACATACCTAATGTATCCCCCATTGTCATTATACATTTTCTGTCTAAGTCTGCTTTGTGTGTCTGGTTAGATAACATCATAGCTAAATGTGGTCTCCAATCTCCCCATTTCTCATCCGTTATACACTGTAATACAAATATGATATAAAAGTTATGATAAAAACTGTAAGTCAATAAATAATTTACACTTCAAAACCAAATGATTTCATGTTTTCCTTGTAAAGGAGTCATTTGAAAATTAAAAGGGAAACTATTTGATTGTGTATTTAAAGAGTACATACAGTTTGTTAAGTGAACCCTGGTTAATTTTTTGGGGGTTGTACATGAAATAAAGTGTTTACACAGGTTCTATATTTTAGTGATGGATTGCTTTTAATAAATATCCAGTGGAAAGTTCTGGATGAGAAAATTATAATGGGAAATGAATTTTATTCCTGCATTGTTTTAGATTGGCACACTGATTTTTAAAAAGCTATATGTTAAGGTAACAGTCTGCAGAAAGATATGTCACCCTACCAGGTCACTTAAATCTGACTCTAGATCGATCAGTCTATGTTCTAAATCGATCAGTCTATGTTCTAAATCATGAATTTTAGATGGGAATTCACTTATGAGACAAATTTGCACAATTTTTGACTGCAATTTGTATAGGCTACTTATACAATAAATTGAATAATGAAAATGCGAGGGCTTTATAGCTAGTCAAGGTCGTTAAAAAAAAACCATATAAAGTAAGTAAAGAAAACTTACAGAGACTGCAGCTGGTTGTCTTCCTGACATGAGTTGAAACAAAGTCTGTAAGGGGTCATTCATCTTCATAGCACTATTGGCAAACCTGAAATATAACAATACATCAAAATATATGTACAAAAATAAATCATTTAGCAGAAACAAATTCAATTGGAACATGTTTGTCAAATACACATTTACAAAGTAAGTAATTTCATCATTCTAGTTTGATTATTGTTACTTCAAGGTGGCAAATACAAAATATGCAGTTTGTCTCTATCATCAAACAAGTTAAGTAGGTAATGTCCTTGATCAGTTTGTTTATCATCAAAAAAAGATAAGTAGGTAATGTCCTTGATACTTACAATAAGTGTCTCATTTTCCTAATATACATGTTGCAACATAGCATCTACTTGGCATGTAGAATTTAATATAATTTGCTTGTGTACAAAAAATAAAAGCAATTTTGTCCTCATAAATTATATCTCTAACTGATCTTTCTCCATTCTAATCTTTACCTTGTCATCACATTAGCATGTGCTTTAGTGTCCATTTTACTAGCTAAGAATAAGGCATGGCCCCAGAGGTTGTTCTTCATAGCCCACTCTAATGCATCCTGTAATATACAAATATACCAGTGAACATTAGGGCTAATTCTAGTGGTCCACAAAGGATGAAAGAGACTCATTCCTGTATTTCACTTATCTTTGCCCACTCCCAGGGTCCATATCCAGTTACCCTGCGGTTCTAACAGGTGCTCTTGTCATTGGTAAATTTCCATTCTGATGCAACAACAACTTTTCATTTATCAGTAAAAAAAACCAAAAACCTAGGCAATCTATTTATAAGGAAACAAAGTAAAATGGTGACTGATTATGTAATCTTTCAAAGGATAACAAGGTTTTATGTAAACCTATCATGATATTTTTTTTTCACTTTAAGCAACTGTATAATTAGCTGTCTTTAAACGATTTTAATTCAGAAAATTTAATTTGAAACTTCACCAAACTATGATTGAAATTACATTTAAATAGTGTAAACATTTGACACATAAGTTTCTGTTATAGTATAAGATTATAGATTGTAGTTCAGTCACCTTTAATATGTTTATATAAATATTTAAAATATCAATGACCTCTTTACTTATCTACATTACCTTTTTCCTTCCATACAATAATAAATGTCTAAATCTATCTGTGACCTCTTCTCTTGACCTTTGTTTGTTGACAACAGATCTGTCCATGGTTACAGTTGATATATCATTCGTCTCGTCTAAATCATCTAAATTGTCCATACTGTTAGATATCTTCATTCCCATTATACTATATTCTACAGTGGTGGGTTCATGACCTGCTAACAACAAATCTGCTATATCTGTTCCTATTATCATCTGGAAGTGAATAACATTAAATATTGAGCTATAATTTCAAAGAAAAAAAAAGAACCAGTTGGTCCTATTTAAACATGAAGACTTATATATCAACAACAGAAGTTGAACAGAATCGATCCTGAAGACTTTCAACAAGTATCATGCAAAAAAATGAACTAATGTAATGTGAGAAAATTGGTATAGTCCTATAAATAGTTTCTCAATTGAGTTTGGTCAGTGCTTAACTACTGTTTGTTATTTATTCTCATTGCAATTACTGTGATCTTTGTTGAGAAACAGAAAATAAACACTATTGTGCTATTTTGTGGCGGTCAGTTTTTATTTGTTTAGGACATTGAAGTGCCAAGAGAGAACCACTGACCTTGGGTAGAAAAATTGACATGTGTACAAAGTTTGTGCTAATTTTTTTGCACTTAAAGGGGCACTAGCTACGAGATATATGAAAAACCTAATATATTAATTTTTTTTGGCTCAATCAGTAATGAAATACAAAAAGTGAAATAATAATTCCTTTTTAGTAGCCAATAAGGTTCAATTTTGTCAAAATAAGTAAAAATACATTGATTGTGAATTATTCACTTGCAAGAGAAAAATTCAACCTCACTGAATCCCTATTCATGGGAACTTTAATTTAACCCCTTAGCTTGAGATGGATAACACGTGAATTGTATATGTAAAGTTATTTAAAGGAAGAGAATGTGAAACAAAGGTTAATCATTTGATTGACTGATTTGATCCAAAAATAAACATTCTAATACAGGTAAAAACGATGATAAACATTTATTTTTTATCTGTAATATGAAATTAAATAGACATAGAATAATTCAACAGCACATGTTTGCTTAATCTATTTATATCTACATTTATGTTTACATAGCTTATATGGTCATCGGATGACTATAGAGGTCAACTCGATAATTAATTAGATGGCGTCTAGACTCAAATACACACGAAACGAAGCTAAGTGTTTTCATGCCTATGCCTTGTTTATTGTTTTATTTATACTTTTAATAGTTTGGATAAATGCTTTACATTGTTATAAATCAAATATGAGAATTTGATTAGAATCGGTGAACATGAATTTGACAGATAGTGCCCCTTTATTACTGAACTCACTCCATTTTGTTTAATCAATACTTCTAACAGCTTCCATATAAGTTCGGCAGAATCTCGGTCTGTCATGTTTATATTCTCTGAGCAAGCTTTAGCTTTCTGTTGACAAAATGATAACACATCATTTTTATGGGTGTCACCTCTGTAAGAAAAAGAGCAGAATTAACATCATTATATATCATTTACTTGTATCTAATTATTCTCAAACTAATACCATTAGGGGTATCTTATTATTCTCAAACTTATACCATTAGGGAGACATTTGAAAATTTATGAGATATGTGTGGTAAGCAGTAAGGCTTTTTTGAAATCTTGACTAATTATTATTTGTGAGATACTGTGGATTCATTTTTATTCGTGGTATACCAATTTTCGTGGGTTTCGTGGGTCACAGCGAACCACGAATTTAAGAATTCAACGAAGAATAATCCCGAGAAATGTGTATGGAGTCGGATGTTTATTTCCGGTTATGTTATGCAGTTCTAGTATAGTGTTGACTAGCGATAAACATTGTAACATAACACATGTTTTTTTATTGAAAAAAGATACAAGTATTTTGATTAAATCTATAATAAATATATCGAATATCAGTGATAATTTACTTTTTAAAATTGATTAAAACTGTTCATGGAAAATAACTGCAAGTTGTTAATTACCGTGTCATAGTTTGGTTTACCAGTGATTAAAAATCAATAGGATTAAGTACAGGGATATTGCCTGTAGGTAATATTGTTTATGACAGGAACATTTATTTTCACACCTTATACTTATATCACTGTTTATTATATCGTGATTAGGGAAATGAGCTTTCAATCATAAAGTTTTGAATGCCTTATAGAATTCAGACAAGAATTTATAAATTGTAAAACAAACAAATAATTAGTTGTCTCTGTCCATTTTTTTTTAATCAAAGTTATCAATGAACACTTTAACCTAGAATGACCAAGCGATGATTTTGACAACTCAAAACTTTTTCAATGAATTCCTTCTTTTTTGTTTTGTTTAATTATTGATCAAACCAAGGAGGTTATATGATCTCCTAAATCAAAAAGAAATCCAAGAATTACGTATCTAATTTTTTGTTGTTGTAATCAGCGATCCACGAATTTACGTATACCACGAAACGTCTTTTTTTCTCTATCCACGAAAATTGATACCCACGAAAATAAATGAATCCACAGTAGCCTTTTTTTTATTCTGTGGGTAAAGGTGAACCACAAATTTCAATATTTGGCACTGTACACATTTTTCCAATGGTTTTTGTTCAGACTTTGGCAAAACTATAAAATCAAATATCAATGAAAATAAAACTTTTCTCTAATCCACAAAAACGGTACACACGACAATAAATAAATCTACAATATGAAAACTAAAAAATAATAGCTTAGCTGCGTTACTAAGCTTAATAAATGTTTATATGTAAAACAGGTGTTAATGGGACTCTTTATACATTTGTTTATTAACATGGCAGTCAATTTTATGCACATTTAGCAAGGGTTATATGTCTTCCTCGATTTAATCTAAATCTCAAACTTGATCTCATAGGCTGAAGATGTATAAGGTTCTAAAACTCATATCAATGTATTGATGTGTACTGGCAGATGTGATTCAAAAACAATAAAATGACTGCTTTAATAAACACATGTAGAGAGAATTTTGTACAAATACCAACCTAACAAGAGGCCCTGGGAAACATTTAAGTTCTTCGACTTCTGGTCTATCCTCTAACATCATACTGATGTCGTGTATTTCTACTGTAGCTGTCTGTCCTTCCTTTGGTCTGTTCGGCATCACTTTAATTAGGTGTCCACCAGGACCAAACCTGGCACACATGTGGGGGAGGGTGTACTTCTCTGGTGTCATCCTACCTGGGGGCTCAGCTGTTAAATGCAATATATGGCGTATTACTTGTCATGTTACACAAAAATAAAAGAAGATCTCAAAATTTTGAACTATTTTAAATTTAAATAATCTGTAATTTTCTACATCTAACCGAAAGCAAGTGTATCTGATTCAGATAATATCAAGATTAATAGACTACTAAATTTGTACTATTCAGGGATCTCCATGACCTGCTTTATGATGGTGGCCCAACATTGTTAGAATTTCGTCTGCCATCGTCAAAAGATCCCTGCCATCATTAAATTATTTTCTTACAAGTACCCAGAATAAGCCTTTGTCTAATAAGAAATTTACCAATACCCTTTCTACTACCTTTTGTTAAACCGCATACTATATGTAGCCATATCAAATATGAATTTTAGTGAACCATGGTGACTTTACTCAACACAGCAAGTCAGAATGATCATAGATGAGAAAATGTATCCTCCAAGTGGCAATTATTAAATCAATTAACTTTACCATAGTTACAGACTTACGTTCAGCATAACTGTTGTTATAGTAATCTTGGTAACCATAGTAATATGGATCATATTGTCTATTATGATAATCCTCATAGCCTTGTCTACTCGATGATCTAGAAGCAGGATACCCAGCCCTAAAAAAAAATCTCTCATTTGTATTTTTCTAAAATTTTTATAGACAATATTTCTCTTATGACCTAAATATATTTTTTTTCCAGTTATTTTGAACTCAACAATTTACCTTTTTTTATAACCTAAATTTACCCAATCTCTCTAGTTATTTTATCATGTTTATGTACTATCCCTTTAGCTCTTTAGATTAATTATCTCAATGCCCATGTGATTTTTTTTTTCTTCAATAAAATACATATTTGAAGCAAACAATTAACATTGTTTCTCAAATCCTTTTAAAGTTTAAATTTGACATATTCATTAATCCATGTAAATTGAAAATCAAACAATCTATTCACAGATTTGATGCATATGTTGCTGTATTGCTAAGCTTTTGCAAACAAATAATGGATGCCCCCTACACTATGGTGGTCATGCCTTGGAATCTTTCTTCCAGAGCTACCAGAGCCAGCACACTACTTTCAATACTGTAAAAGCATATGTTTCTATATAATAAGGAATCTTATAAACTATAGACTATTAGTTAGTTTTAGTAAAATGAATAATCTGGAGTATACTTTCTTTGTTACTTATAATCTTTAATCACCATATATTATTATCATGTGACATAGCAAGCATATACATCATATCTTGTACACTGAATAGATGCTAACATTATACTTGGTTCAACATTTTCTGGTCATTGAAAGATTGTTTTTCACTGACATACAATAATGTTAGAAAGTATTCAGTCTATTTAAGCTGGCACTGGTTTTGAAGCTAACTATTGCCTTAAATGACTGTATGTGCTGCTGCAGCTAGCTTTATGCCTTTAAAACTTCCATTTAAATGGGTTTGATACTTGGTTATATGAGATAATGATAAATGACTATTTATATATTGTACGTTGTGCAAGGCAAAACATTAATTCATTTCAAATTCAGTGTTGACATGTAAATTCATACATACACATGTACATTTATGTATACACAAAACTTCATCACCACAACCACATTCAATTATTGATATATATATGTATAACTTGAAAAATCAACCATAACTGCATACAAATAACCCATATACACCACAAACCAACACTTGTATCTAAAGTAATACATTTTTCAGTTCTTTCAATTTGTTTCTTCTTAGAATAGAGACAGAAGGGAGATAACTATTTGTGTCATCACATTGTCTCCCCTATATATTTGTTTTTTCTCACAAATGGAGACAGAAGGGAGAAGACTATATGTGTCATCTGATTATCTCCCCTTACATATGTTTATCTAACACTTACGGTTGCTCGCCTGAATCTGATAATGGCGTATGAACACGACTACCACTTCTCTGACTGTATGTATCATCATGTCGACCATATTGGTCATAATACCTGGAAAAACATGCACATTGCACACATGCAATTGTTAATCAATTACCATAATGCCATAATGATTGTCAGTGTGGAATTAAAATGTATATATATGATAATGGTTGAAAACCAAAAAAGGTGGCACAATTCTCAGTAGCAGGTACCGATTTTATGCATGCAATATAATGATATTCAATGGTGATGTAAATTAATCTGCTAAATATAACCAATCTTCTTTTTATTTTCTATAATCATTACATTGTACTTTCTAAACCTGTCTGTTATAAAAATAAGAAGAAATAGTATTATTGCCAATAAGACAAATCTACACCAATCACTATTTCACTTAACTTTTAAATCACATGTGTCAGATGCATAAAGGAGTAGGTCCAGTAAGACCCTTTTTGGCCTCAAAATATAGCAGTTTTACAAAATTGTTAAAATGTAAACTTTTAGTTATTTATAGGAAAGTGGATTGCTTTTGCTCCATAAATATGGGCTGTTTTTGACAATACAATGCACATATATATCGGGTACTAGCATCATTAAGTCATGCTAAATTAATGAAATCTTCCCAATTTTAGCATTTTAGTTAAATTTTAGACGGCCACATTCATGTTCATTCTTAATATTGAAATGTAAGTTGTATTTGATGATACTACATAACAACAGTGATATTGTTGTCTTTTTTCAAAACTACCTCTACCGTTTTTTATTGGGAAAATTGCATATTTTTTATTGAAATTGGGAAATTTGTATATTTTTGATTCTAAACACATCTCTGATTTTTTGCTGACCTTTGCTGTCATTTTTGCACTGTTTTTCATGTATATTTTGGTTGTCAGACATTTTCAACCTGAAAGGTACTTTTCGGAGAGGGGAGTGAAACCAAAACAATGATGGTACTTAATGCATTGAAAACCATGTCTTACAAACACCATGATGATTCTGATCAGAAAACTGGATCTCAAAAGTGCTTTCTAATATCAAAATAATAACATGAATACAAAATTTACAAACATTACTACCAATGCCATCACTGTTTCGGGAAAATGTTAAACTTTTTGGGAGGAATTTTAAGCCATTGTTTTTAGTAATTGGGAATTTTCTCTAGGGGAAAAGGCCGAATTTCGGCTGTAATTTGAGGCAAACAATATCACTGAACAATTACATATATAAAGGTTGAGGATGAACACGGATGCAGCCACTTTCATTTTTTACAAAAAACATCTGAAAAAGTTACATTTTTGGCATATTTGATAGATTTTTCATATTTAAGCTTGAAACAGAACATTTTTAATGACTAAATCAGTTAAAATCTTTCACATAAACTAATTGAATCAACTAAAATAGACACTAAGGTGTTCAAAATCTTTCGTAAGATGAACATGAAATTTGAGGCTAAAATCAGCCCTTACCAGACATACTCCTTTCAAAAAAAAAAAGAATGAGTCCATGGTTAACTGATGCCCTTGCTTGAAAATATGCAAAAGTCAATGAACTGATTCAAACCTATGACATTTAATGACATTTAATTCAGCAATTATTCCTTTTATAAAGGGACATAACTAGAAAACTGTAAAAATGATGCATACCAAATTTAACATTCATATGTGCTTGGCCATAATAAGCATTGTGTATAAGTTTCTTAACATTTGGTTGAGGCAAACTAAAATTAGAGTGAGTAAAAGGCAAATTCAGCATTTTTCACATTAAATTAGGAAGTTTACTGATATTATTTTAGTGAAAAAAAAAATATATTTAGAACCTAATCAGTAGCTTATCAGAAACGCTGATATGATGACTGCATTAAATGAAATTATTATTTTTTCACATGACACATTTTAAGACTAAGATTATACAGCAGATTGAAACCGAATGTATAAATACAAAACAGGAAGGGGAATTATAAACAACCATGCTCTGACATCAGAAAAAGCTTCTGATCTTTAAAATACTAAAAACAAACAGATGTGTATTCTCAACTTTCCAATATTAGTTGCATTTCAAAGATTTACCGCAAGTATCCATTCATTCTAAATATACAAAACTGAAAAGTATTTTGGAAAATAATCACAAAAACATGCAAAAGGGAAATTAAAAACTAAAAAAGCAATGATATTAAAAAGCAAATGCAAGTGTAAAATCTATAATATTAAGATAAAGTAAGTGAACTGCAACAACAGAAAAAAACATTAAAACAAAGGAGAAGCAATGAGACGTTCTTACCCAGCTTGTTGCCATGTGTAATCGTAACGTGACATTCTGTCGTAACTGAAAGTACGTCATTTAAAATATATTTCTGAAACTTTATTGTTGGGGGCTTGTAGGTTAACCTATATATAGAACTAAGTTAGGACTTAGTTAAGACTTCTTCAGTAAACTTATAAAAAAAATTTACACTTTCTAACCGAGAAAAGCATACAAAAATAAGAAATAGAAAAAAGAAAGAAAAGTTGAATAAAATGTATTCTGTTCCTAAGTTTATTAAAAAGATTTGCACAAAGTGTGTAACCTAAATATTGTAAAAAATCTGTAAAAATGTTATTTGTGCTTTCTGTATACAAAAAATATCTAAAAATATATATATCCATACAAAGATATAGAATAGATATACTCATAATAGTGTATGAATTAAGATTTATAGAAGTGTACAATCATTATAACTTGAGCTGTGTCAGATATAAATCTACCTTATGCAAAGTGTGTAAATGTTTGCAAAACTGATTAAATATAAGGACCCTACAAAACAGGCCTTAATGCATCTTATATTCATATTTGATTGTTCAAAAATTGAAGTCTAATACATGTACATGTAAACTAGCAAATGCATAAGGTCAATTTCTATCTAAAACATCTCACATACTGGATTGGATTATTTTACAATGTACATATTTATATACTGTATGAGAAGGCTATACATATGTTTACTGTATGAGTACTATGTACACATGTGTTTATTGTATGAATAAAACATACATATGTGTTCTTGTTAATCAACTGTTAATCTATTGTCAGTGAATTAGTTGAAATGTTTTAATATGTATAAAATATATAGGTTTTAACAGCATTTTCAAAACTGACTGTTATGCACTGTATCTCTCCCCTAAATTTATATAATTTGTGATAATTTCTGTTAAAACCCCAATGACATCCAATCATTAAAACTTACCGTAACTTTCATGTTATTGGCAAACAATTATTTGAAGTAAAATGACAATTATATCTCTGAATGACATGAAAAATTTAAGTATAAATGTTAATCGCTGTGATATAGCCTTTTTGCACTGATGCGGTGTAAAGCAAACATCACCCATTGGAAGAATAAACTGTTTGTGACTTACTTTTCAGGATACTGTCCGTTATAATACTCGTCATAGTAAGCTTTGCTATAGCGACCATCACCATAGTAATCGGTATATCTTTGATCATAGTAACCATACTGTTTGTTGGTACCATAGTAATCATAGTAGCCTTAAAAATAGTAAAAATTATACTTTTTAAACTTCAGGAAATTAATTTATATGTGTAAAACATATGGCCTTAAACCATGGAGATGCATAAATAAAGTTATATATTCAATCATGAGAAATAATAAACTTGATTTAACCAAAAACATGACAGATGCCACATGATTTACTTTCCAGAGCACATGAGATCACCTCTTTTTCTTATAGGTTGGTGTTGCTCAGACTTATTAATTCTAATTTATTTTTGTGTTTAGTTTACTGTTGTGTTTTATTTGTTTTATTTGTAGCCATGGTGTCGTCAGTTTATTTAGATTTATGAGATAGATTCTCCCTTTGATAGGTTTGGCCTTTCAACCTCTTACTTGTAAATAATTACCTCGACCATATCTGTCACGGTAGTAAGCATCCCTATCATATCTAGATTTGTCAGAGCTCTGATCTTGTGGTCTGTCATCAACTGAAAAAAACAAATGTATACTGTTAATTCAGAAAAATATTATGTGCCTTTATTATTGTAAAATTGTAAAAAAATGAAGTAAAATGTAAGATTAATCATTGTGATAACAAATCTATGTACATTTATCAGAATCTGAATGTGATTTCTAATTATTGCCATACTCATTCAGTCTCATTATTGCCATACTTATTCAGTCTAATTATTTCCATACTCATTCAGTCTTATTGTCATACTTATTCAGTCTCATTATTGCCATACTCATTCAGTCTTATTATTGCCTTACTCATTCAGTCTCATTATTGCCATACTCATTCAGTCTTATTATTGCCTTACTCATTCAGTCTCATTATTGTCATACTCATTCAGTCTCATTATTGCCATACTCATTCAGTCTTATTATTGCCTTACTCATTCAGTCTCATTATTGCCATACTCATTCAGTCTTATTATTGCCTTACTCATTCAGTCTCATTATTGCCATACTCATTCAGTCACATTATTTCCATACTCATTCAGTCTTATTGTCATACTTATTCAGTCTCATTATTGCCATACTCATTCAGTCTTATTATTGACATACTTATTCAGTCTAATTATTGCCATACTCATTCAGTCTCATTATTGTCATACGCCTTCAGTCTCATTATTGCCAAACTCACTCATTCAGTCTCATTATTGCCATACTCATTCAGTCTTATTATTGCCTTACTCATTCAGTCTCATTATTGCCATACTCATTCAGTCACATTATTTCCATACTCATTCAGTCTTATTATTGCCATACTCATTCAGTCTCATTATTGCCACTCACTCATTCAGTCTCATTATTGCCATACTCATTCAGTCTTATTATTGCCATACTCATTCAGTCACATTATTTCCATACTCATTCAGTCTTATTGTCATACTTATTCAGTCTCATTATTGCCATACTCATTCAGTCTTATTATTGACATACTTATTCAGTCTAATTATTGCCATACTCATTTAGTCTCATTATTGTCATACTCCTTCAGTCTCATTATTGCCAAACTCACTCATTCAGTCTCATTATTGCCATACTCATTCAGTCTTATTATTGCCTTACTCATTCAGTCTCATTATTGCCATACTCATTCAGTCACATTATTTCCATACTCATTCAGTCTTATTATTGTTATACTCATTCAGTCTCATTATTGCCACTCACTCATTCAGTCTCATTATTGCCATACTCATTCGGTCTCATTATTTCCATACTCATTCAGTCTCATTATTGCCATACTCATTCAGTCTTATTATTGCCATACTTATTCAGTCTCATTATTTGCCTTAACAAAAATATCGCAATAATTTCTAATAATTCATATATATTGTGTAATGTTATGCCAAAACACATAATTAATATAGTGTGTGGTAATGTCCTTCATGACATTCTGTTTAGTGTTATTTTCTATTGATTATATGGTTTTAGTTTTCTCATTTGGTTTGTTTTTAAGTTTACATTTGTCATTTTGGGGACTTTTATTGCTGACTATGTGATATGAGTTTTGCTTATTGTTGTTGGCAGTATGGTGACTTATAGTTGTAAACTTCTATGTCATAATCAGATTTGGTCTATTCCTACAGGCAATTATACCACATCTTCAATATCACAAGGCGACATGCTTACTTTACTGAAAAATCTAAAGTGACAAAAAATTAGTGGTAAGCCCTGCCTACAATGTTCTTTATACATGTTATAAGCATAGTAAAATTTTATAGAATATTTTAATTATATAATTCTAACATAGAATACTTACTGGTTGACTGCCTCGATCTTGACCTCTCATATCTTTCATAACTGTAATAAGGATCTTTTGCTTTGTTATTACGTTGATAATGAGCTTCAATTTGTCTTTCTCGTTCATACTCTCTGTCCCTCTCTCTATCCCGATAATCTCGGTTTTCACGATAACGTTCATCCTTGTAATGTTCATCTTGACCTGTGCCCCTGTAATTTCTATCATCTTTATAAGATCTTTCTCGACTGTTTTCAAGTACCCTTTCCCTATCCTCCATTCTTTTTGTCATTTCAATTTCTCTGTCAATGGAGGAATTCCTTTCATGTCTGTCCCTCTGTGTACTCTCTCTTCTGTCCCTTTCATTTGTTTTCAATTTACTTATATCTTTTTCAGGTGAGTTCTCTCTAGACAGGTGATCACTCATACTTGTAATAAGATTTTGAACAGGGGACAAGACCTCTCTGGTTCCACCACTACCTTTTGGAGCCACAATACCAAAAACTGGAGTGGTACTTGTAGCCTGCATTGGAGCAGCAGGAGCAAGTAATATGTTACTCTTAGGAACAATATCATTATTTGCCCACAGTGAGGTTGCAGGTGAGATATTTTCCTTCTTTCGACGCTCAATTGCTCTTTGATATGCTGCATGTTCCATTCTTCGACTTGGTGTATTACGACCAGGTGTGGTCCTACCATTTGACGATTTTGTAGGTGTTGTTCGTCCTGTGGGTGGTTTGGTAGGAGTCAACCTATCACTTATACTTCTACTAGAACTTGAACTCAATGGTGAACGAGGTCTTTTTTCATCAATCCCACGATTTGAAAACTTACTGTAATCAATGGAAGAATCCTTTTGTCTACCTGCTGATTGAGGAGGTAAAATAGAACCTATAGTTCTATCTGCTTTCATTGGTCCAGTTTTTCTATCCTGTCTATCCCCTGATTTTCTATCTATGTTGCTCTGATGGTGATCTGATGCACTGCCACCAACATGTCGAGGATCAGATATATTCTCGTCATCAAATGAATTACTGGACTGTGACAGATTTCTACGTCTAGGTGGTTGGAATGGGCTCTCCTTCCTTAGCATGATAGGACTTTGAGTAGGAGGATCTTGAGAATCCTCTGTGACAGGTTGTATAGGACTAGGAAATCCTGAATCGGACGCTTTTATTTCTAATTTTAGTCCATCATTTTGTGAAATAGTCACAGGTTGACTTACATGTTCATTATTTTTCAATAAATTAGGACTGCGACTAGTCCTGTTATCTGAACCCTTTCCCTTTCTAAAAGGGTTCCCACTAGATGGCCCTAGTCCTGTTGGAGGTGGCTGGTTAATTGAGACTGATGGGGGACCAGTACTTTCAGCAATATTATTTTTTGGAGGCATGGGAGATGAGGAATGTTTTGGGATAAGGCTATGTGGAGGTGAACCCTCAACTGGTTTCTTCTCAGTATGACCTGTTTCTGCAGTATTTGGTGTCTCTGATGGTGATATATTAGTGGAGCCTATAAAAAATTGTACATTTGCACTACTATCTGTAGATCCTTGACGGCTGTGATTACTAGGTGCTAGTAAATTGTGATCGGAAGGCACCAATTCCCAATCATCAGAAGTCTGTGAATTAACAGGAGAATCTTTTGACTCTGTTGACACCTTAGGATTGCCATCAACAGAGGAGCCTTGACCCTCTATTGCTGAATGATTTATATCCTCCACCTTTCTATCACTTTCATTTGATTTTTCCTCAACATACATATTTCCCATTTGATTTTCAATTGATTGAACATTATCTTCGACAAGTTGTGTGCTAGAACTATTTAAAGTTACTAAACTTTCACTACTAATATCAGGCTGAGGTACACGTAAATTTGGGTCCAATTCTTTTGACAATCTAGCATCACTACTAGCTATATGTTGGTTATCTCCCCCTGATGAACTCAAGTCATTATTTACTTTTTCTGCATTAGATGCATTTAAGTTGTCAAACTCTGTTGAGTGAGTGTTTGTATAATTTTCATTATTAACATTTTTAGACTGGCTATCACTTTGAACATTAAAGTCAGGATTTTGGCTTGATTCTACAATATCTGTCCCAGCAGGTTGCTGGTCAGTTTCAGTATTATTCCAACCTTGTTGATATCCATAGTTATACTGATTCCATTCATAATTCTGGTTATTATACTGACCCTGTCCATCATAATTTTGATATGCCTGAGATCCATATGGTTGAAATGCCTGAGCTTCAGCATTCAACTGCTGAATGGGCTGTCCTTGCTCGTCAAATTGTTGAACAGCCGGTACTTGATTTGGGTCATATGGTTGGAAAGACTGCACTTGACTTGGGTCGTATGGTTGAAAAGGTTGTCCTTGGGGGTCATATGATAATTCTTGATTATAAGACTGTTGCTGTGGTATACCTGGGTTTAAATTATAAAATTGTTGAGAATTCTGATCTGGACCTTGATAGTCTACTTGACCTTGCTGACCTTGATCTGACTGCTGACCATTATATTGTCCATAATGATTGTCATTTCCCCATCCCTGGCTCCAACTGGATTGGTTATTATGGTCTGTCACAGTTGCATCAGTCTGTGATGGTCCATTTTGCTGAAATTCTGCTGGATTAAAAAGTTTGACATTTCCTTTTGCCCTTTCTGCACCACTGTTCCAGGGGTTAGTTGTGCTCATACTGAAAATACAATAATAATAAGTATACATGAACCTTTTTTTTGAAAAGAAAGTTAAATTCAAGTAGTCATGATAGTTATGAATAAAAGCTAGAAACAGAAATATAATAGTTTCTTTGAAAATACTTAAAAAGACATTCAATAATCTATGTAGTTTATCTATTTACTTATTATGACATAATTTTGTATAAATTTTTATATTTGAATTTCACATCTGAGCTTGGGGTTTACCTCAAAGTGCGATGTATCAATGAGCAACCCAGTGACACAAATGACATTTATCTTTGTAACCTTAAATAATATCCACCCCCCTTTTTCACTAAATTTCAACACTAAATCAATGTACATTTGTACATGTATCGCAATATTTCAGAAAAAATCCAAGGTAAAATATAGTCAGTATTTTCTATCATTATTTGTGTAAAGGGGTCCTATATATTCTTTTAACAAATATATAAAATAAAACTTAAAAGTGAACATTTCCATGCTCAAATTTTATTACATTTTTTTACTTTTGAAAAACATGTTTATTTCTGAGAGAGAAAAAAAACCCCAAATAAAAGTGAAAGTGACATCTAAAGATTTCAAAACATATTACTCTCACCATAGATAGCCTTCTGCATATCTTACATTGTAAGATCATATGAAAAGGGAAACATTTGATGAAAGAATATAAACAAACGTGCATTGGAAGATAACAACTGTTAAGAAAAAGTCTATTTAACAAATGGGAATGCATAGAAAATTAAAATAAAAACAAAACAATCACAGATATCATCGCACTATTAAAATTCACTTATTTTCCATCTGCTCCATGGTCCTGTAAACTTTGGCTACACACTTGAAAGTTAATTAGCTTGTGTTGAACAAACACTCAATAAAATTTCATTTGTCCTTAACATGTTAAAGGGGTATTAGCTATAAAATCCATGTCCACCAATTTGACTCTAATTCTCACAATTGATTTATAACATACTGAAGCATATATTAAACTTACAAATGGTCTAAAACGAACAATTGACAATGCATGGACTAAATAATATGTAACAACATTTCGTGTGTATTGATCTACTTCATGTAATACAATAATCGAAACAACTACACACTGCGGATTATCTTCGAAAACATTGGGTCAATGTAAGTGTTGCAGCTAAGAAAGTATTTATACATATCTGCCTGGGGAGAACACAGTTAATATATCCACTTTTATCAAATTATTCTCGATAGTTGAACATGGCTGTAACATATGCTGGGTTGGTTTACCTGCTTAGCTTTACCATCATTTTTTTTATTAAAACTTGATTACCTATATCATGTATATCTACATTATCTATCTGGATGTTTACAAATTTCAAATTTAATTTTATCAAACTACAAGTATCAGATTGAATTTAAAGCATGGTATTTACTAGTTCGAACACTGGTTAATTAAAAACATAAACAAACAGAAAGAAAGGGAAACAGCTGATGACATTCATTTTTCATCATCACTTAATTCGTTAATCCCTGACTTTCAGTTTGGATTCAATGCATTCTCTCATTATTATTCTTAAAAACTACCTTTCTACTTGTACAAATTAGTGTGTGCTGACAGAATACGTCATGAAAGCTGTCAAATTATTAAAGGCCACAATGCTGCCATATTGCTTTCAGTGGTTACGTGTGACGTTCATGCGCACTTTCGTTACGTTCTTTTAACTGTTTTTTTCGTTTTTTTCTCTTCACAGTTATCTAGGGATTAAATGAGATCATGTTTATGTGTACTCAAATCTGTAGTTGTCTTACCTAAGAAACGAACAGTGACTTGCGATTTAAAAGGTTTTCAGTGAAACTTGCTGGGTGTCTGAACCGGAAGTACATTGTTTTGTTTACCGGAAGTGTCAAAATTATTTATCCGTCAAGCGCACCACGTCAGCTATACCATCATAACAAACTTCACATGCAGTCTTAGTATCATACATGTACATTAAACGAGTTCTTTGATATAATCGTTGCCAGAATGGTTTTAATGACCATGATCGCACGAGTTGCAGATGCACTGCCCTTAGCTGCATCAATGCAAGAGGATGAACAGGTTATTTTATTTCAAATAATGTTTTAGACAGCTGTGGTGTTGTCTGTCAAATGTCTCATATAGATTGGTTTTATCTCTGAAATTACAAAATCTCCTAACACGTCAAAGTAAGCGATCACTCTGATCAGAACAAGTTACCCAACAGGCCACGGGTTAGGTCCATGAATCGCAGATATACATGCACCTTATTGCTATTTGTCCGCCATTACTGGATATCACACAGGTTCGCGTAAAACTTTGACGTCACAATACAAAATATATGACGCCACAATGGAAAAGTGATTGTTGTATGCGTCAATAGTTCAAGCGGCCGGGTCAGCTGGGATTAGCGATAAGGTGTATTGTAGCCTGGTGCAAAACAACTCGTTCCAAGCGACAACTTAGTGTTAGACTGTCAATAAGTCAATTTTTACCATCTACCAATCTACTAAGACCATAGGTAATTCCATCGACTAAGACAGTATTAAATTCACAGACCTGCCAACTATCCTGAATACACCTTATCGCTATTTGTCTGCCATTACTGGACATCACAAAAGTTCCCGTAAAATTCTGATGTCATAATAGAAAAAAGACTGACAGACTTAAAAATATCCATTGCTGATATTAATTAACATATAGTTATTTTATCATTATTTTGTCCTGAACTTTCCACTCTTTTTGATACAGGCAGGAAGAAGCTTAATGGACTACCAGGCACAAGCTAAACAACTTTTCCGTAAGATATCAACCGATCCACAGCCTCCAGGAAGATGTAGTTTAGAATCTGGACCATATATTTTTCAGTAAGTAAAACATAGTTTAAACATGCTAAACATATATTGTCATATTCATAGATAAAAGGAGATTTTAAATAATTTTTTATGATAAGCAACCCAAGAAAATCAAACATCAAGTGGTCAACATTCGTATACACATGTACCTTCTTCAAAGTTTATATTTAGACAGTTATCCAGGGTACATTAAGTTGTTTTTGTATAAGTATAAATTGTGGATAGTATTTACATAAACTTGATTCAGATATCATTATAAATATTACAGTACATAAAAATAATACTGACAGGAAATATATAATTAAAAACCAATGAGGAAAAACCCACTGATAAACAACAATTACTTTAACACCTGAGCGATTGAACAAAACTTACTTTGCTAATTTTATGAAGGACCTTGTAAAAAATATTACATACATTTGTATAACACTTCCTGTGTAAAAGTTATATACAACTGACATTGTAAAAAAATAAAGAAAAATACCAGTAGGGTTTTCAAAAATCAAAAGTCCAAAGTCCAAAATCAGACAATACCATTTTCTTTCATCTAATATATCAAATAAAGTTTGTTCCAAATGTTACACATGTCATGTTGTTCAAGAAACTAGAAATCTAGTTACATGTATACGCTGCTTCTGCATGGGATGAAAAAAAATAACTTCATAGATTATCATAGTGTCTAAATTTAATGTACTCATTCAACTCAATTTCTATTTTATTCTAGTTTATTAAAATTTCCAACTCATATTATATTAAATATATGTTATCATGCAATAAATGATGAGATACAATGAGGATTCTGTTTTTCTAATGATTTATGGAAAATAGTTTTGCAATACATTTGTACTTTGCCGATCTTTTTTGATAACTTTAAAAACATGCATTCTATGTAAAATGTCATCAGAAGACAAACACAAATTCAAATGAGAACAACCATTGTAGAAAAATAAAAAAACAGGTAAACAAAGAATTTGAAGAATGGAATGTAATTCTTCATAATTGATGTACATACATTTTATGGATATTTACTCAATTTTGTAAATCAAGTTATACATGTTATATTTCCATACTCATACAGGCAGAGTGGCATAATTTTCTGACTTTTAGCAACATCAATTTCAGTATGTGACAATCTTGAAGTGCTAATTTTTAACTCCACATTTATATTTTATAAGAAACTTATGTCAAATATTTTTCTTTTAAGTTATATTATAGAACGAGGTGTATGTTATCTTATACTCTGTGATAAATCATTCTCAAAGAGACTTGCATTCCAATATTTGGATGATTTACAAACAGAATTCTCGTTGCAATATGGTGGTAGAGTAGAAACAGTATCTAGACCATACAGTTTTATAGAATTTGGTGAGTACATGTAGGGTAAACATTTATATACACAAATACATTTTTTTATGTCCTTACTAGCTAAATTAGATCGGTGGTTCTTTCCTGACACTGTGCTTTCCTCGCCAAAAACTGATTGTCTTGAAAGAGCACAATAGTGCTGAAAGTGAGCTGAAATCCCAATTAAACAAATCAATTAATTTAAGTCTTAATTAAAAAAGAAATGGGAAAGTATGCCATGGTATTGGAATAATGAATCCAAAGTAAATATAATACCCCTGAGACTGACATTGAAAACTACACTTCATATAACCAATAAAAAGTTCTGAATTAAGTTGTCCAATATTAATGTACTGTGTAAGAGCAACAAGGCAATATGGGGAGACTTGTTATAAGATTAATTACTAACCATGGGAAACATGTCCAAAAAAAAGAACAAAAGCTGATTGACAGAACCTACATTGCATATTTAACCCTTTCTGTGAACATTTTCAGATACATACATCCAGAAAGCACGGAAATCTTACATGGATTCTAGAGCAAGAAAGAATCTGAATAATATAAATACAGAACTCCAAGATGTGCATAGGATAATGGTGCAAAATATTGATGATGTGTTACAGAGAGGAGAAACACTATCAGGTAATTTGTCATGTCATAGAACACACCAATCTCGGGAGACTAGGGCTTTAATTACCCCCCTTGTCTTGCACCAATAAATAATCTAAAGTCAGATGTTAATCTGTTTAAATATGGGTTATCTGTTATTTAATATTTTAGTAAAAAAAATTCCAAAATTACTATTTAAAGCAATATGCCAAAAAATAGTGGATTCTTGGGTACTTCTACTACTATTATTGCCTGACTTCTATTTCAGAGAAAAAACATGTACCCCAAATCTGAAGGTAACTGCCACTAGTATTGTTGAATATTTTCAAGTGGATTTGGAGAAATTATTTTATTATCTCATTTAATATTTTGTCATTCTGCAAACTTTATTTTATTATTCAGTTTTTCAGTTCATCAAAGGCTGTTTTTCACAGATTTTATAACCTAGTCATTTAAACTTTCTCTACTCCAGCTTGTAGAATAATATCAAGATCCTGGATTTCTTTTTTCTTTTTGGAAAGAAATGAAGTGGTGCATCAATTTATGACACAAAATTTTGTAACACATTATTGCTGTTCTTCATCTCAATGTCACAGTAAGGTCTTCAACTCAATCTGATTTATAACCTAATATTTTAATCTGCTCTCTTACAAATGTTTGTTATTTGTGTAAGATCTGAAGGCATCCAATAAGTGATCATGTTTCAATGAACTTTTATGCAAATTTTAAATGAACCAATCATTTTGAGTGACACTCTGAGTCTTTGGTAAAAACATTTTGCTGAATATAATAATACACACAATTGTTATATTGATTAAATGATTTACACTCATGTTATGCAGTACCCTGACTTTTTTTCATGGTCCTCTGCTGTATGTATAAATCAACAATAATGTTTTCCTGGGACCCATGATAATTCTTATAAATTTACCTGTTATAGCAGCTTATCTGATGTTCCCAGGAATTTAATGTTTGTAATGTGAATTATGCGATGAATGTTAATCTATATCTCAGCTGTTCCACACCTTTATAAAGGATATACACATGTGAAATCAATGATATGTGAAATTCATTTATTTTCTTTTTATATTTAACAGCTGTTTTATATGTAAACAATGATTTGCTATGGAAATCCTTCATGTAAACACTATTTTTCTCCTAAAACAAATTTATAACAATTTCTACACAATATTGTCAATTATATGCATCATCAGAATTTATGTTTTTTGACGCACATATTCTTTTTACTTATAATCATAAATAAATATCTTTAGTACTTAAAATGATGTTAAAAATGTATTATATATTTATTAAGTTTTCACTTGCTACAGATTGTGCAAGACTTTTATCTTCATAAAGAAGTCAAAATCATTTAACACCCCAGAAGTACACAGAGCATGATGTACACCATTGGAATAAGAGCATAACCCCCTTAATCTATTTATAGACCCAAAAAAAATTTGATATCTTTTACTATGATGTGTTATATACAATCTTAGTTAGAAGTCAGGTTTTTGGTTTGCATTAATGCAAATGTGTACTAATATTATATAATGCCAAAAAAAACCTTGACTTCTAACCAAGATTATATAAAACCTCATAGTAAAACTATTATATAACACCTCATAGTAAAAGATTCAATAATTTTCAACCCTTTGCCATAAACTGATGACTGAGAATTGTTAGGACCTTAGTGATTATATCTAAGATATTTGATTTGTTTTACTGTATTGAATTCTTTTTATTTTCAGCACTAGATATGAAAGCCAGTAATTTATCTTCAGTGTCTCAGAAGTACAAGAAAGACTCTGCATATTTGAACTTAAGGTCATCTTATGCCAAAATAGCAGCCATTATTATTGTTGTCATTGTATTTTTATTATTTATTAAATTTTGGTGGTAAATAAACTATATTTATTGTAAAAGCATTGTACTGTGCATGTATTCTATTTTCATAATTCAACAAAGTTGAGTTACTGTTCTTAGCTTCCATTTTATGATGAGTTTCAACCTTTTGTTTTATTTTTTAATTCCACTTGACAATGAGGCAAACATTAAGTTCAGTGATAGTCAGATTAATTGATATACAACATTTAAAGTTCTAGTCAGCTTTTCATGGTCATCTGTAAAATGTGTGTATGGAGGGAAAAATGAAATGTTTATTTTCTGAATGAATCTTTAGGTATAGTCGTATTAATTACTGTGTGGAAGTGTTTTAATGGATGTTTAAAAGAAGATGTATTATTCCCAGCAAAAGTGCTTCTACATATATAAAAGTACCTGTTTTAATTTTCATGACAAATTTTCATCTATTTTGAGTAAATGTTTCTCATTGGTCAGGAAATGTAAGCATGAGTAAATGTACACATTGATTCCTATAAGTGTAATACAATGGATTCATTAATGTTTTTGTTGTTAACAATTTTTATGGAATGAGGAACATTTGTATATTGGCAGATACATGATGTCATGGTGTTTTTTTTCAATAAAATTTTGCATACAGGCTTATATGAAGTTTGTATTCTGATGAACATTTTAACTGATGGTTAACCTGTACCTATGAAATCCATAAAAATTATTACAAAAAAGTCCTACATTATCCTACAAATCACCACACTGCTTTTCACACATGTATATTTAACATGTTTTTTGTATTTGACAAAGAATTATTTAACCTTAATTGCAACAGTCATTCATATTGAAATATTTCAGAATTGCAGAAAACATAGGAATTGTTAGATATAGCTTTTGTAAGTTTAACCATGGAAACTTATTTTGACAACCTAGTGTGGAATAGAAATACTCTGACTTGTGAAGAAATTATAAAGATTTTATTTTAATGAGTTTACTTCAAAATGAAACTGAACTTTAGAATTATAGAGAACTTATCATGTTACAAGGTGAACAAAATGGAGGGGGTATTTCATTGAAAATTTGAAAGAATAAAATTATCAAAACCAAGAAGTCTACTGTTCTAAATTGTCTCTTGAAATATGGCATAAACTGTTTGCCACTATAAAGCAACTAATGAACAATCAATCTTGAAATATTGCTGTGATATTCAAAAGAAATAAAAATTATTTTATCTTAAAAATAAGGAACAAAACAGTATTTTCATAGATACTTTATTTTATGGTTTTGCAAAAGATAAAAAAAAAACTGCTCCAACAGAGTCATGAGAAGGAACGATTAAAGATGACACTCCTGAAATGGTTGATCTATAAGATTTGTTAATAAAACTTTACAAGATGCTTTTATTAAGTATGTACTGAATGAATATGCAATAACCCTATTTTAGACTAAGTATCCATATAAGCCTGGAAACTATGTGGCCAGTCACATGTATGTCATAATATTGAAATAACGACTTTTTGAAAAACAGATGCATTAATTTTTAAAGAAGACATATATGTCTTTGGTGTTGGGTGATTTCTAACAGTATTTGAACCCATAAGTACTGATTTTACAACAAAACACTTTTTTTTCTGTTTTAAATTTACACTTGTAATGACATAACTTTAAATCTGAAAAGACTGGTAGTTTAATTTGTCTTCAACATACAACATGAGAAGCATGACAGTTTTCGAAGTAATTTACAAAATGACATCTAGTATAATGCATTTGATATGGAGCATTTATTATAATTATACTCGATAAAGCAGATCATTTTTAATTTTAAACCCATTAAGAACTTGTTTATCAATATAAGCAGGACACAGTATTTCAACTCCAACCAAAACAAATGTAAGAGATCTTCAGCATTTATGGGCCAACAAAGAATGAAACCAAACTAAAAATGGTATACCTTCTTTCACAAATACACACAAACGTCAAGACATGTAATTCAGTATAGAAATAAATAAAATTAGACGTTACGTTCATATATAACGTATTTTCCTCACAATGACATTATACCTCCATAAATAAAGGCAACAGTAGTATACTGCTGTTAAAAGTCATAAATCAATTGAGAGAAAACAAACCCAGGTTGTAAACTAAAACCAAAGGAAACTCAAACTTTGACAGGAAAATAACGGAACAACAAAAAACAAACGCAAACATACATAATTTTTGGGCCATTTATAGCTTGCTCCGTGTTGAAGGCCGTCCCTTGACCTATAATAGCTTATATTTATAAATTGTTACTTGGATGGAGAGTTGTCTCAATGGCACTTGTACCACATCTTCCTATATCTATAAAACGGACTATTTGATAACAACTGCCATATTCCTGAATTGGAGAAGATATTTTAACAAAACGGTGGGTTGAATCTGGTTTTATGGCTGACCAAACTTTCCCATCAAAATAAGTCTAGAAATGTCATAGAGGGTCACGAATTATTTTCTACCAGGAAGACTCCCATAGATCTCATAGTTCTGTTAACTTAATAATAGCAAATATAAACATGACTGGAATATTAATGGGCGTCTTGCTTTTAAGGTTCATCGTAGGGAGACGGATTTTTATAAGTTTTTCCAAACTTGTTTCCGAAATGCATGTTTGAACTTTATGTAACATTGTAATATTTTATCTCGTAATTTTTCATTGATAAATACTGTTTAAACAAAGGTTCATCATAACAAATGGACACATTATTTAATTTAAACATATTTATTTATAGTGGATTGGGAAACAAGTTTTGCAACTTATAATAATCCCTTTCCACTTTGCGGGTACGAGTACTGCCTTGTAGCGGCATTAGCCTGCTCTTTTTTTAAATCTTAAAGGGTGTCTTTAACGTGCAAGAGATATGGCTCTCTCTTAACACGGGTCAGTCATTTATCGTCCCTTCCGACGGACTATCATCGTTTCCTCAAGACCATACTCGCAAATGGTGTCAAGGGAGAGCCGAAAATTCAGTCCCTGAAATTTTCATCCCAGACGGGAATCGAACCAGGAACCTTTGTTTTTGTAGTCCGATGCACTTACCACTTAATGGACAAATATGACCGTGTTTTCATCTCAAAAACTACTCTGTATACAGACATTAGGTCATATTTACATAATTATATGTATTCGTCAACTTAGTGTATAAAAATCAAACTTAAGACCATGTATTTATTGATGCTTTATATAAATGCCAAAATTTAACACTAGATCATAATAGTTGATTTCAGCTGTTTTAAGGTATGACACTTTTCTCATGAATGATTTTTTGGAGGGTTTGAGATGCTCAGTATTTGGTTTTCTATGTTATATTTTTATACTGTTGTTTGTCTTTGGTCGTTTTTTTAGTAACTTTTTTAGTAACACGAATCCTTCCAAAATCGGGAACGATTTCAGTTGAAATTGGAAGCATTTCCTGCTCCAAATGTTACGCCTGTCTTTTTACTCTTGGGTAATTAGGAATTGTGTCTAAAAGTGGGACAGGGAGTGGGTTCGTTAAGGGCCGATTTTGGCCTCAAATTTCAGGTTCATCTGACGAAAGATTTTGGACACTTTTCAAACGCTTAAAAAGTAAAATTCAAATGTAGAAAATGGTAGATTAAACCTGGTTTTATAGCGCTAAACCTCTCACTTGTACGACAGTCGCATCAAATTTAATATTATTGATACTGATGCGTGAACAAAACAAACAGACACAATCGGTAAAAATGTCACAAATAAAGGTAAACAGTCTTAATTCGGTAGGTCACATTCGCGAAAAGGGAACGGGATTGTAGTCATGCCAAAAGGAACATATACGATATCATCTTTAAAACAGATATTCCATATCGGTCAACCAACTCGTAATGGCGTTCGTTAATTTCCGAAGTCATGATTTCAGCTTCCCAACGCTCCCTTATTAGGAAGCTGAAGTCAACTCTTTTGTCGTAAAGTTTTGTTTTCAACCGACCCTCATAATCAAATAAGTGTCTATTTCAGTTGATTCAATTAGTGTATTTGAACGATTTTAACTGATTTAATAATTAAAATCGCTCTGTCCTGTGCGTGGTTTGGCTAGCCATAAAACAAGGTTCAATCCACTTTTTCTCTAAAAATGTCCTATACCCAGTCAGGAATATGGCAATTGTTTCCCTCAGTTTTGGTTTGTTACCCCCATTTTGTTTTTTGAACAGCGGTATACTACTGTTGCCTTTATTTAGCAAATAGTTTCGTTTCAATGGTTTTCGTTTAGTTGATATGATTTCCTCGTTTCTGGTTTGTTTGTGACTAGGATTTGTTTTCGCGTGGTCGATTTGTGACTTTTGAATTGTGGTCTACTACTAATGCCTTTACTTATTCATTGTACTTCGTTTTTTATCTTGGTTTTGTTCTAATTTGCATTTCAGCGTTGAAAGATAACAGTTTTACATTTTGAATAGCCTTACTAGCTGTAATCTAATGTGAAAAGTAATAGATTAAAAACCAGAATAATATGATTTCCATTATAAGTGCACGTTTCTGGAATAACCGTCAAAAGAAACACATTTTACACAAAATTTGGTATGTCATAGAAAGTAATTTGGTCGTTTAATAGCATGAAACACAAAATAAACTAGTGAAAACCCTATAAAGATCATCTCAGTCATAGTAGAAATTCATGAACTGGTCATAGAGTAAAGAATTGATCCAAAGATTGGGTTAATTACTTCGACTTGTGAATAAAGTGAATAGAATAATAATAATTATAATGACAAAAACTCAAAAAACAACAAAATTGATATGAATAGTTTTTTAAAGGGACATCGTGACAGGAAACTTATACTTTGGATTGGTGCTTTCCAAAAAAGAATTATCAAAAATAAATAAAACTTCTATCTCTCAGTAATATAAAAAAAACATGAAAGGTGAGCGTTTAATTCTATAAAAAAAAAGTTCAATGAAAAAATGTTACTTATCATATACCCAGTATACCGACGGCTATTGAGGTCAATGTACAAATAAATTAATATGCAAACACTAGATCAAACTAGACTAGGGGTTTATCTTTTGCTATACCAGCACTATCCATTATAAGATTCCTCAGTAACATACAGTAACATATAGTAATTGGTACAAGTAGAACATCACAAACGCAGTTATATTGTTGCGATTAAATCATCGTACACAATATGTTGGCCAACCAATTCGTTAAAACGATATAAAAGTATGATGACGATTCACTGCGCAACTGTTTTCAAAATTGTATTGTTCCGAACATGCATGAGCTATTTGCCACTGAACGTTAAACAACCATCAAACCGAGCAATTAAAAAATGTTAAATGAATCAATTTTATTAAAATTCTATATTTCTGCATCACGGGATGCAGTGATGATACCACCATTGTCTAATATGATGGAGTTAAAAATCAGTAATTCGGATGAATCTCACGTGAAATGTTTCATTTAATTTTCACGTAAACTTAACAAAAATCTGAAGGTATTTTTTATGGTTTTAATCAAATTTTAGAACAAAGATATTATTTAAATAATTTTATTTCAAATATTTACGTGAATTTAACGTGTACAAAATTCCGGTGATTTATGCATGAACTATTATCATAAGATTCACATGGAACCTGTTCACGCAAGTTTCAAGTCATGATATGCTCGTTTGATGTGAAAATCAGACGATATTGATATTAATTCAATTGAGTGAAATTCCATGTGCAGGACGAAATAAAATTATATCTGATTCAGTAGAATTTTATATTGCATTACTAGGAACTTTACGACAGTCGACTGAGGAAATGAAAATAAAATATACTCATTCAGATCCCGACACATATTTTTTTCTCCATTTCTCTGAGAAGGAATAACGTTATATTCCGTACACCATAACGTCACACGTTTTTGGTCAAATTCTAGGCCTATCGATCAACTTTGAAGTCATTTATTTCAAAAACAAGGATGGTGACATATGAGTTTCGATACGTGTATGGATTCACTATGCAATCCTGGATATTATGTTAGTTTTTTGTTTTTCTCCGTATATAAGAAAATAGCCATCCATTCGAAAATCTAAAAGGTAAGCCGAAAAAAAGGCAATTCCCCTATATACCTAAGTAAATTTGTCGCCAAAATTGACGTTTTCCTATGAAAATTACAAAAAAAAAACAAAAATGGTGACCCCCATTTTTTATTACATATTCCGATGTAACTCGATTCAAAGTACACGTATGCCAAAAATTTTGGAAATCGGGAGATATGCCATTCGGTATCGTGTTACCTTAAGTTTTGCGTAACTGTACAATGTCGGTCTTCCTCGCGGTCTGCGTTTAAACTTTGTCGAATTCTTTGAAAAAATTAGAGGCAATGATTTAAATTTTAACAACTAAAGTTCCAAGTGACGGGTGTAAATTGTAGGATGGATTGCTTTGATTATTGGTTGGTTAACGTCCAGTGGAAAATAGTTCATGCATGTTCAGGACGAAAACAAGTTAACAATAAATACAATAGGTAGGTTTTGCAATAGAGGCAGGGCAAGGCGATGATGGTCGGGAAAATTTAAACTGACGCTATACATGTATATATATACTTGTATACTTGTTCTAAAAACTAATTTTAAGAAAGAAACTTTCCGAGCCTTTTCCGCAGCCTATTATGCGAGCAATATGGCCCTCAGAGCCCTAAAAGGTAACTTTGTTAATTTTCTTTCAGTCGTTTTGTCTCCCAACTTGTACATGTACATTATTTCTAACTCAAAACTAAAAAAAACTAAGAATACCCATGCAAGCGTAAATTAACACGAATATAAAATCTAAATGATTTCAAGATCTAGCTTTTTTACAGTCTCTTGCCGTTTGAATAATAAAAAGTCAGCCGTTTGCATGTAAATTTCGAGAAAAAAAATTATAACGGAATCAGGGAACACGGAACCGGTCTGACTACAGCCAGCCCCAACTATCAACTTGCGTTTGTAGACGCAAGTGGATACTCGGGGCTGGCTTTATTCAGACTGTACATAACGGAACCTGAATTTTGTTATCTTATTGCTGCCGATTATTATCAGAATGATTGCCGGAAAAAGATAAAACAATCTATGTCAAATAACCGCTACGTATTGCATAAAAACTCTTGGCACTCTGCATCTAGGGAAAGTTACTGTTGAAAATGCTACACAAAACCCGCTGCATTGGCTTATATGTGTGAACGTTATTCGATAACGTCAAGAACGATAACTCATGGCGTAACGTCATTCGGTATCGTGTTACCTTAATTATTTAGACCAAGGACGTATATGTATATGTTAGTTATACGTCATTGTTTAGACTTATATAAATGAGCAAGTTTTACTGTCATTACCTTTATTCCATTTATAAAGAAGACAAGAGAATTTTTTCCCATGTTCACCGTTTCCTCGTCGTTGTCTCTTTCTTCTTTATCTTTCTACTTTTGATATAGCATCAGCTGGAAAAGGTTTATTCCAAACACGTTCAATTGCTTTTACACAATGATCCTGAATAGACTAAAACGTATAACATAAGACTTAGAAACGTCTACTATACAATCGTTAATCCAGTTGAATTAAACCAATCATAGAAAGGATTAATATAACAGTAGTATACCGCTGTTAAATAGTTATAATTTAATTTTGGATGTAACGCGTCTTTTGATTGGCTAACGTTATTTTGTTATGAGGCCATAGACATAATTTAGTCATGTGACCGTGACGTCATGAACGTTTTTTCATGGTTTTCTACGGTTTAAAATGGAATTTAGAATTATAAATTATGAGAAATGACTGTAATATTTTTTCTGTCTATTCGAAATAACATAAAAAAACGTGATGCACACTGTTAAATAACCCGCTACGCGCGTTATTCAGTGTGCACCACATTTTTTATGTTATTTCTTCATAGGCAGAAAAAATATTACAGTCATTCCTTAAATAAAACGAGGCTTCCACCATCTTTAAAAACTGACCACCACGAAATAGACTAAAATTGGCGCTAAAAAAATGGCGTTAAAACACAAACAATCAATCGACCATAAACGATTAAGTGAGAAAAATAATCTAGGTTACACACCAAAACCAAGGTAAACACATCAATTATATGGGGGAAAACAACACAGACATAGAAATGGACTATTTTTTGTACAACTGCCATATTAACGACTTGGCACTGGACAATTTAAGGAACAATGATTAGCTGAACCTGGCTAGCCAAACCTCCCGCTTATATGACAACATTGAAATATCACTCAAATGACAACACTTAGAAAAAGGAGAATATGAAATGTCATAAGCAGAAATTCTACCCGTTTGCAGATCATCATAAGAAATAATACTGGAATACTTTAAACAGATTGAACCGTGAAATTGGAACTAATATTGAAATGACAAAATTTGTAATAGAAGGGGTTTTCATTACTGACGATTAAGATGAAAAGCTAGATGCCATGTTTATTTGGCTGAGATCACTTACAAAACAGTCGTGTATGATAGTTAAGTACTTATAAATTAAATTTGCGGACGTATTGCTGATAACTAATTATCCAAAAAAGAATTGTCTTGACATTAAAACCTATGTAAATGTATTACTGTATAAACCAACTTATTTTCGCGAATACTTAATTTCGCGTTTGGTCCTATCTAGTTCACTTCGCGGCTATTTAATTTCGCGATTTACTTATTTACTTGAGATGGTTAAAGAAGAAAAGATTCAAGTTATACATATCCGCGACGATTTAAATTCGCGTTATATTTCTACTAGCAAAAGTCGCGAAAATAAATCGCTCGTGAAAATAAGTTGGTTTACAGTATGTCAATCTCAATGCAAACCAACAGAGACGTAGATTAAGTCTCTAGCATGAGACATGGTTCTGTAATAAAAGAGTCTTCAGCTACCAATAGATTTTCATACTCAAAAGTTGTAGAAAAGCTGACAACGACTTGACAAATAAAAACAATCAAAAGATAAACATTAATCTACAAAACAAAAAAAACCCCAAAAAAATAGAGTTACACGAACCGCACCAAAAAGCTGGTAGGGGATTTTAGGGTGTCCAGAATCCTTTTGTTTAATTTCATAGGAGTCAATACAATTTGGAATACAAAATCAAAAAATATAACAATTGGGAGTACATCTGCTTATGCAATGTGCAACGTTAGCAAATTATATAATAATCGACTTAAATGAAGGACGAAAGATAGCAGAGAAATACCACCGGTATCATTCGGTTTATCGAGAGAAATGGTCGTGAAAGAATATCTAACGGCGGCCAAGTATTGAGAGACGATCGTGAAAGCTCTGGTAACGGATCGTGAAAGACATTTAATGAAAATTCTAGGTCAGAATCTTTGAAAAAAAATCGCTTAATTTTCAAAACGCGGAACAAATCCGAACAAAAAAATATGTCTGTCAAAATGATTTAACTTCCTCAAAATAACTGTGAAATAAGATTGAAAAAATATGCAGTACTTTATGAAAAAACACAAAAGGCGCAATGCATGTCTATGAAATTAATTACAAATAACACGCTTTTTGTACCTATAATGGTCATATTTCAGTTTATAATGATATATTTGAAATTTAATCTTTGGTGTATCTGATAGTACAGTAAAATTAAGGTATGTTCCTCTCTTAAAAGCATTAATTTGTTCATGAAAACCGTGAATTTGTTGAATATCCATCAAACTTGATCGTGAAAGATCAGGCAACGCATTATTTTGATCGTGAAAGATAATGCGTGACCAGACTTATTACTAGTAATCAGAAATCAGTATTTCTTTTACCATTTGATAAACCTGCAACTGCAACCTTGAATTTCTAATTATTTTGAGTAGGATGAACATTAAAGCTATTTTTTTTATTCAACAATTTACCTCGAAAGTTAAAATAACAACAACTAAAAACGTCTCTAAATAAGTTTGAAAGATTCTTCTCTGAGAATCGGTCAAGTGTAATTCAGTCAGACCGACACTATTTAGCCAATAATATGGATATGCAACGTTTAAACCAAAATGATATCCATCAAACAAAAAATTACAGCAAAACAACATCTTTCATGAGTAATTTGAGATTGAACGATAACCAACATTTTGTGCAACAGTACTTTCTTAAGTTCTGTATATACAACGCAGATGTGGATTGATTTAACTATATACTACAGACTATAGAATACCAGAGCGCAAATGATGTAATGTCTCGTCTGCTTTACTTATGATAGTTAATTTTTGGAACGTCTATAATATCAAGGGTTTTACTAGAAGTATCAAATGATTTTCAATTGATTTTTATAGTTCGTTCTTATGTTGTACATTGTACTGTTATACCCCTATCTCAGGTTAGGGGGAATTTTGGGACCCCGTTAACATGTCTAACCCTGCCACATTATTTATGTATGTGCCTGTCCAAAGTCAGGAGCCTGTAATTCAGTGGATGTCGTTTGTTAATGTGTTACATAGTTGTTTTTCGTTCATACATGTTTATACAAACAATCCCGAATTGTTTTACATTGTCATATCGGGGCCTTTTATAGCTGACTATGCGGTATTGGCTTTGCTCATTGTTGAAGGCCGTACGGTGACCTATAATTGTTAATTTCTGTATCATTTTGGTCTCTTGTGGATAGTTGTCTCTTTGGCAATCATACCACATCTTCTTTTTTTAAAGTATGGTTGTCAATGGTCCATAAAAAGAGTGCAAGGTTAGATGAACCGTGGCATACAGATCTCTACAAATATCCCGTAGACCAAACAAATGTGTTCCGATCTTTACAGTGCCTTAGAAACTGACAAATGTAAAAGTTATGCTTGGCCAATTAATTCGAAACATAAGGTCAAAAGTATATAAACCCTGACCGACAGCCAGACATAAACATCTTACTATCATTCAATATATCAAATACAATTGACGTCATCATGGTCAGATATGAAACATGCAGACAGACATGTCCACCATACACGAAATACCATAGCGCTATAGCATACAGGTATATATCCAAAAGGCTAGACAACATAAATCGAGCATTGCCGAATGATGCATGATAATGAGATCGATGTTATTTGAAACAATGCAGAAGTCGAAAATGTACACCTCACAATCATAACAACAGACAGTTATCATAAAGCTTAACGAATCCGCGATACGGACTTGACCACTAAAATGAATCTTCATTCATGAAATAAGGCAAATTCGGGGTCAGGTGAATCCTGTCTGACGGACATGTAGTTTATAGGATCCAATATACAAAATGTGGGTATCCTATAACTCGTGATAAGTGAGTACTTCACATGACAATAAAAATCTTCATCCTACAATCATCCAACTATTTTACATTTCATTTTCTGAAAATATTAATACTTTGAAAACCTTAAACCTATTTAGGATGTTGACCTATATAGCTTTTCTCAATACCAATAACAAATATTAATTATGATATAATTGACGAATAATTTGAACGTCTTCGTAGCATCAGATCTTCCACGATCCTTTTCACGATCATCAAAAATGTGGTACGTGATCTTTCACGATCCGAAAAATCAATTTTTGTGTAAATAGTTCTTTATTTACCAAGTTTCAGATTATGTTTATACAAAATAACTATGAGAAATATTTGATTAATTCAAATAGAATGCCCTTATTCGTATTAAAGTAGTTTTTCTTGTCTACTATGTACTATTAAAACTGGATATTCTCACATACTGATCATAATGTTGAACCATTTTGACAGACAGTTTTATTTTGTTGTAAATTTGTCTGTGTAATTTATTAAATTAGAATATGTATTGACCTTTCATATGTCTTCTCGATTAAATGTCTTTCACGATCCGTTACCAGAACTTTCACGATCGTCTCTCAATACTTGACCGCCGTTAGATATTCTTTCATGATCATTTCTCTCGATAAACCGAATGACACCCGTGAATACTTTGAAACTGACATTATCAACTTGCTTCAATTCTTCATTGACAAACATTTGTTTTTAATTTCGGTGATTGTGTTTTGTTAACACAAAAACACAAAAATCCGTCTTTCCTTTTGTCGACATGTTCATTTGTTCATGTGAGGCCTACTTTACACCACAGCTTCCGAAGGAGCATTAAAAAGTTTGCATTACCTTTAATTATCGTTTCGCAATAACTTATAAGCATATGCTGGTTACGTCTCACCCTGTACATATGCATCTCTAATAAAGAATACAGAATCTTCAATCAAGCAGTTTGTCAAATACAAGAAATGTTTATTCGTTACAAATAAAAGCAACAGAAGTATACCGCTCTTCGAAAGTCATATATAGATTGAAAGAAAAAAATCCGTTTTACAAACTAAAACCGAGGGAAACACATCAAATATAAGAGGAAAACAACGAAACAAAAGAAACACTGAAGTGAACAAAAAAAAACCAAAACACAATGCAACACACATACACACATACACACAAAAACACATAGAAACGAACTATAAGGTTTTCACATGGACGTCGAAAAGTGAACGCTTATTTGTAACTGTTTTGAAGAAGACCGTTAATCTTCCAAGATTAATAATTGATTTAGGTAACTTTTCTGAGAATTTGACATAATAGACTCTTGTTATGTTGAAAAAATAGAATTGTTCCCAAGACAATGACAGTTTGGGTAATCTTTTGATAACATTTTGTGTTTGTTTCCATTTTTTATATCTGAAAAAAAAATCAGCTTCTAAAGCAACAGCGAAGCTTACCTTGTTGACGTACCCGTTTTCGCTACAGGAGTTCATGAGTTTAAAATAAACAAAAAATACCGAAGTTCGAGCAAAATTTAAAACGGAAAATACATAATCAAATGGCAAATCACTAGCTCAAACACATTACACGAATATAAAAAAAATCCTGTCTAATTCCTGAGTTGGTACAGAAATTTTCGTATGTAGAAAATTGTGGATTGAACCTGATTTTTTATAGCTAGCTAAACCTCTCACTTGTATGATAGTCTCATAAAATCCATTACATTGCCAACAACGTATACCAAAAAGAAACACATCAAAAATAGCGGTAGAGCAAAAATATTGATAATAGCTTTGACGAAAATCTTTCGTGGAAGCCCAAAAGGATACGAATTTTAACATGGATTCACAACATTTTTCTTCAAATGAAAGCTTTTTTTTTCTCGATTAGAAAATCATTATTTTATTAATTCATGATACTGTCCGAATGACTAGTAAGCTTAAGATATATATGCATGAACATGTATATGTAGATGTCTTTATCCTTACTGTTTCAAAAGTAGCAACATAGGTAACTAGAATGTAATTGACACCTGAGAATGATCCCTTTATGATATAAGCACATTTTCATTTATAGAAAAAAAAGACTGGTATGTGTTTGACGTTCAAAGCTACAAGTATATACAGTCAAAATTAAACATATGTATATGTAAAATAAGTTGATAGATTGTATTTGTTTTTAAAATTACATACAATTTTCTATAAATCAAAATGTCTACATTAAATAGCCAAGCTATTTTGTTTAGGCCGTAAAATTATTAAGATAATTATCAACTGATACAATGCTATAAAAATATATATAAAAAAAATAATTGATGCGGTATGATTGCAAATGAGACAACAATTCAACAATGAAAACTTATCACCTCGTACAAAAAAGCAGGTTCATCTTCACAACAGTACTGAATGCTTGGAAATACATTAATGGGTTATGATTTTCTTACAACATATTTGTATTTGGTAGAATTTTCGAAAAACTCAATTTATGATTGGGGATGTTAATAAACAACAACAAAGAGCATCGAGGACCAACATTCCAAAAAGTTTTGCCAAATACAGCTAACGGTAATCTATTCATGAATTAAAAAAGTCATGAAAAGTAATTTAAAAGTTTTGTAAACAGTTAATTTATAATTATAGCCATATCAATGATAATAATTATTCGGATTGATGTGATTGAATTTACTAAATTGGAAGAGAAAGAGAATGAAATAAACACGAACATTGAGATAAGTAATCTCTTTTTTTCTCTTTTCTTAACTTAGTTATGCTTACTTCAAAAGAAATATATGTTAATTTTTTATGTTTCACAAAGTTATGTAGGACATTTACTAATTTCTCATGTCATAAAACAAGGATAATGTAGTCGTTTAAAGCTAGTCTATATATTGTATGGCCTATAGCAATTTATTTCACAAGCTTTTTTTTATTAGAGTGAACATATGATCAACTAGCTGTGCATAAAATGTATGTCAAAAATAAATATAACCATAACGTATGAAAAAGTCTTCGACCTAAAATTGCATTTTGATAGAAAAATAGGAACAAAAAATTGAAATTAAAATTAAACGCAATCTAGTCGCATTTGATTTTCGTTAGTTACTTGATACTGTAACCAACTAAAACATTGTCAGCTTAATGAAATGTAATAACAGACTTAAAAAACATGAAAAGCAGTTTTGAGAGTTCAATAATTCTCGTGCATTCCTTTATTTTTATGACAACAAGACGAATTAAATGCATATCTGGAATTATATCTGGTACTCTAGAGAAAGAGTTGTATTCTGATTCTTGAGTAGCAAACTTTAGATTTTAATTATTCGGCTTCGTTTAGGATCCATATCGGATAAACGCTTGCTTAGACTATTATTCTATCCACGGGGTTCACTTCCTAGTATTTGGTGAACGGGAATGTGCCAAAAAATTGGGTCATAATTTTGCAAGATTTTATATAAAAATGACCCTCCTTTTTATAGCAGCCTATACACAAATGCATTTAAGTTTGATGACAGTATGTTGATTTGTGGTATATATGATATACATATCATATATAAATAAGCTATTGAGAAAGTTACATTATTAATGGTCAATTATTATATTAAATTAAATCAATTCATTTGAAAGTTCACTTCGTTTTGAAATAAGTTACCAAATGAACCCCGTAAATTTGTGTCATTCTTTCTTAAATATATATATATATATATAACTATAGGTACTGAATGTCAGTAAATGTTAAATTAAAATGGGTACGTCTATTAGGACAAAATTACACACCCCTACCAATAAATATCGGAGTTTCTGTGACATTAATCTGTATAACTGTTTTCTACCAAGAAGGGGAATTTTACTACAAAGAAAATCATTTATATCTAATAACTTATTTCCCTTTCGTTTTTTCAAAGTTTAGGGAATTACAAATTATCGCAATGTACTAGATATTTGGTTCATTGGGATCGAGAAGCTGCGATTAAGTACCAGTCTTGTATGACAACTCAAGTTTTCAGTACATGTCTATAAACTTGGAGTTAGATGAAATAGTTTCATAACTTTTAAATCTTCGTAGCATGACCCAATTTTGTACTGGACAGAATAAAACTTTACTCACGCCTAGCATTTCTTTGTTTGAAACAAAGATAAATTCTATACATTTTTTTGAAAGTGCAAATTTAACAAAGACTAATAGGGGAAATCAATAGTGGTTTTACACCAACAGTACATCACAAGAACAAACAAGAAAAATGTTGAAAAAGACTTCACTCATCAGATGGATACAAATAGATATACACCTAACAAAACCACAGAATGGACATGATCGGGTACTTGTACATCTCAGTAAGAGCAAAAATCACTAATCAAAGATCTGAGGGTACCTTAAGTTACTGATAGGTTATTCAAAGCCAATAACAACTAATGAAAAAATCAAAATATTTAGAATAAAGATGTCATAAACTGTCAGAAAAACATGACCTTGTGCAATGACAAGATACAGGTAATCACAGATTGTAGAGCCACAAATGTGCATATATGTATAAACATCATCTCCATAAAAATGAGGATGTGCTATCCCGTTTTAAAATAAGGATTTATGTTGTTAACATTTGTTTTTTTGTACTATTTAAACTGTGATTTACTATACTGCAGTCGTTTTAAGTGCTGAAAGTGCTACTTTCTTTAAGATTGATTTGATGCAACAAATAAAGATGAGGAAGCAATCAAATGAAATATGGGTTTGTGAGTCTTTGTTTACTCCTTGGTTTTGATTGTTATTGTCTTTGTTAGAAAACAAAATCAAGCTGAATTACTGAATGATTTTATTTGTAACTAATGAACTACAATCACAAATATCTCGCTTATTAATGTTATTGCTGATATAAACTGTTTACCAAAACCCACATTTGTTAGTGGGATTCATAAATGAACCTCTTGGACACTGACATGTTGATTCGAATTCTGCGCTGTTTTGTAGTGGACCAATCACTCTTAAACTATGGAGAGTGTGATGATCAATTAAAGGCACTTTTCTAATAAATAAAGGTGATGAGTTAGAACACCATACTCTTGCCATATTTATAGATAGCAGTTGGTCGTCAGTAAACGGTAGTCATGGCACTTTCTCACTTATGTTTCTATCGCGCTGAAATTTGTTGTATGCATAAAATGCTACTTTTACGCTTATATTGTCACTCATATTTTCTATTTGCAACATATAAATCTGCTTCCAGAATATGATATTGCGAGTATTGACCCACATAACAGTCAGCTTTTTCGGCAAACGTAATAGCAGATTTTACGGACCAATATCTTCGAATAAGTCCGTTCCAGTCAAATTTCATCCCATATCATCAAATCAATGAGCGTATTCATGTCCGATAAAAAAAACAATGCTGCCAAAATTCTTTCCAGGTGAATAATAGTTTCCGAAAAAGGGTCACTTCTTACTCTCAATGGTATTTCAATTGATGTTGTGGCCAAATTATGCCATGCATTTACTGCCCCAGGACGGAGAAGCCGTTCATTTTTGGGTGGGTTTGTTAGTTTCAACAGAAAAAAATTTGTAATTTTCTGTTAGTGGTTCTGCCAAGTTTTCAAAAAAATATTTTCCCATATCAAAATGTCGGTAATAATAATCGAGAAAACTGTCCTGTAAAATTTCTTCTAGGAATCCTATCTTATCTTCAATTGATTGCATTTTTCTAAGGACTTGTGGTTTAGTTCTGTCTGACAACCATTTTGATTTACAAATCATATCTATCAAAACAAACCGAACATATCCTCTGATCTCGTTTATGTATGCGATAGTTTGATCAGAATCTGTTTTATTTTTGTTTTCTCCTATTTTTGAGTGTGAATTCACATTACTATAAGACGTGTCACGGTACTTTTCTATCCCAAATTCATGTATTTGGTTTTGATGTTATATTGGTTATTCTCATTGGATGTTGTCTAATGCGTAGTCCGTTGCTGTGTGTGTTACATTTTAATGTTGTATCGTTGTTCTCTAATATTTAATGCGTTTCCCTCAGTTTTAGTTTGTTACCCCGATTTTGTTTTTTGTCCATAGATTTATGAGTTTTGAACAGCGGTATACTAATGTTGCCTTTATTTATTTTCTATGAATATTCGACTAGTTACCCAATTCATCTGTTCTATAACTATATCAGTACAAAAGTCAGACCTTGGTGGTAACTTTGGTTCACTCAATTCGTTGACAGTCGCAATGTATCGAAGATTCACATATTGTAGACTTTTACTTACACTTAGCAATACAGGCTGGATCGCTCTGAATAAAATGTAATTAGCAAAAGTTTTGTTTGATGTTTTAGTAAGAATTGAGATTAACTGACCGAAGAAGGGAATTGCTCAAAGGACAACCTTAGTTTGATAAGTTATATGAATATTCACTATTGCCAACATTTTCCTAGATAATCGTAGCCAGTCAATTACTGGATACCTAATTGACATTTCAAGAATACTTATCTTAGTATATCGAATATTTACTAGTCTTCTCTCTTCCTTGAATAACATTATGTTTGCTAATGCAGTTTCAAATACTGCAACATCACACATGTCTTTTTGGCGATGTCAGGATGTGCTCCAAGGGAAACTGCAACATCTTCTAAATATTTTGCATAGGCTTTGTTGTACAAGTTGTGTCTCCCAAGGCGATAAACCTCATGATTTGGTAAACCAAACTGTCCTAGTCGAGACTGGTCTAGATATATCACATATGGACCTCTTTTTTTTTACCGAAATCCTTTTGCACTGTCACATCAATAATCACACCAGACATCTGGTAATGAAATTGAAAGTCTTTCAAATGTGGTTTTAATGCCACAAACAAGTCTATATAATCAAAGTTCTTATCATCCCATGATCCTAGCACAGACATTCCACCCAAGGCAGACAAATATTTAAGGATAGGCTTTACTCCTCGGGACTCTAAGGTTTGTTCATCCATGCATGTCTGGAACAGGTGTTTTGCTTTTTTCAGTGGAATTTTGTCACTTTGTTCCACGATAGTTTGCAGTTCCTCCTTGACAGCATCTCTGATTCTATTCCGTGGTCTGCCGAAAGCCCACTGTTCTCCGCTTGGTGGATTGTTTTCTTTAATATAACCACGACAAGCAAATAAATTATCACAAGGATTCACATTTAGATCGACGGATTTGAGAACAGTCTCAGTAATTGTTTGTTACATAGTTAGATTTTGCTGATGATTTTGTTCATGATGAATCATTTTATTTGTATTGTCCTTTTCAAAAATTTAAAGCTGGTTTTCAAAACGTTGCACGCTACCGGATTGTACAAGAGTTTTCGAGCAAGGTGACACCGGTACATTACCATGTATATTTGAATTCATATTTGTGTTACCGAAGTGAACATTCTGATTAAAGTCATAAAATTCCACATACATAAATACCAAAAGTAAATAAAATAAATGTACAAACATGTTTACGTTATAATTATGAAACATGCAAGACATTTCACATTTTACACGTAAATGAAATATCTGTCAATGTTTCACTGAAGAAGAATTTATTGTCGCCGATCTATTACATAACAGTTGAGAGTCATGGTATATAAATATGATTTATCATATGCTTAGCATTAATATGATAGCTTTTGCATATGTGTAATGAGCGGAAGTAAACAAGCCATAATTTCCCACTCAGGCTGATAACCAATATTAGAGGCATCTCGTGCACAAAACTCATAATAATGCCTCTCGTGCAAGTTACTTCTAGTATTTCCAGTATCGTCTGTTTACTTTTCCATTGTGAAGTCAGATATCTTTATGATGACGTCAAATTTACGGGAACTTTTGTGATGTCCAGTAATGACGTACAAATAGCCATTAAGTGTATTGGATCCAGCGGAAAATGGAAAAAAGCCATGTTTTAATCTTTATATACTCCTCAGCATTAATATATAAATTTTTATACAAATAAATGTGTGAACCCAGACTTCCATTTTTTTGGTAGTTTGTTGACAATGACGTGCAGATTCTGATGATTGAAAGAAGTAACGTGTGACAGCTTTAGAATCTATAGCAATGTCGTGTTGTCTGGTGGACACTGTTTTACATTAAAACGTAATACAGATACTTCAATACGTCAGACACGCGAATCAATGTGTTTGTAGATAGATGTTTTTTTGTGTTCTGATAAATTGTTCCCTTTTAAAAATGTTACACGATGATGACTGCTGTACCCATATTTTGACTATTTTATTTATTATGTCTGTTTAGTTCACGCATCACTGTAAATATAACGGAATTTGATGAGATTGTCATCAAAGTGAGAGGTTTAGCGCTTTAAAATCAGGTTTTATCCACCATTTTCTACATTTGAAAATGACAGAGTATTAATCAGTTCGAAAATCGTATACTCAATAGTGACAGTGGCGATATCCGTCTATTATTTAAGGGACAATCTAAAAATTGAAATTAGAGACGAATCTATTCTATAATGTAAAAGAAAATCGAAATTATCAAGGGAGATAACAAGAAAATTAGAAAGCGAATTAGAACACTTAACGACAATCAGAGATGAACAATTAAACGAAGATGAAACACTAACAAATAATATAAAACAATTGGAATTACAATTAGACACAATTTATGAATATAAAGCAAAGGGGGCTCAAATTAGATCAAGGGAGAAATGGATAGAACATGAGGAAAAGAATAATTCTTATTTTCTGGAATTAGAAAAACAGCGACAAGTAAAAAAATCTATTAACAAACTCAGAAATGAAAATAACGAGGTAACAACAAACAAAGACCAAATTTTAGAAATGATTAAAAACTATTATAAAATATTATATAAAACCACGGCTCCAGATAAAGATCTGCTGTATAAATATGTAGGTGATACTGTTATGGAAAGGGAGATAAATGTAGATGACTCTAAAAATTTATGATGGGGAGGTTAAATAAGGGACATCCGGAAAAACTTCTTTCATATACACAACGAACAGGTGTTCTTACTTTATTATTAAAAAAACATGATCCATTATCTTTAGACAGTTATCGTCCAATATCATTATTAAATGTAGATTTGAAAATACTATCTCATGTTTTAGCAATGACTTAAAAAACTTCTTCCTAAATCAATTAATGAAGATCAAACCGGATATGTAAAAATCGTTTTATTGAATTTAATTTACGGCAAATCCAAGATATAATGGACTATGCAGAATCAAACGGAATAGATGGGGCTATAATATTTGTTGATTTTACAAAAGCTTTTGATTCTTTGGAATGGGAATTTATGTTAAGTGTTCTTAAACATTTTGGTTCTAATGAATCATTCATATCATGGGTGGAAACATTATATAAGGGAATACAGACGTGTGCAATAAATAATGGATGGGTATCCGAAATTTTTGAAAACTCTAGAGGAATCCGTCAAGGGTGTCCTTTATCGGCTTTACTTTTTGTTTTATCGGTCGAAATTTGGCCGAGCGATTGAGGCAAACCTCAGACATTAAAGGTTTTCGTATTACTATAGATAATAAAACACATAGCATCAAAATATCGCAATTAGCTGATGATACAACACTGTTTTGTAGTTTAAAATCAGATATATCTAAAGCTATGAATATAATTGAAACATTTGGTTCTTTCTCAGGGTTGAAGCTAAATCGTAATAAAACAGAAGAATTTGGATTCGGGCGCTTAAACAGCGTAGATAAGATTGAGGGCATACGCTGGACAGACAAACCCGTCAAAGCTTTAGGCATTTATTTTGGTCATGATAGACTTCAATGTGAAAAGTTAAATTGGTAACCTGAAATTGATAACATGAAATCATTAATTAAAACATGGGAAAAAAAGAAAATTAACAATGGTTTGGAAAATATTGATCATAAAATCTTTGATATCACCAAAATTTACATTTTTGGCTACTTCGTGCAAAGTTCCAGATATCTACTTGAAAGAAATTGAAAGCTGCTGTTTCAAATATATTTGGGAAGGAAAAAATGACAGAGTAAAAAGAAACACACTTATTGGCGAATACGAAAAAAGGGGGGTAAGAATGATTGATTTTGACAGTTATTTTACAGCACTGAAAGCCTCATGGGTCTCTAAATTAACAACAACCAATCTGCCGAATTGGAAGATTATTCCTACTAAATATTTTAACAAGTTTGGTAAAAACTTTCTTATCTTTAACATGCATTTAGATAATATTAAATCAATAGATGGAAAAATACCCGATTTTTATTTACAAGTAATTTCAAGTTGGATTAAAACAGGAGGAGGTTTATCAACATTTTCTAATCACTTTTCTAATATTAGAAAACAGATTATTTGGGGAAATAAATATAATAAATATCGCAACAAATGCTTGTTTTTCCCGAACTGGATTAAAGGTGGATTGGTGTATATTAACGACATATTTGATCTTGAAGGAAATTTATCCGAAAGTTTTATTTAAAAAAAGTTAATTAATAAAACAAATTGGATTGCAGAGTTTAAAATGTTAAAATCCTGCATCCCAAAAGAATGGATGCAAGTTTAAAAAAAAAGAAAACTCCGTTAAGAGTATAATCAATATATGTAAGGTTAAATTACGATGGAAAAATAAACAAATTGAAACAAGAGATATCAACAATAAAATATTCTATAAAACTTTAGTAGATCAAAAATATATAAAGCCAATCGGTATCAACGTTTCGACAAGATATTTAAAATTAGAAAACGTACCACATGAATCATTTGTATACGATTTTATATTTAAAATTCTAAAGGAAAATAAGTTAAAAAATTTCAGATGGAAACTGCTTCAGTATATTATTCCTACAAAGCAGCTACTATTAAAGTGGAAAATATCTGAGAACGATACATTGTAAATGCAATTTCTGTAAAACAAAAGAAGAATATTATTTGCATTTCTTTATTACATGTTCGTTTTTGAAAGATTTTTGGGAGAAAGTACATTATCTTCTAGCAAAAATTAATTTTCAAAACAAGATATTAGCAAAACATATAGTATTTGGATACAAAATATCAGATCAAGGGTATAACGGTTTTAATTATTTCTTGACAATACTAGGTTTTTGTATTTACAAGTCGTACTATGTATCCGAGCAAAAACTGAAATTTTTAGATGTGTATGCTATGTTTATAAAGGAGCTACGAAGGTTTATGAATGAGAACAAAACAATATTGTAAAATGTATTTTTTATAAAGTTAAAAAGATTGATTTAATTGATGGAAAAAAATAATGTTTATATTTTATTATATTCTGTGTATTTTCCTGGATACTCAGAAAGTATTTCACAGGGATACTTTATTGAAGCTTGGACAATGAAGTAAAGTTGTAACAAGCAATTTAAAGAATAAAGAATATTTATTTGTTGTTAAAAATAAAAAAAGAATAATCTGAAATTTAAGCATTTGACGAATGGAAAACAACTATTAGATTCCTGTTTTGGTATATTATCAAACTGGTTGTATTGCTAGCCTAACCCATTTGTTTAACAGTCGCATAGAAGTTCATCATATTAGTAGTAGAAGGAATTACCGGTAGTAGTAAAAATGACGAAAATTGGGATACTACGGTCAAAATTGTGTGATTATCTTAGTCACAATAATGACAAACAAAAACCATTCTGTTTCTTACAAAAAAATGAAATAACAAAAATACTGAACTGCGAAGAAAATATAAAGGGGAAGAACCTAAACCTAAAGGGCACAATAAGAAGCTCAAACACGTTACACGAATGAATAACTACAGTCATATTCCTTAATTGGAACAGATATTTTCTTATGTTGAAATGGTGCATTTAACCTGGCTTTATAGCTGACTCACCCTCTTACTTGTTTCAGTCTCAAAAAAATCCATTACCTTGGCAGCAAGGTATAAAAAAACATACATAATAAGTTTAAACGTAAAAAAAATGGCGGTGGTGCAAACATACGGGTTATAGCTATGCAAAAATCTTTCGAAGAAGCCCCAAATTAACTACTTAGTTATGTATCCAGATGAAAGCTTTCGTCTTTTCTGTTAGACAATTAGTTATTTCATTATAGCATGATACATTTCAAGCTAAATATATTTGTGCATGTAAATGAGTTTATGTTGATGCCCTTATCATATCTGTTTCAAAATATAAAAAAGTAGCAACATAGGTAACTTAAACGTAGTTGACACCAGGGAACATGACTTTATGATATAATCACATTTTTATTTATAGAAAAATAAAGACCGGTATGTATGTAATGTCCATTCGTTTGATGTGTTGATATACTGACGATAATATTATCAAAATGCTGGACGTTTTGATCGACAATATATTTGTTGAATTTGGAGGATTCATATCTCAACTGACAGTCGGTATTCCAATGGGTACTAATTGTTTTTGTACTCGTATGAAACAAAGTTCATTAAAAAAAATCTAAAAGACAAACCCGTATTTCAGCCAATATTTACATCTCATTAATCCAAATGAACTTGAAACTAAGGATACTACTGTTACTAAATTTCAGCAACACCTGCATACGAGGTATATATATCCCAATTGATACGATATTCCCGTGCTTGCATTTCCTATCCTGATTTTCTTGATAGAGGGTTGCTGCTTACAAGGAAGCTATTAAATCAAGAATTCCAAATGGTGAAGTTGAAATCATCCCTTCGTAAATTTTAAGGACGCCATCACGAGTTGGTTGACCGTTATGGAATAACCGTTTCACAAATGATATCGGATATGTTCCATACATCGTAACTACAATCCCCTTCCCTTTCATGAATGTGACCTACCGAATTAGACTACTTACCGGGTACCACATGTGGAGCAGGATCTGCTTACCCTTCCGGAGCACCTGAGATCACCACTAGTTTTTGGTGGGGTTCGTGTTGTTTATTCTTTAGTTTTCTATGTTGTGTCATGTGTACTATTGTTTGTCTGTTGTCTTTTTACATTTTTAGCCTTGGCGTTGTCAGTTTATTTTAGATTTATGAGTTTGACTGTCCCTTTGGTATCTTTCGTACCTCTTTTACTAGAAGGACTGCTTCATACCTTGATATTTTTTCTCAATATTGACACAGATGGACGACTTCACACGAAAATCTTTGATAAACGGAATGATTTCATCTTCCCAATTATAAATTTCCCATTTCTCAGCAGTAACATACCCTCTGCCCCTTCGTATGGTGTTTACATATCTCAATTGATACGTTATTCTCGTGGATGTTCACACTATACGGACTTCATATACAAGAGTGTGCTCCTAACACAGAAACTGCTCCAAAAAAGTTACGAAGAGGACAGATTAAAAATGACACTCCGTAATATTTTCGGACACCATCACGAATTGGTTGATCCACAAGATGTATCTTTGTCCAAACTAACTAAGGACATCCCAAATTCATGTATATAGTTTTGATGGTATAGTTGTTATTCTCATCGGATTTTGTCAAATTTCTTGTGGTTTGTAGTTTTTTCTGTTGTATTCGTGTGGTATGGTAAAGATGATTAATCATCCATTTAATTTATTAGATTTGGGTTGGATCAACGAAATTTACACAGAATATATTTGGTTAACAGTTTGATTCAGAAGAAACACCGACATAGCTAGATAATACAATTAATTATCTAATCACTACCACAATTTGATATTAATTAGTATTGTAATTTCCATTGTTATCAATAAATGTTATACAAGTCTTACAAATCTGATCTCGAATTCTATCAAAATTCTTTCTTATTTTTGGGATATCGTTTTAGAAATTCAAATGTGACGTCACTTTGAGCGCTGAACTGGCTTTGGATAACTCAGCTGTGTATTTGCATGTGCTGGTATTTAGGGTGTTTTATGTAATGAATCCGTTTTAATTCTGTAGTTTGTCACCACTTCGATTTTATCATGTATATCTATTATACAGTCATTTTATAAAATTTACTGTTTGCAAATATATGAATTATTCTAAATAATAATGATGTTCTTATCCTAGGCAGATAACCCTAGCCGTAATGGTCACAACTTTTTACAACGTTTTTGAACTTTTAGTCTTCAGTGCTCTTCAACTTTTTTCTTGTTTTGGTTTCAAACTTTCATCTGAGCGTCATTGGTTAGTCTTTTGTGGACGAAACACACGTTTGTCGTACCAAATTTAAAAACTGGTAACTTTTGTTGGCTATTATTCGTGTGGGTTTTTTGGTTTTTTTTTCTTTTCTCTGTCCTATATTTGCTCCCATGTATTGTAGTCCTGTCATGTAATGTTGTCATTTTAATGTTATATTTAACATTGCCTTTAAAGCGGGAGGTTTGGCATGTCACAAAACCAGGTTTAACCTACCATTTGTTTTTCTTAAAATGCCCTGTACCAAGTCAGGAAAATTGCCATTGATATATTATAGTTCGTTTCTGTGTATGATATATTTAATGTTGTGTTTCTGTTGTGTGGTGGTTCTCTTATATTTGATGCGTTTCACTCAGTTTCAGTTTGTAGCCCGAACTTTTTTTTCTAAATCGATTACTGAATTTCGAACAGTGGTATAATACTGTTGCCTTTATTTATCATTTGATTTTGCCATTTTATTAGGGACTTTTCGTTTTGAATTTTCCTCGGCGTGCAGTATTTTTGTAATTTTACTTTTTAACGTTCAAAGCTACAAGTATGTACAGTTACAAATTAACATATGTACATGTGTATGTAAAATCATCTGATGAATTTTATTTATTTTTAAAGTTTCATTCAAATTTTCAGTAAATCAAAATTTCTACATTGAATAGCCCCGTAATTTTGTTTTAGGCACTTATCAACTGATACATTGATATCAACTGAAAAAGATGATGTGGTTCATCTTCACAACAGTTCTGATAGCTTGGAAATATATTAATTAGTAATGATTTTCTTACAAAATATTTGTATTTGGTAGAATTTTTGAAAAACTCAATTGATGAGTGGGGCTGTTGATAAACCACAGCCAACCCTCTGTACCAAAATTAGTGTGTGTGTATTCCCTCCGTGTTGTCTTTTATACGTGTTACCTTTTTTCACTTTAATGTCAGATTGACTCGAGTTTCCAAAATGGTTTAAATAAGAATGCTTTCTAAATGTACAAGAGTCTTGAATAGTCAGATTGCGGATTGATTTCCTGAATATGATGGTCACACAGTTTATCTAAAAAGGTATCAAATGTCCAAAACAATAATTCAGATTGGAATGGTTTAATTTGCTAAACTGAAAGAGAAGGAGAATGAAATAAATATGTACATTCAGATAAATAAGTTTTTCATTTCTCTTTTCCGTAACCTAGTGGCATGCTGCAAAAATGGAAACAAGGCTCCGTGTTGAAGGCCGTACCTTGACCTATATTGGTTTACTTTTATAAATTGTTATTTGGATGGAGAGTTGTTTCATTGGCACCCATACCACATATTGTCTATATCTATATATGTAGCCTTTTTTATTTTAGAAAAAAAATGTAGGACGTTTAATGCTTTCGTTTGTCATAAAACAAGTTTAATGTGGTCGTTTATAGTTAGTCTTTATTTTGTATGACCTATAGCAATTTATTTCACAAGCTTTTAAGAGCAAACATGATCAAATGACTTTGCATAAATTTTTACATTTGTATATCAAAATATCATATAACAAAAATGGCACACTCCTTCCAAGAAGTATCGAAGTGACCATCAACCCCTCCCCCCCTGTGACATTAACCTTTATGATGCAAACTTGTTTTTACCAAGAAGGGGAATTTTACTACAAAGAAAATCATTTATATCTAATAACTTGTTTCCCTTTCGGTATTTCAAAGTTTAGTTAATTACAAATTGTCGCAATGTACTAGATATTTGGTTCATTGGGATCGAGGAGCTGCGATTAAGTACCAGTCTTGTATTACAACTCCTGTTTCCAGTACATGTCTATAAACATGGAGTTAGATAAAATAGTTTCATAACTTTTAAATCTTCGTGGCATGACCCATTTGCCCCCTTTAAATAACATTTCACATAAGTACTATGTGCATGATGCAAGTATGTACATGATTTTTTTTATCTAGCATTATATTTGAAAAAAATGAAAGATCAGCTGTTTTGCATTAAACCTATGAAGCAGTAAGCAAAACAAAAAAAAAATTATAACATGAAAATAGAAGATGATGTAGTATAATTGCATTAGTGACTATTCATCAGTACTAAATGTCTTAGATGTGAACAAACGCTTGGCCTTCAACAATGTGCTATTCCCATACCGTATAGTATGTCATTAAACTTAATTGCCCGACATGACAAACTGTCTGAAGGTATGGTTTTATGTTTTAATGTCCCTGATATGTCTTTTGAAGAGGGAACGAGCGAAATTTTAATTTTGGTATACATGATGATTTATATAGAAGCGTTTTGGTTTGCGTTGATAAAAAAAACCTCTTTATTTTAACCTATAGAAAAATTATAACCTGGCTTGAAACAAAATTAACTTTACAACAAACTTTATTACTCATCGTTCCACTGCAATGCCCTACCCAAAGTAAATGATTTATTAGCATTTACAGAACTATTCCGTCCTTGTAGAAATTATAACTTGTAAAGTCCGTACAATATAAAAAAAGAAGATGTGGTTTGATTACCAATGTGACAACTCTTCTTAAGAGACCAAATGACAAAAAAATTAACTACTATGGGTTCCCGTACGGTCTTCATTATACCGCATAATCAGTTATAAAAGGCCCCGAAGTGACAAATGTAAAACAATTACAACGAGAAAACTAGCGGACTCATATATGTACGAAATAATGAACGAAAAATAAATATGTAACATAGGAACAAACGACAACCACTGAATTACAGGCTATTGGCTTGGGACAACAGGCAGACACATACAGAATGTTACGGGGTTAAAACGTGTAAGTGGGCGCCCATCCCGCACCTGATCCTGAGAATGTGGTGCAATAGACCAACACAAGAACTTTACAAAATAATAAACAACCACTCAAGTACATGCTCAAGACTTGAGACATGCATATTTAGGATGTGGCAGGGTTAAACATGTTCGCGGGTGCCCAACCCTCCCCTAACCTGAGACAGCGGTTTTACAGTACATACTAAGAACAAACAATAAAAAAGTTGAAAAAAGACTTCACTCATCAGATGGATACAAATAGTAATACATCTAACAAAAACACAGAATGGACGTGATCGGGTTCTGGTACATCTCAACAACAAAAATAAGCACACAGATCTGAGGGTACTTGCAGTTATTGATAGGTAGTTCAAAACCAATAGCAACTAATAAAAAAATATTTAGTGACAAGACGTCATAGACAGTCAGAGAAAAACACAATCCTGTGCAATGTCAAGACACAGGTAACGATTGATTGTACAACCACAAATGTACATATATGTATATGACAAAAATATTCAGTTTGCTTTTAATTTACTGACAACAAAATCAATGTTAATACTAATAAAAAACAATATTCAAAGATCGAATTACAGTGTTGAATGGGTAACCTTCTTGAATAAGTTTATTTAAAGGATCGATGATTGTAACAGGATCGCTTCTAAATTTCCGGGTACGGTTAACATGGTTAACATCATCTCCGTAAAAATAAGGATGTGCTATCCAGTTTGATATAAGACCCTCTGGGTGCCTCGAGAAAACGTGAAATATGGCTCCTGACTTTATAGCGATGGATTTCTGTTGTAAACCGTTTTTTTTGCTTTCTCTTGATCTATTGGTTACTACGTAGTTAATTTTTAGAGCTGAAACTTGTCTTTTCTTTAAGAGTGATGTGATGCAACAAATTATGACGAGGAAACATTTGTTAGGAAAAAATCAAGCTATAATCTAATTATTTTATTTGTAACTGATTAATTATAATGATATATAAATAGATATTTTGTTTATGAATGTTATTGCTGATATAAACTGTCTACCAAAACCCGCATTTGTTTATGGGATTCATAAATGAACCTCTTGGACACTGGAACGTTGATGCGAATTCTTGGCTATTTTGTAGTGGACCAATCACTCTTAACCTAGGGAGAGTGTGGTGGTCAATTAAAGGCACTTTTCTTATAAATAAAGGTGATGAGTTAGAACACCATACTCTTGCCATATTTATAAAGAACAGTTGGTCCTCAGTAAACGGTAGTCCTGGCACTTTCTCACTTATGTTTCTATCTCGCTGAAATTTTTTATATGCATAAAATGCTGCTTTTACGCCCATATTGTCACACATGTTTTCATTTAATGTTTTATTCCCATTTGTAACATATAAATCTGCTTCCGGTATATAATATTGCGAGTATTGACGTACGTAACAGTCAGCTTTATCGGCAAACTTAATAGCAGATTTATCGGACCAATATCTTCGAATTAGTCCGTTCCAGTCAAATTTCATCCCTATAACATCAAATCCATGAGCGTATTCATGTCCAATTAAAAACCCAATGCCGCCAAAATTCATTCCAGGTGAATAATAGTTTTCGAAGAACGGGTCACTTATTACTCCCAATGGTATTTCAATGGATGTTGTAGCCAAATTATGCCATGCATTTACTACCCCAGGACGGAGGAGCCATTCATTCTTGGGTGGGTTTATAAGTTTCAATAGAACAATTTTGTAATTTTCTGTTAGTGATTCCATCATGTTTTCAAAAAAATATTTTCCCATATCAAAATGTCGATAATAAAAATCGAGAAAACTATCCTGTAAAATTTCTTCTGGGAATCCTATCTTATCTTCAATTGATTGCATTTTTCTAAGGACTTGTGATTTTGTTCCGTCTGATAACCATTTTGATTTACTTATCATATCTGTAAAAACAAACCGAACGTATCCTCTGATCTCGTTTACGTATGCGAGAGTTTGATCAGAATCTGTTTGATTTTCTATGAATATTCGACTGGTTACCCAGTCCATCTGTTCAATAACTATATCAGTACAAAAGTCAGACCTTGGTGGTAACGTAGGTTCACTTAATCCGTTGACAGTCGCAATGTATCGAAGGTTTATATATTGTAGAGTTTTACTTATACTTGGTAATAAAGGCTGAATCGCTCTGAATAAAATGTAATTAGCCAAAGTTCTTGTTGATGTTTTAGTAAGAATTGAGCTTAACTGATCGAAGTAGGGAGAAGCCCAAAGGACAACCTTAGTCTGATAAGATACATGAATATTCGCTACGGATAGAATTTTCCTTAAAAACTGTAGCCAGTCAATTTGCGGATACCTAATTGACATTTCTAGAATACTTATCTTAGTATATCGTATATTTACTAGTCTTCTCTCTTCCTCAAATAACATTATGTTTGCTAATGCAGTTTCAAATTCTACAACATCACACATGTCCTTCTTGGCGATGTCAGGATGTGCCCCCAGGGAAACTGCAACATCTACTAAATATTCTTCATAAGCCTTGTTGTACAAGTTGTTTCTCCCAAGCCGATAAACCTCCTGGTTTGGTAATCCAGTAAAGTCAAACTGTCCTAATCGAGGCTGGTCTAAATATATCACATATGGACCTTTTTTACCAAAATCCTTTTGCACTGTCACACCAATAATTACACCAGACATCTGGTAATGAAATTGAAAGTCTTTCAAATGTGGTTTTGTTGCCGCTAACATGTCTATATAATCAAAGTTTTTATCATCCCATGCTCCTAGCACAGGCAATCCACCCAAGGCAGACAAATATGTAAGGATAGGCTTTACTCCTCGAGATTCTATGGTTTGCTCATCCATGCATGACTGGAAAAGGTGTTTTGCTTTTTTCAGTGGAATTTTGTCACTTTGTTCAACGATACTTTGAAGTTCCGCCTTGACAGCGTCTCTGATTCTATTCCTTGGTCTGCTAAAAGCCCATTGATCTCCGCTTGATGGATTGGTTTCTTTAATATAACCACCACAAGCAAATTTAAAGAAATTATCACACGGGTTCACATTCATATCGATAGATTTGAGAACAGTCTCCGCAACTGTTTGTTGCATAGTTGGATTTTGCTGATGATTTTGTTCATGTTGAAACATTTTATTTTTATTGTCCTTTTTAAAAACGGAAAACTGGTTTTCAAAACGTTGCACGCTACCGGATTGTACAAGAGTTTTCCAGCAATGTGATCCCGGTACTTCGGCACGTACATTTGAATTCATGTTTTTGTCACCAAAGTGAACATTTTGTATGGAGTCATAACATCCCACATGTCTACATGCAAAAAGTAAATAAAAAAAATATACAAACATGTTTCCGTTATGATTATGAAACATGCAAGACAAGTCACATTATACACGGAAATAAAAAATCTGTCAATGTTACACTGACTGAGAAGGTTTTATTATCGTCGATCCATTACAAATCAGACGAGTGTCATGGTATAAAAATATGGTATACTCCTAAGTACTAATATATCAAACTTTTTACACAAATAAATGTGTTAACCCTGACTTACATTGTTTGATGGTTTGATTACACCAACGTACATGTGCAGATATCCTTTGGAATTTCAACCAAAGATGAAGAACTGGATCTTCTATCACTGTATTGGATACCCTGCTCCACGAAACCTCTTTCTAAATTATTAACATCTCTTTTATCAGCAATCAAAGACGGGCTTCAAAGTTATTGTGAAACTGCCTATTCTAGAGGGGGCGTGAATCAGATGTGGATACTTAAAAATTCCAAAGATCTTTTAGAGTACATACAATCTAACTCTCTTTCATCTTGTAACAGTATTAAAACATTTGACTTTTTCTACTCTTTACACAAGTATTCCACATTCCAAACTAAGAGACAAATTGAAAGGGTTCGTATTGCTTTGCTTCATAAAAAAGAATGACCAACGTAGATACAAGTATCTTGTCTTAGGGAGGAATAAATCCTACTTTGTAAAGGATCACTCTGATTCAAACAAAAAATTCTCTGAATATGATATTATCAAGATGTTTGATTTCTTGATTGGCAACATATTTGTTACGTTCGGAGGACGTGTTTTTCAACAGACTGTCGGCATTCCAATGAGAACAAACTGTGCCCCTTTACTTGCCGACTTGTTTCTTTATTATTATTAGGCTGACTTCATGTAGGAACTTCTTAGGAAGAAAGATAAGAAGTTAGCAATATCTTTTAACTCTACTTTCCGCTATATAGATGATGTTCTTTTACTAAATAGTTCAAAATTTGGTGACTGTTTGGAACGCATCTATCCCATCGAGCTAGAGATAAAGGATACTACAGATACAGTTAAGTCGGCCTCATATCTTGACTTACATCTAGAAATTGACAATGAGGGTCGGTTGAAAACAAAACTTTACGACAAAAGAGATGATTTCAGCTTTCCAATTGTGAACTTTCCATTTCTAAGTAGCAACATTCAAGCAGCACCTGCATACGGGTATATATCTCCCAATTGATACGATATTTCCGTGCTTGTATTCCCTATCATGATTTTCTTGATAGAGGGTTGCTGCTCACAAGGAAGCTATTAAACCAAGAGTTCCAAATGGTGAAGTTGAAATCATCCCTTCGTAAATTTTACGGACGCCATCACGAGTTGGTTGACCGTTATGGAATAACCGTTTCACAAATTTAATCGGATATGTTCCTTACATCGTAACTACAATCCCCTTCCCTTTCATGAATGTGACTTACCGAATTAGACTATTTACCAGATTTGTTATCACATAAGCAATACGACGGGGCCACATGTGGAGCAGGAACTGCTTACCCTTCCGGAGCACCTGAGATCACCCCTAGTTTTTTGGTGGGGTTCGTGTTGTTTATTCTTTAGTTTTCTATGTTGTGTCATGTGTGCTGTTGTTTGTTTGTCTTTTTTCATTTTTAGCCATGGCGTTGTGAGTTTGTTTTAGAATTATGAGTTTGACTGTCCCTTTGGTATCTTTCGTCCCTCTTTTATAATGTTAGTGGCAGTGTTGCGATTGTGGGACAGTTTACGACCTGATTTAGCTTTCAAAATGACATGCGTTACATTTCTATCATGTGAAATAACTCTAATGTTCGTTCGATACAACAAAAAAACACCAAATACCACCAGATTGAAGCATATTCATATTTATCACCTGTCTCCTTCTTTTTTGCCAACAAACATCTGAAAGCAAGCGTTACGCGTATATGAAAGCAATCGTTACTGTTGATCGAATCTGAAAGCAAGCGTTCCGAAATATACACCGTGAGTGGGTTCAAGCAGGAGGGTGCAGCTTTAAAATCTATAACTATGTCGTGTTGTCTGGTGGAGACTGTTTACATTGTCCACCAGACATTAATAGTAATACAGATATTTCAGTAACTCACAACACACTAATGATGAAAGATAATTCTGATCAGTCTGAAAAGAAACTGAATACCATGACTGACTGGTGTGGTTCTGTAAATATGCTGCATTTAGTATTCAATTTGTCAAGCTTAAACTGCAAAGGATAATTTTATATACAAATTGGTCGAATCCTCAGAAATATGAATTGAACGCTGGGTAAAGTATTAATATTTCAGAATATCACTGAAACATGTTAGAAGGGGAGGGTTGAGATCTCATAAACATGTTTAACCCCGCCGCATTTTTGCGCCTGTTCCAAGTCAGGAGCCTCTGATCCTTTGTTAGTCTTGTATTATTTTTAATTTTAGTTTCTTGTGCGCAATTTGAAGTTTAGTATGGCATTCATTATCACTGAACTAGCATATATTTGTGATGGGGCCAGCTGAAGGACGCCTCTGGGTGCGAGAATTTCTTGCTGCATTGAAGACCTGTTAGTGACCTTCTGCTGTTGTCTTTTCTATGGTCGGGTTGTTGTCTTTTTGACACAATCTCCATTTCCATTCTCAATTTTAGAAATAATACCGAAAATTCTGTAAATGAATTCTTGTCTCGACTCGTTGGTCTCAGTCCATTTTTACTGTTCAAAATGAATGTGAACTTTTAATTTTTTATAATTGGATTTGGCATTAGGCTTTAACTGTTGGAACTTATTTCAACATGCATAGTCATAGACTCCAGAGGTCAAACAGAAATTTCAGGATCATGTACATACTAAGTTACAATTTAAATTTATTGACTCTTCTAATATATGAAACTAACATTTCAGTTGAATATATTACTAAAATTTGTCATAATTTTTAAATCCTCATGATAATCTTCAAAATGTGTAAGGCGCTTAATTGACACAAGAAATGTATCTCTAGAAATGTGTGCTTTTATAAAACAAAATAAAAAATACTCGTAATTTATACCATTGTTTGTGCTTTTTTTGTGAATTCTCTTTTTTCTCTTAAAGCACTGGGACAGGTTGTACTAGAGGCTGTCCAAATTCAAATATTTTAACACAGAAATTTTACAATATATTACTTTATCCTTTTAAATAAGCACCTGCTCTTGGTGGCTCCTGCATTTGGATTGCTACATATTAATCTTATTTATGTGATTCAACCACAAGGAGGACTATAATATAGTAATTCTTTTCAAAGTATTAGTTTATGCTTGTGTTGTAAAATGTTTAAATGTTTCAGATTTCTCTGTGAATAGGCTTGAGTGTGACTGTCCTTTAAGCACCTGCCCTTGTTGACGCCTGCATATGAACAACAATACTATTTTCTCATATGCATCAGCCACGAGGAAGGACTTAACTCGATTTTTTTTTCTATAATGGATGAGATGCTGCTTCTGGTGCATGGTCAATAATCACTGAATTTACAGGTTTTGATATGTGACTACATGTATTACTAACTCAATTTATATTTCATGTTTTTTGTCAAACGTATTTCTATTTTTATTTTTGTTTATTGTCTATTGCAATTGTGTGATAAAAAAATCAATGTACTAGTTATGCCTTTAGTGGGTCCTCTATTGGAAATAACATATATCTTATCTAATCTTATCTTATGGGGGAAAGGGGCTGTTATGTGTGAGAGCGTTTTGAATTTCAGTCCGTCAGAGAAATAATTTGAGAATGAATGCATCGTAATTCTATTAGTTAATTGTGCATTCATAATCGTGACATAGAACAGAACAGAACAGAACATATTTTATTTCCAATTAAGGGCCCACAAGGGGCATATAGAGCATACATGAATAAGGCAAAAGAATATTGATTTGCATAGATACATAGATACAAACAATTTTTTACATACAGTTTCAATACAATTACTAACTCATATTCACTTTAATAAATTTACCAACAGCATTAAGGACCTGATTGTCTTCACAGTTTAATAAATAAATAAATTTATGCTGATTATCAAGTATAGAAAAATTTGAAATTCTTTGGCAAACAAAGTCAAAGAGAGCATCTCTATCTGATTTAAAATTTTCACAGTTAGTTAAAAAATGGATTTCATCTTCAACACAGCCAGAGGAGCATTTTTTGCAAATTCTTTCATTTCGTGGAATATTTGAAAAACGACTAACTTCAATTTGAAGCTTATGAGCAGAAATACGTAATTTGCATATAGATCTTCTAAAATCAAAGTTCTTAATTAAAGAAAGATAATTTTCATAATCAAAATTCTGCTTAAATTTTACATAATTAAACAGTTTTCCATCAGAAGCTTTATTTTGGCTAGCATACCAATTGCTAATATATTTAGTGTGAATTAATTTACTAGATATGTTCAAAAATTTATATTGTCCGAAATGTTTTACTTCTTGTTTAATTTCAAAAACTTCTAATACTTTTTTAATAAATGAGAACCAAGAAGTTATGTTAGATTTGTGAAGCTCTTGGCTGCATTTATAAGCATCTTTCAATAGACTGAATTCAGTTGTAAGATTTTCAAATCTATACCAGTATTTTACAATTGACTTTACAATATCATAATGTAAGGGGAAACGTCCCATTTCTGATAATACAGCAAAATTGACACTCCTTTTGTGTACACCAAGTATAAATTTAGAAAATTTAAGATGGAGATTCTCACACTTAAGATTTTTGAAAATATTTTCAAGATTAAATAAGGAAGACAGGCTGTAATTTATTACAAGAGACATTATAACCTCCCCATACCTCTGAATTATATAACAGAATGGGTTTAAGGGTATGATCAAAAATATGAACACAAGATTTTATTCCAGGAGACAAATTGATAAAATCCTTTCTAAGTTTATAGTAGGCCTTATGAGCCTTATTATAAAGTTCAGTTTTAGCTAGATGAAAACTTCCAGAAGCAGTAAAGTGAACACCTAAATATTTGTAATGAGCGACACAGTCAATCAAGTTATTCTGCAGTCGAAAATTCTCCTGAATTTTCCTTCCAGCCTTATTAAAAATTATGACTTTAGTCTTTCTAATATTAACTTTCAGGCACCAGTCAGCACAATATTTTTCTAGCTGATCAAGTCTACTTTGAAGCCCTGTGGCTGATGTTGACATAATCACAATATCATCCGCATACATCAAACAATTTAATTTCTCTGAGTGCAGGGAAACTGTATCCAGACAGGAGTCAAGATAAGATGGGAAGTCATTTATAAAAATTTTAAATAATGGAGGACTCAAGTTGTCTCCTTGTCTTACGCCTAATTTAAAAGGGTCAGTGAGAGAAGAAGCTCCAATTCTTACACATGCTTTACTATTATTATACATATCTGATATATTATTATTAAATAAAGTACCAACTTTCATATTAATAAGCTTCAGTTAAAGACCTATATGAATTACACTGTCGAATTATATGTCATATAATTTGTCAGCTAATTGTCTTTATTTTGTATGCCATAACCATTAAATGTAAATGTGTTTGTGCTAATAAATATTGTCTATTGTCTATAGTGGTGTTGGCTCTGATTGTGACCAATGTAGGCTTAACCCTTCTGATTTCCTGTCATTCTTATTAATAAAGCGATGTTCACCTTTTTTGTAGGTTTGTAAAAGCGAGGGCATTTAAACTTGTGGAGGCTCACTTGTGACCCGATATATAATAAGTTTGTGTCAGCAAAGCGCTTTTTGTAACGTGTGGTTTATTAACAACTGAAGACTTTCCACGATGCAACCAATGTAAACAATAAGAAGAAAACGTGCAGTCTCTGCATGACAGTGAACACAGGTAATTAACAGGTAAACATACAATAAAACGTTGTTATAATTATTCAAACATCCAGAGTTAATTGCATCAAATCAAAACAACTAAATAAAACTATATACGAGTGTTTGTAGGTGAACTCAGGTAAAAATAAACGTGTGTTTTGCTTGATTAATCAGGGGGTATTGTTATTGTTTATATGTCACTGTTGGTTACGCGTGGACGATTGACCAGTTACGACACATCTAAAGAGAGAGATTAATTAATAAATCAATACTTCCACATGATAAGAAACGACACGTCCGAAAGTCCCAGTAATTCAAGCCAAGTTATTTTAGTGAGAGAAGCAACGGTGAGTAGAATTGATATTCTAATGAATGGCATGTTAGTTTAAAATTCCCTTTACTATTATTTCATCAATAAACGTGTATGATCAGCTGATAGTTACATGTATGTATAATCTAATATTAAACGTATCACATAATATTCAATATACAAAATAAGCAATGTTTTGTGTCTAATATTTTATTATTGACTATTATAAACATCTAAATTTCAAACAGAATATATACAATAACAGATAGGGAAGTTATAAACATAGAAGGAACATATATTTTGATAAGGGATCTAATAAGGCAAAAATTCTTTTATTACAAAAAATATAATAGGTTTTGTATTTTTATGAGTCTTTACTCTTACATTACAATGATTAACCATTGTTCTCAATTTATGAATGTCTATTTATACTGCACTCGTTCTATTTGAGCAGTCAAAATGCGTTGACTGTATATTTCTATGCCATATACCGTCACTGACCTGATATCACTTTTCCTCATGAATATTTAAATAGAAATTGTCGAAATTATATTTAATTATTCATACGACCTTTTCAACCTGTTCTTGTTTCCAATGTAAACAATGATGCGTTTAACGACTCAAATTTGTTTCTTTTGCAATTTTTGGGAAAACATATTTCACTTATTAATTTTTTTTTGTTTGCAACCTATAAATCATTATGTTTTATGTTTATTGATGATATTTTAGTCTGCAACGAATTCGTTCATCATTGATTGCGGTAATGATGTACATTTCATCATGTTTTATATTTCTCCGTCTGTGTGATAATAAGGCCTTTTTAAAGGGGGATTTTCCTCAATATTTAAATCAAATAAATTAAACATTAACGCAATAAACAACAATTGAAAATGTTTTTTTTTTGATTGCAGTATAAAGACAATAATAGTGCATTGACTTGACATATCAACGATATAAGGATTCGGCCCGAAACGGGGAAAATGCTAGGCACAGCCTCGCATTTCCCCGTTTCTAAGCCTCATCCTTATATCGTTGATATGTCAAGTCAATGCACTATTATTGTCTATATATGATATAAATTGATCAACATACAAAAAATTAACCAGTTACTTTATATTTTTTGAAAATGGTGGCAATAGGTCTGCAAAGAAAAATAAAGGGAAAAAGGGGGGATGCAGCAATAAAAAAAAATCTGGAAATTTATTAAAAAAAAAATTTTCCCAACCAAGTAATTGTTTTAACTATAATTTGCTGTAATATTGGTCATTGGGGACTGGAAATTAATTTAATTTTGGTAAGATCCATACCATTTTTGATTACAGATTAATACAATGGCTACACAAGAAGAAGTTGAATTACCTAACATGGTAGGAGAAATGAAGCTTGATAGTGGTGTAACAAATGATAGCCCTGTGTTGGAAATCAACTGTGATGCATCAGACCCTGACCAGCCAGAGGGTCAACAGACCACAGACACACAACAAACACTCAATGAGCAGAAGAAAAATGGCATCAATAATCCAGTATTTTCTGAGGAGGGAACAATTGAAGAAACAATTCCCCCTTTAACATATGTGGATTTTCTCCCTCAGAAAACTCATGCAGAAATTGCAACTGATCCAACATTTTCAGATTTTAGGTGAGTCTTTTGATTAAGCTTGTCTAAAAAATCTAAAAATCTGATAGGGTATACTATAAACCAAAGAATTATTTAAATCTGAAATAATGTTGAATTCTAGAACTTTAATAAGAAATATATGATGAAAACTAACCAAACAAAAGAGGGTTAGCCGCCGTGAATTCTTTTATTTTCTTGGGTACCAATTTTTCATAGTTTGAGGAAAACTAAGTGCCTATTGTTGATATTTTATTTCATGGATTTGGCAAAGTATTCATACATTCCTTTAGAAAATTTGTAATAAGGCCAACTAAAATTAATAAGTAGATTTTCATCCAATTTTTTGAAAAAAATGGGGCGGGTGGGAGGATTTTATTTTTTAAATTTTATTTCATATGAAACCTTCTTGTCATGTTTTATTCATATCGGCAAGTGTAATAATAAGCTTATATCATGTAAATACATGCATAAGGTATCGTGTATAAGACAATAACAATCAAAACCAAGGAGTAAACGAAGACTCATAAAACCAAAAGACGTTACATCTACAGTTATAAATAATAAATAATAAACAACACGAACTCCACTAAAAACCAGGAGCAAAATCAGGTGCTCCGGAAGGGTAAGCATTTCCTGCACCGCATACGGCACCCATCATGTTATTTCTATGTTCAGTTCGGTAATGATGAAAGGTTGTTATGACTGAGGAAGAATATCACTGAGATCATGATTTCTGACACACTTTTGTCATAATGGCCAATCAGCTCATGATGGCGACCATAAAATTTCTTGAGTGATGACCTTAATTTGATTGATTCATAGCCCTGTCTTAGCAACTTTTGAGAAAGTAGTATTCCTTGTTCAACAAAACCAACGTACTTTAAGCTAGCTCTAGAGTAACGTATCAATTGAGACGCATATACTCCATATGCTAGTGCCACTTTTTTCAAATTCATGAATATATATCTCTGATTGGCAACAACTGTGCTACATGTAATTGCCGCTTTAGAAACCTAATTTATAGTTAACAGCAGAAATGTGGAGAAATGTTCTCCTCAGTTGGATTACCTACATCAAATGTATTTTGCTTTCTACATGTTCTAAGCAATGTTTTGTTGTCCGAATAAAATGAAGCAAATGCATTGGTATGCAACACAGGTACGTAAAATACAGCATAAAATGAAAACTCAAACAGTGTTTAAATAATAGGGTTGGTCCTTATTAATATGCAAGATGCAAATACAATTATAATGTAGAACATAAAGTTGTTTAATGACTCTATCGTGGGAGTTGAAGCGGTGGCAAATCCTCGGGTTTTACCATATAAAAGTACACAAACTTAAAACTCAATTATTTTTTTGTTGAATCATTTAAATTAAATTTGAGATCGTTTTTTCAAATCTCCTTATCATACTAGACATGTGTTTTAAACATCTTTGAGATTTCTTTTACTGTTTGGTTTTAAATTGGAATTAGAAATTGTATTTTCCCATAGATTTTGAGGTAAAATCCCGAGAATTTCACCTCCTAGAAATTTCAAGTGCCAGGGTGTTTAAAAATATGTATTGGGACAGAGGATGTTTTCTCTATTTCTAAAAAAAAAACGAAATTAAGGCTAAATCAAAATCTAAGAGCTTGCTATAAATTAATAAATTAAAAATGCGTATGTTTGTTGATTTTTTTAACTCAATATATACGGTCAACCAAGGATTTGTATAGTACTATACAAATCCTAGGGTCAACAATCTAAAAAGTTCATGCTTGTGTTCATTTCTTTATTCAAGTCAAATGTGTTCCACGATTCTAACGCTTTTGGGTTTCATTCACAGTCCAAATTTCTTGACACAAAGTCATTACATAAATAAAATAAATCCAAGGTGTTTTACTCACAAACATTTGTGTCATTTGTGACCGTACGGTGATTTGCGTTCTTGGACACAGCCAGAGACATATGTCTCTGACACAGCGTATTACTCGTAACCCGATTATTTCACGCCCTTCTCGTAATCAATCACTATTCTCGGTTAATGATGTTGTCATCATAGATGAGCAGAATATATCGACTTTAATAATCATTCAGGAAGAATACGCTAAGAAATACGAAAACCGAAATTTGAAAAAGAAGTTTTACATGAAACGAAATCATCGACGGTTACCGGTAACGGAAATGAACAAAATCCGGAAATCGTATTTTTTTCAAAAATAAAAAAAATCGGGGCGGGAAGATTTCAGAGGGGCGGGCGGGGATGAAAATCTATCAATTAATTTTAATTGGCCTAAGTTGATCAATTAAATTTGTGGTTCCCCTGTTCCCACGAAATCCAAGAAAAGTGTAGTCTAACAAATATTAAGGAATCTACAGTATGGGATTTTGTGGTTTTGTCAAAGTCTGAGTACAACCTGATAGAAAATTTGTAATTGACTAAAAATTTACATTTGTGCAAATAATTATGACATTTGGTAGGCGTCAAATCAAAAAGTATAATAGCCTTTTAAGATGTCATAATGATTTAGACTACTTTATCTATAGCAATGAACATCAGTATCCAATGAATGATAATGAATCCACAATGGTACTTGCTGTTAATTATTAATTTAAGATATAATAACCATGTAAGTAATGGCATCAATATGCTTTTTTCTACAGCTCCATCATTGAACAGGCCAATTCCTGGCTTACACTAAACCCAGAATACAGTTTGTGGAAATGTGAAACGGTGACATTTAAAATAAAGAATGATTTTACTTCTGACCAGGATGACCCTGTGTATATGGAATCAGCATTTGGTCTCAACAGATATTTATCAGGGTTAAGGTAAATATTTATATCAGTATTTTGTCTGTGATTTTTTTATAAAGGAGAAGTACCATTAAACAATTAAGCAATTACCCCACACAATTGTAATCTAACACTAGTCTGGTTTTTTTAGTTTGTCTTATTTTGCATGTTCAGTTGGCATGTTTGAGTAAGTTTTTTTTATCTTGAATGCTCACAGATATTCATTTTAAAAGAATTTTAATATTTTTAATTCACTTTATTTATAAATATCTTTAAACTTCAGAATGAATTAATTGAAAACTGCTACAAATATATTTTAGAAGTTAGTTTATTTAACTGTCAAGATTTGTCATAGCCATAATTTTCTCAGGGAAGAAGGAAATAGTAAAAACTGTTCATTTAAATGAATTCAATGCTTCTATATGGAAAGGGAGATAATCCATCAAGTTTTCTAATCATTGCCTTACTTAAATTAAATACTGAATTTTTCATTGCTTTTCAGGTTATGGTTAGTTCCACAGATGAATTCCACTTTACCTGTAGCACAGATAGGTTTTACTACAGCGTTACCGGGGAAACTGGATGAATATAGTTATGTTATTGCATCATCTAATAGTACAATTCATGATTCCATTGAACAGCTCAATAAACAGTTCATTAAAAAACCATTACCAGGTAAGATCTAGGATATAGTTTTTTTCAAAACTTCATAGTAAAAGTGGTACAGTTTTAGCTGTAAAAGAAGTTCCTATTGGAAATTTCATTGTCAATATTTTACAGAAATGCAAGCTAGCTATAACAAACAGAATATCACCTGAATGCAAAGTGAATTCATGTTACTCAGATTTGAAAACAGATGATTTTTGTTTGTTCAACGTCCAGTGGGAAATTGAAAAATATAATTGACTGGAGCAGTATATATTTTTATATTGTGACTGTTATAATGAAAGCAAATTTACAGATCTAACATTGTTGGGTTGATGTTTAGACGAGTTGTATATACATTATGTACACAGCCATGTATCACCATCATTGATGGCGATCCGATGGATACAACTGTTGTAGGGTTGTCACTGACTCAGACGTACTTATAAATATAATTATTTTCTGTGACTGTATCTTACATTAATTTGTAGGATCCTTTACTATAGATAATTTAGCTGGTCTGTAACAATAACATCTTCATGCCTTATATATCATGTACTGCAGTACGCCGCTAGATTAAAACTGACGTGGAAAGGTAACACACGGCCAGCGAAAGCTCTTTTTTTGAGAGCCCAGGTGGTCGTGTGGTCTAGCGGGACGGCTGCAGTGCAGGCGATTTGGTGTCACGATATCACAGTAGCATGGGTTCGAATCCCGGCGGGGGAAGAACCAAAAATTTGCGAAAGCAAATTTACAGATCTAACATTGTTGGGTTGATGTTTAGACGAGTTGTATATACATTATGTACACAGCCATGTATCACCATCATTGATGGCGATCCGATGGATACATCTGTTGTAGGGTTGTCACTGACTCAGACGTACTTATATATATATATATATATATATATTGAGATAACATTTGAATTTATTTTTTAGGTGTAATTTTAAATGTAGAAATGATTGAATTTCATGAGAATGAGTCAACTGGTTCCATGTCAGTAGATCCTAACAAAACATACTGGGAAGAAAAGGGAACAGAAAACATGGTGAAAATATCTGCAGTCAGAGTGTACTTCATCATTGGTAAACCTGAATATGTAAAAATTGGTAAGTTCTCAATTTGTAGAACACAGGGAAGAAATCATTAGAAAGAGACGTAAATGGCCTGCTGTTATTTTTTTTAAATTGCTTACAACACCAAATGCATTCATTTTCCATTGATGGTAGAAAAAATCAAAAGGCCAAACTCGATATGATCTGAAGTTTCATATTATTGTTAGGTCCATAATTTTCAATTGTTTAAGGATCCTCAGTCTTTTAGATTTTATTATTATCCTGTTAGTTTGTTATTGATACCCTTCTATTAATTATTTATTTTGTTTTTTTAGGTTTTCATGATGAACAACCTAGCATGCAACATGTACCTTTTTCTACTGTTGTAAAGTTTGGACCATTCAGAGATGTAGTAACTAAAATGGGATATTGGTTGAAATCTCAAAAGGTATGTGACTGTTGATATATCTTATATGTAGGATGACATACATGTATCTAATGTGATTTGTTATAAATGAATTTATTGCAATTTTATTATAAGCTTGAAATAGGTGGTTCAGTGCATATTGATACAATTTCAAGTATATGACTGAATAGTCCCCCCAGTGATAATTTATCCATTGATTCTGTCCTGTAATGTAATGCATTTCAAATGATATGTACACCAAATTTATTTACAAGTGACGATGAAATTCATTTCCTTTTCAATTATCCCCCTTGTACAGATTTATAATTAATAAAAGAAATAACATACTTTCAATTTCATCTCTAATGAAAGTAAGGAGATGTGGTATGATTGCAAATTAGATAATTTTCCACCAAAGTTTAAATTGTGGATGTAAGCATTTATAGCTAACCGTACCACCTACCACAAAGAGAAAAACCCATACCTGGTAGTTGGCTATAAGAGACCTGTACATGAAAAATTTGGTTATTGCAATTGGGAGTTTTAAAACTAGTGGCCTAATTCATACCAAAGCAACATACAAGGAACAAATATGACAGACGTGAACCAACAACAACCACTGAACTACAGGCTCCTGACTTGGGACAGGCACATAAAGAATGTGGCTGTGTTAAACATCTTTGTGAGTGCTTACACCACTTTCCCCACCCAACCCCACTAACCTGGGACAGCAGTGTATCAGCACAACATAACTTACTGTCATGAAATTTTCATAATTCCATCAGAAATATCTTTTTTTTCTTCTGTTAAAACAAATATGTTGCAGACATATTTTAAAGTCATATTTGCATAATTTTGTTTTGTTTTTCAGGGTATAAGAGTTGTAAATTTACAGAGTATTAATGTTGTAGTCAGTTATAGCAGAGATGGTAAGTATAGTGTTACATATGATTAGTTAAGATCAAAATTTAACAAATGCTTAAAAGATAACCAAATTCAAGATTTTTTAAAAGTTATTATTTTTACTTCATATACTAGAAATGTGTGCCGTATGTAAATAGACATACCAGTAAACTTTTTTATTCTTATGAATTTATAAGGGAAGTAGAGAATTTAAAGTAGATACTTATGGGACAACATCAAATGAAAGATGAAGGAAAACTTTTGAAATTAAAAAAGAAAATTTAGAGTACATCTGACATAAGAGTAGAGTCCATATATTATAGTCGCCTTCAGCTGAAATTCGTAGCGGTTATCGGTAAAAATAATCTAAACTATCAATCACGTTCACTCGAGATATAGTTTTTCACATTCCATTCATAAATCGCAAAAAGAAAAACCACTACTGACCTACCTTTTAAGTGATCGCACTGTAATAATCCTGACCTTCACTTTTTCATAGACGATTTTGAATGGTGGAATCAGCCATTGTTTTTACTGGAAGTGTTTCCGTGGAGTTCAATTTCATAAAATTTGCATAAAGCGCGGGAAACCTTATCACATCAATGAAAGGAACATTTCAGGAAACTGCGTACAGTGACGAATGTCATATGTAAACAAATGATCCTCATAGAAAGGAAGATGGCGGAATTACAATGGAAAATATTCTGGAAAATGTGAAGGTCAGGATTATTACAGTGTGATCACTTAAAAAGTAGGTCAGTAGTGGTTTTTCTTTTTGCGATTTATGAATGGAATGTGAAAAACTATCTCGAGTGAACGCGATTGATAGTTTAGATTATTTTTACCGATAACCGCTACGAATTTCAGCTGACGGCGACTTTAGAAGAGAAGAAAAATGCAGAGACTCTGGCAAATTATTTCAAACTTCAATACAAGTTTCCTTATTCCTTATGAAATGATTACATAACTCACCTAGTACATGTTTTCTGTGTATATTTTTTTATATGTATAATGTTGAAATGTTTTCTCATAAATATTTTTACAAATTTTGCAGTTAAAGCTCATTTAGATGCAACACAAAATTGCTCCACTGAAAAGTCAGGTATTGAATCTAGATATGCAAAGGTCTTGAGAGCGTTTTACGTCCAACAGAAATCTGATGAAGTGCCATACTCCTCATTGAATCTGCACACCAGACTTTTTGTACCTGTCTTGAGGGAAGGAAAGCTGTTTGAAAGTGTATCAAAAACCATGCAGAGGACCATTAAATGGCTGGATTATACTAGTAAGTTTAGTATAACTTAGGACCTTATATATATATAATTAACAGCTAGATATAAAAAAAAATATGGAGATGTAGTATGATTGTCAATGAGATAACTATCTACCACAAACCAGGAAGGGGATGTAAACAACTTAAGGTCACTGGACAATATTCATCAAATTAACCAATGAGCGAATTCTATTATTCAATAAACTATTCAAGAACTCAGCATACCAAAATATGAAACCCTGAACAAACCCCCCCCCCCCCCCAAAAAAAAAAAACAACTTGTTTTTACAGAAAATTTAGGATATCCAGGCAATTCTTGTATTTCATTTCATTTAATTCTGTTAATTTCTCTAACAGACCAGCTATTAATATCTGTATTTGATTATATTTAATTGTATTTATGAAGCATTATAATTACTTAAAATAACATTATGTTATCTTGTTTATAAGTCAACTAATTAACAATAGAATACAAATGTTTTAAATGAAAATTTTAATTTTCCAGGAGTACCACCATTTTCCGTAGAAACAATACAGTACCAAGTGTACCTCGGTGGAGAATCAGTAGGTAACCTTGAGGACAAGGTAGATAAATCTGTCAGACGTACCAATGGTAGATATCAGCTCAGTACCTTCAGGTTAGTTTATTAATAGAATCATTCAATATACTCACTTCATAAGAGATATAATACAGAAGATGTAGTATGATTGTTAATGAGACAACTCTCCACAATTAAACCAAATGACACAGAAATGAATAACTATAGGTCACCGTACAGCCTGCAACAATGAACAAAGCCCATACCGCATAGTCAGCTATGAAAGGCCCTGAAATGACAAATGGTATATACCGTTATGGCTATTTAACTATATATTATTACATGTATCAAAAACTAACCTAGAGAAATATATCAATATGTTGATATATATCAGGATTACTAAAGGCTATTGAAAATGTTTTTTAAATTCAACGATATAAAAATAATATGGTTTTAATTTATTTCAATTTTGGTACATGACTTGAACTCTATTCTTTAGAATAAAGTTTTCTAACAATCTGTACTCATGATCATATTATCAAAAAAGACTTTGTGAGAGTAAATGATATGAGTTTTATTTAACTGAGCACATTTCATCTTTACTTTGTAGAATTTACTTCCCAAGTGAGTTTTCAGAACCTCCACCAGAAATAGCACCTGAGGTTGATACTGCTGCAGGCTGGGGATGTGTTATATCATAATATGTATCATAAGTAAACCCAAAACGTGTTCGGACTAACAATAATAGAAGAGAGATTATGTGAATTGTATTATTGATGTACAAATTGTTCATAGCTTTTTTAAAAACAGACGTAAAAATAATTATTCAAAGAACATACAGATCATAGGTTGCATTGACAAGACCAAATGATATAACTATAATTATCTGTGGACACTGGCTTGCAACAGCTTAAAACTAATTTGTCACCATGATATTTGTCTCCATAAAATTATTTGTCTTCTTAAAAATAACGATTTTAAAATTCAACATGGTTAATATTCATTTCAAATCATTTGAAAAAAAGGTTTAGTTTTTATGCTTTTATTAGAAGATCACAATTATCCTAAAAAGCCTATGGTTTAATGTAAATGATCATCAAAAAAGATGTGCAATTTCTTTATGACATATTCATCATCAAAATTTTAGGATCGAACAACAATAGATCATTAAAATAAGTAAATTAGTACATGGTTTAGTATTAAAATCAAAATATTTCTCATCATGGATTTCTTTCATTTTGTATAGGTATTTCTTTTGTAACTAGGTCTCTGAAATGTCTTTCAGTTATAATATATGACAGTCATAAAATACTACACCACATGCAAGCACCCTTATTTTAGATGTCTCTCAAATTCAATTTTTTTTATAAATAACTGTTATATGATATCAATATGCCACAATAATTCACTTCAAAATTCTTAGTCAGGTTTTTTTTAAAGAACCGAACACATCATCTGCACCAAGATTGTTTTGATGAATGACACATTCCTGCAATAGTTGGATTCATATTTTTTCATTAATTTTTTAAAAACATTTATCAATTTATCCAACAGTAGTCTAGTACTTATTATGAACAAAGATTTGATACAATTACAATTTTAATATTATTTTGAACTTACTTTTAATTGCCATGTCTTCTATAGAAAATTTGCAATATATTTGAATCATATGCGAAGATTATTTGTCTTTTGTAAAATGATAAATGAAACATAATACACTTACAGAAACATTACCAAATCCCCTAGGAAAGAATGAATAACTGCTTTCTAGGTTAGACACAGATAAAGAAAAGTGTTGGATTGTATCCCCTTTTAACATAAGGGGATACACACATTTTGGAATACTGCTCACTCTCCCGAATGAAAAAAAAGTTTTCATAACTTTCTCTGATTGAAGTCTTTCTCATTGACATATATCATACGGTATAAAGTTTGAAATACAAGAAATCAACAAAGACATAATGATTCAAGTTTATTATAAAAATAAAACATTTAATTTAATAAAGAAGGTAGGATATAAGTTTTATTAAGCCTAAAAAGAAAAAGGTTAACCAGGGTAAATATTCATAGCATTTGGGGGTTAATGAAAACTTGTATCTTCCTCTATAAAAGTCATTGCATGTATAGAGTTCTTGATTATTTATAGATCTTTGTCTTGTATTTTTTTTTTGTGTGTAACATATCACAGTGTTTCTGGTCCTCATATGTTATTGGACAATTTATTGAATTGATATAATCTTATAGAAAGAAATCTTGAACCGTCCATGTTCTTTTTGTGTGTTCATAAAAAAGACAATATTGTTGATGTTTTTTTGAGATATATACTTTTACTATATATATTTATTCAGCTGTATCTTTATTTATTTGTTAATATTGATGACTATTTATCAATGTTCGCTATTAAAATTGTTGAAAACAAAGTTAATTTGTCTGTCATGTTTATTGCCATCACCATTTTAAATAGGTTAGTTTTCACTGTTCCTGACCTAATAGTTTTAAAATAAAATTTTAATTTGTACACAAAAGATTGTATAATGGTATGATGTTGTCGTTGTCTGCATCATCATCGTCGTCATCTGCATTGTCTGAAGACACATTTGGTGTCCAGACAATAACTTAAGTTTATGTGAATGGATCTCTATGAAATAATTAAATAAGAAGGTTGAGATTGATTTTGGGGATGATGGTCCCAACTGTTTTGGAATTAAGGGCCCAAAAGGGCCCCAAAACAAGCATTTTTCTACTTTCAGGATATTAACCTGTGTATAAGTATTTCAATTGCTCTGAAATTGTACCAAAATGTTTAATACGACAAGTAGAAGGTTTGGATTCATTGTGGGGGTCATGGTACCAACAGTTAAGGTATTAAGGGCCAAAAACTAGCATTTTTGTAGTTTCTGGACAATAAGTTGTGTGTAAGTGTATAAATCGCGCCTACATTGTACCACAAGGTTCATATCACAAAAGGAACGCTGGGATTAAGTTTTGGGGTAATTGTCCAATTCATGGGGGAACAAGGGGCCAAAACAAGCATCTTTCAATTTTTCAGACATTAACTCTTGTTTAAGAATATGGATCTCTCTGAAATCGTACTACAAGGTTCCATACTACAAAGAAAAGGCTGGGATTGATTGTAGGGGTAATTGCTCCAAGGCGGGAATTCAAAAAAATTGGAGGGTTCCAATTTTTTTAAAGGAGATTAAATTTTTTCCAATTTCAAGAAGAATCTTTAGTTGCACAGTATCGTGCAATAGATTTGTAAGATCTTTACATTTATTTTGTGTCAGAAACCTATATTTTGTAAACAAATTGATCACAATCCAAATTCAGACAGAATCAAGGTTGAATATTGTGTTCAAATTTGCCACACTTGTTCAGGGTTCAACCTGTGTGGTTGTATCAGGCTGCGCTCAACGAAGCATTTTATTCACGAATAAGGTTGTTATCTGTTTTTATTTTGTTACATTAAAACCGTTTTGGTTGTGCAGATACAGTTTGAGCATTTAGAATTGATTGCCTAACTTTAAATTGCAAATTTTTCATACATGATCTGACGATAATCAATTAACAGTAAATACAACAGGTAGGTCATTTAATAAATACAGTTTGTCGAGAAGGTCTGGGAAATTTGGACTGCAACCGAAAAAAATGAATATATTGGACAAGACAGACATTTTGCCTTGCAACAGGCCACCTTAGGAACATTCAAAGTATAGTTGCAAATTTTCAATGTGCACAGAGCGTGGTATTTTATTATAATAGGCGCAATACTTTTATCAGTTATTTTTGTAGAAATTCTAAATCTATAAACAAACACATTAGTAGAATATCGGTGGTCAAAAGTCATAAATCGATCAAGAGAAAACAAATCAGGGTTACAAACCAAAACCGAGAGGAAAACAAAGGAACAACATGAACACCGAACAGCAACAAAAACAAACACCAACATACATTGAAACGAACAGAAACAACTTCATATTCCTGACTCTTTAAGGACATTTTAAGAAAAAATGGTGGGTTGAACCTGGTTAATTGGCATGGCAAAATTTGCGCTTTATGAAAGTATATCGCTAAAAGAGGGACGAAAGATACCAAAGGGACAGTCAAACTCATAAATCTAAAACAAACTGACAACGCCATGGCTAAAAATGAAAAAGACAAACAAACAACAGCACACATGACACAACATAGAAAACTAAAGAATAAAAAACACGAACCCCACCAAAAAACTAGGGGTGATCTCAGGTGCTCCGCAAGGGTAAGCAGATCCTGCTCCACATGTGGCACCCGTCGTGTTGCTTATGTGATAACAAATCCGGTAAATAGTCTAATTCGGTAGGTCACATTCATGAAAGAGAAGGGGATTGTAGTTACGACGTAAGGAACACATCCGATATCATTTGTGAAACGGTTATTCCATAACGGTCAACCAACTCGTGATGGCGTCCGTAAAATTTACGAAGGGATGATTTCAACTTCACCATTTGGACCTCTTGGTTTAATAGCTTCCTTATGAGCAACAAGCCTCTATCAAGAAAATCATGATAGGAAATGAAAGCACGGGAATATCGTATCACTTGGGAGATATATACCCCGTATGCAGGTGCTGCTGGAATGTTGCCACTTAGATATGGAAAGTTGACAATTGGAAAGCTGAAATCATCTCTTTTGTCGTAAAGTTTTGTTTTCAACCGGCCATTATTATCAATTTCTAGATGTAAGTCAAGATATGAGGCCGACTTAACTGTATCTGTAGTATCCTTTATCTCTAGCTCAAATGGATAGATGCGTTCCACATAGTCACCAAATTTTGAATTATTTAGTGAAAGAACATCATCTATATAGCGAAAAGTAGAGTTAAAGGATATTGCTAACTTCTTATCTTTCTTCCTAAGAAGTTTCTGCATGAAGTCAGCCTCATAATAATAAAGAAACAAGTCGGCAAGTAGAGGAGCGCAGAGTGTTCCCATTGGAATGCCGACAGTCTGTTGAAAAACACGTCCTTCGAACGTAACAAATATGTTGTCAATCAAGAAATCAAGCATCTTGATAATATCAGTTTCAGAGATTTTTTTGTTTGAATCAGAGTGATCCTCTACAAAGTGGGATTTATCCCTCTCTAAGACTTGTATCTACGTCTAAAACACACAGAAATAACAGAAATACTGCAGAAACACACACAAGGACATGCAGAATAGAGAAACACACAAACAAATAATATGGCAGTCGAAACAAAATTCAAACTGCGCACATATTCTATCAACAACAAACCCCTCAGTATCCTCTATGACACCGAACAAGATTTATCAACAGAGCAGATTTCTAGATGGATCTTACAACTCACCTTAGTTCCAGTGAAATCAAAAATACATTTAAGTTTTACGTCTACCTTATTGGATATGATGGGTATATGATGGAACTAATGAATAAAACCGAAGATGAAAATACCAAAAATGACCTTCAACCTCATAAGACGAAAAAAAAAAATAGAAAATTTCCAAAAGACTGTCATGAAATAGAAGTTCCATTATGATATAAGTTCCAAGTGGAAAAGTATTCAGTATCTGTTTTTCCACTGGAATAACTTGTTCCTTACGGAACAAAGCTTAAGGTTATAGAATATCTGTTCTAATATGAACAGATATTATGGCATCATGATAAGTTTCCAGTGGAACTTCTGTTAGGAAGAACACATATATGTTGACAAAACACCAGCATATCCAACCCAACGTTAAAACTAAAGACTTAACAACACGAATCTCACAATAGACGGGGGTTATCTCAGGTGCCCATGAAAAGTATAGGTAGATTCTGTTCCACATATGGACTCACCGTGTTACTCATGTTAGGAAAACCCCTGTCTTAATTCGGAATGATGTTCAGAATTTGGTCAGTTTTTATTATTGATTTTGGCCATTTACTAAACAAACTGAACATAGATACCAGGAGTAAATTTTGTATTTACGCAATACGCGCGTTTCGTCTACAAAAAACTCATTAGTGAAGCACGAATCCAAAAAAGTTAAAAAGGCCAAATAAAGTACGAAGTTTAAGAGCATTGAGGACCAACATTCCTAAATGTTTTGCCAAATGCAGCTAAGATAATCTGTTCCTTAGGCAGAAAAGCCTAAGCATTTAAAAAATTCAAAAGTTTTGTAAACAGTAACTTAATTTATAGATATGACCATATCAATGATAATTCATGTCAGCACAGAAGTGTTGATTACTGGGCTGGTGATACCCTCGGGGAATTAAAACTCCACCAGAAGTGGCATCGATCCAGTGGGTTTAAATAGTGTAAAAAATATTTGTCTATGGTTTCGTTACTTTTTTTTATAATCTGGTGGTTTTTTTTATAACCCTTTAAACCTTTTCGGATATTTTATCATAAAGCAAGACCAAATTTTTTCTTTCTGTCTCTGTTATTACCAAATTTGAGCTCTTAGAACAAGCTTTCAGATAAAAAAAAAAAAGAAGGAAAAAAATGGGGTCACCGAAATTGTTTTCTTGCTACAGATTAAAATAGGTAAATTTACAACACTTTTTATTATAAAAACTACTTCATCTGAGCTATCTCCCCTTATTTGGCAAAGTTGAAAAAAAAAATAATCAAACACAAATAAGGTGTTTTTGAGAAATTACAGCCGCAATTATGATAAAACACACAATTTACTATATCTACATCCAAAGTCTTACACATAATTTACACACTACTCTCAAAATTTGCACATTTCATTTAAGATCTAGACCAGTGTTATCTGCTATTTCAATCTCCAGGATGGAGGAAGAATCCGAGCCTCTTTAAAATTAATAAATCTAACCATTTTCTTTTTATAAATTTGCTCATTAATTGTGTTATAGGCAGAAATTGTAAAAAAAAAAAATATTATCAGCAAGACAGGAACTACAAATAGTTCAACATAGCCGAAATCTTCTGTTGGCTTAATTAGATTAATTACCCTTTAATGACGATATTTGGTTTTGCCTATGATCTTTAAGTATTAGATAAAATACAAAGGTAACAAAGAAACAGGCCGGTAACAACCGTTACCAGATAGTTTTTCTGATCGCCGAGGACCTTGACCTGACTACAAGTGCAGAAAAACTACTCGGCTGGTTGTTAACGGCCTGTTTCTTTTGTTACTTTTGTTTTTTATTTGACTTGTACGACGTTTCAAGAAACTAATAATGCTTTTTGCAAGACAAACATTTGAGAAACTTAGATAGCCACAAAGCAGTAAATGTAAGTTATAGTATAAACACATTTTTTTTTCATTTCCCTTGAACCGAGATTTTTTTTCAAGAAAAAACAAATCAGGAATCTAATAATGTGAGAAAAAGGAACCATTTCAAGTAAAAGATGAATGTTACATGTACACATTTAAGACTTTTTAAAATGCAACTTCGTAAAAAAGTAATATATTAAAGAAATAGTTTAGTGGTAAATAGGATAATGTTTGATTTTTATGGATGAAACGGAAAGCGGGGAGGGGGAGGGGGTTAATTCATTTCAAAATAAACAGGCTGTGATCTTTATTTTTGATGAAACAAGGAAAGGCAGGATGTGCCATTCCATCCCCCCATTCCCCCCTTAAAATCGTAGAAATCGCGCGTTTGTTGCAAAATACATGAATTTAATATTCAGTAGTGGGGGGGGGGGGGGGGGGGGGGTTATTAGTGAATGAAATGTTAATGAAAAAAATGATTTTGTCTTAATATTATATATATTCAGGCATATACTTTATTTTTTCTAATGCATGTTCGTCTCTAGATCTGCAACTGTTGGTTGAGATTAAACACGAGTTACATTATGATCCAATCACAGCTTACCGCCCAAAATTGATGACATAAGTTGAATGATTTTCTTCTAGATTTGCTGCTTATTTGGACGTGTATTACATGAACACTTTTTGTTTTGGATCAATCGTGCATTGGTGAGTTGATAGGGAGTTTATCTTTTGATTAGATTTGATTTTTATTTACTTATTTCCTGTCTTATTTTTATTGAAATATACACGTCAGTATCATCATTTCTTTACTTCCAGCATTGTCCAAAATACTATTCATGTCCATATATTGAAGAAAACATTTTTTGACCGAATATTTTTTGTTTATAAAGGGGGCGGTATGTTCTTTTTTGAGTATATCAACTATTTACTTTTCAACGCCATCACCCAAATGTTTTTGTTTAAATTAACACTATTTAAGGTATTCGGAAAATCAGTATCATGCAAAACATTTGTCATCTGCTTGACCATAATACATTTTTTTCTCATAAAATTTGGAATCAAAATATCTTTTTGAGGAGAAACCATACACCCCCCCCCCCCTTTTTTTTTTTAAGTTAAATGTCTAATCCCTTAGTGTACTGATATGAATAGTATTTTACTGTAAATATTTGAAAAATATATTGATGCTAACGTAAATATTTTGTTCAATGAAAAGACAGGAAATAAGTCGATGAACCAAAATATTCAAATCTAATTGAAAGTTAAAGTGTCCATGAACTCACTGATCATGCACGAGTGATTCTATTCATAAAAAGTGTCCATGTGATACGGTGCTTTTTGTCCGCGATTTGCTTTTTGTCCGCTTTTGCTTTTTGTCCGATTATTTTGCTTTTTGTCCGATACTTTTGCTTTTTGTCTGTTGCTTTTTGTCCGTTTTGCTTTTTGTCCGATAATTTTGCTTTTTGTCCGATACTTTTGCTTTTTGTCCGTTGCTTTTTGTCCGTTTTGCTTTTTGTCCGATAATTTTGCTTTTTGTCCGACACTTTTGCTTTTTGTCCGTTGCTTTTTGTCCGTTTTGCTTTTTAGCTCACCTGGACCATAGGACTAAGTGAGCTTTTCTCATTTTCTCATTATTCGTCGTCGTCATTAATTTTTACAAAAATCTTCTCTTCTGAAACTACTGGCAAAATTAAAGCAAACATGGCCAAAATCATCCTTAGGGTATTTAGTTTCAAAAAAGTATCCGATGACCCCGCCCAATAATTAAGATGGCCGCAATGTCTAAAAGAAGAGCATCGCATAAAATGTAGATTTTGGCTTATATATCTGAAACAAAACCATAGAGACAATCTAACAAGGGATAAGAACATTTCGCCTCATAAAATAATGTGGACCAGTCAGAACTTTTCATGTGGGACAATATGAGCTCTTAATTTAAAAAAAGTGGGACAATCGGGAATAAGCCCTACAGACTTGAGCAATTCTAAAATAAACACTGTTGATGTATCTCTTTTAAATTTTCTATTAAAAAGTGTTTTACATTTACGAATGCACTATATTGTATCTGTATCTAAAATATTAAACGCATTTATTTCGTGATAGAAATTAAGTAAATGCTTAAGTAACCATTTTATTACTTTCCCCCCTCTTTTCGAGTTTGTCAAACAAAAATAAACTACTTTGTTGAAAATGCTGTTGTGTTAACCAAAGTTTCCTTAATCTTATTACTTGAATAACCTCGAACTTCCTCGTCATTTGGATATAGTTGCTAAATAATTCCGAAATGTATGGATTAATACAGTTTATCTAAATAAATAGCTACACATGTATTACGTAAACTTTGTGATAGTGTTCCAAAAATGAAGTTTGTTTGTTTGTTATATTTGTAATATTTGTAATGTTTAAGAAAAATAAAGTTGGTGGAAATATGACGAAAATATTACCAGACTTAAAAAAGTTTTTTTTTAACTGAAATGTTGCAAAATATTTTGGAGCGACTGTCAATCGGCCATTCGCATATAAGTGCAAATGGTGACTATATATTATTAGCGGGAAGAAGAAACTGTGCGTTTAAGCAATAACATGTCGTAAATGTGTGCACTTCCACATGTAGCAAACGCCGACACCATTTAACATAATGATAAAACTATTCAAACGAGAAAACCATTGATTTACAAAACACTATACGACAAACAAATACAGAAACAAACAACAACTATTGAATTACAGATTGAAACTTCGTTCCTGACTTATTCGTATGATTATCATATATAATATTTAGCGCGGTTAAACATCAATTTAGAATTTCAATAACGAAACCATCACTCAAGGATTATTTGATTTGAAAAATTTCTAAACTATTCTTAGTTTCGAGCATATAAAAAAGAAGATGTGGTATGATTGCCAATGAGACAACTATCCACAAAAGACCAAAATGACACAAACATTAACAACTATAGGTCACCGTACGACCTTCAACAATGAGCAAAGCCCATACCGCATAGTCAGCTATACAGGCCCCGATAAGACAATGTAAAACAACTCAAACGAGAAAACTAACGGCCTTATTTAAGTAAAAAAAATGAACGAAAAACAAATGTGTAACACATAAACAAACGACAACAACTGAATTACAGGCTCCTGACTTGGGACAGGCACAGATTTAAATAATGTGCCGGAGTTAAACATATTAGCGGGATCCCAACCCTCCCCCTAACCTGGGACAGTGGTATAACAGTACAACATAAGAACAAACTATAAAAATCAGTTGAACAAGGCTTAACTCATCAGATAGACACAAATACAAGTGGACGTGGCCGGGTACTTATACATCCCGACACAAAAAGTCACAATGAACAGATCTGAGAGTACTCGCAGTTATCTGACAGCTATTTCAAAGCCACTAACAACTAATAAAAAGTCATGCCTCTGAGACTTAACGTTCGTTTAAGTCTTTGAATATCCCATGTATTCTACAAATTGGTGTACGTACACCATTGCTCACACGTTTGAGGATGACAGACTAACTTACGCCCAGAATGAATAAGAATTAGTCTATATAACAAGATCTAAAATATTTCTAGTGTAAAAGACTTTAACCTCGCCACATTATTTATGTATGTGCCTGTACCAAGTCAGGAGCCTGTATATTCAGTGGTTGTCGTTTGTTTATGTGTTACATATTTGTTTTTTCATTTATTTTTTTGACATAAATAAGGCCGTTAGTTTTCTCGTTTGAATTGTTTTACATTGTCTTATCGGGGCCTTTTATAGCTGACTATGCTGTATGGGCTTTCCTCATTGTTGAAGGCCGTACGGTGACCTGTTAATGTATGTGTCATTTTGGTCTTTTGTGGATAGTTGTCTCATTTGCAATAATACCACATCTTCTTTTTCATAAGAATGCCAACTCCTCACACGTACAATTATTACTTCATTTTCTTTTTTTCACTCATCTAATTATTATATCTATTTTAATTCAATATTGTATCCATATAAATGTATATGAACGCTTACATATATATAATTATTGTGATATCATATATAAGAGAGAGGCAAAGTGTACCAAAGGATAATCACACTAAAAAGGGTTGAAACAAACCAACAAAGCCGCAGCTGAATGAAAAACAACAAGATACACAACAGTCCACAAAACAAATGGTCCGAAAACACAATTAATTGGTAGTGCATTTCTTTTAGAACATAAATGAAAATTAAAAAAATCCCACCTGCGCTTTCTCAATGAAACTTTTACAGTGTGTTGTACTAATTTTGGGACAAATTATATCAAAATTATAGAAAACTTCATCGCGTCTAACTCAAAATATGGACAATTTTGTGTTTAGGGTGTCTTGAAATCTTTTGACAGCTTCCGAAGTTCTAATTTTTAACCTTTTTCAGCTGGACCAAATCACTACTTTCCTGTAAAATTCTGGACCCAAATTTTTTTACAGTGTAATTTCACCCCCCCCCTCCTACTTACAATGTGAGGCATTAAACAAGGAGAAATAAATTTGGAAGGGGTATAAAAATTATTGGCAAGTAACCCACTGTTATCACTAGGGACTAATAACGAAAATCAAGGGACGACAATTGTGGTCTCGGACGAAATCATTGAAATTTAAAATCTGAGCAACAAGAACCAATGCAACTGTGATGATGTATCATGGTTAACTGGAAGAGTAAGATAATCCTGCTCCGTCCATTAAGTTTTAAAAAGTCATGTATTAAACTCAAACTCTCGAACACGTTGTCTTGGAAGATCTTTATTCCAAGGGGGTCCTTAATAGTTGCTTTTTGACAATCATATAAGGAGTTTATAATTTAACTCCTTGCGAACACTTTCATAAGGAACGAAAATTCCCATCTGCATCTTTTTGAAAAGATTGTAAATATTGTTTAAATTAAATAGGGTATCCCATTTCAAACCCAGCGTCTCGGAAAATCTCATTTTAGGGCACTAGACAATGATTAAATGTAGTAATTCGATAATAATACATGGATTTCTCGCGAAAACATCATTAAGGCGAAATTTAAAGTTTGTCTTGGCTGATTGAAGAAATTTCACAATAAAAACTGAAACGCAAAAACGCAAAAACGCAAAAACGCAAAAACGCATAAAGATGTTTATTCAGGACAATAACTTATATAAAACAACAGCAGAAATACATATAATGTATCACCAATGGAGGTTGTAAATACTGTAGGTGATACTTAAACGTAATGTTCTATTTATTTTTTTTTTGTCGTTAAGGGGACTGGAGGGTATTAATCCATTATTTTTTAAATATACATGTAGGATTTTGCTTGTTTTTCTATAGATGAACTTTTATCATATACTAAATAGAAAAATCAAATAAAAACATGGAGTTATCGTTCACTTAAGCTCACAATCTGCCCTCGAAAGAAGCAACCATTTTTGTTAAGGTACTTTTTTTAAGTTGAACTAATAGGAGAAATAGAGAGATATATATATCGAAATAAAAAAAGAACTAAATTACAGAAATCGATTTAATTTTACAACTGTTTAGTTTACGTAAAGCATATTTGAAAAATATCTATAGGTCACCGATGAGTTGAAAAAGACATTTTAATTCTAATGCCAAAACAAAATGTCATTATTGCACTAAAGGGAGACAATTTGGAGCTTTTACAGTGATATAAACATTTGAAAATAAATCTGAGGCCAAAATCATTCGATTTTTTGTGTTGATTTTTGAGCCAATTCATAAAGTTATAACTAATAGTGTAATAAATAAAATTTGTAATGAAAACAAAAATGATAAAATTTTTGCTGAAATTACCCTCGAGCCTCCGAAAGAGCAAGTATTGCACAAAAAAAAGGAATCATCCTTTAACGGAAACAACTCTTGAAATCATCGGCTATTCGTCGATGACTAAAGGCTATTTATTTCTGAAATCTAAATTTTGTTTTGCTGTTCTGAGTGTTCAAGATGTTACATGCAGCTAAAATATTGGTAAAACATTTGAAAAAATACTGATCTGTATAAAATTTACACAAAAGTAAACGAATGAAAGCCACTGGAATGCAGTCCAGGACTCGGATAAATAAGCACATTTAAACAAGAGTGCACACACTGAAATGTCTCGCCTACTTTACTCATCATTAATATTATGTTGATAGCCCTAAGTATAAAGATTTATTACAACTGCCACATAAACTTAACATTAACCAATATAGCTAAACAAAGACCAAATGAATTATGAAAATGAGGTAAAGGTCAGACGAACCATACCAGACAGACATGAACAGCTAACAATTCTTCGATACAACAAATATACTTGACCTATTACTTATAGTTTAAGAAAAACAGACCAAAATACAAAAACTTAACACTGTGCAATGAACCGTGAAATTGAGGTCATGGTCAAATAAAACCTGGGAGACTTATATATAGATCATAAGATATTTTCATGCACCAAATATAGTGACCTTTGGCATATAATATTAGATAAAAAGACCAAAACTCAAAAACTGAACTTTGACCACTGAACCATGAAAATGAGGTCAAGGTCAGATGATATCTTCCCGCTAGACATGTACACCTTACAATCATTCCATACAACAAATATTGTAGACTCATTGCATAAAGTATGAGAAAAACAGACCAAGACAGAAAAATTTAACTATAACCACTGAACCGTGAAAATGAGGTCAAGGTCAGATGACACCTGCCAGTTGGACATGTACACCTTACAGTCCTTCCATACACCGAATATACTAGCCCTGTTGCTTATAGTATCTGAGATGTGGACTTGACCACCAAAACTTATTCTAACCTTTGTTCACTGATCCACGAAATGAAGTCGAGGTCAAGTGAAAACTGTCTGACGGGCATGAGTACCTTGCAAGGTACACACATACCAAATATAGTTATCCTATTACTTATAATAAGAGAGAATTCAACATTACAAAAATTCTGAACTTTTTTTTCAAGTGATCACTGAACCATGAAAATGAGGTCAAGGACATTGGACATGTGACTGACAGAAACTTCGTAACATGAGGCATATATATACAGAGTATGAAGCATCCAATTCTTCCACCTTCTAAAATATTAAGCTTTTCAGAAGTTAACTTACGCCGCCGCCGCCGCCGGATCACTATTCATATGTCGAGCTTTCTGCAACAAAAGTTACAGGCTCGACTAAAATGACAGGTTATATGAACTGAGTGGCAATAAAAGCACAAGTCTAACACTTGCTTTTTAAAAAATTAAAATCTTTATTTAAAACGGTCATCTTTAAACAAACAAAAATTGAATATGAAAATTTACAATTCCAACAATAGATCGATATTAAACAGAAATGTTTCATTATCATTTTTCGGCTACAATTGGTATATGAACCATCCAAATGTCAAAATATCAACATAGAGTATTTACAAAGAATGTTTCTGTTATGTTGTGCAACTAAATCTCTACAGCAAATGGTAGTGACAACACTAGATGTTAATTGGGATCCAGCAAGAAGCCAGGCTTTTGTCCACGAAGGTAGCAAATTGTCGGTGTGACTATCGCTGACGGCTTTTGGTAACACACGATATGGTTGTTGGTCATGTTGTTATCACCAAGGGAAGGTCATCGTGCTCTTAATTTCCACACAAACTGATATAGCTCCAAAGGTTTAACAATGAACACCAATGGACACTCATGTCAATTGGAAGGCCACGCGGAATCAATATCGGAGATGTTAAAGACAAATGCATCGGTCATGCTGGGCTTTTGTTGCTTAATGTCTAAATGGACATGGCCTATAATTAAAAGATCCTTTTGCGGAATTTGTGGATTATTTGGTCAACTGTATACAGTCTACGAGCAATTGCATAAACCCCAATTTGTTTGTAATTGGTTGTCAGAAAGACCTGGCATATAGTCTTATATTTATTGAACTTACTTACTTACAATAAAGGATAAGCCAGCGAGTAAGTCAGCAAAGGGTTAGGGAAGTACCTTGGTATATAAAAAAGTCGAAATAAACAATTTCCGGCTGGCCAAGAGATTCTCCGCGTGGGGTATGATGCCAGAGGTAGAAGTAGGCATTGCCTTAAAAAAGGCACAGATCACTTAGGCCCAAGACCCGTACGAGTTTGACAACAATGAATTAAAAGGGTAAGGTGGTACCTCTGTTTGCAACGAAGTCGAAATACACTTTAATAATTGCCGGCTGGCCAAACTAAAAGATTCTCCACGTAGGCCATTTTACCAGAGATAGAGGAGGGCATTGCCATACAAATTTCTTATAGCACTTATTATGCCCTAGACCCGTACGAGTTTGACAATAATGAATCAAAAGGGGGAGATGGTACCTCTGTTTACAACAAAGTCGAAATAAAGTATTGCCGGCTGGCCAAACTAAGAGGTTCTCCACGTAGGCCATTTTACCAGAGATAGATATGGTAATTGCCTTTAAAATGGCATATAACACTAATTCCAAAGACCTGTACGATTTTGCCTGCATGGGGTTAAAAATAAAAGGTGTTACCTTTGTTTACAACGAAGTCGAAATAAACCTCTACCTCTGGTATAATGATCCACGTAGAGAATCCCGGAGTTTGGCCTACCGGCTACAGTTATTTTGACTTTAATGTGAACAGAGGTACCACCTCCTCATTTTAGCTCTTTACTGACAAACTCGTACGGGTATATGCCATATAAGTGCTATAGGATATTTTAAAGGCAATGACCACCTATACCTCTGGTAGCATGGCCCATGTGGTGAATCTCGTAGTTTGAACAGCCGGCAATATTTCATAACGACTTTGCGATATACTAGAATACCCTCCTTTCCTTTTGCTGGCATAAGTGCTATAAACCATTTTAAAGGCAAGGCCCACCTCTACCTCTGGTATCATGATAAACGTGGATCATCTTTTATTTTTGGTCATCCGGCAATAGTTTATTTCGACTTTGTTATATACCAGGGTACCCTCCTTACCCTTTGCTGACAAACTCGTACAGATCAATGGAATAAGAAGTATGGGCCATTTTAGATGCAATGTCCACCACTACCTTTGTTATAATGGCCTATGTGGAGAATTTCTTTGTTTGGCCAGCCGGCAATAATTCATTTCGACTTCGTTGTAAACATAGATACCACCTCCCCCTTTTAACACTTTGCTGAAGCACTGGTACGGGTCTACGGCATAAGTGGCCATTTTTGAGGCTATGGCCACTTCTACCTCTGGTATCATGGCCCATGTGGAGAATCTCTTCGTTTAGCCAGCCAGCAATAGTTTATTTCGACTTTGTGATATACTTAGGTACCCCCCTTACCCTTTGCTGATTAACGTACACGTGTCTGGGACATACGTGTTATGGCTATGTTAGAGGTAATGCCTACCTCATCCTCTGATATAATACCCCGCGTATAGAATCTCTTAGTTAGGCCAGTCGGCTTAATTTATATTTTCGTTGTAAAAAGAAACATCGCATCCCCCCTTTAACCTTTTGCTGACAAACTCGTACAGGTCTAGGGCGTTAGTTCGTTAGTTTTATCAGCCATTTAAAAGGCAATGCACACATTTAACCTAGGATTAATGGCCAACTTGGAGAATCTCGTACTTAAGCAAGCCGGCAATAATTTATTTCGACTTCTTTGTAAACAGAGGTTCCAACTCCCTTTTAAACCCTTTGATGATACCGCGTACTTCTCTAGGGAATAAGTGATTTAGGCCATTTTAGAGGCAATGACAACCTCTACCTCTGGTATCATGGCCCACGCGGAGAATCTCTTAGCCATCCAGCAATAGTTTAGTTCGACTTTATTATATACTAGGGTACCAACCTTACACTTTGCTGACTAACTCGTACGGGTCTAGGTCATACGTGCTCATGGTCATTTTATAGAGACAATCCCTTCCTCTACCTCTCATATTATGGCCCGCGTGGATAATTTCTTAGTTTAGCCAGCGGGCAACAGTTTATTTCAACTTCGTTATATACCGGGCTAATTCATCCCGCTTTTAACTCATTGTTGACAAACTCGTTCGGGTCTATAGCATAAGTGCTATGAGCCATTTTTAAGAGAATGACTTCTCCAACATCTAGTATAAGGGCGCACCTAAAAATGTCTTAGTTTGGGCAGCCGTCACTATTTTTGGTGGACTGTGTGATATACTAGAGTATTCCCCTTACCCTCTTCTGACCAACTCGTACGGGTCGAGGACATAAGTGCCATGGCCCATGGACCATTTAAGAGGCACTGCCTACCTATACCTCTGGTATAATGGCCAACGTGGAGAATCTCTTAGTTTGAAGAGCTGGCAATAATGAGTTTTATTTTTACTTCGTGATATACCGGCGAAACTCATGCCCCTTTTAATTCGTTGCTGATAAACTCGTGTAGATCCAGGACATAAGTGCTATAAGCCATTTATAAGGGTTTGACTACCTCTTCTTCTGGTATAATGGCCTACCTGGAGTATGTCTTAGTTTAGCCAGCTTTCAATAGTTGTTTTTTAGACTTAGGGATATACAAGAGTATTCCCCTTGCCCTCTGCTCACCAACACCTACGGGTCTAGGATATTAGTGCTTCGAGCCATTTTAGAGGTAATGCGATATATTGTAAAAGACATGAAATTTCATGTACAAATCATTTATAATGTGAGTATGGTCTGTATTTAACTCCTAAAAGGACATGGTATTTTGAAGTTCAAAATGAAACCTGCCAAAAATATACACATTTTATATCGGACATAAAGCAAAATTATCGGACAAAAAGCAAAACGGACAAAAAGCAACGGACAATAAGCAAAAGTTTCGGACAAAAAGCAAAATAATCGGACAAAAGGCAAAACGGACAAAAAGCAACGGACAAAAAGCAAAAGTTTCGGACAAAAAGTAAAATAATCGGACAAAAGGCAAAACGGACAAAAAGCAACGGACAAAAAGCAAAATATTCGGACAAAAAGCAAAATTATCGGACAAAAAGCAAAAGCGGACAAAAAGCGAATTGCGGACAAAAAGCACCGTATCAACCGTGTAACAACTAAAAAGAGTCCGTATATCATATAAAAAGAGTCAGTGTAACACCTGTTAATCTACTGTTTTTCTATAGCTCTGCGGGGGGGGGGGGGCTTGGCAAAGTCGTACAAGCTATAATAGAGACATAGAAACTTTAATTTAGGAAAAACTATCATCAGGATGATTTCTACAAATATGTTAACATAAATAAAGGCAACAGTAGTATACCCTGTTCAAAACATGACATATAGTACCGTCATAAGAATGAATTCGTTTAACATAAATTGTCACTAAACTCCTAATAGAGTTATTCCCTTTTAATGTTGAGTTTTACTTTTGAAGATGCAGATGAAAAGTAAAATAAAAATATCAAGGAAAAGTCAAAACGGAAATTCCTTATAAAGTGGAAAAAAGCCAAAGCCCAAATACATCAAACGAATAGAAAACAACTGCAATAGTTCCAATTGCTACAGAGATTTCCTTATGTAGAAAATGGTGAATTTAACCTAGTTTTATAACTAGCTAATCCTCTGACTTTTATGGCAGTCGCATAACATTCCATTTTATTGACAACGATGTGTGAACAAAACAACCAGACAAAATGGGCAACAAATGTCAAAATAAAGGTACTGTAGTCAACATTGTGTTGAATCTTAATTTCTATAAAAACAAACAAAGAAAAACAAAGAAAAACAAAAAGGCATGTAGACAAAGCACACAAGTAAAAACAAAAAACACGAAAATCAAAAATTAAGCATAGCACAACTAAACAATTACGGAATGTATAGGTACCGAACCAAGCCAAAGGGGTACTATGAAAAATGACTAAACAGTAAAAGACAAAAAATACAAAGACAAATAAAAGAACACTATTTGTAATTAAGATGATAAAGAACGTTGGCGATATTGAAAAAAAATACTAACATTTAAAGTCCTGTCAAACTGTTAAACTTGGTTTTTCATGAACTTTATGCATGTTATCACATTATTATATTATATAATGAAATAAAACTATGAACCTTTGAATATCTCGTGAAAAACAAAGACTAAAATTTTACAGTCCAGTCAAACTGCGAAAATTTGTTTAAGTATACATATGCTATCATATAATAATATGAACTAAAACTATGGACCTTTGCAAATTTCGCGAAAAACAAAGACTAAACATTCAAATTCCTGTCAAACTGCGAAAATTGGTTCCCTTGAACTTTATGTATAATACAGTATGATATAATGAAATAAAACTATGGACCTTTATGAATAATTTTTTTATTAACACAAGCAAGATGACAAAATCACCTGTCCTCAGCTCCAAAGGCTGTGTCATGAAAGAACCTGTTTTTTTCCCTTTTGGATTAAATTTAAAGAATATTGCAAGGCTACTTTTTTTTCAGTACCTGAAAGATTTGCTAATATAGGATTATCTATTACATGTCATCAAAAAGTTTAATTCATGATATTTTATTATTTTAAAAATAGAAATAGTGGTATTCATCTTCTATGGTTTTCGCATTTAGAAATGCTCTTTGGTTTCGTGTTCAGAAATATGCCCTTTTCTACAAGTATAATAGGCATTGATTCGAGCGTCACTGATGATTCTTTTGTAGACGAAACGCGCGTCTTGCGTTAACATAAGATATTAATCTTGGTATCTATGATGAGTTTATGTTCACTGATTCTATTTTTCGAAAATAAATGTCTAGTTTCAATTGGGAATCTAAGATCAAATTTTTGGTCTTGTTTGTCCATTCAGGTTTTTATAATGCCCGCGTCACACTGTCCCGATTTTTACGCCGATGGCAAAACGATTATGGAAATTTTCAAAATCGGGACTGATCGTATCCAGATCGGGCTATTCGTAGTGCCATCTTTAACCATCGAAGAACCATCGGCCACTTTTTCTAGCCTTCGGGGACAACTTCGGGAAGGGTTCTATTTTAACATGTTAAAAAATTCCCGAAGGTGCGTCCGATGTTGAGGGTTCATATTGAGTTCATATCACCATCCTCACCATCGTAATGTCACCGGGAATGCATCTTTGAACATCGTATTGCATTCGTGTTTCCATCGTTTCCATCGGGCAGTTTTGACATTACGATGTCTACACGAATGAATCACGAAGCTACCCGAAGGTCTTACGATGGCAACACGACTTCGTGAAGACCTCGTAATCCCGTCGTGTTTCCATCGAATAAAAGAACGAAGGCGACAAGATGGAACTACGACGGCAATAAATCCAGCTATATGCAAGTTAATTTTCGCGCTAAAATACATTTAAAGTGCCATGCGCGATATGCACTGGTCAGTCTAATACGACAGTTAACAAACACGTTCACAAAACATGGAGCTCATATCATATGATTCTATGAGAACAAGAAAGGCGACAGCGTTGTTTCTATTAATTCAAATGAAACAAGAAGAGCAGCTATTACAGGCTCAGGATTTACTTTTACAAGTAAAATATTATTTTTTGTCAATTTTTCATACCAAGTAACATAATGAAAATCATAATCGCGCCTCGTACACCAACACTGCAAGTACACGTATATAGGGAAACCAACTTTTTTCTTCATTATTCTGATTTTTTATGTATCGTCCGAGTTGTTGTGACACGTATGTTTACTCTATAACCATTTTTTTTTCTATATGTCATATTTTGCCACATTTGTTGCTTTCCCCACATCCTTTCTTTTGTCTATATTAATATGATATTCTCCTGGAAAGAGCTCTTTTTGAATAAAAGGGATCAACGAACCCATTACCCTTACCTTTAAGATAGATCAGTAAACATGAGCATAATTATGGGTGATTATTCAGACTAGTGCACACATTATACAGTTCAGTTTTCTTTTGGTCGTGTACTTTTCTGCTAGACTCATACCCCTCCCTCTTCCTCTTCCTCTCCCTCTCCCTGATTTTGGTGGCATTATATGCAGAGACTCAGAGTCAAGTTTTACCCTTCAAGCCCACGGTCTTCCGTCTTGTGATTAAACCAGAAATTAAATGTACAATATAATATATATTCAATATTGATCAAACAATTTAAAACGTGTGATGCCTTCGGCATATAATTTAAATGCACCGTAAGCTGACGTCTTTAAGACATCGTATGGCCATCGCGCCATCATCGTAATCCATCGTGTAACCTTCGTAATCCATCGTATAGCCTTCGTGATCCGTCGTGTAGGCTTCGGCTGAGATATGAAGCTTATATACCCGTCTTCGGTTAACCTTCGTATGTCCATCTTTTGCTATCGTATATAATTTCGGCACCATCGTAAAAACTTCGTTATTCATCGTACTTGCTTCGGTCACTTTTTGGTATTTTAACGAGATCGGGACCAACTTCGTACGAACTTACAATCGGGACAGTGTGACGCGGGCATAAAGAAAACATTTGTTATTTTCGTTTTAACATTTTATTATTCGATTTCCAAGTAACTCTAAAAAAGTTGATTGAAACATTCTTAATCCAAGTCTTAGGTTTTCTACGTCTTACATATTTTAAAAGGATTTTTTTTTTGTGTATCAATTTTCATTTCTTAGAAATGTAGAATCTTTGATTAAAAAGGTCAAATAACAAAAACTTTAAGGACAATTCAAAACAGAAAGCCATTTGGCATAATCAAAAGCTTAAATACACGAAACGAATGGAAAGTGGATTAAGCATATACTTGTCGTGAGCAAAGATGTTTATTTAAAGTACACAAAACTGGAAGCCCCTTATCAAATGAAAAAATCAAAGCTCAAACACACCAACTGGATGGAAGGTGGACTATTTATATACTCCCAGTATAACAAAGTGTTACTTATGTTCACGTATATAACTTTCTTTTAGTAATGAATTAATGTTTTTAGTATCTAATCTAGCCAAATAAAGTCAAACCAATAAGTCCATTACGATCTGTTACTTACATGAAAGGGATAGTCAAACCAATAACACCATTACGATCTGTTACTTTCATGAAAGGGATAGTCAAACCAATAACACCATTACGATCTGTTACTTACATAAAAGGGATAGTCAAACCAATAACATTATTACGATCTGTTACTTACATAAAAGGGATAGTCAAACCAATAACACCATTACGATCTGTTACTTACATAAAAGGGATAGTCAAACCAATAACACCATTACGATCTGTTACTTACATAAAAGGGATAGTCAAACCAATAACACCATTACGATCTGTTACTAACATGAAAGGGATAGTCAAACCAATAACACCATTACGATCTGTTACTTACATGAAAGGGATAGTCAAACCAATAACACCATTACGATCTGTTACTAACATCAAAGGGATAGTCAAACCAATAACACCATTACGATCTGTTACTTACATAAAAGGGATAGTCAAACCAATAACACCATTACGATCTGTTACTTACATAAAAGGGATAGTCAAACCAATAACACCATTACGATCTGTTACTTACATGCAAGGGATAGTCAAACCAATAAGTCCATTACGATCTGTTACTTACATGAAAGGGATAGTCAAACCAATAACACCATTACGATCTGTTACTTACATAAAAGGGATAGTCAAACCAATAAGTCCATTACGAACTGTTACTTACATAAAAGGGATAGTCAAACCAATGAGTCCATTACGAACTGCTACTTACATGAAAGGGATAGTCAAACCAATGAGTCCATTACGATCTGTTACTTACATGCGAAAAAATAGAAAAAAGACAAAAATGACTAAAAGACAAACAACGGTCTTTTTGCAAAACAAAATCAAACAAAAAAAAAAAAAACACAATCAGTCCTTCGATCTTAAAAAAGATATATGGAGACGATAATTCAGAAATGACGTTATATGAAATAACATAAATTAAATTATTTGGCTTATCAGTATCTGAGATTTCCTCTGGCGGCCATGATTTTCATTCAATGAGACCTCAATGAAGTTGATTTAAGATTCGAGGGCACTCAAAACATGCATCACCACTGGAAAGGAAACAAACTATATTGAATACCATTGGAGTGTATACAAACCATTGATCTCTACAGGACAGCACGATTGGTCATCATTGAACCGTTCGTCACCAAAAATGACACAACCCATTAAAATTAATTGGAGACAAGCACATACATTCTTGGTCACAACTAGTGGATACATAAATTATTGATCGCCATTTGAGGGTACGCAAACAATTGATCACTACAGGTGACCACACCAACCATTACTCAATATTTCAGGGCTTCGGAATCCGTATTCATCTTTGGAGGGCACGTGAAACGTATGTCCCCATTGTATAGCACATAAACCATTGATTACTTTTAGAGGTCAAAGCAACTACTGATCATCATAAGAAGGTAAGTCAATTTTGGAGGTTAAAGAAACACTGGTCAACATTTGAGGGTAAACACCATATTGATTACTACTAGAGGGTTTAAAACCACTGATCCCCATTGGAAATTATACAAACAATTGATCATCATTGGGGGGTATTCAAACCATTGATCACCATTGGAGGGTATACAAACATTTGATCACCATTAGAAATTATACATTAATTTATCATCCTGCATCGAAGGTATACACATCAGTGATCGCCATTTGAGGGTATACAACAATTGATCACCATTTGAGGGTATACAACAATTGATCACCATTTGAGGGTATACAACAATTGATCACCATTTGAGGGTATACAAACCATTGATCACCATTGGAGGGTATACACATCATTGATCACCATTGGAGGGTACACACATCATTGATCACCATTGGAGGGTATACAAACTATTAATCTCTATTTGAAGCACAAAACCGTTGATCACACTTGGACGGTTCAGAAAACATTGATCACCTTTGCAGGGCACACACAGATCGTTCACCGTTTTAGGGCACACAAACCATTGATCATTGTTGGAAGCCTCATACCTCAGTGATAACCATTATAGGGCGCAAAAATTATTTATCATCATAGGAGGATTCACAAACCATTAATCCACATTGACCCCATTGGCTTGAGGGACATTTTTTTCTAAAGAAAACAGTAATGTTCTACTGGTGTCTGTAGTAAGGTTTCCAAAAATGTCTCATCTCGCTCTTTTGGAATATGCCTGTTCAACCTCAGGATCATGTATGTTGGTGATTATTCTTGGTTGGTGCTAGTTATTTTGTATTTATTGTTATATTACTATAAATTCTAATTTATTCTTGTTTTTATTAATGTTTTAAAATGTGACTGTATCAGGTTCTAAATAGTAAAACTGACATTCAATAATTCAATCAATGTTTCAGTAGTGATTTACCTTCATCAAAGTTTTAAAATGGCATAAATACGATTTCACATTTTGCCAGTCCTCCAGGATTCACGAAAAAATAAATGGATGCATTGATTTTTTAATGTAAAATAATCGATAAGCCCATTTTGTATGTTGTGGACTTTTGTAGTTTTCGGTACTATGATGTATGGGTTAATGTCATTGTTTAAGGCCTTGCAGTGAACTATTGTATCTTAAATATCGTTATTTGTGGGTAGTGTTTTTATTCATACCTTGATTTGCTTCTTTGTGTAAATGTATCTGATAATGTATACTTTTTATCCTTTTGTAGAATATTGTGTATGCTTAATTTGTAAATATTACATTATTTTGTCTTGACTAATATTTCATTCTTTAATGATTTTTTTTTGTAGACAGCTGATCAATAAGGGTTTTCAAAAAGTTAACTGATTTATAATTTAACATTTAAATGATTTGATTGCTCTGAATATTCATATTCATATAGCTATAGTATAAGTATGGTTTTCGGTTTTTGTTATCTTTAATTTTAAACTCTTAGTTTTAGTAAATTCTGTCTTATTGCATATCATTCCACAATTCAATTCATTTATCCAACCAGAACAAAGATATCCCCGTTTTCAGCAAAACCAATAATAAGCAATGAAAAGCAATACAAATGCAACACACAGAATTTGATATCATTTCTTAAGCCTCGGTCACACCTTACCGGATAGCTTGAACGGACGCCTAACAGATAACTTTTCAATCCGTTCATGTCTGTTAGACGTCTGTTCTCATCCGTTACACATCCGTCCATATCCGTTGCATGTCCGTTAAGCATACGTTTTATCCATGGAAAATTTTGAGCATGTTCAAAACTTTGAATGGACGTCCAACAGATAAAATGTCCCTTGAACATCCATTAGGCGTCTGTTTTGTACGGTACTCGTCCGTTTCGTTTCCGTTACGTGTCCGTTATACATCTGTTGGAGGTCTGGAAGATAAATTCACCAACGGACTTCTATCGAACGTTAAATGGATAAAACAGATGTTGAACGGATGAGAAACGGACTTCTACCGGACATATAACGGATGATGAACGGATAAACCAAAACCAGTTACACAGAAACATTTTGAATATATATGCAATTTACATGTATTATTATTGTCGCCTTGATTTTCTGTATATCTTGTTCATTCATTTTATCCGGTATGCTTCCGTTAGGTGTCAGTTTTATGCGGTACTCGTCCGTTGGATGTACGTTCAACATCCGTTCTGTCTGGTACATGTCCGTTTCTCGTATGTTGCATATCTGGTGTGTGTCCGTTATGCATCCGTTTCACTTCCGTTTTATTTGGTCAGTACATCAATGGACTCTCAACGGATAACAATTTTGTCAACGAACAACTTTTTTTTCCATCCGTTAGGCGTCCGTTCGTGCTATCCGGTAAGGTGTGACCGAGGCTTTATAATTCATATTTTTGTAAAGGAATTAAAAGTTGTTTTTAACAGTTCCCTTGTACAACTGTTGCAGATTCCTAACGGCAAACGTCATTATTTAAATGACTAACCGACTAGCAAATGAGTAAGCTTATTGGGTGACATATGCAGATATGTATACAAGTTGCCTGTTCTAGACCATGGCTAATAGAGGGTTTACATTAAGGGTGCTTTAAACATCCATACTGTGAATTTATTTTAATAATAAACTGTTATCACAGAGATATGTCCAGTGGCGGATCCAGAACTTTTCCTAAGGTGGGGCCCGCTCCAGTCATGCTTCAATGATTCCCTATATAATTAACCAAATTTTTCCCACATTGTTGACAACACCGCCACCTTCGCCAGAAACTGCATACCTATGTCTCGCTTTTTGACCCATCAAGCAAGACAAAAGATGATACCAATTTTCCAGGATTATGGAAAATGAAATTTTCACGATTTGATTTTGTTTACAAAAAATTGTACAATAGCCAATAGACTTATACCTCTAGGAACAGTGAAGAATTTTGTGTGTGGTAAAAGTGTTTCATAACAACATCTTCACACATCTCTCAAGTGAATGTAAAATATTTTTTCTTCATGAAAACAAAACAACTTTGTATTTTTATTTTTTTATCTTTTATTGTTTAGATTTCTCCAGAGAATCTCTGGATTAACAAGTCTAACAAGAGAATGTACACATTATAAATGCTACATCTGAAAACATTAGTAATATTTCTCTACTTGTTAAAGACTCAGTCAAAGTACAATCAACAATATATATATTATTATCAATATACAATTCTCAATGAATGAAGCCAATTTGTCTCCCTTGTTTACAACATAACTATTAACATTATCTGATTTAACCAATCACAATTGTTCATTTTATATATTTGTAGATGAGCAGTTGGCTTAAAACTTTCAACTTTAATTAAACAGACAAACTTAAAAATGGAATGAGTTGGGTTTTTTTCACAATAAAAATATTTATCAAAAGGATCTAGTCATAAGAATATATATGTACTACAATTTTAAGATCCCATTAATAACTTTAAATTGAAAGTAAAAAGGCTAATTAGTATATCTGCATCATAGAATTTTTGTGACTAGAAGATGATTGCAATTATTTTTTTTCTAGGTTTTGATATCCTATAAATTTTTTAAAAAGAAAAAAAAATGATTTTATGAAAGAGTGCCAACAATTATTAGGTTTAATTACTAAAATCTTGAATTACAATTTTTTTCTTAGATCTTTGAATATTTAGATTTTTGGGGGTTGAAATCCTTGCAAAAACTGCCAGTTTCACATCATAAATGAACTCTTCTTTCATCCTTAAACAAGCGAGATCAGACAAAATGCTCTTCAAAAAAGTCTATTTTATCATGTTGATGGCAAAAACATATAATATCAAATTATCTGTGTGAATATACATTGAAATAGACGTAAAATGAAGCAAAAAAAAAATAATATGTAATAAAATTCTTAAATCATTATAATTTTGAAAATGTTTGTGAACTCTTAAATGATATTTTCATAATAAATACACCTAAAATACACCTGATGTGTCATAAAAATTTCATCATTTCTATAAATACATCATAAACCTTCTTAACAATCATACTTATAAAATAACAAGAAAATGTAATACATACACACACATATATATAAAATGTAATGACCCCATAAAAACATGGCACTAGTTACTGTTATATTTACATCATCTACATCACAACAAGTCAATGAGTACACATCTGATATGATCAATCGTATTTTGCTACGAGTAACACAAAAATATTTTTTTTGAAACTGAGACTGCTTTTTGTGTTTTATAATCTAATTAGTTTCACCTTAAAATGCTTAGCTGTAAAAGCCTGCTTTAATTTGATAACTTTTTTATTATAATTTCGTATTATTTGAAGAAAAACTGTGATTTGTCAATCCTTTTAACATGTGCCTATCATAAGTCATCAAAAACCTACAATGATATCTTTTAAGGCGGTGTAGTGCACTGTCATAAAAATATTTTGAGAAGTTTCAAAATGAGTGGGAATTCTTATTATATTTGTGAAAGTTTTTATGTGCTGTCACTTGTCCTTTTAAATGTCTACTTTTCCACAGAACTATTATTTTTCATGAATATTCATATAAATATACAATTGATCATAACAGATGGAAAGGTTCGATATAAATTCACTTTTTCACAATTTATGAAGGTATGAGATCACAAGTGAATAATAAATAAACAATAAGCACTTTCTGATTATAAATAACATAAATTATACATAGACAGCAGCACACTAGAGAAATAAATGATTTCATCCTCATCTATGCATCTGCAATCAGCTTATTTGCTCAATAATTTAAAACCTGTGTGTGAATTCATTTTAAATGATCACAATTTTCAAGATTTTTTATAACCATTATTATATTATCATGAAGAGAAATTCTAAAATGTTAACTTTAATATAATGTTGAAAATGAATCTATATGCAATTATTCCTTATTATCAAGGAAATGCTATAAATTCACAAAAATATATATATCATAAATATCAATTACACAGGAAAATTCATAAACATGATTTTAGTACTTATTCTGTATTAGTTTAAATGAAGCTAAAATGCTATCTAAAAATAAAAATCTAAGATAAAAAGCACTTTTCTTAGAAATAATTAACAATAGAACAAATTAAAAATATCTCTTAAAAATATAACATTTGTGATGCAATAACAAAATGTGTAGCACTTTTCCATGTTCATCAGAAAGTAAATCACCAAGATTGTCTGAAAAACATCCCATATAATTTTGCAATACAAATTGCTGCCCTATTTCATAATATGGGTATATTTATCAAAATGCAAAAAAGAGAATGAAACAGCACTTATGTATGTAATAAGAAAATTTAATAATAGCTACAGATGTTTGAAACTAAAAGGGGTCTTCTTAAAAAGAGAAAGAACATTTTCCTTACTTTCCCCGCCTTTGAATATCTAGCACTGTTTGAAAAACTACTCAATCAGTAACAATAAATTAACATACGCCCTTCTTTACAATTAAATTATTCCATGATATTCATCATCAAATAAAATGCTATCGATTCAGATTTACATATCACCTTAAGCATGGCTAGATCATGTAAAAAAATAAATCTGTTAAATTAAGTCTTCTCTTTAAAATTGATACTGATGAGACCTATTATATTAATTTCTTTTCTTTTTATTATTATTTTACATTTTAATTTTATTAAGTCTTTACTGTTAAAAATTTTCATTTCTATGGATAAAATAAGATATTTGCTACCTTCATATATTAAGTCACTTTCTCCACATGCCATATAAATATTCCCATAATAAAATAGGGGGAAAAAGGTTCATGTGGACCTCTTATAAATAACAAACAGAGAGCAAAGAAAGAATCATAGCAGTAGAGTATTTAAATTAATTGTATCTTAATAAGAATAAAAAAAAACAACCTGAAAGAACTTAAATACCATCATGGTAAATATATGCGTTGTTTTATATAGTACATAGTATATATAGTACATGTACATGTATCTTTAATATTCAAATGAAAAAATAAAATCGAAATCCAATGTCCTAAGATAAGGGTAGGTATTGCTTGCTTTCAATTTTAAAATCTCAATGACTATCAAATATAATATCTATATAGAAACTTCATTGACTTAAAGAGTTAAAGTAATAATATCAGCACAACTATTTTATTTTTTTACTTGGTATTCTTAGATAATACGGCTTTTAATGAGATATCTATTCCTTTACTTTTCTTTTACATATTTTGAATTTTATTTATGTATTCATGGACACCCAACCCTCAACATTTCTAGCCCAACCTTGAACTTTGTTTAAATAGAAACATATGCACAGTATACATATATTGTCATTTACTTATTGGTAGTTCATCGTCAGTAAGTCAAAAAGACATTTATATTTGACATATGTAGAATACATAAATTTGACATATGCATAAACCATAAAAATCAATAAAAGATGTTTTATTTCCATAAACTGTTGTTGCACATAAAAAATATCTATTTGAGCAAAATTTTGTAACAAAAAAAATGAAAAGAGTGAAAGCTGAACTTAATTTCAATGATAACTGATTTAAAACATTGTAAAGTGACTGTATTGCCTTTTCTAATTATTTTTCCAAACAAAATCTGCAAAAAAATATCAAAAGTAGGCCAATATTTTGATCAAATTCATTTTAAAGTAATCAACAGGATAGATTGGTGTAAGCCTGTACTACTGTGGATCCAGTGTTATACACAGGGTTTTTATTTTCAAGGATTTCATTATAGTTATGTTAACATGGCCAAATTTTAGAAATCAAGTATCAGGAATACTTCTTCTTCAATCTGCAGGATGTGATGTAAAATGTTTCTATTTTTAGTATAATTACTTTGTTTGCTTCATTAGGTCTTCTCACATTTGAGTGAAACGTGTGAAAGTATTCTCAAAGATAATGTCAAGGTTGACTGATATTTAGAAATATCCAAATTTATAACAAGTTATTTCTAAAAGGCGGCAAACAAAAGGTGGCACATTATTAATATTCAAACAAAATGAATCCACTGTAAACAGGTAAAAGAAGTAAAATATTTCTATTTTTAGAATCATAACTTTGTTTACTTCATGACTTCTTCTCACATTTGAGCGACACGTGTGAAATTAGCACTAAAGATAATGTCAATGTTGACTTTGATATTTACAACTATCCAAATTAATCACATGTTCGTTCTTAAAAAAAGAAAAATGAAAGATATAACATAATTAACAAGTATTGAACAACAAACATCTGGAAACTCAAGAAAAACAGGAAACAAAAGTTGTTAATAAAATCTCTTTAAAAAGGACTTTTAATATAAGACTCCGAAAAGGACAACATGTGTGAAGATCTGACCAGAAAGACTAACAATATATCACTTTATTGATATTCTGCTGAAAATGTTAATAGTCATTCATGAACCTTTAATGAGTGTTTTGTTTATACTTGTCAAAATAAAACCAAAATTGATACTGATATAAAAAAAAATTCACCTATTCTTAGTTTTATAAAAAGAATTCAGACTTCATAATTTTTTTTGCTCGAAAAACCATTCTTATGAGCTTTAATTACAAGAGGTAGACCACAACAAAATGCATTATCTGAAATGTACAGACAAATGTGATTTTATAAGTATAATATTTGATTTGAATAACTTTTCAGGAGGGGGAATATACAAATTTTGAAAGCTTGTAACTAACAAAAGGAAATTTACATCCCTGAATATTCATTCCATTTGTATGCAATTGCAAGAAATATCTTATGCATAAATGCACGTCAATAACAAAATATACATATATATCATAAACAATATATGTATGAATAATGGAAACGTTATTTGTCTTTTGACCTGTCTAATTCAGCATTCTCACAAAAATATAACATTTTCTGACCAAGGTCAAATCAAAAGTCAAAACCTGAGCTTATCTGTATGAGGAAACCATGAAACAGTATAAAAACTTCATGTGACAAACTATACAGAAAGAATGATATACACCAATATAAAAAGAAAAGAAATTTACAATTCAGACTGAACACAAAGTTTTCAGACATATTCAGGACAACTATAACCTTTTGAAAAATATGTAAATAGTTCACAATAATGCTTAATCTATTTGAACTAAAATCTATCCCTTATCCCTGTTTATTATTGAAAAGCTCCTTTACGTTTCTCAGACTACTGGCCATGAATATCAAATAGGCTCTAACTTCAGAAAAATACAGATGAATTAAGATGAATATTGCAAAGATTTCATTCTGAGGTCATCATCTGCACAAACCAGTTGTACATAGTACACGTTTCATTCTCTGAACATATCGCTGCCGGAGCTTCTTACCATAACCATGGTAACCAATATTCTGATTTTATAGAGAGTCACCTGTCTATGGCACAAGTTAATCTAGTTTATATATATATATTTATTTATCACTATTTTTTCTTTGAATGGAGCATTTCTATCAAAAGAGTCTGGTCCGGAATTTCATTGTTTAAATGCTTGTAGTAAAGAAATTCTTCTGCTCGAATACTTATAACCCTAACTTCTGGTAGCCGTAGAAGCACTTGGCCAAATTTGTCTTTTAAACTTGGATAAAAGTTAATACAGTATTCCATTAATGCTGCATTGATATTTTCTTGGCACTGCTCCACATGTTGTCTGTTTTCAAGTCCAGGGACATCTTAAATAAAATAATCATAAAAATATTTACTTCTCATTACTGTTAATGTTTACTTCATTCAAGGAAACAACTTTAACATCATATATAAATATTCTTATAGAAATATACTTATAAGGCAAAAAGTACATAAATAAATGTGTTAAGGGGGCTCGTGGGTCTAAATCATTTTTCCCCCCCTAATATAAGATTTCGCTATATTTTTTTATAAATGAACTTTATCATATCCTTAATAGAAAAATGAAATACAAAAATGGGGTCACCGTTCATTTAAGCTCACAATCTGCCTCCGAAAGAAGCATACATGTCCTTTTTTTCTGTTGAACTAATAGGGGAAATAGAGGTAATATCGAAATAAAAAAAAGAACTAAATTACAGAAATCGCTAAAATTTTACTAATATTTAGTTTATGTACAGCTTATTTGAAAACAAGGATAAAAGTATAGGTCACCAATGATTTAAAAAAGAAATATCAATTTTAAAGCCAAAAAAATGGCATTTTTTCACCAAAGGGAGATAATTTGGAGCTTTTTCAATGACAAACATTTAAAAAGTCATCTGGGGCCAAACCGAATCGATTTTTTGGTTGAATTTTGTACCCTGTCATAAAGTTATAACTAATAGTGTAATAAATTAAATTTATAATGAAAAAACAAATGTTTAATTTTTTGCCGAAATTTTTGTACCCGCGAGCCTCCTTAAGGGCCATTTCATGAAAAAAATGTATGGGAAACCAGTTGAATACCAGTTTATAAGGGGTAATTGGTGTTCTCTAGTTGCAATCTTCCAATAGAGATAATGTTATACCTGGTTTTGATAAATTATGTTGCAAGTTTTGATAAAACAACTTAGCAGTTAAAAAAAATTAATCTGTTGGTGAATTGTCTTTGAAGATATCCTCATACAAAGAGGTACTGTTTGCATTTTGTCCTGTGTATTTCCCTGTGTACTTTTCAATGTAACTTTTTGTTCATAAACATAATAAATTCAGTTAAGATTTTACAGTATAAAGAATGTCAGCTGGTAGACTAACCTGGATTAAGAAGTATCAGGTATTTCAGACAAAGATATTCGTTGACATCAATTTTCAATTCTCTCATTTTTCGTACCATGTCTCTTATCCTATCTTTACAGTCTGATAATCCTAGTTTATCTAAACAATCTATATTTAGTCGCTGACCATTTCCCTAAAATAGAAATAAAAGATCTACAATGAGTCCCATACAGACCATTTCCCTAATATGGAAAATTTTGTAGTGGATTATCCAAACGTTTGTGTATGATGTATTTCATGTACAGTTTAATCCGTCCTTGTTCATCAATTAATAATATAACCTGTTGACAAACCCAGTGCAGCTTCTTTAGAAGTTAACTGTTTGTTTTTCTACCCTGATTTGTATCTTCTCAATGAATTCATGAGATTTGAATAAAGGTAAATTACTGTTGCCTTTAATTCCTTACCTTTTTAACATGATTTTATAAATGTTTTGAAATCAATACCAATTCCATCTCTTTCATTTAGTCACATTTTATACATAGTGTTAACATTATATGAGCTTCAGAAAGCATAAATGTTTGATTGTTACCACAGTACAAATGTTACTCTTTTTAACATTTTAAATGGTAAACTTCACATTAACTAAAATTGTCTCATCCAGATTTAACTATTTCAGAAAGTCTTTTATAATGGTGTAAATCAGTTCACGTCAACATTAAAATCCATATGGAAAAACTAAATATTTTTTTTTGAAAACATGCTTTGAGAATGAACTTACCATTAATACCTCCCCACTCCATGTATCATGAGCAAGTCTATGTACAAAGTCTAATATCAAAATCTCACTCCAACTGTGTTGTAATAGTTTCATTTGGTCTTCAACCTAAAAATATAAACACATTCCATAAACTATGATTTAGCTCAGATCTGAAAATTCAAACTGGCTACTACAGTTTTGTTTATATATTGCTTATATACTGCTAAGGGATCACAAAATTTACAGTTTCTGTTTCTAAAGTCTGTGATTTCAAATTTAAAGTAGACAAACTGCCAACAACACACAAATTTACATTTTTTTGTACATAAACATTACAAACACACAAACTGTCAACAACACACAAATGTTTATAAACACATCAAATTTCCATTTCTGAATGAAAGTTCTGTTCAGCATAAAACATGAAATGAGGACATCTACTTGTTTGTTCATTTTGTTTGCTTCCATGAGATATGCTACATGTAGGTTGTCATTCATTCTATTTCTAATCTTCATGGTTAATCTTTTTCTAAAAATCTTTTTGTTTTGTTAGGAGACAATGCAAGATTTAAATCAAGGAACAGCTATATACATGTAACTAATTTTACTTACAGCTACATGTATGTAGAATAGAGTGAATAGAAAGTGTGTGCAATCATACCAATACATCATTTGTACATGTACAAAATGTGTATGAAAAAAACGCTTGACAAATATTTTGTGTATTCATATTGATATGCAAATCTAAAGGTCCAGATTTTTTTGAATTTTAAATACACTGAACTCCCCCAAAAACTATATTTTTTTTATGGTACATTGTACCTGTCTTCAATCATGACAGTGACAAATGTATTTCTAATTTATACTAAAAAACCAGATGCTCCGCAGGGCGTAGCTTTATACGACCGCAGAGGTTGAACCCTGAACGGTTAGGGCAAGTATGGACACAACATTCAAGCTGGATTCAGCTCTAAATTTGGATTGTGATTAAATAGTTGACACAGCATAGGTTTCTGACACAGAATGAATGTGTTCTAATGAACTTAAAATTTTTGTTTCTCTTAGAGCAATTCACTATGCTGTTGAATATTAATCCTCTCAAAAAAATGTTTGAAGAAATTTTCTTTTTTATTTATGAAATTTCAAATGAGAAAAATTGAACCCAATTTTTTTAATCACATCCCCCTTTCCCTTATTCCAAAACTAATCTCAATTAAAATTTCTAATGGAGTTTGCAACAATAACTACTCATTTAAATACATCATAAAATATTAAGATGTAAAAAAACTGCTTGTTATCACTGAATGGTAAAGATTATTTTAATTTATCAGTTGGTAGTAAAAAGTGAATATACATTGTATATTGTATATAACAAAGATTTAAGTTGATTCTGGACAAAGAAAGATAACTCCAATTAAAAAAAAATCTTGCTATTGCACAATATTTTGCAATTAGATATTTCTTGCTTACTATTCTGGACAAAGAAAGATAACTCTAATTAAAAAAAATTTTGATATTTCACAATATTGTGCAATTAGATATTTCTTGCCATTGCGCAATACTGTGCAATTGAAAAGACTTGCTATTGCACAATACTTAATATAATAATTTTAGATCCTGATTTGGACCAACTTGAAAACTGGGCCCATAATAAAAAATCTAAGTACATTTTTGGATTCAGCATATCAAAGAACTTCAGGATTTCAATTTTTGTTAAAATCAGACTAAGTTTAATTTTGGACCCTTTGGACTTTAGTGTAGACCAATTTGAAAACAGGACCAAAAATGAAGAATCTACATACACAGTTAGATTTGGTATATCAAAGAACCCCATTTATTCAATTTTTGATGAAATCAAACAAAGTTTAATTTTGGACCCCGATTTGGACCAACTTGAAAACTGGGCCAATAATCAAGAATCTAAGTACATTTTTAGATTCAGCATATCAAAGAACCTAACTGATTCATTTTTTGTCAAAATCAAACTAAGTTTAATTTTGGACCCTTTGGACCTTAATGTAGACCAATTTGAAAACGGGACCAAAAGTTAAGAATCTACATACACAGTCATGACAGTTAGATTCAGCATATCAAAGAACCCCAATTATTCAATTTTAATGAAATCAAACAAAAGTTTAATTTTGGACCCTTTGGGCCCCTTATTATGTTGGGACCAAAACTCCCAAAATCAAACCTAACCTTTCTTTTATGGTCATAAACCTTGTGTTTAAATTTCATAGATTTCTATTTACTTATACTAACGTTATGGTGCGAAAACCAAGAAAAATGCTTATTTGGGTCCCTTTTTGGCCCCTAATTCCTAAACTGTTGGGACCTAAACTCCCAAAATCAATACAAACCTTCCTTTTGTAGTCATTAACATTGTGTTTAAATTTCATTGATTTCTATTTACTTAAACTAATGTTATTGTGCGAAAACCAAGAATAATGCTTATTTGGGCCCTTTTTTGGCCCCTAATTCCTAAACTGTTGAGACCAAAACTCCCAAAATCAATCCCAACCGTTCTTTTGTGGTCATAAACCTTGTGTCAAAATTTCATAGATTTCTATTAACTTAAACTAAAGTTATAGTGCGAAAACCAAGAAAATGCTTATTTGGGCCCTTTTTGGCCCCTAATTCCTAAAATGTTGGGACCAAAACTCCCAAAATCAATACCAACCTTCCTTTTGTGGTCATAAACCTTGTGTTAAAATTTCATAGATTTCCATTCACTTTTACTAAAGTTAGAGTGCGAAAACTAAAAGTATTCGGACGCCGGACGACGACGACGACGACGACGACGACGCAGACGTGATAGCAATATACGACGAAAATTTTTTCAAAATTTGCGGTCGTATAACAACCATTTCCATTAAAAAGTCCATAGAGCATTTAAAGTTCTTTAAAAAAAAGAAAAAAAGACATAATATTAGTACTTTTACCCATGTACATTGTGTACAGTTGTACTTAAAAGCTAAATTTACTTGTACATCTTATCTATCACCTAGAGTCTGCATGCACTCTGATGTAGCACACCATTGTGTTTACAAAAAAGTATGTAATTATTTAGTTACTTGTATAACTTAACTTTTTTTTCTACTTATGAATATTATATGTATGTAATTGTAATTTATGACAATGTATTCTTTTCACAGTAAGTAGTCCCTGTACATCATGTGAATGATGGAATTTTCTTACAAGACATGCAAGATGCAAGTGTTGTGACAAATATAGGGTAAAACATATATATATATGCCTGTTTCCTGCTTATTGCCATAAAAATTGGGGGTGGAAAAGTGTGATTTTTCTTTTCTTGATAAAAAATAAAGTTTTCACTGCCTTCCACTGGAAGGAACTTTTATATTCTATCAAGAACAAGAGGCTATCACAACGACAGCAAACCGGATTTATTAACATTTATTTGTGTCCTGGCAATATCACAAGAACCATTACCAATGAATGGTGAAAGTGAAAATCGTCAATATCAAATTTGACCTCCATTTTGTCATCAGTATCAACATATTAAAATTTGAAAAGCTTAGATTGAATGGTTCATGAGTAAATGCAACAACGAAAATGGAAACGCCATTTTACGATCTTTCAAGAACCATAACTCCTGAACGGTAAAAGTCAAAATCATCATTATTGAACTTGGCCTCTATTTTGTCATCAGCAACAACATATTAAAATTTCAAAAGTTTTGGTTGAATGGTTCATGAGAAAATGCACGGACACGACAATAAAAACACCATTTTTCAATCTTTCAAGAACCATAACTCCTGAATGGTAAAAGTCAAAATCGTCATTATTGAACTTGACCTCCATTTTGTCATCAGTAACAGCATATTAAAATTTCGGAAGCTTTAGAAGAATAGTTCATGCATAAATGCACGGACACGACTGGAAACTCCATTTTTCAATCTTTCAAGAACCATAACTCCTGATCGGTAACAGTCAAAATCGTCATTATGTAACTTGACCTCCATTTTGTCATCAGTAACAACATATTAAAATTTAGGAAGCTTTGGTAGAACAGTTCATGCGTAAATGCACGGACACAACTGGAAACTCCATTTTTCAATCTTTCAAGAACCATAACTCCTGAACGGTAAAAGTCAAAATTGCCATTATTGAACTTGACCTTCGTTTAGTTGTCAGTAATAACATATTAAAATTTTAAAAGCTTTGGTTGAACGGTTCATGAGTTAATGCACGGACAACATTTGATTGCCGCCCGGCCGCCCCGCGTACATCCCCAAATCAATAACCGACATTTTTGTCACAAAAATACGGTTAAAAATCACACTTTTTTATTGAGAATAATCTGAAATAATATTATACATCCTATAATTTGCATATCAAATCTTTTTTCAAAATCTAATGTTATGGTTATCATTTACTCCCTTTTTGTCAATTTTAATGCAAATAAATCTGCATAAATCTGATAAAAATGATGTATATGAATGACCTCCTCCTCCCCCCCTCCCAAAAAAAAAAAATTAATTGTGAAAATCAAACAGACATACATTTATTTATTACAGCATATATTATATTTTATTAATTATTTTGGTACATTATCATTTGGTAAAGTTGATCAGCAGTTTTAAACTTGTGTGTACTTAATTACTGGGCTAACTACTACAGTTCTTTAATCCATATTAGCCATCTATCAAATCCACATGACATGGGATTAACAAATAAATAAAATGTTCTATATACATGTGTATCTTCTTCTTCTATGTAAATATATGTTCTTATTACATTCTGAAGTGTCTGCTTACATTTTAACATCAACAGGAAAGTTTGCATCCACAACATTTCATCATGTTTACTGCAATGTCACTTTAATTCTTTTTATTCAAATATATGCACACATTAAAAGAAGTAAGTTGAAGTAATCAGTATGAGACTAGATCTGATTCCTTATGCAAAATGCACCAATTATAGCTGATTATCAACAGTAATATACATTGTATATCTGTTTACAATTTAATGGATACTCTTGCAGTTGTACAACTACATACAAATGTTTAAAGTAATCTAGCTTAAGAATATTAAAGTATAAACCTAAATTGAATCCACCTTCACATGTACATGTACAAAATGTATGCCTGTATGGCCATGATTTAAATGTATACTAACCTTAAGTTCTTTAAAATAAGTAGAAGTCCTGGCCCACTCCACCATTAGAAATAGTAGCTGATCTGACAGTTTACAAATCATCTGCAATAATTTGATTGGCTGACTAAGAATATCTTCAGCACCAAATGCATTATGAAGAAATGATAATAGTTTGTGTTTGATTTCCATTTCATCAGTCATATTTGCTTTCATATTTATAATAGTCTGAGGCACAATTGGTATAACAGGTGGTGCCATCTGGTGATGATATTGATATGATGGCATGGAGTAATGGTTCCTGGGGTCATGCATCATCGAAGGTGGATGGAAGTTCTGGGTCATGGTGTATGGTGATTGTGGGTGTGACGTAATGGGTGATGGCTGGGAGGAGGACACACAGCTGATGTCAGAGTTAGGAGAATCAGGCATGGAAGGTGATGGCATGCCGGACATGTTTGAGCTGTTATATCCCATGCTGTTTGAGACCATCTGTGAAATATGTTGTAACATTGCTGGGTCTGGTTTAATATCCTCATCTGGGCTTGTCATCCCATTCTGTAGTCGTATTTGGCATTGTGCCAGCATCTGTTGCTGTTGTCTAACGGCTTGTTGCTTGAGTGCTCTGTCTCGTTTATACATAGGGCCAAATTTGTTCCTTCCACCTCTCATCCTGTCTGCCCTTACAGCTGAAAAATATTTTCAATTTAATATACAAATTCGTAAAATCACTCAAGGAAGTTAATAATTATATTAAAACATTAAAAACCTATTAAATACTTTTTTTCTTTAGCATTTCATGTACATTTAGGAACAATGAGGAATGTCTTCTAATTTTCTTTCAACATGTCTGAAGTCTGTTTACTTTTGAATACACAACATATATTATAACAAATGTATAAAGGACTTATTTATTAAAAGTGCAAAAGCATTTATTTTTCACATTGTATTAAGGCCAAATAAAAAAGTGTGTGTGGTTGCAGTTACATCTGAAAAAAGTTAGGGTAGGTAGGTAGGTATTTTTTTTATTTTTCATTGAGTCTATGGGAGCAACATTCTGACTTTTACAGTGCTTAATGAAAAATGACAATAAAATCTTTAGGGTAGGCGATTTTTAAGCCAAAATAGTAGGGACGGTAGGGTTACTGGAACCACACATATATTTTTATTTGGCCTAAAGTGATGTAATTATTTCAAAACTTACCTTCTAATTTCATACCAACATTCAAACATTTTTGAAATCTACAAAAAGGACATCTCTTTCTCTGTGCTTTGTCGATTAGACATGATCTATTATCCACACAGGAGTACACCTTTTTATTTTGAACTGTTCGTTTAAAGAAACCTGAAAATGTTAAGTTTATATGTAAATAAATGAACAGCATATAGACAAGTTTGGTTACAATTTTTTTTGTTTTGGAAAATTCCCATTTTAACATTTCTTACTTCATTTTAATATGTGAACAATTTGTACAATAACAGAAAAAAAAGTTGGGATATCAAAGATTTTGCTCAATTAAGGTGGTACCCAACACTTTCGCTAAAATTAATTTGGCTCGTTAAATTTTCATAAAATTTTGTCAAAGTAAATACTTTAACAAAAATATAAAAATTTAAAATTTTTTGAACCAACCGTTTCGCCAGAAAAATTACACTGGTTATATAGCAATTTGACAAACACCAATTTTGATCATTGAGAAGCTTAATATTCCTTTTACAACACAATGTAATTAAAACGTTTAGCTGACTTTACAGAGTTATCTCCCTGAAGTGTTAGCTACCACCTTAAAACTAATTGAGAGATTTAATTCTTGTGTCACATGTGTCATTAGGTGTATATTGATGTTCATTTTTACCTGTACAGTTTATGTCAATTTCATGTACCAAAATATCTATTTCATTCTAACACGTAACTCAGTCAAAGAGAAAGGTGAGTTGTAAGTCTGCAAGTAATATATTTACCTTTACAGCTTTCACATGTGAGTAGACCGTAGTGGTATCCAGAGACCTTGTCACCACAGACTGGACAGAGCTCATCCCATCCAAACTTCAGGTCACCAGAGTACTGCATGTCATTACTAGAGGACGAAGCTAAAAATAACAAAAGTTTATCTCATTATAATAATCAATAACACTCACATTTTTTGTAAAATCATAGATTCAATGGGGGACTGAAATTGGTCATCCAGATGGCAGATGTAGAGGATATGCATACACTTACTACAGTGGATGTGTTAACTGAACGTAAATAAATAAATCAAAACAGCAACTAAACATTACCAGTTCACCCTTTCAACGCTACACACAAAAATTGAAAAATGGCTGCTGCTGCATTTTTTTGTGTTCATTCTTTAGAACAGTATTTTCCTTTTCAGACTGCTGTATCTTTTTTATTATATGAGATACATGTACAGAGAAAGTTATTGCATAAAAAATGCTCAGGAGAGCATTGGCTGTAATGTTGGGCAATTATTTTAATGAAATTTTTATCAGGTTACTTGCATTTTCAGGTAATTAACAGGTAAAAGGTGTAATTACATTTGTGTTGAATTTTGAATAAAAACTACTTTTAGTCTTCATTTATTTTGTTGTTTTATCTGCCATGTAATAAAGAAGGACACCAGTTGACCGATTCAGTAGCGTATTGCACCATACACAACGTATTATGTAATCGTTGCACAAATAAATAGCTCCGTCCGAAAAAATTTCAGTCAACCTCCGTTTTCCCCCCTTTTTCTACGTCTCGTAATGATCGATCAAATCATATTTTCCACACGAATTAAATGTAATAAACACATTGAGATAACAAGAAACTTTTTAACGAATCCTCGTTGTTAGTTTCGCCATAGAAATGCTGAAATTTTCCATATTTACAGCTTCGTTTCCGATTTCCGCCATTTGCATTTGTCAAAAACTGGGGCTGCTTCATTTGTTCTAGGTTGGGCTATGCCCGCTTCGCCCTATCACGTGACCTGGTTAAATATGGCTGAAAATAAAATGAGTGGAACCGGCTAATATAAAGATGGCGACAGGAGTTCAAATTTATACTGTTTTTCTCTCTAAGCTAGGGAATATAAAAAATTAACCTGTTAACAATATAAATATAAAATGCATTTTTTATTCTTAGGCCTTATTCATCATAAAAACGTTTCTCAGACATAAATTTTGTAAACTTGAAAATAAAATATAGCAAGGCAATTTATTATCGGCAAAGTTGACCAATGCAGTATCATATAATTAAGTCTGATTAAAAAAAAATTAAATCTTCACCTTTCAAATTCCGACAATTAATCTAAAGTTACGCTTCCCGCCATACTTTTATGACCGGCTGATTGCTTGCCGGTGAGTGAAGACCGGCGATGGCCGTGTATGCCTATGTGCGCCGGCGGCTGATTTTACAGCAAAGGAAGTGACTGTGCCTATAGCGGAAATGTTGACCGGGCTAACCCGGGTTAAGCCGATGTGGCAAATGAAGTACTACCTATTTGTTTTTATTTTCCTTCTATTTTCCTTCTACTGCATGCTTTTACTATAAAAATTGCCGGGATTTCAAGCGCAAATGAGACCTTGTATATCCTAGATTCAAACGAGGAAAAATTAGAGAGAACCCGAATGAAAACCGAATGGGTTAAGAGTCCTGCGGCATATGCCGCAAATAGCAGTGGCGAACGACGTACGTCATTGCGGCATATGCCATGTATAGTGTTGAAAGGGTTAAAATAATAAATCTGTATGGGCTTCCTATATGTGAAAGCTCCCATAACATCAGCATATATAAGACAATCTCCAAATTACCATTTCCATACCTGCCAACTTTTCAAAATGCCAATGGGGGTTTTACATGCAGAATGGCTCTCAGTCCCAGAAAACCTTCAAGGGGGCCTTCGAATACATTTTAATATTGTTTCTTGGCTTCTTCATACTTTAACAAGCCTATAGCCATTGTTAGATTAATTGTTTTGTTTGAAACTTTGGAGAAAATTGCACTTTCAAAATTTCCATTTGGGAGCCTCCAAGGGGGAAATCCCCCGCAAATAGTGACAGTTGGCAGGTATGCATTTCAAACCTTTGACTTTGTATGGAAATAAGTCACTTAAAATGTTGATACATGCAATAAGGAAAACATTTATATATATAAAAAAGAAGATGTGGTATGATTGCCAATGAGACAACTATCCACAAAAGACCAAAATGACACAGACATTAACAACTATAGGTCACCGTACGGCCTTCAACAATGAGTTTTCCATTGGAGAACAGGAATAACAGACCATGAGATGTGCAAAATGTCCATTCAATGGACTACTGAAAACCATAATGAACAAAGATTTAGTGGTAGAATTTATCTGTACTTTTATTTTTAACATGTTTAAAATTCAGCTTGATGCAGAAACAGTGAAAGAACAATATTTTCCGTACTGGCTTACAGTGTGATATGAAAAGAATTTTGTTTAAACCAACAGAAAATACTTAATTGAAAACTTGTTGAAAGTTTAAATATTTATTTTATCGGGGTTATTGTACTCTCGAACAACCAACACAGGGCACGACCTCTGAACTACTTTGTGTAAACAGCACATTGGGGTTTCACGGAGAGGTTATCTATGATAAACGCAACTGTAAAAGCAATTCTGTATCGTTTCTACTAACTTTTCAAATTAACTGGCTCCTCTGTTTCGTCCATTTTGATGAAATATTGAGTTTTTCATTTCATCAAAATAATGACAGCATCCATTTTAGTGCATAATTAGGGCACCTTCAATTTTAGAGTTGCACTCAAGGGAAATAATTCAAAATTGTATACCAATAAAATGCCAACATTTCAATAGACCTGTTTTTAAAAGAAATACTTTAAATAAAAAGAATGATACATAAGATTTATTTAAAGGTTGGTTTAAAAATATATCTAATCGGAATAGTGATCAATTTCAGAGTTAAAGGGCTATATTTAACCTACAATCAAAACAAATAAAATAACCAAGAGACCGTCAATGAAACAAACTGTAAACGAGATTCATTTCAGACTGTTAAAAAAGTCAAAATTTGTTCTAATACACAGAAGATAAGCCAATTCAACAGATCAAATGATGTCATAAACTATGAACGACAAATTATACAATTCTTTTAAAAAACACTAATCATGAGTAAAAAATATCAAAGATTCTACATAAATATTCATTAAAAGCTAAATATCAACGAATTCCAGAAATTTATCCCCAAACAACATGACCAATATTATTATTCTTTTAGAAATTTTCTGTGTTTGAATATTTTGAATGTTCATGTCATCTATTCAAATTTTATTTATTATGTTTTTTAACTATATTTTCTTATACGAAATGTTTTCAAAAATAACTTCAATAAAAAAAAAATCATAAAAAAAAATGAAATCTGCATATGTGTCATGCTGATTCCGAAATAAATTTCAATCAGCTGATTCAACCCTTAGCGGACCTCGCGGAAAACCGCATGTTAAACTTATCTATGCCGGCGAACATTTGGACGCTGATAAAACCGTTTTAAAACCAATAAAATTGAATGACAACTCATGAAACAGCAAAATGTTTATACCAAAACTATTATTTAATAGAAATAAACAATATTTGAACTAAAAATTAAAACATATAAGGATGCCGCAATTATTTGTATTCCTGCTTACCTTCAACGTCGAGAGGCCCGTTAGTAGAGCCAGATTCAACACCATTTTCTCCATTCGATAAGGAATTTTGAGCCGAAATATCTAAATCAAGTCTTTCCGTATGTTGAATCATTTTTAGTAACGTTCATTAAATTTTAATTAGTTATTAAGACATCCAAATATTGGGAAAGAAAAACCAATCCATCTGTAAACTGTAATCCGACCTGAGGTTTTAGTACTGAACAAATAGATCTAGACACCAACGCGCATGCTCAGTCCAGAAAGTAGGACACATTTGGACAGTGAGAGTAAACAACTTAGTCAGTAAACCGAAAATAATAAATTTTGTCGCATTTAAGCATTTTATATCAAGAAATATACATATATTTTGATAAGATGTTTTAATTTTGACATGAACAATGGAAGGTAAATTATTGAAGTGCTTATGTTTATGGATATTCAATTAAAAGGTGTAACAAGGTACGAGAAGGTACTTAACCGTTACGATAGATTGCAATATTGATCTTTATTGACAACTATAACTGCAAATTTATCTGCAGGTACAATTATAACATAATAATCTAGTCACCGAAGAAGAAAAAAAAAACACGGTAACTAATTCTATACATACTTTTAATTTACAGGGAAAATCTTGGTATTAGAAGTTAACTAAATTTTTTTATTTAACTTTTGAAATGATCGGAGATGCAAAGCAAAAAAGGCTGTTGCTGCTGCTAGCAAAACAAAACAAAAAGCTTAAAAAAACCCAACCTAAAAACATTTCAATCAGTGTCCCCAGCGTCTGCACAGTGAAGTGCCTACTTCATGGTTAAGAAATATTACAAGTGGCTCTTGAGGAACGAATATGCAAAAGTCAGCAAAAACAAGAAATAATATTCCAAAAAGATCTGGAATATCCGAAGTTTTAAAATGAAGGTAATTCAAAGCTTTATAGAAAAAAAAAACCTGAGGTATTATGGGTCATGTCGGTTACTACGCAATCATCATTCAAACGTTAAATTGCACTTTACATGGAGCTGAAACTTTTGCCATTCCACTTTACCATTGCATCATGGATTAAAGTGAACTATTGACACTATATAAAAGTTGCATTATTTATCGCAATGAAGGTGTCTGAAGTTCATCAAAGTCTACCACCTATTACTACAAACATTTGCTTAACTGTCAGAAAACATAAGGAAGTCAATAGAATACTGAGAGGACACGTAAAACAATAACAAAAATCTACGCTTTGGTATTAGCATTGTTACAATGTTTACAAACAACTGTTGATCCTAGATAATTTTCATTTTTCTTTCTAAAATTAAACTGGTAATATTGAACAGCTTCGTTACTTTTTGGTAACTATAATAAATAAGGTTTTAACTCTCACGGACAAAGCTAGCTCTAGAAAAATGTATGATGTTTCAGTTATGTCCCGTACTATCAACTATAGATGTATTGGTTATAGTTTAAACTATAACTAAACTGCAATGAGCTATCCCGGAGAACATTTATGAGAACGTGGATGGATAAAATTGAGAATGGAAATGGGGAATGTGCCAAAGAGACAACAACCCGACCATAGAAAAAAACAACAGCAGAAGGTCACCAACAGGTCTTCAATGTAGCGAAAAATTCCCGCACCCGGAGGCGTCCTTCAGCTGGCCCCTAAACAAATATATACTAGTTCAGTGATAATGAACGCCATACTATGCATGCAGGGTCCTTTATAACTTTATTTCTTACATATTTATACCATTTTCTCTATTCTTTATATATCATCCCCGTTATTCCTATTGTTTGCCTATTTTTCCTGTCCTTTTTAAAACAGGATCATGTTTTTACTATTCTGTATGCAAATAAATATTTGAATTAAAAAAAAAATTCAAAATACAGAATAAGTAAGAATTGAAAGCGATTCCAATGCAACAAATCTGAAATGATTGACTTTATTTATAAACGCTACAAATCATGCACCTCGATCAATATTAAAGAGTCAACAGTTACAACACATTACCATTCACACTTCCGAAAATAAAAACAATAAATGTACAAAATTTGATGCAATGAAATCTGTAGTTTAATGAAAAAAAAAATTTCCTACTTAATTTTTAGATATTCAACGAAAAAGTAAAATTTTGCCATGTTCAGATAAAAGATACATTGTTTTGTAAATGTTGTTTGTTAATGTGTCAATGACGTAGACGTAGTTTTCAACAATTTCTTTTAGTCATAATCAGATCAACAGAAAAGTCACTAGCCTATAGTAGGTAAAACATAACTTGACTTTAGTGAAAATTATAATATTAATAAAGATTTTTTTGCAAAAAATCTATGTTGACCTTAACCAGAATATTTCAGTCGTTATACTCCGACGATCTACGATTATTACTTTAACTCCCTAAAAGTAAAGATCTGGGAGGGGCTGAATTATTCGGATTATACAACCCCATGCAGCGAAAATCACAAACTGACAAGACGAAGGAGGATAACACTGTAGACGTGTTACAAGTTAAAGGTCGGTTATACGTAGGATAGGAAAAGTGACTTCATCGTTGATTATCGATGAGGAAGAATTTATAACAAACAAACCACGCAAAAAAGGAAAGAAGGACAAACAAATAATCACGAAAATAAGTGTAATGCAAAAAACGAAAAAAGCCTAAAATTGAATTTTTTGAACCTTTTTTTATTATACTTGATTCGTTTGATATCGCATGTTTTCAAAGAATTTTTATTTTTGTTAGCGTTCCGGATGTCGATCTCTTGTTCTACAACCAAGTAAAGTATTTTCTTTTATACGTTGTTACTCTGAATTTTTTTGTGGAATATGACAGTTGTTTTCCATAAGTTTGATGTGTTTGAACTTGTGATTTTGCTATTTAATAACTAAGGACCCTTTTTGAATTTTACTTGGAGTTCGGTATTTTTGCTATATAGTATTTTTTATAGTATATATAAATGAGCCTTGTCGGGAATTGTGACATCATAATAATATCACAGATTTGAAACCGGGAAATAATCGAGCGATGATTCACCATGGGGGAATGATTGCATCCTCTTTGAATGTTAATTAGGTTAATTATTTATAATTCATTGTTATTTGTTGGTCGAAAGAGATCCCCAACAAAGATGAGAAGTGACAAGAAAATATTTTAAAGACCGTCTTCTTTTAAATTTGTGTTTCTAAAGAAGGCAAATTATAACTAAATCCCACCCCTTGTAATGCTATCTATTTTCCTCTCACTTCTCAATATAAAGCCGTGAAAATGGTGTAAAAAAGCCAACAATTTGATCAAATCTATTCTTTTCTGAACCATCGATCCTCAACATAGGTTAAAAAACAAAATTATATTTAATAAGGGTGACAAAAATGTGATAATGATCACTATGTCTTCTCACGCGAACAGACAGATTTTCCTGTAGTTATGACTCATTTGGTATCGTTCATTTTATATATTAGGCCTTAAAATACGTGTTTAACCTAATCTTATATCAGCCGTAATTGTTTGTCCATACCCCATTTCCTAAATAAAGTAAGTCCCTTTAAATTATTGTTAAATTAAAATGTCACTAATATAACTAGAACTTTTGCATTACTTAGACTTATCTTATAATTTGCGCTTCTAATTATGAATAACACGGCGGGTGCCACATTTAGAACTGGATCTGGTCACCCTTTCAAAGCCCTTGTTATATATCCCCGATTTTTGTTTGGTTCGTGTTGCTCAGTCTTGAGTTTTCAGTGTTCTGTTTTGAAGACGATTGTTGGTCTTTTGGTCGTTTTTTTAACATGACACTCAGATCATTTTAAATTTGCACTCTTTAAATGATCAGCATGTTTCATCCATATACTTGAAATTAAATATATGAAAATTGAGATTTTTATAACAATTTTTACGACTAGTTATTCCCCTTTGTTCACTTACAATTGAATGTTAATAATATCTTTGTATTTGTAAGATTGTAAAAACGGAAAATATTCATGAATTAAAGAAGGAAATACGAGCGTACGAAGCTTTCATCTATAAGACGAACTTTCCACAGAGTCTGCATCTATGTTGTTAAATAAAAGAATTAGAATCTTAGATTTTTTTTTCATAAAATATAATTTTGTCTTTTAAAAGATGTCAAAAACAAGCAAAACAGACTTCTTTCTATTATTTTTTTCTGTGCACACGTGGTTTGATTTAATTACATGGAATCCATTAAACAATAAGATTTATTATCTGATATTATTCCTATTTCGAACTTCTTAACCCTTGTTATCGTTTTTCTGGAGAAGCTGCATCAGCTGTTAAAATTAAATCATTATTCTTTTCAAACATAAAAAGAATGCACCGTTGTAAAATTAAATTATGCATCATTGTTAAAGAACACAAATCAGGATATTCAGATTTTGAAAATATAACCAAAAGATAACATCATCAGATCATCATTTATCAATTCAAACATGAATGGGACCAATGAAAAGAATTAGGATAATGGTTTGTGGTCTTTCTTTCATTTCAATGGTGACGTCATTTGATAAAAAGATAACCATACTGTATTATTATTTAATATGAATCTGTATAGAATTTTCCTTCATTAAAACCTGTCTCAGGCGAACATTTTACTCTGAATTAAAGAATTGTATAAACACAAGCGAGTTTTAGAGGCAACTGTAGTTTACCGCTATTCAAATGTTAAAATATGCATATAAATTATGGTTAAAACAAAAACTAACGGGAATCTTTATCACACATTAAGAAGTGAGACCGGTTTCATCGACAGGATACGCGTATATAAATGCATATATCGCTTGTCATATGAATCAACACTGAGTAAAAAACTTCGAAATAATCGGTAAATTTACAGATCAGCCGACTATTCTGGTATCTAAAAATCCAAGACTGCGAGATAGTGTCGTTAATGAGTGAGACAAATATTATTGATCAAACGAGTCACGATGATAGTAACTAAAATCATTGGCGATTTAAGTCGTTTTCCCTCAGAACTCTGAAGGAGCTGTACGAGATGGCATGTTACTGCTGAGAAATAAAAAGTTGAAATCATCACGTTTGTCAAAATTAAATTTATCCATCTGTGTCATAGAACATATGAAAATACAAACACAAGATCCATTTAAACCGAACGTGTACAATAAATTTTTTTTTTTAATATTTTTTGAAAAAAACATATGATTCGTATTTTTTTCAGATGAGATTTGTTTACTTTTCTTTTCAAAGCTATATTACCTAATTCATATCCTTGACACATATGCAGCTGGTATATCTACGTATTACATCTATTTTATATTTATAAAAAGAGGCTTAAATTGAAAATGTCGTATCCCGCAGATATTTGTAAATCGAACAAAAATATTAGTTACATTTAAAACAGAATTAGGTATAGATTCCGTCCTTGAACTTCGTAAAGTCTGATATACAAGTTATGATATTATGATATATGTACAACAAAACGATCAACCGAAATGGCAAACAGCGACCCTTTTCTATAAATCTTTATAATGTCGGAAGGCGAATACGGAAGATGAAAAAAGTCCGCAGCATAAGGTTGTAAAATAAAGTTATATCCAAACAGACTTTACGTATATATAAAGATATAAAAGTAAAATAACAAAAATACCTAATTCACAGGAAAATTCAAAACGCAAAGCCTCTTGCCTAAAGGCAAAATCAAAAGCTCAAACACATCAAACGAATGGAAAGCAACTGTCATATTCCTGACTTAGAACATGTATCATATGGTATAATCAACGATATCAATATAATTTTCTTTGCTGCAGTAGTACATAAAAAAAATGGCAACGTCAATACAGTCAACATCACGTCACTAATATATTTTAAAAAATAATAATGTACAGGGAAATGGCAGTTGTTATCTTATAGTTTGTTTATGTGTGCGTTGCATTGTCGTTTGTTTTTTGTTGCACTACAGTGTTTGTGTTATTACATTGTTTACCTCTAAAAGTTGACGTGTTTCCCTCAGTTTTAGTTTGTAACCCAGATTTGTTTTCTCCTAATCGATTTATGACTTTCTAACAGCGGTATACTACTGTTGCCTTTATTGGACATATCTTTATAAATTTGAAATACAGCTGACTGATACATGACATGTACATATACATATTGTACTCCCACTCTGTTGATTTTGATTAAATCTTTTGATAAAAATAACGCTTTCATTTTTTCCTAGTTAAACGTAATCCGCACCGACAGACTTCTAATAATATTTTTTATCAGATATAAATTCAAGAAAAGGGTTTGCAATAATTATTATGGGGTCAGGTTTCGTATTGTTCCGTATTTATTTAAATTTATCATTTCGAAAAATCAAGAAACAAAATGACAAATACGATTGTCATTTTAAAAAATTCTATTTTTGACATTAAAATTATCTTAAACAAAGTGTGTGGTCTGCTTTGGGTGCAATACTTTTTTTTCTAAATTCCATATTACTTTGATATCATTTTAACATTTTCTATGTAAAAAGATAAAACAAGCCCCATATATTCTTTTGAATACAGTTTACTTTAATATTTGATATCCACTTGAAATTACACAAAAGCCATACTCTTTTTGTAAATTGAAAGGAATGAATCGGTGTTATGTTGTGATCACTGGGACACTAGCATTCAATCTTTCAATTAATAAGCAACACTGAGGCTGTTAAATATTAAACATACATGCTGTCCAATAATTTTTCTAATGTTCGTGTATATCATCTACTAACATAAATGTTTTCCTTCTTGTGAAACTGATACAAAATTAAAAAAAAACTATATAATACCAAGTTTAAACGATCATTTTTAATATGGGGAAGCGCCTGTGTACCAAGTCAGAAATATCACAGTTGCAGGTGCGGATCAATCCTTTTTAAAAATGGGTTCCAACCAATGTCCCATTTCAAAAGCATTGATCGAAAAAAAAAGGTGTGGTTGAAACCCTGGATCTCTTTTGACCCGCCATCGAGTTTTTTTTTACATTGGTGTGACGTGTTTGAGTTTTTGATTTTGTCGATTGTTAATGTACTGTCCGGTATGAATTTTCCTTGGAGTTCGGTATTTTTGTGTTTTGTTATCTTACTTTTGAATAACATAAGTCAAAAATTCTAATATCATTTTTGTTTGTTGAAAGGGTATAAGTCTTGACTTCTATTGTTTTTGTGTAAATATATACAATGACCATTGCAAAATTTAATGATAATAATCAAAATGAGACTGGGAATTGTGTAGAAATCAAAATGTAAATTTGATTGTTTCTAGACAAATACACAACTGTGTATGAGTAAGTATGATTTGAAAATAATAAGTAGTATTTCAATGTCTTTTAAACCTTTATATTCTTTATAACGAAAGAAGGATACACATAAATGTATATTATGGTATTTTGAGGGAGTAAAGTCTTATAAAGATTTTTAATTTGTTTTTAACTCTACATTTGTTTTCAACCACAAAAAGCTCGAGACTATATAATTTAATTTAAAGAATACATAAAATTGAATTATATTTGATGTTTTGGACTTAAGAATTTTTTGTTCAGAATTTCCTGACTTTGTAGTGAGTTAAAGTGTAGTTGGAATAGAGGATTTTAAGTACAAGTGGTAACACTTGAACACACGATATAGTCACCCTTTTGAACTGTTGCTGGTGGTCTCTCTCTGATGTTTTTACAAACCTTTTGGCGAAAAAATTGATAATACTTAAACCACGCCTACTTCACTTTTATGTGTGCCAAAGAGTAGAAAAGAAGAGCAATTGAAAATGTATTTTGTAAAGAGCAAAAGGGATACCCTATATTACACACTGATAATTGATATATCAATACAAAACACTTTCTTTATTCTCTTTAAAACTATTTTTACAAATATAGGTCACAGACCTTACAATTTCGATGACAACATTATTATAAGTAATTAAAACTTAAAAGGAAGTACGGCTTGTTATTTTGAATCTTGAATACTGGTTATATCTTACAAAATAATAAATATGGATGAAAAAGTAAATATTGATTTAATCCATTACACCCGTTACTTTACTTCGTAAAAAGCATTTTAAAAACACAAGTTTTTCTTTACACAGAAAATCACATATTGAAAAAGTGTATTGACTAATTTTTTTTTAATATTAAACCAATAACCTGAATACTTAAACATGGACACCATGTCATCAAGTATACATATACATGTCAGTAAATGTATTTATTTGGTTGAAATAGTATTTACTGATATTCAACAGTAAAAGTATGTACATTAAAAAAGAATTTTTCACTAACATAAAGCCGGAAAACTTGAAACTGGTATAAATTAAAGACTACATATGTGTCGAATTGACTTTAAATTTTACATGTGTTTTAACTTTTGATTTTGCCATTTGATTAGGGACTTTCCGTTTTGAATTTCTTTCGGAGTTCAGATTATTGTGACTTACTTTTTAAAAGCTTTGTAGGAGGTTGTATACATTTTGCCCGGATACTAATTGTTTTCATGACTTTCAAGACTTTCATTTTCTTAAATCTCTTGTTTTTATCATTATTTGAAAAACAATAACATCTAAGATGTCAACAGTATCAGAATGAAGATCTCTTCAAACTTTTGTTTCCCTTTCGTATATTGGGTTACTAGTTTTCGTCGCCTGTAGTGTATGTTATAGCTGACACAAAGCAGGCGCACTTGATGGTCTATTAATCAACATAATTAATCAGCAGATTGTTATCAAGACATCATGTCAATAGAATGTAATTTTAAAGATAAAAACTAATTTTTAACTGATGTTTTTATCTTTCTAAAGTCTACTTTAAGAAAGGTTTCTAATTATAGTTTTAAAATTTTTATATATAAAATCTAAAATCTGATAGGGTTCAATATATTTGTAATTTTAATATAGGGAAGAAGATCAGAATAAAAAAAAACAGTTATTATAATGATAAAATCAACCCTAAAATAACAGTTATTTATATACATGGAATAGGGAAAGGGAGAGAAATATAATGTATTGATATCAAACAGTATTCTATATATTTCCTTCTTAAAAATTGAGTGTAAACAAAGGTTTAACCTCTCCTTTGTTCATCATTTTTATATATGTTTTATAATTGCATAAATCTTAATTGAGAATACGGGGTTTGGTGTATCATAATAATTAAACCGTTTCATATAAAGATATATAACGTCGTGACTCCATGAATTGGGATACAAAGAATTTCTATTACTTCATTTTACAATCATTTTTGAAAATCGCAGATTACAACCCAGTTTTTTCCTATGTATAATTTGGCTTTGCTCTGACTTTGTGTTTGGAAAACCAGCATTTGACTGGTCGTATTAAGAGGAGGAAGATCTGTGGCAGATGGTTTTGAGTTATCAGATGTCTAATTGTTAACTGTACAAGATAAAGTCTTCATACATAAAAATTGGTATAATTGTCATATCAAATAACGTTAAATATGTTGATTTGCGAGTATAAGATTGAAAAAATGGGCAATCCGGGGGAAATATATATTCGCTCTCGTTTTTATCTTTGAGGAATATGCTGTTGTTAAAGAATAACAAACTTACCCCAAGATTTGCAAAGGACTTTTTTGAGGACTTTCAAAGTCTGATGACAAAATTTGAACACGAAAATTGCATGAAAATATATTGGATATCAAACATTGAATAAAGAGTTACACTGACAGGAAAAAAGGCAACAGTAGTATAACGCTGTTCAAAAGTTATAACTTGATAGAGAGAAAACAAATTCGGGTTACAAACTAAAACTGAGGACAACACATCAACAATAAGAGGACAACAGCGAACATATGAACTATCAACTAAAAGGCTGTGTACGGCTTTCAACACTGCACAAAATGCACGCAGTATAGTTAACTTTAAAGGCTTCCGGCAATACTAATGATTTGATATATCAACAATTTTTTTATTTTTTGTATGTCGAACTTTAATATAAAAGAAATCTGCTAAAATCAGACAAGAGTTATTGATGGGCAGCTATTTAAAAATTGATAAGCATTGACGTAGAAGATAGAATAGATATTGGGTCGGTCAATAATTTTTTAAAGAAAATGTTAGCGTCTTATGTGTCATATTGTCATATTGTCAAGCTGTTGGCATGCTACTTTTTTCAGTTTAAATTATAATTTTTATCTAAACTTGTCTTCTGATTTAAGAAATGATTTGCATTGTTGCATTATTTACCCAATAAAATAATATTTACTATTTAGATAGTAGCCTACTGTTAGCAGATCAATAAACACAAGGCTGCATATGGACAATGTAAGTCGGTCAACACACATATGGTTGGGAACATATTATTTTTGGTTTTCGATTCATCAAAATAATTTTGAACATAATGATAAATCATTTACCTTTTCGATTCGAGTCTTTTGTAGACGAAGACGAAATGCGCGTCTGGCGTACATAATTATATCTTATTAGGTTATCTACAGTTAAATATGATATGAATTCTGAACGGACTGTTTTGAAAGACAAAAGTTGAAGATTGGTTGAGAATTTTCGAATCGTATTATGAATTAACTGTAACTTGATACCTATTACAGCTTGGACATTCGCTCACAGTAAACAAAGTTAAAAAATGTTCGTTCTGTTGTAGGTAGTGACAAAAGATTGAAAAAACCTATTTCATATATTGTTTTCAATTTTAGTTTCATAAATAAAGCGTTACTAATATATGCCCAATGTTAAGCTAAGGTTTAACAGGTTTTTTTTTCTATCAATACATGGCCAAAACTTTTAACAAATATTTTCATTCTAGTTCACTGGTTTTAATATATCTATCTGATAGGTGTCTTTTGAGTAATCAATTCTGCGTTGATGAAAAGCGTTTCACTGTGTCATTCGATACAAGTGAGTAAACGAACAGTTATTTGATATCTTAAGCTCATAGAACGCCTTTCATTCAAGACCCGACTAGACTATTCAATCGAACTTCAATAATGTCATTTCCATGTTGAAATATGCTTTCATTATTTTTGTATACATGTATCATATAACAAAGCAGCGAGTATATATCATTGTTTTGTTAGCATGTGTTATTATGGTACTTTCTGTTCTTTACTGATAAAGAAGAATAATGTCCACATTTTAATTGGATTAAAAATTGTAAGTTAAAGTGTCATTTCGCAGCAACATGCTTTTTAGCATAAAACATTGCTATTTAGCGAGTAGTTAATTTCTGTTAAATTTACAATGGTACCAGAGGAATACAAACAAAAGATAATAATGCAATTTACCTGTAATCGAATGTCTAAAAACTTCGGTACAAATTGTGAAACAAGTAAGTCTACTGAAAATGGAGTAAATGGTGGTCGTAATTCTGATTAATTTAACCGGAACCTTTGCTACTAAAAGTAAATTTTGTCCAATTATAACAAACTTTGAAACCATTTATCGGTGATTGCTCGTAATTGTGATATACAATCTGTTTCAGATAAATAAATACGTGTTTTCGTAGTTGTACTTTTATTTTTTTAAGTGAAAATAGACATTAAGAACTCCTTTAACTTTCTTTTAAATTGCAATAAGACAAACTAGGTATAAATTGAATTAATGAAAGACTTTTGACGCTTTTTCTATTACGATTTAGAAGTTGATAACCTGAAAATTGACACTCGGATAAGATAGGCAAATGATTCTTTATTAGATTGTAAATGAACGTCGGGTATGTCTATTCGCTGTCAGTTAAACCCTAGATAATATATGCAAATTTGTGAATATTTATTGCATGTTCAATCATAGTGACGTAGAGCTTTGTCATTTGTGATGATATTAGTAATGAGAATTTAATATCGTTCCGCACTTTCATAATTTTATGATTTTTTTGTAAATTGTATGGAATTAATTATGATGTATGAAATCAGTTCCATCAACTATGATTTGATTAACGATGTGGTATTGTCATTATTAAGAGCAATCTATCCTATCAGAAGTCAAATTTCAAACAATATAAAAGTTTATTTTTTTTCAAATTAACTTTGTAATTGGACAAGGGAAGGTGCAAGATACATTAGCATATTGAAATGTTAAACAAGAACAATTTATGGAAGTTGTTTGTTAGAGTTGAATCCCCAATAATTATTAAGAGTATAGTTTTTAATTGGAAACGATATAAGCACACATTTCCCTTCTTACCAAAGCATGGAGGTTGCCTCACTCCGATTTCGCACGTTTTGTTTTGATCTTTTTCCAAGACACTTTTGTATGTTTTTTTTTCTACTGATGACTCTTATAAAAACGAAACACGCGTTTGGCGTTGTAAAATGTAAGGCTAAATGACTTTAACTATAGATTACAAACTCATTCAGTGAAAAATATTTTGTGGTGCTTCCTCCAAGTATACTGATTTCTAAAAGATTTTTCAGATGGTGTGCCTTAATACCAAATATCAATAACTTAAGGCATAATATTAAAAGAAAAAAAAAACTTTATGGTCTGGAAATCTTAATGTCAATTAAAAATCAAAAAGGTTATTTACAATTTCAATTTCAGTCGTTCTACCTCAAAACTGTTGGAGCATTATTTGTGTCAGAGCTTATCAATGCTGTTAATAAAGTTCATATGGTAAAATGAGGACGTAAACAAACAAGATTGAAAAGCTGATCTGGCCTAGAGAACCGGATAAGTCAAATAAAAGACTTAACGACTTAGATATTCGAAGACGTATCATTAGGTAGTAGGATCTTTATTATAACTTGCAATTTAAAGGAAAATCCTTTCACATTAAACACATAAAATGAAATGGAACTGTTAACGTTTCTAATTAAAGCGTTTCTTCGTTGATTTGAGTTGAAAATTGTATGTATGAAAACCAAAGCGTAATAATCTGAGAAATTAAATCATGTTCTTGTTAAAATTGTGATCAAATTCCACTTAATAGTTTATTGAAATTAAAAAGTTATTATTTTAGAACGGCAAAACCTTATAGTGCCATCAATCATTGAATGTATTCTATCCAAGCGATATCTTTATGGTGAATACAGCCCATCTATGTTTGAAGCGCGGATTTAAATGACAATTTTAGTATAACGTAATGAAATAAATCTGTCACTGGCGTTATATAATATGACAGATACCAGTTACTAAAGAACTTTGATCATTGGAATAAAACTTCAACTAAAAGGCAATCATATTTAACAAAACATCTCAATTTTTAGTTATTGAAATGATATTGATTTTTGTTTCATGGTTTTGCAGAATTTTAGAAGTTCGAACATATAAATCAAGCAATTATCATCCTACAATTTGTTGAACGACCATTAAATATTAGAACACCAACAGGCAGAATTATTATCAGATAATTCGTACAAACAGATAAATATGCTTTTTTGCAAACAATTATATTTTCTGGATAAATATGGTAACATAATTTTTTTATAATTAATGATGTAATACAGCTGTAAATAAACGACTGCTATTGACATATCATTACATAACAATATAATGATTGAACATAGAATTAGAATTGACATTGCAGTGCTTTTAAGTAATATAAGTCAGAACAAAAATATAAAATATATATATATTTTAAAGTGTACATCTGTATATTTAGCATTTCATTTCAACACTTATTCTTCACTATTTTATTATCATGTCTTGAAAACAGATAAAAATTTGTTTTCTGACTATGATGTATATATAGCATTGGTATAATTAACCAAATATTTAAATGGAATATACAACAAGCCATAACACAAATGTAATGTATCATGCTCTCCAAATACTTTAATATTCAAAGGAATTAATTTTGGGTTTCAATGTGTTGAACTTTGTTTTTGCTGGAAACGATCAACATGTTTGTTCAAAGGAGTAAAAGCTTCCAAAAAGAAGAATCAAATTAATGTTACATATTTTTTTATTCCTTAATTTTTCTTAGGTTTAAAAAACACCATTAGTTCTTAGATTTCCTGAGATTGACCAAGAATGTAAGTGATACGAATACGATAATTCACTAGTGGCAAATTCGCTGTATGTGTGCACTGGCTGTGAATGCACTGTCTTGACTATAAATTATCATAAACATTCTAACATTCTTTCTTAAAAAAAAATCTTAGAGAAGTATTTGCGAAACATAGATTCCAAATTTTTAGACAAAACTGTCATTAAAAGGATTTTGTTGATATGTTAAGCGATTGTAATTAGATCGCTACCTATCCATTTTCCATGACTATCGCTACTTGTAACTCTAATTATTCATGAAAAAGTTAAATCTTATGATAGTATAATAGGAAGTGTTTTTTATGCACGCAAAATTGTATGCTTAATAACTCAGTTGTAAAAGAAATCGAAAATATATTTTTAATTTTTATCAATTCTGAAAATTAATTTTTGTCGTATTATTGTTTTCGCCTCTAAACTTGACCAACGCAAGGTTAACTTATACATGTTTACTCTATCATCTTTATTATTATAATCCCTTTATTAAAAACAAGCGGAAGTAATTAACTGTTAGTTATCACATTGGAAATTATCATGCACTTTTGATAAGTCTCGCCGTATGAGACAGAAAGGGAAAGGTCAAAATAATTGAAAAGTAATTATCTGTAATTAATATGTTTTGGAAGTTGTTTATTAGTACTCTGAATGTTTGACAAATAAAGGTAACAGTAGTATACCGCTGTTCGAAATTCATAAATCGATTGAGAACAGATCCGGGTTTCAAATTAAAACTGAGGGAAACACATCAAATATAAGAGGAGAACTACGACACAACAGAAAGACAATACTAAAATGTAACACACACAGAAACGAACTATAATGTAACAATAGCCATTTTCCTGACTTGGTACAGGACACTTTAAGAAAATAATGGTTGGTTGAACCTGGTTTTGAGAAACGTTTTCAAATCCTGGTATCTATGATGAGTTTATTTTAAGACGTTGTTACTCAGTATCTTAATTTATTGACAATTTGATATTTTCCAAAAGAGTACACATACGCATATATTTATAGAGCCATTTATTTCTTATATCATTTATTGGTCTATAAAGACACTACAAGATTGAAATCAAGATAAATTATGGCGGCCAACGTTTAGTTGAAATGTTTATAATTAAATGGTTGCAATTTTTTACGTTCGGTCTTAACAAAAATGTTAGCAATATTTGATAATGCATTACCCCCTTTTTTAAATTATAATAGGACAGTTTTTTGTTCGAAGCATACGTATAAGACTCACCAGAGAGTTGAAATTTTTATTTCAATTGAGGAAAAGAATTAAAACAAAAACTGTTTTTCGATTTCAAAGAATACAAACACTTATAGGTTTTGCTTTTAAAAAGTTTTTTAGTTTTATGGCAAGCAACACCAACATAAATGTCTCTTTTAAACATAGCGTCGTACAAAATACAAAGAAAATGACCTGCAATTGAACCGATTGTTTTAACAAAGAGTGCTAAATTGAAACAATCAGTTGATTTCAATACCTTTCCTTTTAAAATTGAAAACAACGATTTACTTGTGATATTTCAGGCAAAGTTGAATTTTGAAAATTTGGTTTATCTTGTTATGCCTTTTTTAAGTTCTAATGTCTTACATATAACATTTAAAAATATTACAAAAAACTTAACTCTAAAAAAAAGAGGAGAAATCGATGATAACTGTTTAACCTGGAGTAGGAGCTGTCTACCCTTTATGAGCACATGAGGTACCGACGTATGGTTTTCCAGGACGTTCATTTCCCAAAACCATGACTATGTAACTACAGCTTTATGATCCAAATTATCCCAAAAACAAAAAAATGACACAAGTTTTAAATACAAATTATGGGTTGAAAAATAAGTAGCTTCGGAAACGTATAAACCCGATAATAAATAGTTCAAGGGTAAGATGTCAGCTTTTTTTGTCTTTATAGAGTTATAGCTGATTTACTATTATCGCTACAACTCAAATTGTCAAATATTTTATAAATAAAGTTTGCTACACATGTGGTTAACAATCGCATATTATGTAACGACTGAAGTATAAAAGTAAAAATTTTAACTAGTACCTTTGAGAATATAGTCGACTACGACTGCGTCTTCTTCTTTGCACGCTATAGCATCCAGTGTCAATGACGTCATGGGATAATTCGTCAAATATTCCGGCATATTATCGGCTGCTGTTGAAAAGAAAACATTCAAATACAATGTCGGAAATTGGTCAATTCTTGTCTTTTTATTGACTTTGAAAGGTGCTAATTTGTTAGACGAATTTTTGAAACGTGTGATTTAGACATACGATCTCCCATAGTCACCTGAGTTATCAAGGGAGTTTTAATTGATGCAAATTGTAGCGTCTAAAAGAGTTACAATGTGGTACGCTAGAGGATGGGTCGAAAAAAAAATTCTACATTTTCATTTTTCTCAAATAACTGTTTTTATGGAGTTTTTGTTTGTGTTATAGAAGTTTTTAGATTATAAAGTGACCGTTAGAAAAAAAATCACTGCTTTTATTAACTGATATTATTTGACCGATTTTCGCTGGAAAATAAATTAAAAGTCTATATGAATGCAAAAATGCCAAGTGGTGGTAACTGGTCCTATTTATTTTCTGCATCCATTATTGTCACAGATTGTGGAAGATTACTATAATTTGTTTGTTTCGAACTATTTATAGACGTAGAATTACTTTTATTTAAGTTAAGCTGATGAGTATGATGAGTTGAATGAAATAATTTTGTCCGTGTAAAAAATATACAACTGTTATGATTTTATATGATGTGATATCAAATGATATGTGGGATTTACCTCAAGGAGACAGCTACCAATTGAAATTAACAAGAAAACGACATTCAAATGGGCAACATGCATACTTTAACGATATAAAGGTGTCTATACCATTGGTCAAACACTTAATTGTCTTAGGTATAGAAAAGTATGGATGAATTGAATTCTACCAATTTCTAAAATGTATCCAGAAACAAACAACATTAAAATATAAAATAAGACACCAGCTGACAAATTTTTTGATTATGACAAATAGGCATACATAGATATGTAGGTCTAACCGTATTAGAATTAATATCGCAATCCTTAAATTATCTAAATAAAAAAATATTGACTTATAAAAAAAAAACACAAAAAAAAATACAATGAAAATAAATAAAGAATTACACTTATCACTATAATAACGTTATAAAAGATATCGAAATTACAAGTACCAAAAAAATCAATAAACAGTATTGTTATTATATACCGTAGAGCTATAATGAATCGTAAGTTTCATAACTTTTTGAAATTGTAAGTTTTTCAGGATAAGTATCTTTAATGGACGGCTATTGAACATTATATAATATATCTAAAAATAAACAATTACTGAAACATATACATTAAATGTATTTTGATAGTAATAATTAAATGTACATTTTATATTGTAAGCCGCTATACTTATGTGCATATCAGTCAGTGTTTCGCCTATATGAAAAGGGCTGTCACTTTAATTAAACTTATCCTACATACCCTGCAAGCTTAACATTTTGTATGCCAAATACGCGTTTCTTCTACACAAGACTCATTGGTGACGCTCGAATATAGAAAGAATAAAAGGTCAAATAAAATTCGAATAGGTCAATCTCTGATGAGGTTAGCTATTTAGGAGGTAGACTATCCTTCTTATTTCGGAAAGTTTTGTAAAATGAGTTTACATTTCATCTTTAAAAGATAATGAAATAACGCAAATAACTGATTTTTATTTCAAGATAACGTGGTTATAGTATAAGACCAATTTCAACACCCAATCTCCAGCCACCGAAACTATCTAATGTGCATTATAATTACATGAACAAAAATGTCCATTATATGTATTTGAATTCAGTATACATATAGACACACACACACACACACACTATTAAGTGATATTTGCAAATATGCTATAAACGTGATGCACAAGTTGTCATTGCTTTACATTAAATTTAAAAGAAGATTATACAAACAGAAAATGAATAATGCAAACTACCAATACATGATGTAAGGCACAACAAATTGTTTTAAATGTTAGTACAATGAAAATAATACTCTTGTCTCAAACATTTCAACACTTATTTAACTTTGTATCTTTATGTGTTTTTTTTAATCATGATTTGTATATTCCAAATGAATAAACGAGGCTTGAACATCATTAAACTTCCATTGCTGTAAATTTGATAATATCTTAATATTATTATTAAAAAAATGATTTTATTTCGAAAAAGGAGTTCATTTAACTTATATTATAAACTAAGATTGAAGTTGTCGTTTCTAAAAATAACATCTCAAATACAATAAACAAACATCAATTCAACGTTAACAGTAACATGACTACTTACTTATTCTAGAGGCTCAAACTAGAACCTCGTGTCGTTGAGTGATATTTAATTTTTACGCAAATACGTTTTGTAAATACTGATTGTAATTTTATCCAATGAAAACATGGTGACCATTCAATACAAGATATTGACAAAACAGAACAAAAGTGACATCAATCTGTGCCCACCCCTCACATCATCTAAAGATATGCTCCACCGAGTTTTTCTACAAGTTGACAAAATGAATCGTTTGAAATGATATGCCAGTGATGACATGGGTAATTGAGTGTTAACGTTCAGTCAATGCACATATAAAGCTTTAAACTTTAATCATAGCATACCTTATAAGACGACCGACACTCTCTTTTCTCTTTCTATCCATTATTTAATTTCACAATTTAAAGGGTAATGGATTTACAGAAGTCTTATTCATTCTTTTGAAGCTAATTAAATCATCTTTAACGAAGCAAATCTTCATAAAGTTTGTTTAATTTTTTTGTTATCTCACCCAGAAGTTCAGTCGTTACTGATGTTATTTTTTTTCTGAAAAATAATCATTTACAAACATTAATGGTCATTAATATGAACGTAAAATACTAATTTCAGATTTTTTTAAATTCAAGAAGCCTAAATTTCATTTTTAAGTTGTTTTATTTATTTCTTTGATGTATGTGATTGTATTTTGTATGTATTTACCTCTTGTTTCACATGTCAATGTGACGGAATGTTTTTGAAATAAAGCATATTGTACTATTGTACTAAGGACAAAAAATATTGAAACAAAATGAGTAAGAAATATAAAGTCAGTTTTGACCCACGGAGATATAACCATAGTTCAAAACTATATGATTTATAATCTATGAAGTTGAAAAAAAAATATTTTCACTTTTCACTTGATTGATACCAGAAAACCCTAAATACATTAAAAAATATAAGTAATAAAAAAGTAGAATAACAAAAATACCGAACCCCAAATAAATTTTAAAACGGAAAGTCCTTTATCAAATGGCAAAACTAAAAGTTCATACACGTCAAACGAAGGGAAAACAACTGTCTTATTTCTGACTTTGTACAGGCATTTTTTATGCAGAAAATGATATATTAAACCCAGTTTAAATTGAAAGGGCAGCGAATAAATGGAGGAATTCAGGGGAATTTTGTAAAAATCACCAAAACTATGCAAGACTTAAAACATATATATCTCCATAACACGACCCAGCCTTACTGTTTACTTAATCTTTGCTGCCAAAATACCAGGCGTATGATAAATTCACACGACTGCAATCTGCAAGTTGGAAGGCATACTCAGTAAAGTTAAAGGGCATTCAAACCAATAAAAAAATAGATTTGTCAAACTTAACTTATCAACGCATTGGAGTAGAAAAAGGTACTTTTCCGAATGATTGTAAAATTTGCAACAAATGATTGCATCACTGATGTTAATATTATTTTCATTAATGCAAGAGTATGACACATATAATATACTGAGGTTAAATATAAATCACAAAGTAATGATGAACATGAAAAGCACATACATAATTAATATAGTTTTTAAAAATGATATCATAACCATTGTGATGTAAAGTAGAAAAACGCAGAAACAGTTTATTTTATTTCTTAATATATTTAATATTTTGTCGATATACTGGTTTGCGTTTTGTTTCTGTCGGTTTTGTATTAAAAAAAAAAACAAAGGTAGGATTTTTGTTGATGACCGTCAACATTGCTTTCGAATATCCTAAAAAGTGAAATGATTGTTTTCATTAAAACAATTATTATTTAGGATCTTTTTTTAAACCGAATAAAGTCACACTAGTACTTTTTTTTACAGCAACATAGTATCTATAGTAAGCGATTTGGTATTTATTTGGCAAATTATATATTTTAAAAAAATACTTCTTGTACACAATTCATGTCCTTATATTGGTCATATGCTTTTATCATGACTACGTTTTTAATTTGCATTGAGTTATTGTGGTTTCAACGGGAAAAGGAGCTCTCATATCTTTCACTCTAGTAGTTATAATAGAAATTGTAAGAGAGCCAATCCAAACTAGCTTAAACTGTTGCTGTTACTGTAAGATCAATTTGATATACATCCGCTGTTAGTGTTAGTACGGTTTGGAACTGGCATATTTGTTTTTCGTTAATTTTTTTATATAAAATAAGGCCGTTAGTTTTCTCGTTTGAATTGTTTTACATTGTCATATCGGGGCCTTTTATAGCTGACTATGCGGTATGGGCTTTGCTCATTGTTGAAGACCGTACGGTGACCTATAGTTGTTAATGTCTGTGTCATTTTGGTCACTTGTGGACAGTTGTCTAATTGACAATTATACCACAGCTTCTTTTTAATATGTCAGTAAATGCTAGTAGTCCTTTGTTAATTAATTTATCATCGGACTCGGACTTCTTTTGAACTGAGTTTTACTGTGCGTATCGTTGTGTGTTGGGTTTTTCTACATTGGCTAGTGGTATAGTGGAAGGGTTGAGATTTAAAAAAAAAAAAACACATGTTTAACCCCGCCGCATTTTTGCGCCTGTACAAAGTCAGGAGCCTCTGGCCTTTGTTAGTGTTGTATGATTTTTAATTTTAATTTCCTGTGTATATTTCGGAGTTTAGTAAAACGGCAATTATCACTGAACTAGTATAGATTTTTGTTTAGGGGCCAGCTAAAGAACGCCTGCGGGTGCGGGGAGTTTCTTGCTGCATTGAAGACCCATTGTTGGACTTCGGCTGTTGTCTGCTCTTTAGTCGGGTTTTTCATTTCAATTCTCAATTTTATGACTCCTAACATACTCCAAAGCCAAATAAATTAAAACACATTACACATAAAGTATTTGTCTCCCTGTAACAGCAAAATTCCAGGGAGTAAAATTCTACAATGATTTGATGAATAAAATGATTCTGGTGACTGTTTTGGGCAAAGATGGAATCATATTTTTAAAGGAAAAAGCAAACTTCATCATGATACGACAGACGGACTTGCGCTAAACTTCGTCACCGACACTTAATACCCTGGAAATGTTCAATTTATTGCAGCAATCACGTTTTGCTTTCCACGTTTTAATTTATCATAAGATTCGTACCTTCTTACATCATGACCAATACGAATGTTGCAATCCTTACAATTCCGGAAAAATATTTCGGTGTTGACATGAATATCAATGATGTGGTCATTTTTGTATACAAAACCTTGAAATTTTCGAAAAACTAAGGATTTTCTTATCACAGGCATCAATTACCTTAGCCGTATCAGGCACAACTTTTTGAAATTTTGGATCCTCAATGCTCATAAACTTTGTTATTGTTTGGCTTTATACATATTTTGATATGAGCGTCACTGATGAGTCTTATGTAGACGAAACGCGCGTCTGGCATACTAAATTACAATCCTGGTACCTTTGATAACTAGTTCGTTTAGCCATTATGTTGGTAATCTTTCTTTGAGTTATGTTTTATTCTCACAATTGAATGAATATTTAACTATAAATTCAAAACATTCAGAACATAATATAATATACTCGTTATATACGTAGGACTCACATCTATGGCGGGTTCCAAATCTATGGCAGATTCCTCATAAATGGCAAATGTGACGTTAAAAATGCCAAACAACTCAAATATATGGCAAATCTTTGTTTTCTCCAAATCTATGGCAGATCTGGAAGAAAGACTATCATGAAACTTCACTATTGAATAACGCCATATTACATCTTCGTCGCTGCTAACGATGTCGGAACTCATAGATTTAAACACTATTCAAGATGAAGGTATTTCACTGACAAATATTTGCGGGTAGTTTAAAGGAAGATGTGACCAACTATTACGAAGAGGGACAAAATGTGATGTTTTCTTGGTTGACCATTATGAAATGTTTATTTCATTAATGATTATAGAGATGCTCCCGTTGTTGTAAAAGTCCGCTTGCTTAAGACAAATCATTGGTCGAAAATGAACTGCATTGTTTTCCATTTGTACAAAATTTGCCATAGATTTGAAAAATAACATAAATCCGCCATAGATTAGAAAATTACAAAACTTGCCATAGATTAGGTTGTAAATAGTTATTAATGGTACCAATATTATAATTTAGTACGCCAGACGCGCGTTTCATCTACATAAGACTCATCAGTGACGTTTATATCGAAATATTTATAAAGTCAAACAAGTACAAATCTGCCATAGATTTGGAATGGCATGACGTCACATTTACCATAGATTAGGAATATGCCATATATTTGGAACCCATCATAGATTTGAGACCTACATCTATACCAGGATTAAACTTTTGTACAACCGTGATTCGTTCCGTACACAAAAAACTCATCATTCACGCTCGAATAACAAAGATGCAAAAGTACAAAGATGAATAGCACCTTAGAGCAAATATTTCGAAAAATGTTGCCACTAAAGACAAGGCAATATGTTCCGGGGTAGAAAATCCTTATTTATTCGAAAAAAATAATTTATAGATATCTAGATTGGATACCAGTGCTAACAATCATATCCTCAAAGGTTTAAAACTAGATTAGAACAAGAACAATTATCAGGGACTTTCCGTTTTGAATGTTCCTCAGAGTTCAGTATTTTTTGCGATTTTACTTTAGTAAAAAAACACACTGTAAGAACCTTATACATATAACACTATTTATCTTACAATAATTGAGAGTAGCTAGCACATTCTGAAACTTCAAATTAAAAAAAAAGATGATTTTACAAAGAAAGGATTAAACAAATCAATTGGAAGTTTTTATGTGAATTTATTTGCTATACTATGGTTACTTATTTATTTGTACTAGTTCGCTGCAAGGTATCCATACCATGGTCTTCAATTAAACGTAAGAAAACATTTGATTTGTCCATTCATAAATCGAGGAATATTTACAATTATTACAAACAAATTTAGAGAAACAAATCGCACTCAATGAATTCATACCAATGCACCTTGAGGTATGTTAAGAGGGTTTTATCATTGACGGGAGTTATTATTTAAACTAATTTAATTCTAATTTTGATATGAATAAAGAAGTGGACCACAAAGTTCAAAGTAAAAACATAAGGACTAAGATGATAATGCTTTCCTGTTAGTTGTCTTTATTTTCTTTAGAGATCTGTACATCATGTCACGATTGTAATAAATCAATTTCTAATTAAGCTATCATTGTATCAAAAATGCCTTTTTAAAAACTAATATCATTGTGCACCATTGGTGCAAATTTTGCACCTTTTCATACAAATATAAGAACTTTAAATCATAAATCTGTCCACTTTGAATGTAATCAGTAGCTATCATCGAGTTTGATCTAGTCAATCGTAGTTCACCGAAATGGTTTTACGGACATCCAACGTTTATTTTCTTACGATCAAAGCATTTTATCCCGAATACTATGGCATTCATGATAAAAATAAGGTTTTCAGTGCAGTATCCAAGGTTTTTTTATTTGTAGAAATTTATTTGCAAGTCATGTTCAAACGAAGAGGTTGGTTCACTGATAAATATTCTGTTTTCGAATCCCAAATAGTTTGAATAAATAGCGTTGTTGTTTGGACTGTTTTGCATTTAATGAATTTTAATGAAAAAAAAAAACAACAAAAAAGGAAAAAGGAAGAAAACAAATACTAACATTACGGTATACACTTGTATACTGGGTTTTTTCAAAGCCGTTTCATTCATTTTAAATTATAAATAATATATGAGAGAGAGATGAAATATACAGCGACAGTCAAACTTATTAGTAGAAAAAAATTACAATGCATTGGCAAAAAAGAAAAAAAAACACAATCAAAAGACAATCAGCATTAAACAAAACGCATAATAGAAATCTGAAGACTTGAAACACAAAATCTACAAAAATACCGGGAGTGATCCGAGGATCTCCGCAATGGTAACCAGATTCCGCTCCATATATGGAACCCGTTGTGATGTAGTAAGGATTATGGTTACGACAATTGGTACATATCCGTCGATAATGGGGAAAATATTCCATAGCTGACAACCAAGTCGTGATGGTGCACTGAATATAAAGAGTAAAATACAGTTTAAACAAACAGAGAAAAACGAGTAATATCAAATAAATTGAATTGTGAGTTTTAGCACCGAAAAAACATAAAATGATAGTAAAATCGTTAAAAATTTCTTACAGTCCATATTTCGAACTATGTTCAGGAAGTACACCACTAATTCATGGTCCCATTGCTTTCTATGTTAAATTCCTCTTTTTCAAGCAGGCACACCTCTTTCATTTTAAGTTCAAATAAAGTGGCAATCATTGCATGTCAAAGCAACACTGTATAGTGTCTTCTAGTGAAAAAATCAACATACCTTTAATAGCATATTAGAAAGAACTGGTTCCCGGAACTCCGGATGTACCAAAACAGGTACTTCAGATCTGACAAACAGACAAAATGTAACCTCTTTTTAAAATGTGATGCAGTTTTTTAAATATTTAAAATTTAAAGTCCAAAAGTGTTCTACAATGATCACCAGTCCGTCAGCTTTCATTTGATGCCAAAATACCTAAATATCCTACATATTTTGAAAGTTACACTCATGCGTAGGGACTATTTTGCGTTAAATATGTAATACTTTCTGGTATGTGATTTCTGGCCGGGCCCGAATTAGTGGTGTTACACCTTAAGGTGTAGGTAGCAGTGATATTCAGAATCAAATTGATATAAAATCAGAAATATCAAGCTATTACGAATTGAATGACCGATACGATTTGTCAGGGTCTTCAAACACTAGCCAGATGTTTTTGAGGTCTCAGAAATGTAGATGTAAGTGTAGTCGTCTGCTCTCTAATTGTGCAGATAATGTGTTCTACTTTATGAGATTTTAACATCGGTAAACAAACCGTAATTGGATTTAAATCAGGAAAAGTAAAAAATGATGTATTTAAATTATTTACATAAAATCGAGTTCAAAAAGAAATTTTGACTTAGGCTGCTAGGAATATAAAACCTTTGTATTACAAGACTGATTGTTACAAGTTTCAAAAGCTCACATCTCATAGCAAAGTCAAGGCGGAAAGAGACGGCAACACCAATATTTCTTATTTTCAACGTTTATCTTATATCTTGTAACAATATGTTCAAGTGCAAAGTGTTTTTTTTTATTTTAAAACATATCAGAACAAGTTAGCGATGATTTGTCGAAATACAAAAGTAAGAAAAAAAATATAATCTATAATTGAAGCATTATAATTTCCTTTTTGAACCGTTTGTTGAAAAATAACTTTTAAATTATTCGGTAAACAAAGCCGAAAATATAACATTTAAACAGATTTGTGACATATGTAAAAGTTAGATTGATATGAATACAACTATGTCTAATCAGGATAAAATTTAAATAGAATTGAAAGTAGAAAAGATTGTTATCATGTAGAAATTATTTATCGCGCGGACATCTTATCTCGATCAAGTGAAAAGTGTCTGATGTTTGCCGAGATAACTTGTGGCAGCGTGTGCCACTTCTCTTAATGTTATTTGGGTGGTACACATCGAAAGGGCGGTATTTTATCTAAACATTTTATTTTCTGTTTTTTGTTGAAATTATGGGATGCTTTAATGCATGTTTTAAATTGTTGATAAATCCATATGTTTATCGAACTCAACAATAACAAATTATTGGTATACAATTATCATGATAAGAAGCTCGCTTTGCGGAACTACGAGGAAAATTCAAAAAGAAAAGTCTTTAATCAAATGCACAAAATTAAAAGTTTAAATACACCATACGAATGGAAAACATCTGCCATATACCTGACTTGGTACAGACATTTTCTTGTGTAGAAAAAAGGGGATAAAACATGGTTTTAAAGCTAGCAAAACCCCTCATTTGTATAATACTTATCAAAGGTACCAGGATTGTATAACAGTCGAATCAAATTCCAATAAAATGGAATTAATGTGTGAACAAAACAAAAAGACCTTATTGGTAAAAATGTCTAAAATAAGAGTACAGCAGTCAACATTGTGTTTTAATCTTAAACACTATAAAAAAAATCAAGTTGTTCGTACTTTGAAACTGAAGATGATCTACACATTAAAACGTTATATGTATATGAGTTATTTCACACTTGTAATTTTTATTTAAATAGATAAACTTTGACGAAGGTCATTTGCAGCGTCAAAACGTTTTTTTTTTCTATTTTAAATTATTTTATCTCATCCTCATTTTTTTTAATCGATATCGATACAAGCATCTTTAGACTTGTTTTTTTTTGTTTGTTTCGTCATTTCTATGTGATATGATATGTATTGTTTGCTGGGTCTTGTCAACTGTCTTTCAATGTTATCCTCTACAGGTATGTCTTACCAACAATCAACTTCACTTTTCATGAAAGTGAACTACCGTGGAGCAGGATCTGCTTACCCTTCCGTAGAACCTGAGATTACCCCAGTTTTTGGTTGGGTTTCTGTTGTTTAGTCTTTAGTGTTCCATGTTGTGTCGTCTGTACTATTATTTGTCTGTTTGTCTTTTCCTTTTTTATCAATGGCGTTGTCAGTTTATTTTCGATCTATGAGTTTGACTCTCTTTCTGGTATCTTTCGTCCCCTCTTTCACATAAGATAGTTTTGTCTAGTCTGTTAATGTCCCAGTTGATCTCTCGTGCTCCTAATATATGATATCTAAAGGAAGCTAAAAGTATCACACACTCAATCGAGTTATTAGATTTGAGCATCGTTAAACTACTGTTTCTAAAATCTATCTTAACAATATCATTTATTACTACATATAGTTCAATGAAACAAATCTTATAGCCTGCAATACATGTATTGTATATGTAAACTTAACTTGCAAAAGCTTAAGAAAGAAACTTCAAGTCAACCCATGAGCAATATAACCACAGCGAGGAAATAAAATGGTATAGAATTACTACATATGAACTCAGAAATTAAAACAGCCCGTCTCGTTCATTTTTCTTCTACAAATGTTGACTTTAATTTTAAATTGTAAAGCTCTGATCTAACTTGCAAAATCTCACACTTTTCCTCCTTTGCTACATTTAAATTTTCAGAATAAGTAATTTGGACTACATTTTAAAATGGGTACTCGAGGCATCTCATCGTCTACAACATATGCCCCCTGTGGAGTTTGTGACATATCAAAATTTCTTTTGATATAATCTTAAAACGAGACGATAACTTTGGCTTAACTTTTTTCTATCAGATAAAAAAAGCCACAATTAATTACAGCTGGAGACTTACATGTCAATTGCTTAACTTTTGTTTGATTCTTCCTCGGTTGAGTAATGCCTGATATAATTGATGTACTTACTAATTAAAACCATCAATATTTACATTGAGGGATTTTTAAACTGTCGAAATTAACAAAATGTACCGCTATTTAAGTGAAGAAACGGAAAAGGATGGAAATTTAAACGGTTTACTACACTGATTTGAAAAGTTTAATGTAAATCTACAGTAAGTTGTTAATACTTATAAGATATAAGAACATCTTCGAATATCTACAGCATTTAAAGTAGTATGGGAGTCTAAATTAAAAATGATAGAATTTGTTCATATTTTGCCAAAATATAGCTTATATTGTGTGTTATATGTTCAAAAATATAATAAATAGTTATCAAAAGTACCAGGATTATAATTTAGTACGCCAGACGTGCGTTTCGTCTACACAAGACTCATCAGTGACGCTCATATCAAAATATTTATAAAGCCAAACAAGTACAAAGTTGAAGAGCATTGAGGATCCAAAATTCCAAAAAGTTGTGCCAAATACATCTAAGGTAATCTATGCCTGGGATAAGAAAATCCTTAGTTTTTCGAAAAACTCAAAGTTTTGTAAACAGGAAATTTATAAAAATGACCACATTATTGATATTCCTGTCAACACCGAAGTGTTGACTACTGGGCTGGTGATACCCTCGGGGACGAAACGTGGCATCACTGATAGGTCACTGAGCATTTTCTTAAGCTACAGGTTGTGAAAAATGACATATTTTGTATGGAGTATACAAGAAAAAAACATTTTTTAATTAGAAGCTAAACTAAATGATATAATTGTAAAATAAAATAAGAGAAGATAGCTTTTATGAAATGCTTTGAGGATATCAAAAGAAAAGATATGGTCATCGTGCATTTTTTCGGCTTTAATATAAAATAGCAAAATTTCATGCAGATTCCTTCAGAAATGCACTATTTCGGAGTAATCTTCCCTTAAAATACTAATTTTAAAAACATTAACAATCAGGTAAAAATAATGTACGCTTGTAAAAGTATTATAATTGATAATTATTTTTTTTTTCTTTTAAATGAAAATTCAGATTAGTTATCTACATTCCTCATCAAATTTTTCTAATTTGATTGAAAATCTAGACCTTATGTTCTCTGTTATTTACAAACGAAGATGGCGAAAGACACCCATACCATCTTAAAAGACAGATTGAAGATATTACCGGGATATTCATATTCATAAGTTGATAGCAACTGATAATGCCATGATGAAAAAAAAATGTGCTAAACTAATGATTAATGGAAAAAGAATAGCATACAATACACAAAATAATAAACACAAAAATGAGCAGCAAAATTGTGGTGATCTTATATAACATGCATATATACTCTTAGTATATGTTTATAGTCCTTAATACTCTTAGTATATGTTTATAGTCCTGAATTCGATTTGATCACCAAGACGAGTCTACCTACGAAAAGCGAAAGAAAAACAAGAATAAAAGCTATATGAAAGCAAAAAAGAAACAGGCAATCAATATACATAGTTTCACAAATTTACGTTCTGCAAATGTATTTGCATATAATACCATGAAAATTAGGCGATGTTTAATAATTGCATGTCAAACATAAGAAAATGTCTTGCCATTTGCGTAGAAACTTTCCGTTTAGAATTTATCCCAGTATTCTTATTATATTTACAACAAAGACCACATAAGTTTACACACATCATTTCAGATCAACGTGTTACCTTCAGCATTAAATAAATGCAACAGTAGTATACCGCTGTTCGAAATTCATAAATCAATTGAGAAAAAAGCAAAAATACCCTATAGTTTATTGAAAGCTGAAAATTTCCGATGGGCAAAACACTGAAGCGGTTCCAAAGAAAGCTAATAATTTTATTGTTTTTGACGAAAATCAATTATTAACAGAAATCAACAAACAAGAAGCATGGACTACGAGCTACTTTGGAGACACGTAATGAGAGCGGCGGGGTTATAAATGTCTGTTAAACCCCAATCAACCCAAACATATGATGTAATTATATCATAACAATTCAAAAAAACTGATAAACTGATATAATCCAATATTTAGGAAGCATCGACTGAAAACAAATGACTATATTTCAAATAAGAAAAAAAACATGATCTTTTTGTAAATTGAAAAGATTTTTTTTCCATCACAGTTTTCAAAATGAGTTACGTTAGTCGTAATCTTATCAATAAACTTTAACCAAATATTTTGTTCATGTAACCTCATCCTTTTGAAGAAATTGACAGCTGGTTTAGAATTCAAGCAGATTGTTTTGTCAAATTAGATAAGTCAGTTTAACAGCCTTGTTAACTACTTTTTATCACACTGAAAAACTTTTGTAATTTTCAAATGCCAACAGTCTTCAAAATGTATAAGATTTTTTCAATCAAGGTTGCTTTTTTATTACAAGTGATAATTCATAGTTTTCTCGAACATTTTCTAGGGTTTTTACCAAATAAGGATATATTCTACAAATAATTCAAATATCGACAGACAACATGGTGGCCAAATAATCAACACATCAAATAATGTAGAAAATGGAGCTTGCGCAACACAATCCAAACCGTATTCAGGGGGTAAAATTTCAAAAGCTAAACAACTTGTAATAATCAAGTGCAACCCTAAGATACAAATTTATAAAACTTCGGTAGTCTTATGACAACAGATACAGAAGACCATTATAGACGAGGAGTAACCATTTAACTTGAAAAAGTATCCATTTATTAACAGTTACTACTTTGTACATTCATTCCGTAAATAAACTCTTTGGACATAAAAAGTATAAATAAAGACGGAGCAACATGAACCCCATTGATTGATATGACAATGACAAAATGCATAGTGTCGCCTAACCTAGAGATCACAAACGTTCTTATGAAACAAGTTTTAAATTGTTAACAAAATATTTTTAACTCCTTTGACAACTTGTCCCCCTTCTGTCACTATTTTATAAAGTACATACTCTCTCTCAAAAAAAGAATATCCAATCCACAAAACAGGTTAAAGGTAAAAGGGATGAGTTTTTATTTTGATTTTATTCTTATAACAATTATGTTGATTTATTTGCACACTGATCTGTTTTAACATATAGGTTAACTGGCTCAGCTTGATCAAACGTGTAATTTTAACAAAAATCAGTAATTACTTATTATTTGAAAAATGCTTCCCGCTTATGAATCATTCCTATACACATTTTAAAGATTAAACCACGATGGCGGAATGAAAATCTCTGACAATAAAGACACCAATTAAAGTAAATATCTACAAATTAAGATTTTGATCATTATAATTAAACCTAATTATCACAATTCTAATAATTCATATCTCTAAATCAGCGTCATTAGGTCAAATGAGCATTTTGTTACGCGATATATTTACACAAATTGTGTTATGACAAGAATTCGGGTCGAGACTGAAGATTTGAAAGTTATTATTCTGGATGAGTTGACAATCTAAATGCGCCAACTATCTCGTTAACGATGGTTGTATTCATGTTTTACAATATGACAAAAGTTTATTATAGGCGATATAATGAATGCACATATCATAAAAGATCCCGGTTAGATCTATATGTCATTATTTAACTAGTTCTTAAAACATCATGAAATTGTCAAGCACATTATCTAATTTGAAGATCGGCGTGAAATTCTGATACCTATATAGATATGTAATAGATCTTTGATTATCTATGTGTGGTATATTTTGTGTTCTTTATAAAGTTGTTGGTATCAATTTTACAACTTGAAAAGAAGCTAGCATTATCTTTTTACTTTGTGTTCCGTTATCCATCTATGATATACTTTCAATGAATAAGTTAAATGTTCGATGTTTATGTTAATCAGAACTAGCATATTTGACTAGAAATGAACGAATTTGTTTTTAAAATTACCACAAATATGTTACACGACAACTCCATTTCTGTTTAACTATTATATTGGACTTATCGCCAGGTTTTTACTGTCGTACTCGATACTAAATGTTCCTGAAATAAACAGAATTTTTTTTTTAAAAATCGGGCGAGTCTTTTGTACATTAAATTCGAGTATGGTGGACACAATTTTGTTACTGGTATTTTTGGTTGGTTTATATGTAACAAGTAACAACTTCTTTCACAAAATTTATAAATGTTATTTTTCTTTTTTCCAGCAATGGGTCGATCCCCCCTCCGCTTGTGGACTGCTAGTTCTTGTTTGATTAACGCGATAGTCAGTGCTTACGAACTGACTTGATTTATAACATGCGTTTTCTTTAAATTATGCGTTGATAAGGTTAAAAATTCGTTAATTCGAAGTAATGAACATTCTAACTTCTTAGGTAAAATGGACCTTGGGTTGATTTAGCTACTGTTTTTGTGACCCTATTGTAAACATGTTTTTATTATTCAGAAAACAAAAAAGAGTTTGATGCTCAAAGTGTAAAGGGATTGGAAAAAATAATCAAACATCATCTATAAAAATATTGAAGCTGTTGACAAAGATCTACTTGTTATTATGAAATATAAGATTTAATAATAATAATAAACGCACTGTGCATATCAATATTCGGGTGTCCTTGTCCTAATGGTTATATATAATTCGAACAAATAATGTGTTACTTACTAAATATAAATGTTCATTTGTGATCCTAGACTTATTAATATATCTGACATTTAGTATTTATAGTTAGTGAGTAGGAACAATCTTTATTTTCGGAAAATATTTTCTGTAATATTTTATTTTAGACATGAACTTTTTATTTAAAGCTATTCTAATGATATTAAAGATGGGTGATAAGAGTATGGCCTTGTTGACTAAGATCAACGACAATGTTTTTATTGATAAACACCAGAAACATAATGTTTAACGTGGCCATAGACTGTAAATAAAAGTGATAATTGAAGAAAAACAAACAAAAAACAAAAAAAGAAAAAAAAAACTGAATAAATTGAATAAACAAATTAAATAGAAATGTGTAAGTTATAAGTTATTAACGAGCCTAATATATATGTTTTTGAATTTGTAAGGTATAAGTTATTAACCAGCCTAATATCGTATTGATAAATCTCTAAAAGCAAATCAAGTTTAGACAGACTTGATTGATTGACTTTGTGGCTAGTTTTCCACCAAGTAAGAATTATTTAAAAAAAATGTAAAAATAGAATGGAAATAAAGAATGTGTCAAACAACAGCAACCCGAATAAAGAGTAAAAACAACCGAATGTCACCAACAGGTCTCCAACACAGCTTCAATATCCTTATGACATTTATCAATTTGTATGTCCTGTTGTGGGGATTGATTGGAATACTGGTCGGGTTTTTTTTACTGCCACTGTAAAAATACGGTTGTAATGGATATGAATCGAAATTAAGCAGGCAACTTACGGATCTCTCAAAGAGTTGTTCTAATGGTACTTTACATGCAGAGAAAGCAACACACTCTCTAAACGCGGCATTGGATTTCTGTCCGTATTTATACACAATAATATATGCAGTATTAGAAACAAACGACGCGAGATTTAAGATATTAGCCAGTCAAATGTATTTATGGTATTGTCAGCCCACTTAGAGTAATAAAACAATACAATTAAAAGTCTGGCAAACAAACCACCAAAGAAAGAATATGTATTTTGTCTACCATATGAAATGAAAAGCATTTACAATATTAACCGTAATTTCAACAATAAAATAAAAGCACTGCAATGCGTATGTCTTTTAACAGTTCATTGACATATTTAAAAAAAAAAATCCTTTATGTCCAGTTACTATGAATCAACTGTCGAATTGTAGTTTTTGTAAAACGTCTTGTCCAACAACAGGTTGTTTAATTCAATCCGATGTGATGCTCATGTTAGAATACATAAGTGTCCCTACAAACAACGGTATATTGCTGGGTCTTCCCAGTGCTCCACGAAACCTCTTTCTAAATTATTAACATCTGTTTTATCACCAATCAAAAACGGGCTTCAAAGTTTTTGTGAAACTGCTTATTCTAGAGGTGGCGTGAATCGGATGTGAATACTTAAGAATTCCAAAGATCTTTTAGAGTACATACAATCTAATTCTCTTCATCTTGCAATAGTATTAAATCTTTTGACTTTTCTACCCTTTACACAAGTAGTCCACATGCCCAACTAAAAGAAAAATTGAAATAGTTGCTATTACTTTGTTTCATAAAAAGAATGGCCAGCGTAGATACAAGTATCTTGTCTTAGGGAGGGATAAATCCTACTTTGTAAGGGATCACTCTGATTCAAACAAAAAAATTTCTGAAGCTGACATTATCAAGTTGTTTGATTTTTTTATTGACAACATATTCGTTACGTCCGGAGGACGTGTTTTTCAACAGTCTGTCAGCATTCCAATGGGAACTAATTGTGCCCCTCTTCTTGCCGACTTCTTACTTTATTATTATGAGGTTAACTTTATACAGGGACTTCTTAGGAAGAAAGGAAAGAAGTCAACAATATCCTTTAACTCTACTTTCCGCTATATAGATGCCGTTCTTTCACTAAATAATACAAAATTTTGTGACTATTTTGAACGCATCTATCTCATCGAATTAGAGATAAAGGATACTACAGATACAGTTAAGTCGGCCTCATATCTTGACTTACATCTAGAAATTGACAATGAGGGTCGATTGAAACCAAAACTTTACCACGAAAGAGATGATTTCAGCTTACCAATTGTGAACTTTCCATTTCTAAGTAGCAACATTCCAGTAGCACCTGCATACCGAATATATATTTCCAAATTGATACGATAATCCCCGTGCCTGCATTTCCTATCATGCTTTTCGTGCTAGAGGGTTGCTGCTCATTTTTAGCCAGGCGTTGTAAGTTTATTTACGATTTATGAGTTTGACTGTCCCTCTGGTATTTTCGTCCCTCTTTTAGAACATACCTAGTAATATAAGAGGATCTAAAGATACCAGGGGTACATTCAAACTCATGAATCGGAAATAAACTGACAACAACATGGCTTAAAAAGATTTAGACAAACAGACAAACAATAGTTCGCAAAACACAATGCAGAAAATACTGACTCATGAGTATAATTCGTGAAAAGGAGACACGACTGTAATAACAACATTTGGAACATATATGTTATCATCTGTTAAAAGGTAATTCCTTAGAGTGTGAATTCACATTACTATAAGACGTGTCACGGTAAATTTATGTATTTGGTCTTGATGTTATATTTGTTATTCTCAAAGGATTTTGTCTAATGCTTAGTCCGTTTCTCTCTCTGTGTGTGTGTGTGTGTGTGTGTGTGTGTTACATTTTAATATTGTGTCGTTGTTCTCTTATATTTAATGTTTCCCTCAGTTTCAGTTTGTTACCCCGGTTTTGTTTTTTGTCCATGGATTTATGAGTTTTGAACAGCGGTATACTACTGTTGCCTTCATTCCATAACGGTCAAAGAAATCGTGATGGCTTCCATAAAACTTACGAAGGAATGATTTCATCTACCCAACATGGAACTCTTGGTTTAAAAGCCTCCTTGTGGGTAGCAACAATCTATCAAGAAAATTATAAAAGAAGATAGTAGCCCTGGAATGGAGATTTTTTTATACGTATGCCGGGTAAAGTTTTGTTTTCAATAAACCCTCATTGCCATTTTCTAGATGTTAGTCAAGACATGAAGTAGATTTAACTCTATCTGATATCCCTTATCTCAAGTTCAGTTGGATAGATTCGTCCAATCATGTCACTAAATTTTGAATTATTTAGTGAGAGAACGTTTTCTATATGCTGGGAGTATAGTTAGATGATCTGCTTACTACTTTTCTTTCTTTCGAAGAAATTCACGTATGAATAAAGGAATAATTCGGCTAGACGAATGCCGATTGTCTGTTTAAAAAAACCGTCCTCCAAACGTAATAAATATGTTGCTATTCAAGAAAATCAGGAATCTTGATTATGTCAGTTTCAGAAAATTTCCTTTGAATCAAAGTCATTCTTTTTAGAAAGCTGGAGATCCTCATTGTTCTGCAGTTTGTATGTTGTAAAATGAGATTGGAAATGGGGAAAATGTGTCGACTATTACATTATTGTTTGTGCATTTCTTTGGTATTGATGTTATATTTGTTATTCTCATAGGATTTTGTCTTATGCTTAGTCCGTTTCTCTCTCTCTCTCTCTCTCTCTGTGTGTGTGTTGTGTCGTTGTTCTCTTATATTTAATGCGCTTCCCTCAGTTTTAGTTTTTACCCCGATTTTCTTTTTTTTCCATGGATTTATGAGTTTTGAACAGCGGTATACTACTGTTGCCGTTATTTGGGATGAATGTTCTTTCGTGTGTTTGTGTTTCCGTTTAAGTGTTGTTATTCAAGCGATATTTTTTTAAGCCATGTCATATAAGCGGGAGGATTGGTTCATCCCACCATTTGTTCTCAAATTGTATTGTACCAAGTCAGGAATATGGCAGTTGATATATAATAGTTTGCTTCTATGCATAACGTAAAATCACAAAAATACTGAACTCCGAGAAAAAATAAAAATGGAAAGTCGCTAATCAAATGGAAAAATCAAAAGATTAAACACAGCAAACGAATGGATAACAACTGTCATATTTCTTGGTGCAGGCATTTTCTTTTATAGAAAATGGTGGATTGAATATGTTCTTTAAGCTAGCAAAACATTTCACTGGTATGGCATTCATATCAAATTCTATTATATTGACAACATTGCTGTTCCCTTGTTCCCCTCTTACAGTTGATGTGTTTCCTCTGTTTTAGTTCGTAACCTGTATTTGGTTTCTCTCAATCGATTATTGACCTTTTAACAGCGATATACTATTGTTAACTTTATCTAAGATTGCTTGTTTTATTATCATTTTTATTAGCATTTGTATTAATATTGTCAAGGTTGAAAACATTACGTTTAATGTCTTTAGAATAATTTTTTGAAAATGTCCAACTTTTATTTTACTTTTGTTGGTAAGAAAGTTTCACTTTCAGGTATCATTTTATGTAAAGACAATGGAAAATATATTCTTTTCTTACTTATTCTTATCCAACACTGGAAAAATAAATTACTGTGGTAATACAAGAGCAGTTCAGCGTTCATTGAATAGGTTGATCTTAGGGCATCTTGATTAGAACGATAACAAAAGTAAGTGAGTTATTGCAAATAATTTATGTGTCTACATTAAAAATAAAACACAAAGTTATTAATTCAAACGCAAATTTAGATACAGGTTCAAGATATAATTATTGATTGCTTGATTAATTTGTCTAGTCTTATGTCTCTTTATATCCCTTCATGATGGAAATGTAAACGAATGATAAAGACCGCACGAGTCGTCTTTCCGGAGTTGCATTTATCAGGTGTTCTTAGGACAAAAAACGTATATACCTCATAAATAAAACATTTAATTGGAACAGTAACCAATACTCCTGAAAAGAGTTGATTAACAATTAAAATATGATCATGCTGAAAAAATAATAAGGTGTAGAATTTAAGATCTTTAAAAAAATAAAATGAAATTATAGACCGCTTGTTAATAGTTCTGAGACAAACTATGTATAAATCTATCAATAATTTGATATGTATTCACACAAAAGCGATTTTTATTTTCACAATAGAAATTGCAACAGTTGCCATTTCGTCAAATTGAGTTGATAGCTTGTTTTCAATCACAGATTATTCAAGTTGAAAAATAAAACCATATTTTCCTTTCATCTTGTCAAGCAATGGGTATAAATGACATAATTATTATAAATTAGGATTAAATAGACATGGAACGTACTATTTCTGTCCAATATGATGTACACTTTACGTCAATTAAAATTAATATGATACCAAACAATAAATTTATAAATTTTATCATATTATAATAAAGTCCTTTTAATAAATCACCACCAAGCACTTTCGATCTCATTCAGTGTCTCTTTGAAATGCCTGTAATTCTAAACCATAGGCTTAAAAGAAAAGAGAAAACAATATGACACACACCAAGTAAAAACCAACTCATTATGTCAGTGTATTTATTGATAAGCTTTTAAGATCACAGATCGTAGACTAAGATGTTTCTTATTTGAAATGTCGTTGAGTTCTTATCTCTCTGACGTATAACCAGCATGCATTATTAGTGGAAATGAAAACAATCTTACCTCATGTAATCACAGGATAATGAGTCGTCAACCATCGAGCACTTTCAAAGTTATATCATAGATAGCTAAATCAAAGCAACAGTAGTTTACACATGTAACATGGATAGTCCGTTATTCAGTGGTTGTCATTTGTTGTTGTGTATCACATTTGTTTTTCGTTTGTTTTCTACATAAATCAGGTCGTTGATGTTCCTGTTTGTTTTGTACATAGATCAGGTCGTTGATTTTCCTGTTTGTATTGATCTACGTTTAAGCTTGCAATGCGTTATATGCTTCATCTTTGTTGAAGGTAGAACGGGGATCTACATTTACATCTATATGGCCAGCATACCTGCCTCCTTCTTTTATATTCACTTCCAACTGTAGAATTAAAAGACGAGGGATAAAAATACAGCGTAATTTCACATCGACCAATAATAAAATTAAGTATGGAAATGGGAAATGTGTCAAAGAGACAACAACCCGCCGATAGAGTAGACAACAGCCAAAGGCCACCAATAGATCTTCAATGCAGCGAGAAACTCCCGCACCAGGAAGCGTCCTTCAGCTGGCCCCTAAACAAATATGTATACTATTTCAGTGATAATGGACGTCATACTAAACTCCGAATTATACTCATGAAACTAGAATTAAAAATCATACAAGACTAACAAACCCCAGAGGCTCCTGACATAGGACAGGCGCAAAATGCGGAGAGGTTAAACATGTGTTTTAAATCTCAACCTTCCCCTTATACCTCTAGCCAATGTAGAAAAAACAAAAGCACAACAGTATCCATTTCACCTTTTTTAAAACTTAAATTGACTGTTGTAAATTTGAACATTTTGCCAATATGCGGAAAGTTCACATTGGAATAGGATTAAAATCTAAGTTTTTCAACATTAATTTTAGTAAACATTAACTCCTAGGTCTTATTTGATAGCTCATTCAATGAATTCTTAAAATCAATTTGCTTAGTATAGTAAAAAGTAAAATCACAAAAATACTGAACTTAGAGGAAGATCAATTGGGAAAGTCCATAATCACATGGCAAAATCAAACAAAACGCATCAAAAACGAATGGACAAGAACTGTCATATTCCTGACTTGGTACAGGCATTTTCAAATGTAGAAAATGGTGGATTAAACCTGGTTCTATAGCGCTAACCCTCTCACTTTAATGACAGTAATTTTGAAATGTGGAAAACACAGTCAAATTGAATGACATCTTCTCACTTGATTTGATTTGATTACAATACATATTTGTATATTTCTTTTTATCTGAAGCTCAACGATGATATGTTAACGGTTATATTGAATAAAGTCTTTTAGTATTAAAAAAAATATTTGTATATAATATGATTGGTTAAGATATATATTCAAATCATATCGTGTAATTCAACAAAACTACAAGATACACACCCAATTGCCAATAAAGCATCTTTCAGTAACAAGAAGAATATCTAAAATAATAAGCATTTCTGTTCACATATGAAACAGTATTTACATGTTTCTTATGCGATACAAAATATCATTTAAGATGTCTTTTCATTCAATTTTACAATGCAGACACACCAGTCTAAGAATAACAATACCTTTTGTTTTTAAAGTGCTCATCTGTTGAATTTAATCAAACCCCAAAGTTTCCTTTTAATTAATGTTTCTGTTTGGTTAAAACGAATATGTACAAATAATACTCTTCAAATAAAGATCAAAGTGAAACTGTTCCTAGTCGTTTATTGACATATTAAAAAAGAAACCAGCACCAGTTGACACCGGAAATGTTTAAGAATTGAAAGGAAAGTTTTCAAAATGGTAGTGCTCAATCGAACAAATAGCAAATTGATATATTTTGCACATCTAATCAGGGTAATAACAACAAAATCCATTCACACTACATACGTAGTGAGAACATGTATAATACATTGGTTATTGCATGTACGATATTATATAGACCAGGGTAATAACAACAAAATCCATTCACACTACATACGTAGTTAGAACATGTATAATACAATGGTTATTGCATGTACGATGTATAGACCAAAATATTTAATACGAAGTGATATATCATGCAACAAACTAACAACGTTATTATGTAAATAATATCAATTTTATAAATATATCGCGCGATTCACTTTTTAAATCAGGTCAGAGCATACAGCAACCAACCTTTAAAAGTTCAAAATTTGTGCTCAAAACATCAAATTAAGAATTTTTATCGCTTTAATTCTTAGTTTGATAAATCACAGTAATCAGGAATAAAATTTTATACTAAAGATGCGCGTGAGTACGATAATTATATTTGAAAAAAATTATTGCCACAGGGTCACAACGCCGGTTGGATCTGTACAAGTATGAAAAACTCAATAGCTACTCTACAAATTATATAGCATGTGTTTAATCTTCTAGACCTAATGTTGACTTGTAGATATCGTTTTGTGTTTCTGTTGGTTGATTGGCGTTCCAACGATGTATATCCAACAGACTTCTTTTTATATATTTGTTTCTATTACATGTACATATCTCGCTTTTGTGTCATTTGTTAATCAAATATTTTTTTTTCGATAATCTCTCAATGTTCTTCAAATTTGTACTCGTTTGGCTTTAGAACTATTTTTATCTGAGCGTCACTGATGAGTCTTATGTAGACGAAACGCGCGTCTAGCGTATAAAATTATAATCCTGGTACCTTTGGTAACTATTACTTATATCATTGTGCAAAATGTTTTGTTTATTTCCATAAAAAAAAATCATATATTTTCAAATGTTGATCTGAGAAGATACGTGATGACATGGCGTTAGTTTACCGAAGGAAAAAGCTAAAGTTAACGAGGTACTGGGGACGGATTGAAACCGTTACGCCGACAGCGTATATGTTCTCTTCTATGCATGCACCGTCATCTACAGAACGATGATATAGACCAAAGAAAAGACATCATATTTTTCAAATGAACAAAAAAGTATGTAAACACTTCAATTATTACCGTGACTGTTAATGTAATGATATACAATTACACTTTATTTAATCTGTTGTATTGTGAATATTACGAAAAGGTTAAATAAATATAATAACCTGTTTCTTTATGGATAAAGAAAACAATAAATTAAAGCAAACCTAATATTTACAAAACAGTTGAAGTTTCTTTGAAAAAACTAAATCGAAAAAAAGAAAAACCGAAAATACTTCCGACACGTAACACCATATGATACCATTAAACATATCTTTTCGATAAAAAAATCAAGTTCTTAAAGATATAAGTAGATGTGTTATGAGTGCCAAACTCTCCATCCAAGTCGCAATTTGTAAAAGTAAACCAATTATAGGTAAAAAAAACTCATCATAGATACCAGGACTTAAGACGCGCATTTCGTCTACAAAAGACTAATCAGTGACGCTCGAATCCAAAAAAGTTAAAAAGGCCAAATAAAGTACGAAGTTGAAGAGCATTGGGGACCAAAATTCCGAAAAGTTTTGCAAAATACAGCTAAGGTAATCTATGCCTGAGGTAGAAAAGCCTTAGTATTACTGTCTTTAAAACGGAGTCTTGGCTAACACCGAACTGCAAGCTATAAAGGGCCCCAAATAAGACTTGTGTGAAACCATTTAAAGCCGGAAAAACAACGTTTTTTTTCTACATAAAAAAAAACGAGAAGTGATAAACAATTATGAATCACATTAACAAACGACAACTATGTTAAGACTTGTTTGTGAAATATGTACTTATGATTTACAAATAAATGCTGATTAATGCTTAATCAAAACAAATACAATTAAAAAAAAAATATGAAATAAGAATAAGTAAAACCAACTACTGAATTGCAAGCAAATTTTGCAATAATCATTGACGTGGTTAATTGGGTGTGTAAGTGCTCATTCATACCAGGGTCCATCTGTTTCAGTGGCGTAACAACACAAAATTAGAACAACATGAAACAAACATTTGGAAAGGGCTTGTTTCCTTCGGTTTTAATTTGTAACCCGGATTTGTTTTTTTTTCTCAATTGGTTTCTGACCTTTGAACAACGGTGGACTACTATTGCCTTTACGAAATATCGGCATGAATCAAAACAATAAATTATAAATAAACTCCTATAATTTTCGATCTTAGATTATTCACAGTTCCGGAAAGTTATTTAAAAGCTAATTACAACTAATAAACAATTCATGTTTCCCTGATTAAGATATATAGCTATGGTATATTTCCAATAAATGAAATGATATGACCTTATGTTGTGCATCAAGGATCGAGAGAATGTAAGGCCAATATTGTTTTAACTTTTTATATTCATAGAAGTTTAGTTAGATTAAAAACTGAATACATTTAGTGTGTTTTTTGAGAGTGGGGACGCAGACAGAATTGGCAAGTAAAAACTCAGGCTAATCATTTTGTACGCTAAACACGCGTTTATTATACACAAGACTCATCAGTGATACTCGAATCAAAATAGTTGGACATCAAACAAATTCGAAAATGAGGGGCAATTCAAAAAAAGTATTTGAGACAGTCAATTAAAAATGTATTAATGGATGTACTTAGGTGAAATTAGAAAAAAAACAAAAATATAAAATCGCTTCTATAAGATGGAAGAGGATCAGTTGAGAAAAAAACTAGCTAAAATTATTGATAGGTTTTCAAAAGCTATTGCTTGGTAAATGCTATAAATGATGTTAAGAAATAGGGGTTGGGGAGGGGATGCACAGAATTTTAAGGTATATCATAAAACATAAGTACTCACGATTATATGCATGTTACTTAAAATAAAGTCAAACGAAACTCATTGCAAGCATCTCACATTGACTGTTGTATATAAAGGATTCATATAAACATGTATCTCTTTCGAAAAGAAATTCTTCTAACAGTCCTAATTGGAATCATCATATATTGAATGTTGTGGGAAATTTAGTATTGACAATTACCTTATTGAATGACAGGTAAATCAATGTTTGTCTATGTTTGGAGTCAACGTTCTAACTTATAAGTACTTATGTATTTTTATCGGAAGCACATGCGAAATAAAATGAATTTAAAAGGTAATATCTATTTATCTAGTTCTATGTATTTAATTGTAGTATTTACCTTCGAATATTTTGACTATCAATTTTCAAATTAATTTAATTGAAGTGATTTGATAATGGTATCTTATTTTAATACAAACTAATAAACTGGTATCTTTGATGAGGTTTTGATATATAGTTACTTACATCAAAGTTATAAATGATATGAAGATATTGATAACTTTATTTCAAATTTACTTAAGTTTTCACACCTTGGTTAATTGGGTGATTGTATATAATAATTGAAGAGTGTTAAGTGTGTATCAAAAGGTTATCTTAAGTTTTGTATGTGACATGCTACAAATACTTCAAAGCAAAATTATTGGACACTACTATGTTGGGATAAATTCTCTTTTATGTTGTAAACAAACAGAATCGTGTATTCTCAAAATGCTAAACTGTTTTACTCTGATATTAATATAAAATGAAAATATAGTAAAATGATAGAACATATTTAACAATGTGGAGAAAGAATAACTAAATAAATTTCACAAGCCTCTACAAGTAAAAAACAAAACATGTGTTATTAAACACATTTTTCAACACGAGTTTATTTGTTTTTTATTAATTAGTTTTATAACAGCTGCTACCCATACTTTATTTAACGTCACCAGTTGCTGGGCCTAAAGTTGATGAACGTATAATCCTTTTTCGTTAAAATATTTAATTTCTAAGTATTTTTGAAGTATAGATTCTAGTACTGACTTTGTTTATCATCTTAATTACGTGTTCTTGTGTTTATATTTGTTAATAACTTTAACTGTTTTAGTCTATTTTGGCATTTTCCTTTTGACGTGGTTCCGTACTTATCATTCCACCAATATGTCGTTGTGCTGTAATCATTTTCTTAATTTGTGTCTTTCCCCGAATTTACTTCAGAGTTCGGTATTTCTGTCATTTTACTTTTTACAGAAAAACAGCTCTATTTGTCATTCTGTTATTTTTATTTCTCATGCTAATGAATTCGTATTGATCCATAGTTTTCCTGCATGGTACAATAGTCATTACAATTCTTTTTTAAAACAAATTCCATTTGCCAAAATTCCTATTATTTTACAGACGTTAATTTACATCAATATCATTTTTTTCTCAACGTTAGACGAAAAATTTTATTGTTTTTTATTAATAATGATTTCAATTAAATGACTAACTACGAATTCATTATTGTAATAATTATTTAATATGGATTATTTTTTAATTTTTCACAATAGTATAATGAACCTATTTTGAGGATTTTAGTAGATAACAAATTTTTTACGTAAAGGTAATGCATCACTTTTTTTTTAAAGTAGCTATCTTTATACTGCACGAGTGCATATGACATTCTAAAACAGACCGTTGACAATTGTCTTTTCATTGACATACCTGTCATTGTATGATTTGCATTTTTCTATTAATAGAAAATTCAGATCTTTAAAATTTAGCGGGTTCAAATGCACTGCATTCAACATTTTTTAACATATTGTAATAATTCTATGGATTTTATTTGTTCTTAAAATTTCTTATTATTGGCAAAAGCGGAAGGGCCTCTGATTTAGCTCAAATATTGGCCATTTCTTTCAATCTTAACTAACTTCATATCATAACAGCCAATGGTGTGCATTTCTCATATCATAACACTCAATGGTGTGCATTTCTCATATCATAACAGCCAATGGTGTGCATTTCTCATATCATAACAGCCAATGGTGTGCATTTTTCATATCATAACAGCCAATGGTGTGCATTTCTCATATCACGACCAAAAGATAAACAAAAGTCTACGAATCCCAACAGAAAAAACTAAAAACGATCAAAAGATAAACAAAAGTCTACGAATCCCAACAGAAAAACTAAAAACGACCAAAAGATAAACAAAAATCTACGAATCCCAACAGAAAAACTAAAAACGATCAAAAGATAAACAAAAGTCTACGAATCCCAACAGAAAAACTCAAAACGACCAAAAGATAAACAAAAGTCTACGAATCCCAACAGAAAAACTAAAAGCGATCAAAAGATAAACAATAGTCTACGAATCTCAACAGAAAAACTAAAAACGACCAAAAGATAAACAAAAGTCTACGAATCCTAACAGAAAAACTAAAAACGATCAAAAGATAAACAAAAGTCTACGAATCCCAACAGAAAAACTAAAAACGACCAAAAGATAAATAAAAGTCTACGAATCCCAACAGAAAAACTAAAAACGACCAAAAGATAAACAAAAGTCTACGAATCCCAACAGAAAAACTGAAAACGATCAAAAGATAAACAAAAGTCTATGAATCCCAACAGAAAAACTAAAAACAATCAAAAGATAAACAAATGTCTACGAATCCCAACAGAAAAACTAAAAACGACCAAAAGATAACCAAAAGTCTACGAATCCCAACAGAAAAACTAAAAACGACCAAAAGATAAAAAAAAGTCTACGAATCCCAACATGAAAACTAAAAACTACCAAAAGATAAACAAAAGTCTACGAATCCCAACAGAAAAAATAAAAACGACTGAAAGATAAATAAAAGTCTACGAATCCCAACAGAAAAACTAAAAACTGAGGAACAACCCACAAAAAACAGGGTTTCTAACAATAATTTGGCTTGTCTCAAAACATTTCGTCGAACTATAAACTCCTGACAAATGCCAAAAACACTGATTTTGTCTAATTATCCCAAAAATGTACCAGAAGGACATTGTTGACTTATGGTGGTAGTAATGCTTAGTGTTGTCTTTTGATATAGCTTTGACGAATATTTGTGTCAAAAACTAATATTTTTTTTACTAATATGTCTTTAGCAAAAACGATTGGATTTTATGAGAGATGTGAAAGATATCAAAGTTACTTTCAAAGTCGAAAACAAACTGACAACTCCATGGAACAGTTTACAAAACAAAACACAGAAAACCAAACTTTGAGCAACCCCACTGTTGAACTAAGTTGTTCCGGAATGGTGAGCAGATCAAGCTCCACATATTCAACTTGTCGTAGTATTCGTGTAAGAACAAGGTATGTTAAAATGTGAAACTAGATTTTAAGTTTATGATAAACACTCTTTTATTCAATTTCTAGTAGAATTTGACAACTTTTAAATTTGATCCTGTGAGGGAAACTACTACAGGGTAATGTCCAAATACCGATCTTTCCAAAAAGTGAAAGTCTTGTTTTCATCGATATTTACCTGATAAAGAAAACTGTTAGGACACTAAAAAATAACCATATGTATAAATAGTAGTTTCCAATAAAGTAATGTACCTTTTCCCCCGTAATTTTGTTAACATGAAAGTTCGTTTATTCAGCATGTAAGAGTGAATGTTAAAACCATAAACATTAAAATTTAGGGATCAGCATTCCCATGACAAACAGATATTAGTATGTAAAATTAGTAACGAATATACAGAACTACAAGGTAAACTTAAAAAAGAGAAGTCCATAAAATTGATAAAATAAAACGTTAGACTTTACCAAACATTGATATTTAAAAAATAGAAAATAACTGTCCTATTCTGCAGTTGATATGGACATTTTCCGAAGAAAATGTTGGGTTAAACCTGGTTAAAGAGTAAACTGGAAAAAAATGTAATTAAATGAAATTTAGATGCAAAACAAAATTATTTCAGTGACCATTTGCTGTTAAAACTAATAAAAAAAGACAGACGTTTTCAATTCATCCCTATTTGATAAATCAGGGAAGAACAGTATTTGAAGTCAAACGAAATACCAAATCAAACAAAACATAAATATAAAGCTTCAGGCTCTGGTCATTATGCATATTTGGTTAACTAAACTAGTTTTGTTGTTGCCAAATGTTTCTCGATTCATCCTTGATTGGTTGAATAACAGTCATTGAAAACCGCACATAAGTACAAAACCAATCTTTATAGCAAAATCAGTAATAAACAGATCATTCATGTTCAGGAGAGGTAATTGCGTCAAATAAGTGGTAAACTAAAAAGGTTCATCAATGAGAATGCACAAATGATCAGGCGTCTCTGTGAAGGGTAAACATGCATATCTGTTTTGCATTGATCTCTGACAATCTCTAGACAAAAACCATGACAGAGAGTGCAAAAAGAATACATCCACTTGCACATACCGTAACGGCGGTGAAACGTGTAGATATTCCTTAGAAAAGAGAAATTACATATCAAATCAAATTGATAACAGAATAAAATTAAGAATGGAAATAGGGAATGTGCCAAAGAGACAACAACCCGACTATAGAGCAAACAACAGCAGAAGGTCACCAACAGGTCTTCAATGCAACGAGAAATTCTCGCACCCGGAGGCGTCCTTCAGCTGGCCCCTAAACAAATATATACTGGTTCAGTGATAATTAACACCATACTAAGCTCCAAATTGTACACAAGAAACTAAAAGTTAAAATGATACAAGACTAACAAAGGCCAGAGGCTCCTGACTTGGGACAGGTGCAAAAATGCGGCGGGGTTAAACATGTTTTTGAGATCTCAACCCTCCCCCTATACCTCTAGCCAATGCAGTAAAGTAAACGCATAACAATACGCACATTAAAATTCAGTTCAAGAGAAGTCCGAGTCTGATGTCAGAAGATGTAACCAAAGAAAATAAACAAAATGACAATAATACATAAATAACATCAGACTACTAGCAGTTAACTGACATGCCAGCTCCGGACCTCAATTAAACTGATTGATGTCTTCATCATATGAATATCAGGCACAATCCTCCCCGTGAGGGGTTTAGTATCATACCATCATAACATATATGAGAAGAACATAACCCGTGTCATGCCAACAACTGGTTTATTAAGAATAAATGTGTTTAGTTCCGATGCAAAGACCCTATAATATTAAAGCCAAAATATGCAATCTTTAATGACCTGACAACAGTATCGTAACTATATCCCTTCTTAATAAGTCTATTTAAAGGTTTTGTTAGCTTCTGAGGTGAATACTGACATTTTTGTGCTTTATAAAGAATATTTCCATAAAATATTGGATGTGAAATACCTGAACGTATAAGAAGTATATATGAATTATTTAAGTATGTTAACATAGACAATAACAATCAAAACCAAGGAGTAAACTAAGACTCATAAAACCAAAGGACATTTACATCAACAGTTATGAATAAGAAATAAGAAACAACACGAACTCCACTAAAAATCGGGAGATATATAATAGATATATAAAGATTTGGAGAGATAAATGCACTGATATTCCAATCATTTAGCACAATCAACAGGAGAGTTATGATCGTCAATGTCCTATGTAAATAATGGGAATGTCATTTGGTTTCCCACATCCACAATGATCAACGTTATATTAAGTTTTTTCTAAATTACATTCATACTTAGGCAATAAATATTAACGTCATTAATCTAATTGCTACACAGTCTATTGATAAACTGTATTTATAAGTTTAATTACTTACTAATTGATTTTGATCTAAAAATAGACAATAAGTGTTACATAAATTTTGACTGATTTACTCTTGTCCTATATATTTTTTTTTCTTTTCCGGTTAAACGTACCAGGTGAATGATGGAGTGGAATATTCTAAATAATACCATTAACGTTTTAAAGTGGACCAATTAATGAAAAGCTTGGATTCAGATAACTTTGATGATAATCAATTAAGTGATGAGAAATTTATTGAAATGAGTACAATTTTACCGTATTGAAATTGTATTGTTTGCTGTTAATGCCAAGATACGGATCGTGAATCGGGTTTAATAGTACGTTTAACTTAAATATCATATTTAGAAATTAGGATATTACATAATTATTTAAATTCTAACCATAAATTGCGCAGACCAGACAAAGCCATGTTTATAATAAATTGGGTAAAATACTAATTAGAGAGAAAAATTAGACATTTATTTAAATATTTTGGTAAAATTGCCACCTCTCTGAACTGAAATTGACAGTTTTGTATTAATTGAAATTTTCTTTATATTGTGTGTATCTGAATAATATTACTAAAGGAAGAAATCAATTGTTATCTCTAGTATAATGGAGTATATATCTGTATATAAATTTCTTTCAATTGGTTAACCAAGTGATTAAGAAGAAAGCATCAATTTTTATTATTGACTTCAGCTGCAACCTTTTGAATTTTACACAGAAAAGATAAGCGTCATTTTACAAATGCTTATTTACCTGATTTACAATACCAGGCCCTACAACTATCTAAATATTTTTTTTTTGCATTAATGTTGTATTTTCCGTTCCCACATTCACCTCATTAAAAAACAGTAAACTCATCATAGATACCAGGATTAAAATGTTATATTTGCACCATAAGTAAAAGACTCATCAGTGTCGCTTAAATAAACAAAAATAAAAAACTAAGTTGAAGAGCATTGAGGACCACAAATTCCTAAAATATTTGCCAAATACAGCTAAGGTAATCTATTCCTGATAGAATCAAAAGATACTAAAGGGATAGTATAGCTTATAAGTCGAAAACAAACTGACAATGGCATGGCAAATTCGTAAACAACCAAAAGACACTTTACAGTACACACAGCACAACATGGAAACAGCTGAGCAACATGAAACACACAAAAACCAAAGATAAGCTCAGGTGTTCCGATAGAAGGCATTTTGATAAGTAGAAAAAAACAGATTTAAAGGGAGGAAACAAATCAGAAAATCAGAAAATATTTGGTTTAATGAATTGAACATTGACATACTTATATATCACTTTATCAGAATCAGGTCCTTAAAAACTGTTTGGCTTAAATATAAAAATTTAATAGTTCGTTTCTGTGTGTGTTGCATTGTCGTTTGGTTTTTTGTTGCACTTCAGTGTTTTTGTTGTTTCGTTGTTTACTCTTATATTTGATTTGTTTCCCTCAGTTTGAGTTTGTAGCCAGGATTTGTTTTCTCCCAAATCGATTTATGACGTTCGAACAGCAGTATACTACTGTTGCCTTTATTTATTATCAAAGTTTTCAAAGGTGGTTGGTTATTTTTTCTGACGTTTTTTCTAAATAAGCTATATGTTAAATGATTTCGATGGCGAGAGGTTTCTTGAATGATTATAAAATTAGTTGAATAAGTATATGTTGATTTGACTTTTTCACATTTGAATGAAATTTTAATCTATGCAACTAGAAAAATCTACACCATTGACACTGTCGATGATAACAACAATAGTATCGTATATCAGCAGGAAACAGTTTTCAACAAAAGACAAGGCACTGCCTTTCCCGAATAATGAATATGACTGTTGTTTTCCATTGGTTTGATGTGTTCGCGCTTATAATTTTGCCATCTGAAAAATGAATATCCGATATGAATATTCATTGGAGTATGGTAATATAGGGTTATTGCATGAATATTGGGGAATATTGTCCGGAGTAGAATTTTATATTGCACCAGCTTGTGAGTGCAATATATGTTCTACGAGGGACAATATTCCCCAATATTCATGCAATAACCCTTTTATTGTATAGTAATATAATATTTGAAAGTTAAAATTGGCTTAAAGTAAGATTTCGTCGTTGATGACGTCATGAATTTTTAAGATTTATTGCACTAGTGCAATATTGGAATTTATTGCACGCTAACTTTAGGTTACGATAATTTTTGTTATTTTATTTTCCCTTCATTTAATATGTCAAGGTTTAACACACTTTCTGTTTAGTATTATTAACTGAAATGAATAAATAAATAGTTAAAACAAAAATATTTTTATATATAAAAGGTTTAGCTAGCAATGGATAAGAAAATGTCTGTAGTCAGAACTATGAAAGATGTTTCCATTCTTTGAATGTGTTAAAGATTTTGATTTTGCTACTTAAAAACGGACTTTTCTTTTTATTTTTATTATTTCTTTCAACCCATCTTGGATGGGTCTCAAAAGATCATTATAAACAATAAATTGAGAAACAAATGCTTTTTGTTTTTGTTTTTGTTTTTTTTTTTTGTCGTCGTACCTTACACCTCCTTTTATTCATATAGAAAATCATTGAATTGCAGTATCAATAATTTTAATTATTTCATATAATTAGGAAAAATGTTTAGTTTAATTAATCTGGAAATATAGCTATCATATCTGGTTCATAGTTAAAAACATAAATGGGAACTTCGCTGTTACCACTTTTTCACAAATATATTAAGCAAACCTGTATCCAGAGCGGCTACTAGAAAAACATCCAACATTTTATTCTCCGATCGGTCATGTGTTTGTCATTTCTTCCATATTATTAAATCTTAAGGTTTTTATATGAAAATTTCATAAGTAGTTTAAAAACATAAACAGTCTCATAAACGTTATATTATAATATAAAAAAAGAGTGTTACGTCGTAACAGTATTGTACACTCTTTTGTTTAATAAAAGACTTGAGAAACAGTATTTCATTTAGCTAAGTAAACTTCATTTGACAATGTGTAATATAAAACTATTTCGAAAAAAAATAACATTTCTATTAGTTAATGAGCCTAAAAAATGGATCCCTCTAAAAATCACGAAATTTGATTTATTTCATAAAAAATCAGTTTAAATAAACATTTTTACCAAAAAATGTAAACGCATTACTTAATTTTGTTTTAGAAAATTAATGACATATCTAACAGTTTTTTTAACTTTTCTCAAACAAATAAAAGTACATCAGATGTGGGCCTGACGTCTTAATCAAATATTTAATGAAGGTTTGAAGTGCCCATTATCTAAACCATATGCAGATTATGTGAAATGAAATCATACCACAAACTAAATTAAAACGGCGATTTGCTTAGCAGATTGTTATGTGCAAATATTTAATGGTTGTATTTGTCAAAGCGCTTTTGATAAGGTATGCTATTAGACAACTCATAATTCATCTTTCAAACGTTTGCTTAATGGACTAATGGTTCCAACAAATAGTCCTTGCAATCGCGTTTGTAAGTTATGATGTCTCCTTTTTCAGATCAGAATATCTTAATTTCTTTTAAATTCAAGTCACGCATATTGTATGACTATATGAAAATTATGAAATGTATGACTTTTGATATTTTTATTTAGCGAACAATGTATTAGACATATATATTTGAGTTGTGGACACGTTGTTCTGTTTACAAATTATAATGTATAGACGGTTTTTAAAATTTATAGAAATTTAACATGCCCTATCTTTCACAGTGCCTGGAGGTAAAATGTGTTAAATAATGAACCAGTTAGAGGTTTAAATAAAAAAAATGATATTCTTCAGTCTTACATTAAACACTTTCTAATTAGAATAAAAGCTGCATACTAGGACAACAAATTGGGTTCGATTCTTTATATATTATTTGCTTTACAAGATTTTTGTGTTATTTTAATTTTCGTTATACAAAATTATAAGTCCCCTTAATATCTCGAAGAGAGACCAAAGATACTCATCAAACTCATCAATCAAAAAAAAAACTGACAATGCCATGGCAAAAAAAAAACGACCAAAAGACTAACAACAGAACCATAAATACATCGCTAAACACTGAAGAACACGAACCCCACCCCCAACAGAACCCAAAACACATCGCTAAACACTGAAGAACACGAACCCCACCCCAACAGAACCCAAAACACATCGCTAAACACTGAAGAACACGAACCCCACCCCCAACAGAACCCAAAACACATCGCTAAACACTGAAGAACACGAACCCCACCCCAACAGAACCCAAAACACATCGCTTAACACTAGAGAACACGAACCCCATCCCCAACAGAACCCAAAACACATCGCTAAACACTGAAGAACACGAACCCCACCGCAACAGAACCCAAAACACATCGCTAAACACCGAAGAACACGAACCCCACCCCCAACAGAACCCAAAACACATCGCTAAACACTGAAGAACATGAACCCCACCCCCAACAGAACCCAAAACACATCGCTAAACACTGGAGAACACGAATCCCATCCCCAACAGAACCCAAAACACATCGCTAAACACTGAAGAACACGAACCCCACCCCCAACAGAACCCAAAACACATCGCTAAACACTGAAGAACACGAACCCCACCCCCAACAGAACCCAAAACACATCGCTAAACACTGAAGAACATGAACCCCACCAAACTCCATGGTAATCTAAGTGGGATAAGCAGATACATTAAAGTATCTTTTAGATGAAAAGTAAAATCGTTAAAATACTGAACTCCGATTAAAATTCAAAACGGTAAGTCCCTTAATAAATGGCAAAATCAAAAGCTCAAACACAACAAACGAATGGATAACAACTGTATTGGATGAGATATGCATTCCCCATTTTTTTTTCGGTATTTAAGAGCTTGCAGCTACAACTAAAAGTACTATGTCACCAGTGTCCTAGCAGAAAGTTGATTGACCAGGCTTGTTCAATATTACTTGTTTTTTTTTTCTGAAATTGTTTAACGTTTCACAGTGGTATATAATACTATTGCTTTAATTTCTCATTCCTTATTTTATTGATTTTGTATTGATATCATATCATAGATCAAGTTTTATCGTTCAGTGTATGTTCATGTGTTAATATATCTTTTGATTGAGTCAACCCATTTCAATGTTGTAGTGTTGCACTTTTGTTTCATATAAGAGTGCAGGTTGGCACCTATTTGAATGTTGAAACCCACTGCAAGTGTTTGCACCTGTCCTTATAATCCTGGTACCTTTGATAACTACTCAGTCAGGAATCTGATGTTGAGTAGTTGTCGTTTGTTGATGTGGTTCATAAGTGGTTCTCGTTTCTCGTTTGTTAGGGTTTTTTTTTTATAAAGATTAGACTTTTGATTTTAAACATATTCTATTCATTAAGATATGAAAAGGATTGAGCAAAGGCACAGCCTATAAAAGCTCTCTCCATAATACATGTACAAGGTATAATTCAATTACAACAACTGTATTTAAAATAACGCAATATAGTGGAACATGCATGCTACTTGTGAGCACACACGAGCAAATATATGTTAACAGTGTTACTTACTAAATGCAAAGTAAATTTAGATATATAGGCAATTAATCATCAATTATTTAAAGTACCTTGAAACATGCAAATATCCTTTATAAGTCATTAGAAATATATATATGGCTTGAAAGTGACACTAAGCTTGCTTAGTGGAATAAGCGAATTTATGTTGGAGTGTGAAAAAAATAAAAAATAAAACTAGATGAAAAGACAATTAAGTAAGTTTCAAACAAAACGTTGAGTGTCACTGCTATATTTCTGAACAGATTTAAAAATAGCAATATTCATATCATATGAAAAAAAAATTTAAAAAGATTAGACTGTTGGTTTTCCTGTTTGGATGGTTTTACTCTAGTAATTTTTGGGGCCTTTTATAGATAGCTGCTCTGGATGAGCCAATAACCCGTGTTGAAGACATTGCTTTGACCTTTAATAGTTTACTTTTGTAGATTGTGACTTGGATGGAGAGTTGTCCCATTGGCACTAACAGCGCATCTTCTTATATCTATTCATTATGTCAAAGAACGTCTCGTCCTTTTTCTTAAAAAAATTTCCTCGGTAGATACGAAGATCTCGTTGATAGATATTCCGTATTAACTTCACAAATAATACATTATGGTTTTGAAGTTTAGATTATAAGTATTAAGGTTATTTATCATTTTAATTGTGTGTTATAGTGTTCCTTTATTTATCTTTGTAAATTATTAACCTTTAACTGTGTAGTCCATGTTTGGGAAAATCCTTTTGGCGTGCCTTGGTACTTTTACATCTTGCCATTATGTTATTGTGTCATAGTCATTTTGTGACATATCATTGTAGATTATTTGCTTTGCCTGTATAAAATTGAGAATGGAAATGGGGAATGTGCCAAAGAGACATCAACCCGACCATAGAAAAAAACAACAGCAGAAGGTCACCAACAGGTCTTCAATGCAGCGAGAAATTCCCGCACCCGGAGGCGTCCTTCAGCTGGCCCCTAAACAAATATATACTAGTTCAGTGATAATGAACGCCATACTAATTTCCAAATTGTACACAAGAAACTAAAATTAAAATAATACAAGACTAACAAAGGCCAGAGTATGTTTTTTTTTTTGTTTTTATCAAACCTATTTATTTTTTTTTATAGACATGAAAACTATAACACAATGTTGACTGATTTACCTCTATTTTTGACACTTTTACTTTCTATGTTTGTTTGTGTTATTTTTACACATTGTTGTCAATATAAAGAAATTTTATGCAACTGTCATACAAGTGAGAGGTTTAGCTGTCTGTAACACCTGGTTTAGTCCACCCTTTTTTTACATTACGAAATATATGTACCAAGTCATGAAATTGACAGTTGTTCTTCATTTGCTTGATGTGTTTGCTTTTGATCATGCCATTTGATCAGGGACTTATCGTTTTAATTTTTCCTCAAAATTCGGGTTTTTTGTTCTTTTCCTTTAGATAAACCTAATATCAGAGTTATTGAATGTGTTATGCAAAATATGATCGTGATAACCTAAAACAAAGTCTATTTTGAAAGAATCAAAGAAGCTTGTTCTGTACAATTTTGATTTTGAAACATGGGCGATTTCACAACTTGAACACAACATATATATTTACTATTATTATTAAATATTCTCAATAGAGTGATTCCTTTCAATTATTTGGATATTTTTATGTCAGTTTCTGTTATTCTTTCTGCTTAGTTGACTGTTGTGGGGTGTCTACAATATAAATGACCATACAGTTTATCGCTTTCGTTGGGGTTTCATTTAACCACTACTTTAGAATTGAGCTGAATCGGGAAAAAAATAAAAGTTAGTTAAAAAAAGTAATCTCTTTTCGCATTTCAAAGTGATTATAAAAAGTAAGATGTGATATGATAGCCAATGAGACAATTCTTCAAAAGAAACCCAATGACACAAAAATTAACAAATGTAGGTCAATGTACGGCCTTCAACAATGTGAAAAGTCCATATCCCATAGTCAACATTAAAAAGCCCCGAAATGACAAATGTAAATCAATTCAAACGAGAAAACTACTGGATTAATTGATGTACAAAAAAAGGAACACATCCTTCTTATTTTCTACGTCTTTATGGTCTCTCTTTTTAGTTAAGTAAAGGTTAATATACCTCTAGTGTCTTCTTTTACTTTCTTTTTTTCGTTTTCATGAATTCTTTTGTAGATCTTTGCCCTCCATTATTAATAAATGCTGGCAGTTTTGTTTTGTTAATGTATATTTTGTCTTACTTTGAAGACACATCCACACAAACACACACACGTTTGTATATAAGATTTAATAAATTCAGATTTTCAAATTTTCGAAAGGGGTTAATTAATTGCGGTTTTATTCCCTTTGGCTTGCGCACATTCTTTTTACAAGTTTACGCTGATCAAACTTGTTATTTTATACAAAACACATGCTTCGTATAAAATCACTCTCTTGTAAACTATTTACTAGATCTGTTAAAACATTTATTTATTACGAATCAAGTTTACATTTTTGTGCTACATGTGAATTAGAAACACGCAATTGTAAATAAAACACTGTGTGCAATCGTAAAAATCATAAATAACAAAACGTGCGCAAATGTAATCCGTCCAATTGATTGATGGATTTATTTGGTAAAAGTGGTTTCAATTCTTACAATGCAGTGTACCCTCATGGAGACCAAATAAATATAAATGTATAGTTTTAACGTTCACATATTAAATGGTTTAAGATATAAAAATAGAAATTAGTATTCTTTATTTCAATATTTAACAAATTCATGTGTGTCTATATATATGAATTTGTGTAAAGGTTAATAGACATTAGACTATCATCACAACATGCCGCATTTTATCAGTCTTTAACTTGTGATCCATTTACCATTTTACGTTCACAGTAAACAAAGAACAACGTTAATAGCTTTATCTTGAAAAAAGAAGATATTCAAAGCAGTCACAATATCATTTACATAATCAAATGCATCACCACAGCTTACGTCTAAATGACAGGTAATAATACCTTTTTAAATTCTTTACAACGAGACACTCGATATATCATAGATACTGGATACCTTTTCAGAAAAGCACAATTTTCCACGTGTAACATACGCATTCTATTGAAAATGATTCTCGGTTAAGTCATCCAGTTAATTATCAACAATGGGCCAATCAATTAAACGCCTTTGATTTGGTGCGGCACATGTCCCTATCGCATAAAGTGTTAAATTTGTGTGAAAGATGAGTCTTGTTGCTGGTCTGAATATAGATATTATTGATAGCATTAAATGAAGATGTATAGTCGTTTATATTTTGACGCAATATTAGAATGTGAAGTTTACTTTTACCAGAAATGCCTTGATTTCTTAATGTGACGCAATATTACAATGTACTTTTCCCAGAAATGCTTTGATTTCTTATTGCTTGCACAGAAGAGATAACAAAAAATATGGTTAAAACAGCTTCCTTATTCTTTTTTTTTTTTTTTTTATTTATGGCCGTGTTTATACTGCCCATGTGAAACATGTATGGTGTACACAAACAAAAATTGTTAAACATGTATTTAATTGTATATTCAAAAAATAATTAATAGTTGCAATAGTTATCAAAGGTACCAGGATTATAATTTAGTACGCCAGACGCGCGTTTCGTCTACATAAGACTCATCAGTGACGCTCAAATCAAAATATTTATAAACCTAAACAAGTACAAAGTTGAAGAGCATTGAGGAAGTGTTTCCAGAATAAACGCGGTATATATTTATAATCAATGTTCAACATCTCATTTAAACTTGTTTCAAACTTGTTTTAGCTTCAGTGTGAACATGGACTAAATTGAATTCAATATAACTGTAAACAGGCAACATTCTCAAATACGTTTCCTAAATCAATAAGGCTATAATGCAGTATGCTTGTTTACATCTATTTTTTTCTGTGTCGTTTGGGCAATTCCAAAAGTCAATAATTTGTAAACCATAGCACGTAAAAGCGTAACATTGTACATAGATTTAGCAGCCGACCAAAAATCTCATCCAATTTACTTGCTTTGTATTTATATGTAGAATATCCATAATTGAAGCCATACATTGCTTGTTTTAAAAGTACCCCGAACACTTATCATATTTCATTAGTACTACATTCAATTCTTTGGTCTGAAATGTATTGTAATTGAGAGATTGTCTTGAACTTTCTAATTTCTTACTACCAAATTATTGCATTCAAATGTACATTTATTTTGATGCTTAATTATGTATTATTTATTTTTTTTAAAGTAGTGTGTATCCTCATGTTTGTGATATAGACTAAATATTTTGAAGGTTCGAGGACGGTTTCAGAGCGATATCATACATGTTTAACCCCGTCACTTTATTTATGTGCTTGTTCAAAGTCAGGAATATCTCATTTTGTGGTTTTCATTTTTCTCTCTGTTTCTGTCAGTCCTATTTGTATTTTGTTAATTTTTTTTAGCTTCAATTACCCAATTTGTTTTCTCTCATAAATTATTTCACATTTAGTCATACAAGAGACTTTTATAATATGCTATATGGTATGGATGTTGTTCACGGTTGGAGGCAGTACAGTGCTCATCAGTTGTTTTCGTTCTCGAAATTTGATCTTTGGTGCTTAGTTGTCTGATACACAATCATACTATATCTTCTTGTTTTCTTGATATAACAAATAAAAGCAATAGTAGTATACCGATGTTAAACCGGTTGTCTACAACCTATAGCTCTACAACTAGTTCTATTCTCATGTGTTTTTGGCTCTCAAATACTATCTGTTAGATATCCAGAAAAGCAGTTTAGACACATATAATTTTAGAAGAGTTATATACATTGTATTATTTACATGTGCCTTGTCATCAGTTATGTTGCTGTGCTTCATTCCAGACTTGTAAATATAGATTTGACATTTGATTTCCTTTCCACACAGGTCAAGGTGTTGATATATAGACCCAGAAAACAATAAAATAAACGCTATAATCAGAATTGAACTGAAACATTGTTTACATCTTTACCATGAGTAAGTTCAAGTCGATACTATTTTGATAAAGAAAACAATTACATAAACGCTATAATCAGATCGGAACTGAAAACCATGTTTACATCTTCACCGAGACTAAGTTCTAGTCGATACTATTTTGATCAAGAAAACAACAATAAAATATGTGCTATGAACAGATTGGAACTGAAAACAATGGTTTACATCTCCGCCGAGACTAAGGTCTAATCGATACTATTTTTATCAAGAAACGATCCAGACGATAAGATTAACGCTATACGTAATTTCGAACTTAGAACTACGGTTAATTCTTTTTTCGTGGGTACCAATTTTCGTGGTTTGACAAAAACTTGCATATTCGAGGATATCTAATTTCGTGGTTTTGGCAAAATGTGCAATCTTTCCTTTAAATAATTCGTTGAACATTTAAACTCGTGATTCCCTAGTACCAACAAAACCCACGACAATTGGTATCAAACAAATATCACTGAATCTACTGTATGTCTACAACTTTACCATAAGTAAGTTCAAGTCGGTTCCGATTTTATAAAGACGATCACATCAACGTTATAATAAACATTTGTTTCATCACTGTATCGATACCACTGCTTGGTTATTATATGTTACCGGTTGTATCATCAGCTAAGTAAGTGTACTCGGTGCTGACATGATTTATAACAAATCTTTCTAAATTTTGTAACTATTGTTCAGCTTCAAACGGCAAAGTTGACATTATAATAATTTGGTCGGATTTTGGAGTTCCTTTTTCCTGCTTTTAAATTTAAATTTAAAAACACATCTTTGGCTCTCACATATTTAATTTTGAGCTTTCCGGATGAAGGTAAATCCAGAAAAGCGCTTCGGACGCATGTAATATATAAACAGCTGTTTTCATTTTTATTGTTTACAGATGCGAATGACCTTAACATCAGTTATACTGCTGGGCTTCGTTCCAGACTTCTTAAATATGGATTTTGACATTTGATTTCTTTTTCACACAGGTCAAGGTGGTGCTAAGTAGACCAAGAAAACAATGAAATAAACGCTATAATCAGAATTGAACTGAAAACAATGTTTACATCTTCACCGAGACTAATTTGAAGTTGATACTATTTTGATCAAGAAAACAAACAACAAGATTAACACTTTTTCTAATTTGGAACTTAAAATTATGTTGACATCTATACCATAAATAAGTAAAAACCGGTTCCACTTTATTATCACAAGCAGAAAACCCTAGCCGTATTTGGCACAACCTTTTTGAATTTTTGATCCTCAGAGCTGTACAACTTTGTACCTTTTTTTTACATTCGAACTTTTATATCTGGGTGTCACTGGTAAGTCTTGTGTGGACGAGGCGCGGTTTTGACGTATTGAATTTTAAACCTGATGCCTTTTGTTATCTATTATTCATGTTTTTCTTTACCTAATACGTTCTCCTATTTATGTGTATTGAAGTCCTATTATGTTGTCATTTTAATGTTATATTTAACAATGCCATTAAAGTGCGAGGTTTGGCATGCCACAAAACCAGGTTCAACCCACCATTTTTTTCTTTAAAAATGTCCTGTACCAAGTCAGGAAAATGGCCATTGTTATATCATATATAGTTCGTTTCTGTGTGTGTAACATTTTTACGTTGTGTTTCCGTTGTGTCGTTTGTTTTCTCCTATATTTCAGTGTGAATTCACATTACTATAAGACGTGTCACGGTACTTTTCTATCCCAAATTCATGTATTTGGTTTTGATGTTATATTGGTTATTCTCATCGGATTTTGTCTTATGCTTAGTCCGTTGCTATGTGTGTTACATTTGAATGTTGTGTCGTTGTTCTCCTCTTATATTTAATGCGTTTCCCTCAGTTTTAGTTTGTTTTCCCCGATTTTGTTTTTTGTACATAGATTTACGATTTTTGAACAGTGGTATACTACTGTTGCCTTTATTCATCAACACGATAAAATCATACAGGTAAGAGAAAAAGCAAGTCGGTACTATTCAGACCAGGAACATACTTTAATCAACACTTTAATCCAGTTTGAATTAAAGACTACTTCTTTATTTTCCCCTCGTTTTTTTCAAATATTCTGGCATCGAGCCTCACTAAAGATACATTTGTCATACATGTGAAAGGTTTAACTAGCTATAAAATTATTCTGGAAATTGCCTGTATAAGAAAATACATGTATCAAGTCATGATTATGACAAATGTTATCAATTCGTTAGATTTGTTTCAGCTTTTGATTTTTCCATTTGATTAGGGACTTTCTATTTAAAATTTTCATCGAAGTTGAGTATTTTTGCGATTTTACTTTTTATCACAAAATAAGGATATTTGGTACGATTGACAACAAGTTCGTAATAAGTTCAGTTTGAATTTTGATGGTAGGTATATAGTATTAAGTATGCAGATATATAAGCATTGGCGTATCTCATTTCCATGGAGATAATGGCCCACGGCACCACCCCTCATAATGATTCATTGACACTGAAACTTTTTCATTACGGATTAGTATACAAGTAAAAGATTGTGTTAAATATACGTTTGAAAGTAACCATTGATGATAAGTCAATTGTAGTTGGTATTCAGCTTTAAAAGCATTGACATATTTTATTTCATTTGGGGATACTAGTATATGGCTCTGTATCTTCAATAGAGTCAACAACTGTCATAGTCTGACTTGTCTCCTGCATATACTTATTAGAAAATGGAGGATTAAACCTGGTTTTATAGCTAGCTAAACCTCTCACTTGTATGATCGTCGCATCAATTTCCATAACATTGAAAACGATGTATAAACAAAAAAACAGATATAATAGGTAAAAATTTGAATAAAAATAAATAGGGGTATAGCAGTCAACATTGTGTTGTACTCGTATGATAACTATAAAAACAAACAAGTGTCGATTTTATTGTTTTTTCTAGATTTTCTTAAAGAGCACGAGTGAGATAGATTACCTTTGTGGTACATTCCTTTTTTGTTGATGTCTATGTAGAAACGAAGACGCTATCGATGATATTTTTTTTTCATTTTGGTAATAAATGACAGAGCTGAGTTTATCGAGCAACATGTTAAACACAAACTGCTTTAAAAAAATAATGTTTAAACGGAAATTACAACTGAGAATCATAACCTACTACAAACATCCTTTTAAAATTTGGTCAATTGGATATTGCTATGGAAGTTTTTTTCTTGTTTAAATTGGGGATACTAAGTATGCCGAATCTTTGCAATTCGATTATAATCATTGACAATAGATTGTTAACATTTCCCTGTAATTTGTTTTAATTTGGTTTGGTTAGTGATTGTACTCCCAGGTGAGTCTACTTTGCATGTTTCACCTGTCACCTTCACAGGTGTTATAAAAAGACAAACCCGTTTAGAAAAATGACCGGGACATGTTATTCTTTGTATAAACTGGATTTATAACACCTTAACACGACATTAAATTATATTTCAAAATAATGATGGGATATCTTCTTTCAGATAAATACAATTTATAACTAATTTACTATAATCATAATTCATAAATTTATTTTCGTACATTTAAATAGTAACGGAAATGGAAATATTGGAATGACTTTGCACGTATGTGTTAGCGTACTTATAAAAACAACAGGAATAATATTTTAGTCCTGATAGTCCTAATAGTCGGGGTTGAAAACAATTGGTGAAAATATTGTTCTGTATAGCAATGAACTAAAGGGTGGATTAAGATTAATAGTGTTCTGTATAGCAATGAACAAAGGGTGGATTAAGATTAATAGTGTTCTGTATAGCAATGAACTAAAGGGTGGATTAAGATTAATAGTGTTCTGTATAGCAATGAACTAAAGGGTAGATTAAGATTAATATTGTTCTGTATAGCAATGAACAAAGGGTGGATTAAGATTAATAGTGTTCTGTATAGCAATGAACTAAAAGGTGGATTAAGATTAATAGTGTTCTGTATAGCAATAAACTAAAGGGTGGATTAAGATTAATAGTGTTCTGTATAGCAATGAACTAAAGGGTAGATTAAGATTAATATTGTTCTGTATAGCAATGAACTAAAGGGTGGATTAAGATTAATATTGTTCTGTATGGCAATGAACTGAAGGGGGGATTAAGATTAATATTGTTCTATATAGCAATGATTTAAAGGGTGGATTAAGATTAATATTGTTCTGTATAGCAATGAACTAAAGGGTGGATTAAGATTAATATTGTTCTGTATAGCATTGAACTAAAGAGTGGATTAAGATTAATATTGTTCTGTATAGCAATGAACTAAAGGGTGGATGAAGATTCATATTGTTCTGTATAGCATTGAACTAAAGGGTGGATTAAGATTTATATTGTTCTGTATAGCAATGAACTGAAGGGTGGATTAAGATTAATATTGTTCTATATAGCAATGAACTAAAGGGTGGAAAGTAGTAAATCGGTATTGATTTGGTAGAAGTAATATCGAGATTATGGACAATATCATCAGTTCAATAGTTATCAAAGATACCAGGATTATAGTTTAATAAGCCAGACGCGCGTTTCGTCTACATAAGACTCATCAGTGACGCTCAGATAAAAAAAAGTTATAAAGCCAAACAATATGTGTGCCGAAGAAACAACAACGGATTGGGTTTTTTTCTCAATCGATTTATGAATTTCGAAAAGCGGTACAATACTTTTGCCTTTATTTATTTTGAGGCAAACTATATTTAAACAAAAAAATGACAATAATGATGAACATAAAACTATTTGAAAAACAATTAAGAACAAACTGATGAATACAAAAGAAAGTTGAATAACAAAAATACCGACCTCCTCGGAAAATTCAAAACAGAAAGTTCTCTATCAAATAGCAAAATCGAAATCTCAAAAAAATAAACGAACTGAAACAAATGTCATATTTCCGACTTGGAACAAAACCATTTCAGGTTAATAACAATAACTATAGACATGTTAACAAATACTTTACCTGTAAGAATAGAAATTTAACAAAATTTTAGCGTGATAAAGGACAGAGAAATATGTGAAGCTTTATTTAACCTTAATCGATAGATATTGCTATCTGTGTCAGGTAAAATGTCGTTTCAGTAGTCCACTGCAGCTTTTTTGAAAGTTTGCACAAAACAGGTAACATTCTGAAATATAGATACACTTCCTGGATACATGATTATTCCCCCGTTAAATTTCGTCAACTTAACGCCTTCAAATTAACAGAAATACAAGGATGGAATTATAACCAAGAAAAATCGTTGACACGAAGGTTTGGCGACACGGGAACTACAATTTTGACAAATTAATAACACATGACAAATTATTAATTATTTTATCAATAGATATACAAATGTCGTAAACATAAAAATTAAATGACTGAAAGTAAAAGACATTTCAAAATTTTGTTGTTTAAAAAGATATCCAGTCAAATGGTGATTAGCGAATGTCGCAACAGATTTTTATCAGAATGAATGAATTATCATAGACCATCTAATCTGGGTATCTAGAATAGTTTCTGATTTCTCTGACGATAAATAACGCGCGACATACATTGTTTAAAGCGACAGTCACTGGGTCGTAGTGTGGCATGCAGTAACTGTTAATCATAGAAATAGTCAAAACTACAGATTAAGCCTTTTGTCGCAATTTTGAATAATTGTAGACAATTTGTTTTACCAAAGAGACAATCAAGCAGCATGACAAATGTTTATTTTTAGACTGATAGATTTTCTCTTTTTAGATGTGTTTACAAATTGACTGTGACATTAATTAATGACATCTCACAAAATTCCTGTATCATAAGTTGTCATAAGTTACTGCATCTCATCGTATAGTTTTGAAAGGCAAAAATAAAAAAAATGAGAACTTTTCTAAATAAATTGCTTACTAGTTAATGCCCGACCGAAATATAAACCTAGTATATAAATGATAAGATGAGGTATAGGTTGCATATCTGTAAATATTGACAATGCAATTTCCCATAGGAACTCCTTTTACTGATAAAACTGTACTACATTACTATGAAGTTTTGAAAAAAATCTTATCCTAGAATTGAAAGTTCATATGCACCACAACTTGTTTCAAAGGTCAAAATATAGGGCTGAGCGTTATATTTTCAACGTTTATATGCCCTGAACTTCTCAGAGTTTAAACTAACACTTATTTTCTTAACTACCCCTACCTCGAATGAAAGGTTATCACAGATTTCAATGTAAACAATATGCACAGAGAGCATAACTGGGAACCAGTATGTATTAAGTTTCTATGAATATTCAAGATCTCCCCAAAAGATGCGTGTTTTGAGAAACAGCTGTATTTACAAAGTACAACCTATAATTGCCAATGAGAAAAGTAGCCACCAGATATCAAATGAAGTAAAGATGGCAATCATAGGCAACCGTACGACATTCAACAACAAGAATAAATCATGCCGGAGAAATTAGTGGGATTATCGATCCTATATACATATAATTTAATGGACGAAGTAGATGTCTGAATATTCATGTTAGTACAATCTGGAAAACACTAATTATTGACTATATTACAAACCCGATATACAAGTTGATATAAACCATAGCCGAGTAAAAAAATCAGCTACACATGAATTTTTCTGCAAATTGTGTTTCAAATGCATTATATCGGATTAAAAGAAAATCACCGGTTTGATAACTTCTTTAAAGGTTCTCTGCTGGTTAACTATCAGTCATCGGTCCAGTAGTCATTACTTAGGAATAGACATCACAAATTTTCTAGAATATAGTTTCCTAAACTATGGCGGTGAAACAATGATTGAAACTTTACATGTCCTAGTTTTAATTTGAGAGCGTAATACAATAGACGACAGACTGTGCAAAACTCATTAAAAATACCAGGCTTTAAATTTTGAACGCCAGGCACACATTTCTTCTAAATAAGATTCACAAATGACGCTAAATTAATACAGTATATTTAAAAACCGAAATTCGAACAAAATAATGAGACAAATAAGATCCCAAATGTATACATGGAAAACCCTACGTATTTCGAATGGTTCACCATATTAGACCAGTAAATCTGAAATAAAACAGATCGATTTAATAGATATGTTTGGAACTACTAACGAGAGATGCACAACAAAAACTACATTCAATAACCAAAGTGGAAATACACCAAAGTTGACGTTACTCAAAAATTTCTTGGCTTTTATAAGCACTGCTTTATAACGACAAGTATGGAGTTATATTCAGAGGACACGATTGATTTTGAATTCTCTCGTTTCAAATGGCTTGATAGGATTTGTAGTTGAAACAATGCCACTTTTAGAATGCGTATGTCCCATATGTTATTCTTGGAATACTGAAAAACTTAGAGAGTTTGGTACTTAGTTATTGATTGAATTAAGCCTAAATTTATCTTTTTTATACAATATTTATTAAAGAGGTGTTTATTTCTTGCATCTTTTGAGCACATGTTTTTTTTAGTTGACGATATTGTTCATGCTTTTGGCGAAGAAATTTGTTTATTTGATGATGTTGATAGAAGTATTTACCATTTAAAGTTTTTTTTAAAAAGTAGCATGTCGAAGATATCACATGTACAGTTTTAACTCTTTTAATTTGACTTAAATAGCAATCCGAAAAAATATTGTCAAAAACCAAAAACGACGAAAGGACAAACAACAGTCTACAAAAATATGTTTAATGACTAATTACTGAGAAACAAGAAATCCCCCTCCACCCAAAACCCAATCCCGGCAACATAGAGGATGATTTCTATTTTTAACTTTTTCAACAGTATATTGAATCCAAAGTTTATTTCGAATAAAAAATGCGATATCAAACTTCAGTACTTATAGTAGTTTAGATACTACATACTGGTGTTATTTTTCAAGTTTTCAAATTTTCAAGTATTCATGACAACTGTGTGCTTACATCATAGAATTGTTAACAAATGTAACTAGAGGCTCTAAAGAGCCTGTGTCGCTCACCTTGGTCTATGTGAATATTAAACAAAGGAAGCAGATGGATTCATGACAAAATTGTGTTTTGGTGATGGTGATGTGTTTGTACATCTTACTTTACTGAACATTCTTGCTACTTACAATTATCTCTATCTATAATGAACTTGGCCCAGTAGTTTCAGTGGAAAATGTTAGTTAAAATTTACAAATTTTATGAAAATTGTTAAAAATTGACTATAAAGGACAATAACTCCTTAGGGGTCAATTGACCATTTCCGTCATGTTGACTTATTTGTAAATCTTACTTTGCTTAACATTATTGATGTTTACAGTTTATCTCTATCTATAATAATATTCAAGATAATAACCAAAAACAGCAAAATTTCCTTAAAATTACCAATTCAGGAGCAGCAACCCAACAACAGGTTGTCAGATTCATCTGAAAATTTCAGGGCAGATAGATGTTGACCTGATAAACAATTTTACCCCTTGTCAGATTTGCTCTAAAGGCTGCGGTTTCAGAGTTTTAAGCCAAAATCTACATTTCACCCCTATGTTCTATTTTTAGCAATGGCGGCCACCTTGGTTGGTTAGCCAGGTCACGGGACACAATTTTTAAACTAGATACCCCAATGATGATTGAGGCTAAGTTTGGTTTAATTTGGCCCAGTAGTTTCAGAGGAGAAGATTTTTGTAAAAGATAACTAAGATTTACGAAAAATGGTTAAAAATTGACTATAAAGGGCAATAACTCCTAAAGAAATCAACAGACCATTTTGGTCTTGTTGACTTGTTTGTAGATCTTACTTTGCTGAACATTTTTGCTGTTTACAGTTTATCTCTATCTATAATAATATTCAAGATAATAACCAAAAACAGCAAAATGTCCTTAAAATTACCAATTCAGGGGCAGCAACCTATCAACGGGTTGTCCAATTCATCTCAAAATTTCAGGGCAGATAGATCTTGACCTGATAAACAATTTTACCCAATGTCAGATTTGCTCTGAATGCTTTGGTTTTTGAGTGATAAGCCAAAAACTGCATTTTACCCCTATGTTCTATTTTTAGCCATGGCGGCCATCTTGGTTGGTTGACCAGGTCACCGGACAAATTTTTTTAACTAGATACCCCAATGATGATTGTGGTCAAGTTTGGTTTAATTTGGGCAAGTAGTTTCAGAGGAGAAGATTTTTGTAAAAGATGACTAAGATTTACGTAAAATGGTTAAAAATGGACTATAAAGGGCAATAACTCCTAAAGGGGTCAACAGACCATTTTGGTCATGTTGACTTATTTGTAGATCTTACTTTACTGAACATTTTTGCTGTGTACAGTTTATCTCTATCTATAATAATATTCAAGATAATAACCAAAAACAGCAAAATTTCCTTAAAATTACCAATTCAGGGGCAGCAACCTATCAACGGGTTGTCCGATTCATCTCAAAATTTCAGGGCAGATAGATCTTGACCTGATTAACAATTTTACCCCTGTCAGATTTGCTCTTAATGCTTTGGTTTTTAAGTTATAAGCCAAAAACTGCATTTTACCCCTATGTTCTATTTTTAGCCATGGCGGCCATCTTGGTTGGTTGGCCGGGTCACCGGACACAATTTTTAAACTAGATACCCTAATAATGATTGTGGCCAAGTTTGGTAAAAATTGGCCCAGTAGTTTCAGAGGAGAAGATTTTTGTAAAAGTTAACGACGGACGACGGACGACGGACGACGGACGACGGACGCCGGACGCCGGACGCCAAGTGATGAGAAAAGCTCACTTGGCCCTTTGGGCCAGGTGAGCTAAAAAGTACCAAACGCACTTTCAATTCACAGCTTTCAAAGGAAATATCTAAAAACATAAACGCAGCTATGGAACATTCATCGGATATACAATATACCGATTACGAAATGCTTGGAAGAACTAAAAGTAGACAATCAGGTGTTGCCAAATTTTGCTTAAAAAGAGAAAGAACGGCCATGGCAGCATTAACAATGGAAGTACGATTGTTGTACGGATCCCATCAAATGAAGACGATATAAAGTCGAGTATGCAGTTATCTTTATTTCATCAAATTTTATTTGGCAGTAACGTAACAACCGATTCTCTGCAATATAATACCATTACACATTAACATACATCGTAAGTAAGACAATACAAATTAAAACACTAAAACATAATACTAAACAAACATTACGAATCACTTTCTTTCACGCTTCATGAATAACTTACAGTTCTGTAATATTTCAAAATTAAAGATACAATAGTTTTTCTTCACATACATATTGTTCAAAGAAATGTACATAAATGTTTCTTACCGATTATAATCTCTCTGAACAAATAACGTTATGTCTCCGAATCAAAAATAACTTGCAATGAATATGAGCTCTAGGCAACGTTAAGTACGTCAAATAAACTCATCATAGATACCAGGACTAAATTTAATATATACGCGAGACGCGCGTTTCGTCTACAAAAGATTCATCAGTGACGCTCGAATCAAAAAAAGTTGAAAAGGCCAGATAAAGTACGAAGTTGAAGAGCATTGAGGACCAAAATTCCTAAACTTTTTGCCAAATACAGCTAAGGTAATCTATGGCTGAGGTAGAAAAGCCTTGGCATTTCAAAAAAATGAATATTTTGTAAACAGTAAATTTATAAATATAACCATATCAATGACAATTCATGTCAGCACAAAAAGTGCTGACTACTGGGCTTGTGATACCCTCGGGGAAATAAATCTCCAGTAGCAGTGGCATCGACCCAGTGGTTGTAAATAAACTCATGATAGATACCAGGACTTAATTTAATATATACGCAAGACACGCGATTCGTCTACAAAAGACTCATCAGTGACGCTCGCATCCAAAAAAGTTAAAAAGGCCAAATAAAGTACGAAGTTGAAGAGCATTGAGGACCAAAATTCCTAAAAGTTTTGCCAAATACAGCTAGGGTAATCTATGCCTGAGGTAGAAAAGCCTAAGTATTTCAAAAATTTCAATATTTTGTAAAAGTAAATTTATAGATAAAGGCGTAACGTCGTAAAACGTTAAAAACGGGAAAATTTATAATAAAGATGAGCGCAACGTTACATATGCACAAATACTCAAAAATTGTATTTACAAGTAAAATAAATAAAGTAAATAAATTCCGTAATAAGATAATGGGTGAAAACCAACAATATGGAACAATATTTCAAATATAACAATTGTCCCTGTGCAATGGAAAATAAAAACAGATGTGAAAGATATCAAAGGGACGGTCGAACTCATATATCAAAATAATCTGACAACGCCATGACTAAAAAAGAAATATCAACAGACATAAGATTGTACAAAACATAACATAGAAACAAAAAATGGAGCAACACAAACCCCTACAAAAACTGAAGGGTAAGCAGATCCTGCTTCATATGTTCCACCGCCTTATTGCTAATAAAAGTACAACCCTGGTGATAAGTCGTACATCAAAGGTAGTTAACTAGATCATTTGACGTTGACCTTGAAACATGCAAATAAAATCAATGTCACATAAACATGTATGTCTCCTATTCATTTTATCAACCATAAATAATTGGCTTACTATTTATGATATCTGATAAATGGACAAAATCACAAAAACGTAACCAATAGAACATTAAAAGGGCAAAGGTTAAACAGACATTTTCAGAGAAACATGTACCTAGATACAAAACCAGGTTTATCCAACCATATGGGTATCTAAAAGAGATGCTGTTTTCGTTGCAAACAGCGTGTCCTCGCCAGCCATTTTAAACGAGATAATTTAAAATAAATTGTGAATATAACTTCTTGGCCTTATAAAGCATTTATGTAAGGTTATCATGGTTTTAGCCATGGCGTTGTCAGTTTGTTTTAGATTTATGAGTTTGACTGTCCCTTTGGTATCTTTCGTCCCTCTTTTATGACACTTGTTGCGTTGATTTTGGTCAGTTGTATTGACTTCCTTGTCTTAGCTTTTCTTTGAGGTAAGTATTTTTGTAAATTGTTTTGTCCATTTATTCAACGGAGATATATGGACCACACATGAAGTATGATTTTACGCTTTTATTCTCATTGACACATTGTCAGGGTTCGATGTGAATTTGATGTTTATGTTTTTTTTTTTAAATGTGGATTTTGTCTACTGCTTAGTCTGTTTTAATGTTGTGTTGTTGTTCTCCTCTTATATTTAATGCGTTTCCCTCAGTTTTGGTTTGTTACCCCGATTTTGTTTTTTTGTCCATAGATTTACGAGTTTTGAGCAGCGGTATACTACTGTTGCCTTTATAAAGCAATGTTCATTACAAAAACTAATACATCTATTTAAGAGATAAGTGTATTGTATTTGAAGCTTTAAGGACGTCCATCGGTAGTTTTACTGTCGTAAATTTAGTTTACATGGCAACGCGTAGCAGAGACAGGTAAACGGGTAATTACGATAATAAAACTACCGATGGACGTCTGCAAAGCTTCAAATACAATACAACTATCTCTATTCTAATGCAAAACAAGTTTATAATTAAATTGCAATCATTATGTCAGTGTAAAATCTTCATTAAAGAAAATTCCGCGAAAAGATGTTATCTTTTTTTGGTCCCTACACTAGGTGACGTCATAGGTATGCTTCCGGCGTCAAACATAAACACCTGGCGTTTTCTGGCTTCAGAATGTAATAAAATGTGATAAAAAATGATATTTAGGTGCAACATGTGCATTTTTTTTGGCTTATTATTGTAGAAATTACATGTCAATACATTCAGCAATTCAAAAAGTCGGATTCCTTAGTTACAGCTTAGCAGATAGAAAATTTTACACTAACTGTCACCCAATCAGAACCATTGATACAAAATAATTGCATTAGAAATAGTTCTAATATCTATCTAGAAACTCGCAACTGCAATGGTTATAAAAGTCCAGTATTTTTTCTGTTTAATAATATATGAAAATAAACAGTACTACATGCTGTCTACACAATATATATTTTTAATGTTAACCGGATGGCATAATGAAAATAATTTGTTTTATTGAAGAAAAGATTAAAAAAAAGCTTTTTATGAAGAAATAACATCGAAAAGATTGTGATGTGATTCCCTCTGTTTTGTTTGTAACCCGGATTTGTTTTCTCTGAATCGATTATGACATTTGAACACCGATATACTACTGTTGCCTTTTTTGTGCATACTGAATAACCCGCGTAGCGTTTTATTTAAATTTGTGCATCACATTTGTAAGGCTACTTCAATAACAACAACAAAATCAATGTTGATGACGTCAAGGTCATATGACAAAATTATGTCTATGAGGTGCTAAAAACACCCATATCAGCCAATCAGAAGACAACTTCCATTTGAAACTGGATGATTTAATAATTAATAATAAGAAACAATATTGGTTAATGTATTGTGGGAATGATTACGTCGTAAAATAAACCAAATATGAAAACTTATCGTTGACCATTAAACCTTTCAATAAGTCAATGACACTAGAACATTGGTATCTGTGATGCTTGTTTCACTTAAAAATCACACTTAATATATGATAATTCCGTAAAAATTAGTCAGAACAATATTTATTTAAACTCAATCTTATAGAATGGGTGCACGCGTCGACAGAGTGAAACAAATGTTAGTAAAAGTACAATTTCAATTCAAAAGCATAAAAAGTTAAAAAGTCTTTTCCTTTATGTCAAACACAATCATCGATTTCCACTGAAAATTAGTAAAAGACTTTGTTAGTTATAGTTACTTCAGTACATAAATGTTATTCCCGGGGGTTAAAAGTCTAAAATTAAAAATCTTTGGTCCAAAATAAGTAAATAAAGAGTGTAGCCGGCTAATTTATTCTAGTACAACTTTACCCCATGTGAAGATCGCTGACACGTTTAAACTCTCTTTGATTTAATCTTTTAAAGAAATTATAAATGTGACTTTTTTAAAGATCTGATAAGGATAAAAATCACAATCATTTATAAAATGTCAATTTCCTTGTTGTGGAAACTCCTCAATCTATTACCAATAATACTTTTACTTTTTTAAATAGTAGTAAAATATGTAAAGCCTTACTTTATCGGGTAGTATAATTAAACTAGATTATTCCGTACTTGCTCGTTCAATTATTTGGTCTACAACAGATGATAAGTGCAAACTTTTAATTTCTAAAAATATGTGTTAAAGTTTATAAAACTGATACTCAATGCAAGGGAAATATCTCCTTATAAGTCAATATCAAATTTTCATTCTTATGATTGGTATCATCTTCCATTGATAGAATTATCACGATGTTGCGTTCAGGCCTGGACTGAGTCGGGTGTTTCTATTTTCTGTGTTGGTCTTCAATGTATTATGTATTCGGGTTTTGTTTTCTGTAATTAGTTAAAACATAAGTTTTATCATGTAAATTTTTTATATTCATTTGATAAAATTTACTGTTTGCAATAGCATAAATTGTTCTATATAATAAGGATGTTCTTATCACAAGCAGAAAACCCTAGCCGTATTTGGCACAACCTTTTTCAACTTTTGATCCTCAGAGCTGTACAACTTTGTACTCTTTTGTTGACTTTCAAACTTTTATATCTGGGCGTCACTGGTAAGTCTTGTGTGGACGAGGCGCGTTTTTGACATATTGAATTTTAAACCTGATGTCTTTTGCTATCTATTATTCATGTGTTTCTTTGCCTAATACGTTCTCCTATTTATTTGTATTGTAGTCCTGTATTATTATGTTGTCATTTTAATGTTATATTTAACAATGCCATCAAAGTGCGAGGTTTGGCATGCCACAAAACCAGGTTCAACCCACCATTTTTTTCTTCAAAAATGTCCTGTACCAAGTCAAGAAAATGGCCATTGTTATATCATAGTTCGTTTCTGTGTGTGTAACATTTGTACGTTGTGTTTCCGTTGTGTCGTTTGTTTTCTCCTATATTTGAGTGTGAATTCACATTACTATAAGACGTGTCACGGTACTTTTCTATCCCAAATTCATGTATTTGGTTTTGATATAATATTGGTTATTCTCATCGGATTTTGTCTAATGCTTAGTCCGTTGCTGTCTGTGTTACATTTTAATGTTGTGTCGTTGTTCTCCTCTAATATTTAATGCGTTTCCCTCAGTTTTAGTTTTTTGCCCCGATTTTGTTTTTTTGTCCATAGATTTATGAGTTTTGAACACCAGTATACTACTGTTTCCTTTATTTACTTTTACAACCCAGATACGATTCATTGCTGTGAATTATGTTACATCTGAAAATAAGATGAGTTAAAATTATTTCCAATCGAACAACCTTCCACCATAGTCAAAATGACATAGATGAAAGCATCTATAATATCAAAACCTTCACGTCACGGGTAGCAATAAAAGGCCACAACATAAATGTGAAACAATTTCGACGAAAAAAACGGCTATTGATAATCGGAAATTATAATTTTTTAATAATAATATATATATTTTTTTCTTGGTTGGTATAATGATATTTCTAAAGACAGTCTGTATTTCTATCTGTACTAAGTGTACACAACTAATGGCTGACTTGTTTTTGTACTCATAGAGAGTAGATTTTCAAAAGACCTTTTCCAAAACAAAAAGAAAGAAAAAAACATCCTGCAATGTTATTTTTAATTTCTTTAACTGATAAAAGGAGTTGGGTGCTTACAAACAGGTTTATCCCCGCCACATTATATATGAGTATGTTCAAAGTCAGACTCTGTAGTTCAATGGTTGTTCGTAGCTATAAATCATATCTGGTTTTGTAAATTGATTTTTCCATTAATCAATCCGTTCGTTTTTTCGTTTGAATTGTTTGGCATTTGTCATTTCGGGGTCTTATAGCTTGCTATGTAGTATGGGTTTTGTTCATTGTTGAAGGCCGTCCTGTGACCTATACTATAGTAGCAAACCTTCCCCGAACAGTAGAAATTACCAAATATCCTCCTTTAAAAAAGCGGATGATAAATTTATGGTGACAGTTTCTATGTAGAGAAAGTATATGATCAATTATATGGTCATTTTTATAAATTTTCTGTTATTAATTTTGGAATTTTTCTAAACACTAAGGATTTTCTTATCCCATGAATAGTTTAACTTAGCCGTATTTGGAATTTTGAGTCCTCAATGCTCTTCAACTTTGTACTTGTTTGGCTTTATAACTATTTTGATTTGAGCGTCACTGACGAGTCTAATGTAGACGAAAAGCGCGTCTGGCGTACTAAATTATAATCCTGGTACCTTTGATAACTATATATGAAATAAATATTGGAAAGCTATGTTTTCTAATTTTGTATAAATCAAATCAAAATAAACTACGCTAAAACTTAAAAACAAATCAAGCTTTCTATTATAATCCGTATGGTTTTATCATTTAAGTTTGATAATCTTTTCCCAGTAACACTGGCTTCCCAAGTCGTTAATCTGAAAATAATATAAAAAGGGGCTTCTAGAAATCATTAATGGTAATTTTTTCAGACTACAGTATATAAAATTAATCTGCAAATCATTTGTCAAAAAATCATTTCAAGATTAATCAAATTGTAAATGGATAATAAAATTTCTATAAATAAATTAATGCAATAGTATATCTTAATTTTCAATTCATTCATAATTCCTTAAGGATTAGGAAAAAATATCAGGGATTCTCTTGAAAAATTTAAAAATTTATTTCATTTTCAGTTTTGATTTAGAAGCTTATTGATTACTTATTAGTTATTATCATTAAAACACATATAGATCCTCTCTTTCCAATACGATGTTTCCTTACCTACTCAAAGTAGGTAACAATGATTTTTATATATTAGTATATCATAGCATATAATAGGTTAAAAAAAATAATACTTGTATACAAAATGTACATATTTTTTTTTATTGATTTGTTCATTTTTCGTTTATTTACGTTTCGCCACTAAATATAAAAATAAGTATCTATGGTATAGTTGCCAATGAGACAATTCTTCACTAGAAAAACAAGATGACATAGGTGTTAACAACTATATGTCACTGTATGGCTTTCAACAATGAGCAAAACCCATACTTCATTATTAAGTCTTGTTAAGCGATATATAAAAGTCAAATAACCGCCATAAATAATGAATAATGCAACTTTTCATATACAAAATAAAAAAATATTCTAGTCGTGGCTTAAATGAATTTGAATGAAATTAGGACTAATAATATTTATATGAAATACTAATAAGCCTTTGAATTTAAAAATGAATGTAAAATGTGTTTATATTTATTCTGATCTTTTTTTTGTCCCATTAACTTTAATGTTGTAAAGATAATGAATTAAAATTAGGTTTAAAGGACTTTTATATTTTGCTTGACCCTGTGACCAATTTATTGCCGTTCATATTCTTCCTAAATAAAGCGTGCACAATTTATTCCTTCCAAAAAATGTTAACAAAAGGCATGTGTTGGTGTTGAAATAAATTATGAGAAGTTCTCTGACATAAGTATGATGAAATAATTTTCTTCATTCACAACTGTCAAACTACACTTTTGATTTGCATTGTTATATATATTTACGTCTCCCAACTTCTGATTATAAAATACTACTTAAAACAACGTGACATTATTTATGGAATGAATATTCTCGATTCAGTTGATTTGAATAGACGTTTGTCATTATGGATGACTGAATAGACTAACTCACTATATCTTTATTATGCTATATATGAAGAAAGTTAAAAGAGATGTTATGGCCTTGTTTGTTTGAAGAATAAACTAACTCACTACATCTTTATTTCGCTATATATGAAGAGAGTTAAAATAGAACTTATCGCCTTGTTTGTTTGAAGAATAAACTAACTCACTACATCTTTATTATGCTATATATAAAGAGAGTTAAAATAGAACGTATGGCCTTGTTTGTTTGAAGAATAAACTAACTCACTACATCTTTATTTTGCTATATATGAAGAGAGTTAAAATAGAACTTATCGCCTTGTTTATTTGAAGAATAAACTAACTCACTACATCTTTATTTTGCTATATATGAAGAGAGTTAAAATAGAACTTATCCCCTTGTTTTTTTGAAGAATAAACTAATTCACTACATCTTTATTTTGCTATATATGAAGAGAGTTAAAATAGAACTTATCGCCTTGTTTATTTGAAGAATAAACTAACTCACTACATCTTTATTTTGCTATATATGAAGAGAGTTATAATAGAACTTATCGCCTTGTTTAGTGGAAGAGTAAACATTTCACAAGTTAATTTTACAGAACAGTGACATGCAGAAAGATTATGGGAAACTCACTATGTCTCAAAATCCAATATTTTCTATAAAAGAACATGCCTGTACCTAATCAGGAATATGACAGTTGTTGATAGGAGCACCTGAGATCACCCCCAGATTTTGGTTAGGTTCGTGTTACTTAGTCTTTCTTAGTTTTCTATGTTGTGTCTTCTGTATTTGTTTATTTGTCTTTTTATTTTTAGCCATGACGTAGTCAGTTTATTTTCGATCTATGAGTTTGACTGTCACTTTGGTATCTTTCGTCCCTCTTTTAGTATTCATTCGTTTAATGTGTTTGACACTTTGATTTTGCCATTTGCGTAGTGACCTTTCCGTTTATAATTTCTCTCGGAGTTCAGTATTTTTGTTATTTTACTTTTTCTCATATTGTTTAAAATAACGAATAGAATATAGAAAATACAGGAACAAAAAAAATGTTAGAGGCGGAAGTACAAACGAAAAATGGCATACACATAGGGCTCAAACGTGCTACATTATAAAGTATTTCCGTTTCTTTTATCAACATGTTACAGACTTCGTCCCCATTCCCAGGTAATGCCTGCCTCATTTTATCAGAACTAAATAAATTATTTGGACAGCACCATGTGTAGGCAATTGTGTTTTGCACATATACACGGCTTAGAAAAGGCTGAATCCGTGAATGCAGTAAAGAGTTGTTTTAACATTGAAATATTCTTTGTTAAGTCTTGTGAGGGCAAAAAGGGGGAAGCCAAAATCAACAATAAAGACAATAAAAAAAGCCGCTGGTGAATTTTTGATAATTTACTTATTGTCATTTTACTTATTTTCTGCTGTTTCCTATTCTGACGTCGGACTTTTATAAGCTGAATTTTATTGTACGTATTTCCGTGTGTTTGTTTATTCTATATTTCCTAGAAGTATATAGAGTGGATATCTCACAAACCATGTTTAACCCCATCGCATTTTGCACCTGTCCCACGTCAGGAGCCTCTGACCTTCGTTTTTTTTTGTATGTTTTATCTTAATTTTTGATCATTTGTATGTTTCTGAGTTGAGTCTGACGTCCATGTTTAGTGAACTAGTACACATTTTTTGTTCAGGATCAGCTGAAGCCCGCATCCCTGTGCGGGATTTTCACGCTTTTTTTGAAGTTCCATTGGTGGCTTTTGGTAGTATTCGGCTCTTGTCGGGTTTCTGTCTCTCTGAAACATTCTTTGTTTTAATTCTCAATTCTATTTTACATTTTACATTTACTCTCTTGTTTTTAAAGAGAAATTAGTTACAAGATATAAAAAATAGAAATGTGATTTTTTTCCCTTTGATCATTTTAGATTTTGTCAAAGTAAACTAAAAAACATCTCTATTGGATTATTTAAATGCAAATGAATAATTCACTCATTGAATCGGAATTCATATATAACCTTCAATTTAACCCCTTAGCCAGAGATTGGTTACAAATAAAAACGACGATTACTTTTTTAACCTTTAATATGAAATCAAAAAGATATCGAAAAATCGATTTGCACCTATATATTTTTATTATTTACATTTATGTTTATGTTTATTCCAGGTTTTGTTACCTTCGGCAGTCTTCGGATGTCATCTCGATTGTTAAAAAGATGGCGTCTCAACTAAAATACATTTTTGAAGAATAAAACCCTTTACAGCTTTACATGATCATGATGATATATATTTATTCGAAAAGAAACAATAATTTTTAACAGATATAAATTCATATTACATTAATAAGATAAAAATTCTTTTCCAAGTTGAAATGTTTACTAGATGAGATAATACTTGAAAACCATCATTTTGCTTTTTTAAAATATACATGTTTGAGCTTGTAACTAAATAGAAAACTCAACTAGCATAGTTAGAAGGATAGCTTCAGAAACATATGTATGTGTGTGCTCAGATAGAATGTAATACTACTATCCGTAAAATAACTCATTATTTTATCACTTGTATGATTTTTTTAATATTATTAGAATTTACTATTTTGCTTTTTGTCTAAACAATTGTACTTGGGACAGGGGAGATAATTAGTGTTGATTGTCTCCCCTACACATGGACAAAAACTCACTTAAGTAAATTTCATTATTATATTTAGAACAGGAAAAGTATATCTTGAAGAATAATAACTTGCTCATGCACCTAAAAGAGAAGCATATAAGGACTCGAGTATATAAATAGTGTCGTGCACAGTGTATATAACCAAAAGAAATTTTGAAAAACATAGCAAATAATATTTATTTTTACAATATACAATGTGTTTGTTGTGCAAACATTAAAGGTAGTGAAATAGGCATAATGATGACATCTATTAATTTATAATATACGAGCTTAGTAGAAATGTCCTGCTATATTTATATCTTTTCTATATTAAGTATCATATTACTTGGAAATATTGTAAACAGCATTTATAAGAAAAGTATTACTGTATTTATATAATATAAGTTGATTGGCATATGATATCTATACCTTTTGTATTTCGATATTTCCTGGGCTATTTTCTATATCACTAATTTGATTTTAAACATTATAGACAGATGATGACAGAAAAATGCAACATAACAATAAAAAAAAAAGACAATATACATGTATCAAAATAACATTTCTCTGTGGCTAAGGGAAGCAACTCATATTGATATGTTACATACACTTTCATATGAAAAACATCCACTTTTTATCCTTTCATTTATGATATATTCGGAAATTGATTTGATATTGATATTCGAAACAATTTGTGCAAACAGCAGCTAGTACTGAACACATACAGAAAAATGTTATGCATACTTTAATTGAATTCATCATCTAAATTATTTTTGCTCTTGATTTAAGGGAAGCAATTCCAGCTTAAAATGTTTTCAAATTATACATATTTATATTACAGATCTATTTTAAATGAGAATTTCACAATTAACATATTAAAACCACCACTTATGCAATGATGTAAAAGAACAAACACAAAAAAAAAAGAGAGAAACATTTTTATAAAAACTTAAAACAACCTCAGATCTCAGAATGAATAATCGAGTTAATATATATTCTTTGTATGTTTATAATCTTGTATGAATATTGTTAGTGCTTCATAAGCCTCTAAAGGCTGGCTGATATGGTATACTATTGCAAATGTATTGAAATGTAATTGTAATTTCATGTATATTGTATCAGGTTGCACTTTAAATAAAATAAAATCTAATCTAAAATCATATGAAATATTGATATATTTTATCCGGTTCATGCATTGATAATTGTATAAAAAATAGAAATGTGATTTTTTTTCCTTTGATCATTTTAGATTTTGTCAAAGTAAACTAAAAAAACATCTCTATTGGATTATTTAAATGCAAATGAATAATTCACTCATTGAATCGGAATTCATATATAACCTTCAATTTAACCCCTTAGCCAGAGATTGGTTACAAATAAAAACAACGATTACTTTTTTAACCTTTAATATGAAATCAAAAAGATATCGAAAAATCGATTTGCACCTATATATTTTTATTATTTACATTTATGTTTATGTTTATTCCAGGTTTTGTTACCTTCGGCAGTCTTCGGATGTCATTTCGATTGTTAAAAAGATGGCGTCTCAACTAAAATACATATGAAATATTGATATATTTTATCCGGTTCATGCATTGATAATTGTTTATTTCAGATTGATTGCAATTTGGATATACATTTAGTATGTAAAAAAATCAAATCTGAAAATTTTAGTGAATCAAATATGAAAATTTTAGTGACATCGATGAAAATGAATTTCAGGTTGACAAATAATGCCCCTTTATACGAATTTGAATGTATTTTGATTGAAAGTTGAAAGATAAAAAATAGTTAACACAATATTAAAAATGACCTTTTGCGTGGCTGTAAACTTCAGAATGTTAAACAACTAGTATTGTTCATTGAAGACCGATTTTAACCAGTATTTACCGGCATTTGTTTTTCCTCCTTGTCTGTTGAAATTGATATTTTCATCTTCCTACATATTTAATTATATATCCTACGTCATTAAGTCTCTAGTAGAGAGTTGTCTTATTTACAATCATATCACATCTTCCTATATTTATATGCAGATAATAACAATTTAATCAGATGCCAGGCAATGACATTTGATCACATTTTCATAAAAACAAAAACATTTTGTCTGTTATATAATTCATCTTATACGGAGTTTATCATGTGAATTTATCGAAATTTCATTTTCTGTCATAATATTAAACTGATCAACCGCTAAATGAAAAATAACAATTAATAATTCAATATGTTAACAAAAGAATATTCTTTTGAAAATCAGCTGAACTTGAATATCTGTCACCTCTCCCCTTGAAAACTAATTTTAAAAACCGCCCATATTCATACATTCAGATAACCCTTTGAGTGGCCTAATAAATACGCAGCAATACAAAGTACCGATTTATTCCAAAATAAAACAGAATCCGTGTTGACCGTCAACTTTGACAAATTTGTCTAGAAAGAGAAAGGGTACCAATATTTTTGGTACTGACATGATTAATAACAAACCTCTTTTTTTATAATTATCCGATTATAAATTCTCATATTATAAAGAAACTATAGTTTCAACTCTGCTATGAAAAGTTAATCTTTGATATGTTTGGTTATTATTTACAAGTCCAATGAAGTCAATGAGCTCTTCATTTGTATTGGTGTTTTAAACATTCATACATTCGGCTTTGAGAGTTTCTAATGACTGTAAACCCAGAAAAGAGTTTCAGGGGCCACTCCAATACCTAATTCATAGAGATTGCGGAGGTTCTAATATCCCAATCTTTTTTATATTACGCAGGTAAAACTGTAGTATTCCCATATTGATTGGGTTTCGTGTGTTGTGTTGGGAAAATGGGTTATTTAAGGCTAAGATTATGTAATGGTTACTTTCGGCTGTGAAAAATGACAGGGTTTTCATGTACAAGTTATTCGAACTGTTTTGACTTTATCATATATTTCTGATAGTTTTCATCATCAATTCATATATTTTCAAGCTTGGAAATGTGACATATTCCAACAGACTAGGAAACATAATCGTGGTCTTAATCGGAACAGTTAATGAGGCAATAACTGTTATCACGACAGGACCGAACAAAAATCAGTAAAGGCAGGTGTCAAGTGTAAAAAGGATTTGTTTCGACACATTTTACTGTAAACTTCATCATCGCCATGTTCTTGTTATATAATGATATTATTAAGTGATAATTTCATTTGGTGTGATACATGACTGTGAATGTTAAAAAAAAGATACATTGACTGGTGGGTCAAATAGTTTATAAACAAAACAAATAAGTAAGGACATTGATATTGAAAAACAATGTTAGTTCCGTATTATTCATGTAATGGTCTCATATGCAATTGCTTAATTCAGTGTATGCCTAACATTAATCCTTTCAATTTGTAAGTATTCTTTATAAAATGTGTAGGTATTGTAGACCACTCGGTCATTGCATGTATCTGTGCGAGTTTCATGGGATAGATAAAGGCAACAGTAGTGTACCGCTGTTCGAAAGTCATATATCGATTGACAAAACAAATCTGGGTTACAAACTAAACCCGTGGGAAACACATCAACTATAAGAGGAAAACAACGAAACAACAGAAACACTGAAATGCAATAAAAAACCAAACGATAATGCAACACACACAGAAACGAACTATAAGATGACAACTGCCATTTTCCTGACTTGGTACAAGACATTTTAAGAATAGGCGTTTAAAGAGATCCCCCAGAGCGGGTCCCCTTGGTTATTGCAAAGAGGAGTTCTTGCTTCATCATCTTAGGTGAGCAGAGGTCAAGAAATCACAGTTTGAAATGATTTGTTTCTACTTGCATGAATCTCTGTGACGTTATTAGGATAGGCGATTATAGAGTTCCCCAGAGCTGATCCCCTTTGTTATTGAAAAGAGGAGTGCATGTTTCGTTGTCTATTGTTAGCGTAGTTTAGGAAATCACAGTTTGGAATGTTTTCTTCTACTTGCGTGCCCTTTAATTATTTTTTTCTTTTGCCTGAATCTGTGTGAATTTAATGGGATAGGCGTTTATAGAGTTACTAAGAACAGGGCCCCTTGGTCATTCCGGAGAGGAGTGCGTGCTTCATGATCTAACGTTAGTGGAGGTCCGATATGACTTCGTGTGTGGTATTGTTACCACAGAAAAATGACTGATTCAAGTTTGTTGAAAGTCGGTGGTTGAACATGATCTCGAATTTTCACATTTTAATTGTGAAAAAGAAACTGCATTCAGTTCGTCGTGATTTTTTTTATTTGAAGCGTTGTTCTGGATATACCATCAGCAGGTCCACCAAAAAACCATAAGTTTAAAATAAAACCATGAAGTCTGAATAATTACAACCTTGAGAAGCTTTATATGACTAACAGAAACACAAAAATTGCCGTAGTTAGCTAGAAGTTACGTATATGTTTACTAGCTCTATATATAAGAAGGGGTGCAGATGATTTGCATTAATGGCTCATTACTTTTAAATTGAAAGGCTGGCATCTAACATATTCAAATTACATGTTAGAGCAAGTTTGCAATTTCTTTTCGTGCTGCACATAAACAGGTTATATAATAAAAAATGTTTCACTACATATCTTCAATTAAGATTTTAGTGTAGACAGGTGCAAAGTTTAAAGAAGTTTATTCAGACAGATTTCACTGCAAATTTCATAATCTTGGCTGTTAATATCCAATAAACACATTGACTGCCAGACTTCACAAGTTGCTAATAAAACAACAACCATGAACGTCTTGATATTATAATCTGGTTGTACAATAATATGGCGGATTGCATAGATTGATACGATTGAACTTTCGACTCAGCCGAGATAAAAAAAAAAGATAAATATTTCGTGTACGATAATAGTTCTTAGAATCAGAAATAAACCAATCAAAATACTGAATTTGGTGTTTCAAACACAATTTTAGACCCGAATTCGGAATGAGCTTTTATTAACGAAATACCAAGTTTATCCGATTCCTTTAAAAGTCTTTTTTTTACGTTGATGAAAGTTTTCTTATAAACTTGAAAATCTGATATACATTTTTAACTGTTACATCAATTTTAAGTCATTGGGACTGTCACATAATGAAAATCAAATAAAGGAGGCTTTTTTTAAAATATACGAAGGATATTTTCCAAGTCAGACTCATTGACACACAGTACAGTTTTAACCCTGCACCACTGGCAGGTGCACTTAACTTCAAACTTTATTGATTAGGATCGGTTATCTCCGAAAACTACATTTCCATCCACCTAGATCTGACCGCCTCGAAATAGCACAATAGTGTTGAAAAAAGTAAAATCACAAAAATACCGAACTCAGAGTGAAATCCAATCGGAAAGTCCATAATCACATGGCAAATTCAAATGACAAAACACATAAAAAACGAATGGACAAGAACTGTCATATTCCTGACTTGGTACAGACATTTTCGAATGTTGAAAATGGTGGATTAAACCTGGTTTTAAAGCACTAAAGCTCTCACTTTGATACCAGTCTCATCATATTTCGTTATATTTACAATGACGTTTATAAAATAATCTTTTAAAATGTGTTTTCACTTTTTTCATGATCTATTGTCCTTGAATGAGATAATAAGGTTTATTTTGGTACTAGGATAATAATATTTGTTTATGGTACATGAGGATGAAAAATATATTTACAAAGTCTTCCCAATCCTTCCTTTTATTCTGCTAATTATATGACCCTCCACTAAGCGGTCATCCTACATAAGAAATGATTTGCAGATAACAATTTCCTTATTTATTTTTTCACCTTCACAGTTTTTCTCTATTTATCATTTTGGGAAAAAAAATATTTTATAAAACCATCTTCAAAGGGCAATAAACCAAATTAATAGAACAAATGACAGTTTAATCATGTGACCTTTTTATAAATCTTGCATTGGTTATTTCATATTCACAGTTTCTATTTGTAGTGTTTGTGGTGCTGTCTCAAGTTTGTCTATGTTTTGGTTGGGTCTTGTTTTTTTGTTTTCGTCGTTTTTTCAATTTTTGCCATGGGATTTATTTCAACCTATGAGTTTAAATCTCACTTTGATATCTTTCACCTCTCTTTTATAGTTTTATACAAAGGGGGCTTTAATGACAATATCTGACAAAAACAGTTATCTTATAGGAGTTAATTGGTTGTTTCAGTCATGAAAGAACTTTTAATTTGTAGATTCAGTTATGGCAGTCAAGTTACCAGTTTATTGATTTAGAAGTTCTGTAATTAGGTCCACCTCAGGATAATCCAAGAAACAACTATATTTTGTTTGGAAATGATTGTAAGGAGTACATGCCTGTATGGCTTGGTTCATCTGACCTCGATCTTAATATTTTCGTTGATCAACAGTCAAAGACAAGTTCTCTTGTTATGTATTTTTCTCAAATACTATATGATACCGCCTTGATTGCTTAGTGGTGAAGTGCTTGCATCCGAGTGTGAGAGGTCATGAGTTCAATTGCCTTCCGAAAAAAATACAGACTCCCAAATTTGTAACTGCTGCTTACTATGCCTATACCGAACAATTAAAACGGAAAGTCCATTTTCAAAAGACAAAAATGAAATGATCAAACACATATTCCCATATTTAGATATGGGGAAAACCCATATTTTGCTAAGAGGTTGCAAATAGAGTCCAATTACCTCAACTGGTTAAAATATTTACATTTTAAGTGTGTTTTCATTTTTTTTTATCCATTGTTCATGTCCTTGAATTATTAATTCCCCTCTAAAAATCTTCATTATTGTACCTCTATTTGCTGTTATAAACAATTATACATTTTCTTGCAAACACTTTTTCGATTGTGTTCTAGTGAGATGAGGTATAAAAAATTCTTTGGTACTAGGATTATGTTATTTGTTTACTGTACATTAAGATGGAAAAATATATTTACAAAGTCTTCCCAGTCCTTCCTTTTATTCTGCTTATCAAATGACCTTCCACTAAGCAGCAATCCTGACTATGAAATGATTTGCAGATAACAATTTCCTTATTTATTTTTTCACCTTCACAGTTAGTTCTTTTTATCATTTTACAAAAAAAAGTTTATAAAACCATCATCAAAGGGCAATAAACCAAATTAATAGTACAATTGACAGTTTCAATCCAGCGACTTTTTGATAAATCTTGCTAAGGTGATTATTTCGTATTCACAGTTTCAATCTATCATTTTCGTGCTGCTCTGTCTTAAGTTGTCTATGTTTTGGTTTTGTGTATTGTTTATGTTTTCGTCAATTTTCGATTTATGCCATAGTTTTCAATCTATGAGTTTTAATATCACTATGGTATCTTTCGCCTCTCTTAGGCACAAAACCAGGTTTAACCCAGCATTTTTTTCTTAAAATGTCCTGTACAAAGTCAGGCAGTTCTTATCTTATATTTCGTTTTATGTATGTTGCATTGTCGTTTGTTTTTTGTTGCACATATTTGTTTCTGTTGTTTAATTGTTTCCTATTTATTAGTTTATTATTATTTAGATATCTATTACCTCATTCATTATTTCACAGTTTCTCTAATTTTTTTCATTGTAAAACCATTCATATAAAACATCATTGAAGGGCAATCAAAAAAGACTATAGCCAATTGGCAGTTTAAGTCGTGTAGAAAGTAAAATCACAAAAAATACTGAACTCCGAGGAAATTCAAAATGGAAAGTCCATAATCAAATGGAAAAGTCAAAAGCTCAAACACATCAAACGAATGGATAACAACATTTTGGCAAATCTTGTTGTGGTGATCATTTCATATTTGCAGTTTCAATCTATCTAGAATAGCTTTGAGAGTGTTATCTTTTCCCCAGGGTGTAGCATTCAACCTAAAAGGCCTCAATACCTATATTCGACTAATAATGGTTAATTGTGTGCACATCTTTTGTCAGTACTAAAATGGTTGCTCGTCATTAAAGCAATTTTAGTTTAAAGATTAAAATTTGGCGATAAAAGTAACAAAACGTGTTGAACATTTGGTAATTAAGTCCACTTTGGTTAATATCAACTATGGGTCTTTTATATTTTGTTTTTGACATGATCAAAAGGTTCCCATGTCTGTCTAGCATGGCTCGTCTGAGCTTGATCCCATTTTTGTTGTTTAGTGGTCAAAAGTAGGTTCTCTTGTTCTGTTAATTTCTCGATTTCTATGTAATAACACTTTTGTGGTTTAGTGTTTTTATGTCCGCCTCTGAGTGCGAGTGTTCGCTTCTGGATGCGGGAGATGGTGGGTTCAATTCACTTCCTGTTCAAACCAGACTCTCTAATCGGTATCTGCTTAGCACTTGCCACAAGCCCTTCAAGCAGACTGGTATGACAAGAGTTTCAATGACGGTTTCAAGGAATAAATGGCAAGTCTTCCAGTTGACAGTTACCTTATTCATTATAATGTGAAAACCTGGCTGAATGTGTAGGCTTATAAAATACAGGGTTTATATTGATATCAAAATAATAGAACAGAAAGAATATGGGGTCTCCAGCAACGACACAAAATCAGTGTATGCACAGAAAATTAAAAAAACAAATGACCATGGCCTCGTTCTGAATATACATGGAACTTGCCACTGGCCATTAAACAGCCATCCATCAAAAAACTATACCTGATAAGTCTACAATATTTGATGAATAAAACGATTGGTATGTGTAAAGTCCGTCTGGCAAAGATCATCTGACCTTGACATCAATGTATAACATTCATTGCACATCATTATTAACCTTTACTTGTGTTATAAACAAATTTTACATTTTCATTTAAACAACTTTTCGATTTTGTTCAAGTAAGATAACATAACTTGTTTTCTTTTCTTTGGTACTAGGATAATATTATTTGTTTACTGTAAATCAAAAATATATTTACAAAGTCTGCCGAACCTTTTTCTTTGTCCTAGTTAAATGACCTCCTCTAAGCAGTCATCCTAAATATGACAACTTTTGTAGACAATAATTTTCTTTTTTACATTTTGCGAATTAAACAGTTTTCTCTGTTTATCTTTATGGAAAAAGTACATAAAACCCATCATTAAAGGGCAATAAATCTAGTTAACATTCAATTGACAGTTTCAGTCCTGCGATACTTTGACAAATCTTCTTGTGGTGACCATTTCATATTTGCAGTTCCAATCTATCTAGAATAGCTTTGAAATTTGTATCTTTTTCTCAGATTATAGTTTCAACCTAAAAGGCCTCTGTAATAATATTGGGCATATAAACTACCATCTTTTGTGCATAATTTTTATCAGAAGATAATTTGTCGTTTGTCATTATAGCACTTTTAATTTGTAGATTCAAATTTGGTGGTTACCATTATCAATTTACTGATGAACATTTGTTAATATTAAAAGGAGGCTCGAAGGTATAAAAATTTCAGAAAAAAATCAAACATTTGTTTTTCATTCCAAATTTTATTAATTTCCTTTTGTAGTTGTTACTTTATCATATGGTACAAAAATCATTCAGAACAATCAATTTGTGTTGGCCCCAGATGACTTTCAAAATGTATACATCATTGAAAAAGTTCCAAATTATCTCCCTTTGGTGGAAAAATGCCATTTTTTGGCTCTAAAATTGAATTATCTTTTTCAACTCATCGGTGACCTATCTTTTTTAATATAATTTCCATATAAGCTGTACTAAAACTAGATTATTGTAAAATTTTAGCGATTTCTGTAATAAATTTCTTTTTTTTATTTCGATATTACCTCTATTTCTCCTATTACTTCAACAGAAAAAAAACACCTTTACAAAAATGTATGCTTCTTTCGAAGGCAGATTGTGAGCGCAAATGAACGGTGACCCCACTTCTTTATTTTATTTTTCTATTAACTATAAGATAAAGTTCATTTATAGAAAAATATAGAGAAATCCTATATAAATGATTTAGACCCGCGAACCCCCTTAAATAAGGTTGATCTCTGTTTAATGTAAGCAAAAGGTCAAATATTGTTGGTATACAAAGGAGGGGCGAAAGATACCACAGGAACAGTCAAACTCATAAATCGAAAATAAACTGACAATGCCATGGCTAAAAATGAAAAAGACAAATAATAGTACAGAAGAAAAAACATGGAAAACTAAAGACTGGGCAACACGCACTCCACCAAAAACTAAAATAAGTAAGCAAAAGTAAAAGACAGGCAAATTTGGAAAATCAGTATAATTGGACAAATTTTGTTCCCTGAAGTCATATTGGACTTTTTATTCAGTACCAAAGTAACAAGACTTGGAAAGGAACATTACATAAAAATGACGTACAAGTTATCTAGGGAAGGCGCTTTCATAATGATATAGCCACCCAAAGTAGCAAACAAAGAATTTCAATAACATTTCCACTGTACTTGACACCCACCCATAGTATTTTGTTTTTTCAAATTTACTTACTTCAACTTCACTGAGATAAGCAAAATACAATTTTCCACAGCTTATCAGTTTGAACTTAAACCTTTGCTGGTTGCCAATATGAAATTCAAATCAGCAACTACTAAACACACTTCAATTGTAAGGACCTTAACATGAACAGAAGTTAAACACACTTCAATGGTAAGGACCCTCCCATGAACAGAAAGTTAAACACACTTCAATGGTAAGGACCTTCACATGAACAGGAAGTTAAACACACTTCAATGGTAAGGACCTTCACATGAACAGGAAGTTAAACACACTTCAATTGTAAGGACCTTCACATGAACAGGAAGTTAAACACACTTCAATTATAAGGACCTTCACATGAACAGGAAGTTAAACACACTTCAATGGTAAGGACCTTCACATGGACAGGAAGTTAAACACACCTCAATTGTACAGATAGGAACTTCACATGAACAGGTAAGTTAAACACACTTCAATTGTAAGGACCTTCACATGAACAGGAAGTTAAACACACTTCAATGGTAAGGACCTTAACATGAACAGGAAGTTAAACACACTTCAATTGTACAGAGAGGACCTTCACATGAACAGGAAGTTAAACACATTTTCAATGGTAAGAACCTTCACATGAACAGGAAGTTTGGTTTAATGTGGTAATGTTATTGACGAATATGCACAATAAGTAACACAAGGATTCTGTCACTTTCAACTCAACCAGTTTGGTTTCATTCATTTCAGTGATTTTCAAAAAAAAGATCAAAATGTGAAGAACAAACAACAAACAATGGTAAAAGATCACATGACCAAAAGACAGTAACTAGCTTAAAATTTTGTATTTTATGGAATTCAAATGAGATGTGGGGTATATGTCTATTGGACAGCAACTGAATGACAAATATAAACAAAAGGTATTCATGTTTTTTTTATTATAATTTCTTTCTGTGCTTGTATGTTATTCAGTCAAGTCTATATTGTGTTTATACATACTGTTTCTTTTGCAACTAGAGTCATCATGTTGGGTCATACATCATATATAGTATAACTTACCATGTGAAATATTTGAAGGGTAATTACTCTCATAATGAGTCAATTATAGTTTTAGGCAAAGCATCTTTTTTTGTAGATCTTGTTTTGCAGATAATCTCAGATTTTCTGTACGAATTATGGCTTTCAAATTATCAGATAACTTGCATTTTACACTTATATAATGTTTTCAGCAGCCATTTTTTGGATTGACATTTAATTTAAGAACATAATGTAAATGTTAAGAGGCAATGCCAGAGAAAACCAGGCAGAACTTGGAAATTTTGTTCAACAACCTTTTTGAGATAAATGTGTTTTTGTATTGTATCCACCTTGTTTTGTTGGGAAATGACATTTTAAAAAGTCATATTGGGTTATTATGTATAAAAAAATGAATTTGATTTTTCAGTAAATTTGACTGCTTATATAGGGAAATAGGGGTATTAATTTCTCAACAAAAACAGCCTACAATATAACAATTGATATATATTCTAAAAGATGACCATGAATACAGCAGGAAATGATAATAACATCTTTGGTATCTGTTGATATGTAAATGTTCTAATGCAGTAAACTGTCAGGAAACAGCAGTTTACTTTTGTCTTTTTGGTGTTTAGACATACCTGTTACCTAATCTGTAAGTTCCGCCTCTGTCAGGCGCACCACCATACGGTGTAACTTGGGAGTTGCTATATACAGGGGCTCAATCACACCTTAACTACATGATTTATGATGGGTTTCATCATGAATTATATGTTAACCAGGTATATACAAATAGTAACCATAAATGGGAAGTTAATACATACTTTAATGGGAAGTTAATATATATTTTAATGGGAATTTAAATTTACTTCAAATCATGGGAAATTTTATATATAAACTTTAAGGTAAATATGTACATGACTCCACTCCTGGCTTATTCATACTTCTACTTGCACAGTTCAAAACAGTTCTTCACATGGAATTAATCACAGTTTCAAGATTATTGTCAATTGAATAATGATGATAACTAGGTTATTTGAAGTAGCGAAGCTCTTCTTTGATGTAGTCTATAACAATAACCTCTAGATACACATTCAATATTAGAGATGTTGGATTCGTCTAGGAATTCAAAGGATGAACAGTCAATAATAACTTTGAGTTGTAAGTCTTCTGATGATAATATTTCATTATACACTTCCATATCAACACAGTCATATAACTTTACTAGTATAATATTTAGGAAATGTTCCTGTATGTCTCTCAATTTTTCACAATATAGAAGGAAATGTTTAATGTCCTCACTTCCTTTGCCACATAATTTACATGCTGAATTAGTTCCACCAGATCTGTCGAACTTAGCTCTGTCATGCTGTAAGGTATAAGTTCCACACATGATTTTTGCTTTTATGCTGGCCATAGTTGAAGTAAACGGCTCTGTTCCACAGCTATCCCAGACATTGTGGGTTTTTCCTTGAGTGATATTATTGACATTTAAAAACTTTAGAGATGACTTTGATTTTACATCAGATTTTAGAAGATCAATCCAATACGAAGAGATAGATTTTCTTACAATATTTTTCCACTCGATTTTCCCCGGAGGCACATTAATAAGATCATGTGGTGATGGTAAGCCATACTGTTCTGTTAAGTCAATAATTTTGACAAACCAACTATTTGAATCCCTTGGCATTACAGCCAGTTGTCTTATAGCAACATCACGCTCGACAGAACCATGGTTTCTGATGATATTACCGAAAAAATTCAGCATACGTTTATGCAATTCGGCCTCAACTGGAATTTGACCGAGAAGTAAGTAGACAGCACTAGTGGAAGTGCGCTCTGGCAAATGCTGGATCTGCTTTAAAAGCTTGGTGTAATATACAGAGAGTAATTTCATATCGGAGACAGAAAGTATTATGGAGTCTAATCCATACAAAAGTCTGGGTAGCACATAAATTTTCACCAGGTGCATAGAGACTTTAGGGTTAAGTCCATTCAAACCATGGAGCCCAGCTCCCATGAGGGCATACACTGTTTTCCTAGCTGTCTGAATTCTATTAGGTACACAATCTTTCACACCATATTTAGAATTGACATCATGATCTATACCAAGATGAGTCGCTTTAACAGAATTTTGAAGCGGTTGACCATTCAGTGTAAATAAATGTTCAGTTTTACTTCTATATTGTAGAGTACATGACTTCTGGCTACTAATTATGTAGCGATGTTTATTTGCATAATTAGACAAGACATTTAACATTGTTTGCATCTCATACGGGTTGTTGGAAATCAGAGTAACATCGTCGGCAACAGTGGGTATTCCACAGTAAATAGAACCCAAGTGAGCACCAAGACCATTCATTTCAAATGTTTTCAGTAGTGTGTTTATGAAGACCTTATAGGCAGTCGGGGACCAAACTCCACCCTGGCGAACACCCTGGAATTCGTGAACTGGTTTTGATTTGATATTTTGCCACATTACAGAGGACTCCAAGTTCTTATACCACTCATTGAATAATAACCAATTGTCACCGGTCATTCCACCTTTATACATCTCTCTCATTAGCCCAGAGTGCCACACAATATCAAAAGCTTTTTGAGCATCACTAAACGTTATAATTAATTGTTTTTTTAATTTCTTAGCTTCAGCCTTGAGTTCAGTTAAGATTAATGCTGCTACCGAAGGACATTCCCCAACTGTGAAGCCTTTTTGCAACCGACTTTGTTTATCTTTAATAATGTTCACATTTTTTGATAGATGAAGTTTTTCCACAACTTTTCCAATAGTACTTGTTACGGTAATTTTACGATAAGAGTTAGGCATTTCTCTAGGTTTGCCCCCGTTTTTGAATACTGGATAACATATACCACTTTTTAAATTAGATGGGAGGTTAATATGTTGAAATATAAAGTTTACTAATTTCACTATAATTTTAATAACAGGTTGACCACCATATTTTAAATGTTCAATGGTAATACCTTGTTCATCAGCTGCTTTTCCATTTTTGAAAGACATTATACACTTTCCCACATCATCCTCAGATAAAAATTCTAGGGGTTCTTTATTAGTGTTAAAAAGATCCTGTAGTATTTTTACATCATCCTCGACCAATTGTTTATAGCTGTTATCAAAAAATTCATTATCAAAAGGGGTAGACAGCTCTTGGAAATAGTCAGCCCATGTTTCACAAATGGCTATAGAGTCACTAAAAATCTTGTCATTATATCTAAGAACAGATGTTGATATATAGTTGTGGTCCCGTTGGCGTTTGATAAGTTTATAAAATTGTTTTTGATCAGTTTCACGAAGTTCCATTATATTGATAAGGTTGTCTTGACGTTTAGATGCTTCAAGCTGTCGCTGAGCAGACCTGAGATCTTTTTTCGTTTGTTTCAATTCATTAAAATATTTGTTATCTTTGCTTTTTGGTTGACCAGCTTGTTTCCATTTCCAAAAACAATGTTTCTCTTTCCTAATAATATCCACAATATGTGGAGGCCAAACTCTGCCTTTCCTACGAGTACGTGATCCAGAATTTTGTTTAGATGGGACAAGCTCCCTGGCTGTGTCAGTAACAATTTCACACAGATTGTCTATAAAATTATCAAGCGATTCCAAATCTAAATTTTGGAGTTCAGAGTCTAGTTTATGGCTCAATTTTCTTTCGTATTCATTAGTGTCAATTTTATTCCAGTCAATTTTCCGCACACACTTGTTATCTGAGTTAGTCGACTCATCAATAGACTTTTCCATTGGAACAGTTATAGTAATTGGATCATGTGTAGAGGTGTTACACAGCTCTCTTGTCAGTACGTTATAGGATGTCACAATATCAGTATTAAGAATAAAGTAATCAATTTGTGAAGAGTCTTTCCCATTAAAATGAAAAAAAGTATCTTGTTCTTTACAAAGTTTAGGTAAAGAGAGATTATGTTCATTGGCAAATAGTTTAAAGTCAATATCTCTAGTGTTACTACTGTTACGATGAAACGAGGCATTCATATCTCCTCCAAGAATAATTGTATATGAGTCATTATATTTTTGAATAATTTCCGAGAGTTCATCCAATATCGCTTGGTAGTCATCACGGGAATATCCATTTCCTCTTGTTGGAAGGTATACACATAACAGAAGTATTGGTTTTGCTAGTTTTATTAAAACCCCAATAATTCTGTTTCCACCATCCGGAATTTCTTTAATAATTGTTTGCAATGTTTTTCTATACATAATTGAAACACCAGCATGACCCCGACTTCTTTGAATAGGAATATCGAATTTATCATCATCAAAGCATTTAGTATATGAATTAAAAAGGTTAAAATCATCATGAATTCTATATTTATCTCTAGAATGCAGCCAATGCTCTTGAAGCATAATAATGTCAAAATGTTCACTAAGATTTTGAAGATATACATTGTTGCTTAAAAATCCTTCAATGTTAAAAGATAAAATACGTAAACTATCAACACCATCAGCTTCATCTAACAAGTCCTGACCTGACCTAGACTTATCTCTTCCCAGTCGGAGGGGTGCATGCACGGGGTGCTCGGATAAGATTGACACACCTTTCGCTGTTGGTTTATCATTTCCCTGTTCGGTTGTGTATTTGCACAGATCGGCACTTTTGGAGATAATGTTATATTTTGTACAGACTTTTTCCTGCCTCTTGGGCGATTGCGCATGTCTAAAAAAGTACTATCGATACTACCTGAAGTTGCCTTTTCAGGGGTTTGCATTAAATAATTATCCATTTCATTTTCAAGGGGATCATTTATTATTACAACAGATTCATCCCGTCTGGCTGGCGTACAGAAATCATTATAATTATCATTGCAAAAATTGTGTAGAGAACTATTTTCCACATTTTCAGTTATGTCAGATGGCATATTATTAGCCTGTTTATGTGTTCTATGGCGATTGTTATTGTTGTTACCATTGCGCTTTCGTCTACCCCTTTGTTTCTCAGGGTTATGTTTGTTGTATATATGATGAATATGCATTTCATTAACTTTATCTTGTACGTTTGCCATTTTATTATCTTGCTTGATTATATCAAATTCAAGAGACTTAATTCTTTGTTCCAAAACCCAGACTTTTATGGAATCTTGCTCGGCACTATGATGACAATGAGATTGTACATTATGTTTTTGTGAATTTTTAACTGATGGATAATCCTCATTATGGGATAATTCATTGGCAAGCTTCTGCTTATGTATACGGAGAGAATGCTCTAAGTCTAATTTATCACTTTCTAGAGTTATAATATATGACCTACTAGTAGTTAATTCTTTTTGTAGGCTAGAAATATCAGTTTGTAACTTATAAATTGTGGAGTCTTTAGCTCTTAATAACTTTTCTTTCTTACACAGGCAATCTTTAAGATGCGCAATTTCTTGTTCATAAAAATATCTTTTACCAGTGTCACCAGGGTTGTTTGTACTTTTTCCAATTTCAGAATGTGCATCTGGAACATGTGGAATATTCGGTTCATTTGGTACTACTCTTATGTCATGAATATCACCCAAGTTAGTTGATACAATTGACCTTTGTTTAGAGACGCTAGGTTTTTTTGGTTGGATTTCTACCCGTTGTTTTACTACATTAATAGGTGATTGATTTGCATCAGCATTATTAGATATAGGCATTTTAGGTATAGTTTGTTCCATAACCTTAAACTTTGACCTTTCCAAATTTTCACATGCGCTAGGTTTATCAGAGATGTTGAGTATAGGATTTTCTAGATTCGCAACAAGATGGTTAGGGACGTTAGAGCCCTCAGAATCATTCGCAACAGAGGCTTGTAAACTCATGCAGCTACGACAAACATATTGTGCTGAGTGATCAGATTCATAGTATCTTATGTCTTTAGGTGATAGATGTTCACACGAGTAATGAAGCCATTTATCGCACGTATCACACCCTATTGCTTTTGAGGAGAATTCACATGGAACGTTACAGACAGGGCAAATATTGGCTGGAGTCACTGACTCGTCTATATGTTGTACACTTTTGATGTCACTAGAATTGTTGCATTTATTACTTGCATGGTCATTTGAACTATCAAGAGTTTCAAGATAATGTTTACAATAGTGCTTGATTGTGTTGTTTATACTAGTAAAGTCCTCACTCTGATCTAACACACTCATGATTTCTTGTAGTGTTGTTTGTATAAAGTCAATCATGTAATTTTGCTTACCATTAAGCAGGACCTTTGAGCTTGAGTGATAGAAGTTCAGCACATATAGTTTTACAGATTTCGCTTTGACTGCGACAGAGTCATATATTACAGCACCAGATTGGTCTTTTGTGCTTGTGATGTCTAATGAGTATTGTAAGTTGTTTAATACACCAAATGTGACATTCTTAAACGTTTCATATGCAGCAGCTGAGAATACCAAGACAAGATTACCAGGGCTAATTTCTGGCGTGACTGAGAAAGATCGGTTGGCAGCATCTAGTTTTTTCTTAACAGCCTTTTGTCGATCTAGAGTATACTGAACAGTTTGATCTCTGATAGTAGACTTAGTGTTTTTATGTTTTCTCGATTTAACAACTCCCTTGCCAGGTGTAAAAGGCAAGTGTTTAGCCTGGACACGAGAACTTCTACGCACCACATCCATTATTGTTTTGTTTTATCGTTGTAGAGCCTAGACGTGGGGGTCATGTACACTCGGGACTGACTCAAGATAAAAGCAAAGTCAGAAATAAACACACTTTAAAAGAATTTAAAATAGCTAAAAAGGCTAAAAAAATAAAAGAATAATGTACAAAGGATACGCGGGGATTATGATAAGATATTTACAGTAAAAATATACGTACAAGAGGGACAGTATCTTCGGATGGCAGGAAAATTAAAAATTTTCAAGATGGCGGTACTTTTTTTAAAACGGCGGCAAGTACAAAACAGCTAAAAGTGTCAATGGGATAATTTAAAATCTACCAAGGAGCACTAAAAGTTAAAATCGAAGTTAAAATGTGATTGTGAGCACACAGACTTGATCCAGAATTAAAACTATGGTATCTATAGTCTAAAAACTTCTAAAACTTCTTCTGCTATAAAAAGCCGCTGTCAGCCATAACACATGCCGGAAGCAGACATACCAAAAGTGATGCTCTTCAATTTAAAAACCGATAAAGGTTGTAACCAGCTGGTAATGTTTTGACAGAAAAATGAACTTCTGTTGTATATTTTTATACATAATTGAACATTTTGATAAGATTAAAGAAAAGTACATAACTTTGTGGTGTTGGGAAACTTATTTCCCTCACCAGGAGATTGTTGCATACATGTACGGGTGATCACTTCTAGACAGAGGCAGTTACAATATCTGTACGGGAATGAGGATTATTTATAAGACTGAAATTATTGTATTATTTGCTGGAAATGTCGAATATGAGGAATGTAAAGCCATCCGTGAGTAGTTTTTGATGATTCAGCTGAACAAAAGCTGGAAATTATACAGTTTTCTCCCACCTTAAAACAGTACATGGTATATCATGGACACCAAAAGCAAACTATAAAGATCTAAATGCCATAATTTTGTGCATCTTGAAAACTGGAAAGGCGGATCACTTTGAAGCAGATGATAGTGATAGTGAATTCTTTGCGACAGTTATACCAGTTGGAACAGGTAATAATTTAAATTATGAAAGTTTAAAATTACTTCTCGGATAAATCATGTGGCCTGTTCGATAATTTTAATACATCCCCCTTTCCCTCATATTTTTAGTTACAATGTGAAATTATTCTCTGCAAATATACATGTATGATCTGTGCTGAAAGCAATTTTATACAATTTTATTCATCATGTTCAAACATTATTTGAATAGGATAATAATTTGAAATAAAAAAAAAAAATAAAACTACATGTTTCAGACTCAAAAGTTACAAAAAAAAAGAAGATTTGGTTATGATCATGATGGTTGCCAATGAGAAAATCACATGTACAACTATCCTCCATATACACAACAGACCATACATGTCTGTCACCTTATTTATTATGCTTATCATTAATATGTACATGTCAGTAAGGTATGTTCATGTGCCAAAATGAATGTACATGTAGGCAAAATGCGACAACAACTGAATACATTTGCATGTACATGTACATGTAGAATAGATAAATGTATAAAAAGATGTGGTATGAGTGTCAATGATAGATCATGATACAACTCTCCATCCAAGTCACAATTTATAAAAGTAAAGACAATCCTACAGTTATCAGGATAGTCATACATGTATGTATGTTTATGTCAGATATACATGTAAACAGTAAGCTTAATTTGTTAAAAATCAGGAACGTCAAATTTAAATTTTCTGTAATTTTGATTGCTACATATACAGTGTACCTATATATTATGACATATGAAAGACACACATATATTGAAAAGTGGTTATCATGATTACATATATATTTATTTATAAAAATAAAACTTGTATATCAAATCTTAAGATAATTAGATTCTTAATCCACTATTTAGATGGGATCTTTTGGGACCGCAATACCTTTGTTTCATAAAATTGTTGTTTATTGTCCTTCGTGTCCTTAGAAACTAAATTAGACATATGATATATACATGATACAATTGCAAGGATTTCAAACTTTTAACATTTAGTTCAAAACTGAAAAAAATATTTTAAAATTAGCACATTTTGAGATCTTGTCATTAGAATTTAGATACATTTGTACATGTACATGTGTGATCCTGAAGCCCATAACATATAAGGTTAATTTGACTCAAATATATCAAGTAAAGTTGTTTAGTAATAAGTTAATCACAATTTACATTTCTGCTTTAAAGTGTTCATTTAGATCATTTTATACATTAACCTGTCCATTTAAAAATAGAGTTAATCATACAAAAAAGTCTTGTAACTTTGAATGTTTTAATGTAGTAAGATGCTAACAGCTCATTATATATTTTCCACTGGTTCTTAAGATAAGAAAATAACTAATTTGATTTTAAATACAATTTTCCAAATTCAATTCAAAGAATAATTGATCACCTTATAATCTGTTATTTCTTTAAACAGATAAAAGATACATCAGATGACAGACTTACATATAGAGGAGCCTATAATTAAAGAAATGGATCAACTTGATGTTGAAGTTAACCTACTGCATTAATATGAACATTCATAAGTGAGTACCAGTATCTCTTAAAGTACATTTTTTACATGTTTATCTTTATTTTGATAAAGTACCATATGAGATAAAGTATGTGAAATCTTAAATCCTGTAAATATACTAGACATTACATCAGTACATAATGTAAATCAGAATAAGAATGCATAACAAATGAATTGTTAAACATTTTAATATGACCAGTGTCAGCTTAATTTAAGAACAAATTAAAACACAGATGACACACACATAAAAATTAATGAGACCAAGTGTGTATTTTCCAGATATGCAAGAAGGGTTTTAATCTCTCACTACAAATGTATTTGAAGTCCTGAATGTGAAATCTTCTAAAAAATTATACTAAACTTCAAATATGTGTACTTGAATATATGTATATAACATGTATAATATTAAAATTCATCTTATTTAATATAATTAATTTAAAACATTTTCAAGCAAAAAACTGATGTATAAATGTATAGCTTGACTTTTCCTTTATTTGTTTTCAGGTGACTGAGCTAAAAGAAAATCACACATGAAACTGTAACCAGTTTGGGAGACTCATACAACAGAACATTTCAATACCTATTAAGTTTTTTATGTATATGTTTGACTTTTGGTAATATTTTGGAAGTTACTTTAGTAATTGAGAGACCTCAATGTTGAAAATGACAATTTTGATAGAGGACAATTTTAAGAATATCAACTTAGTTGTTTGTGGATCTTTATCTTTTAAAATATTACTGGGTGTCTGAAAGAATATTTCAAATTTTTCTGAAACTATTTAGATATTTATCATGTTTCATGTGTTTATGTTCCAGACCATATGAGTATTTGGACCGTACGCGTACGGTCCGGACCGTATACGTATACTCGTACGGTCCGACCATACGCGTACGGTCGGACCGTTTGAGTATACGCGTACGGTCCAGTACGAGCTGACCATACATGTTATTTGATCATATGGGTTAAATTGAAACAAGCATTTATCACAATCTTTATTTTTAGTTTTACAAATTGTTACTGATAATTTATTACAATTAGAGAGATAAAATGAACAAACGAACAATTGAAATTAAGTATTTGTTTAATTTTATATCTGAATCCCATTTTGTTACTCTCGCCCAAGGTGACACAATTCAAGTAACGTAATATTTTTTACATTTTCATGTATGCAGTTCATGCATGTTCCTTTGCATTTGCATTTTTTGGTAAAGTTGCTAAATATTCCAAAACAATTGACCTCCCACATTATGTTTACTTCCGATATCTTCAATTTCAGTGATCATAATTCAATTAATTTATTACTGATCGACATGCTTAATACAAGAGACTAACATATTTAATTAGCGTGAATTAAAAAAAAGTTAAAATGTAAAGTTTTTGTTTCAATTACAATTGAACTTTTTTAGATTAATTTGATAGTTAAGTTATGTTGATCTGCTATATGCATTTGTAACTAATAAACTTGACCAACTTTTTAATATTAGTCAGACCGTACGCGTACGGTCCGACCGTATGAGTATTTTGAAAAAGTACGCATACGGTCCAGACCGTACGCGTACGGTCCAAATACTCATACGGTCTGGAACATTTATATAGGCAAATATTTATACATGTCATTTATGTTATGCAAGGGTTTATATGAATTTCTAAAAAGATGTATATATGTGTTGATAAAATAAGTTCCAAATTATTACAGAGTAACAGAAAATGGGATCAATTTATATTAAAACAGATCTGTTAAAAGGAAATGAAAAGTCAAAAACTGTATTTTTTAAAATAATTGTGTTAACATTTTTGTGCTATTTAGAAATATGTACACCAAAAAAAATAAACTTTAATATAAGTATCAATGTAGTATGCCCTTGCTATTTTTTGTTTTGTGCAGTACATGCGTTTGAATCTTGATCAAAATTTATAGATTGAATTAATAAACAGAAGAAACTAATTGTTATGTTAACACTGTAGCTAAGTATATGTCACATTTAATCAGGCCAAGTTATCCGTCTTATTAACAAAGGAGGTTTGATATGATTGCCAATTTCAAGGCTACATGTACCTATCACAGTTCTCTTTAGGCCATAATCATTGTGATGTATGGGAATAATTCTCTGATGTCATATTCTGACTTTTATACAAACCAAGTGATGAAGATAAAGGGTGCTTCTATTTCCAAAGGTTTTGAAGAAACTGCTATGGAACACAATAAAAATCAGAAGATGTAGTATAACAGTGGCGGATCCAGAAATGTTCATAAGAGGGGGCCCACTGACTGACATAAGGGGGGCCGCTCAAGTCAAGCTTCAGTGATTCCCTATATGAGCCCCCCTCACCGTGTATCATCGTACAGCGGATATAGGTACTAACCAAGCGGACGTGAGCGATTTTGATCTTACACGGTAACGAAAAATCTTCTTTTTGTTCACATAATATCAATGTGTACTTCAATCTAAACATGATTGCTGTTTTAAGAAATGATTTGGTCGTAGGTTGATGATTAGAGATGTCTCATTATTTTCCCAAAACAAGAGGGATTACTAAAAGCATGTGAAAATACTTGTAAAAAAAGTTGGCTCTCGTCTCATCTGATATAATTCTATATTCATTGCAACTCTTTTTCTGATAGAAGGTCAATGTGTTTGTGTAATAAGTATAGCTGTTTCAATAATTGGCATTGAAATCTTTCATACATATGTTATTATTCGATATTTTCTCCCTAAAGACGCGTTGTGTACGGTGTTTAGCTGACCACGTAAATCCTTATGTACGGTGCATAGTTAAGTTGTTGTACACCGTACACAAAAACTTTATTTTCATACTCGTTTATTACCCAAACAGTTTCAGGAAATGAGTAATCACAGGTATGTTTATGATTGGTAACTATTACTGTTGTCCTGTATTAGGTTTCTTTCAGATAAAACATGCAAATGTCTCAACAACTGTATCGACATTAAAAGTGGGTGTTGACTTTCACAACTACTTGCGCATGAACAAGTTAATTGTTCTTATTTGAATATCAAAGTTGTTTTATGAATTGGAAAACATCGATGCCAAAATTATTTGGGAGCAGGAATTTCAAATGTTGAGAAATGTACATTGAATATTGATAAAGCAAAACAAAGATCTTCGTTACCTTGTAAGGTCAAAATCGATCATGCCCGCTTGGTTAGTACCTATATCCGGTGTACTGATGATACACGGTGCCCCTGCTCCCCCCTAAATCCGCCTCTGCATAATTGTAATCAGACAACTCTCCATTAAGAGACCATACAATGTAAAAGTTTATAGTAATAGGTACAGCCTTCAATAAAGAATTAAACCACTCTGCATAATCATATTTGATTTTGCAAAAAACAAAGAGAATGCTTATTTATAGATTTTGTCACTATCAATTATATATGCGCATGTACTAATGTATTCATGTGGTGTCTGTCCTTGATTTGAAATCCCCCCCCCCCCCCCAAATTTTTTTTTATATAAATGGACAAGATCCATGGTCATGATGGTCATGCCAGTTGGGAGTTCAGAATATATAAGATTGAGAAATGAGGATCTAATCATTTATTATTCGACTGCAAACAATTTTTGGGAATGTATAATGGTATGATGTCGTCATTGTTGTTGTCTGAAGACACATTGGTTTCTGGACAATAACTTTAGTTTAAATTAATGGATATCTATGAAATTTTGTTAAAAGGTTCAATTCCCCTAAAGGAAGGTTTGGATAAATTTGGGGATGATGGTTCTCGGAACACAACCGATTGTCTTGAGGTGCTGCACACATGTGCCAAATATCAAACGATTTTGTCAAAGGGCAAACAGATAATGCTTCCGACACAAAATTGTAAACAAAAGTCATCTTTTTTCTTTGAGGTCAAAGGTCAGCAAAAAATTGTATTATAGGTATCTGTGGCATTGACTTATGATCTAGATGCCAATTCAGTGAGAATTTTCTTGCATCTTCCAACTAAGTACTTTCATGGTGAAAATTTGTACAAAAAAGGCATACAGGAAAGGAATAGTGTACATTTTATGCTTGCTATGGCAACCAAAGGAACAAAGTGGCGACAAGACTACAACTTTTTTTCTTTATTTTTTTTCATCAAAAACTCACTAAAACATGATAAATACAATAAAGATGCAAAAGTGTATGGTATTTTGCAACTTAATCCATGTAATACCATTTTCGTTTGCCAAAGCAAAATTTTCTCAATATTACAATTTTCCTTATTTTTTGCATTTTTTTACTGAATTGTTTTAAAAAGAGTAAAAAAGATACCAAAAATTGTACCTTCATTATTTTTATGCCCCACCTACGATAGTGCCTCCGTTCGTCTGTCCGTCCGTCCGTCTGTCCCGCTTCATGTTAAAGTTTTTGGTCAAGGTAGTTTTTGATGAAGATGAAGTCCAATCAACTTGAAACTTAGTAACATGTGCCCTATGATATGTTTTTTTCTAATTTAAATGCCAAATTAGAGTTTTGACCCCAATTTTACGGTTCACTGAACATAGAAAATGATAGTGCAAATTTCAGGTTAAAGTTTTTGGTCAAGGTAGTTTTTGATAAAGTAGAAGTTAAATCAACCTGAAACTTAGTGTACATGTTTCCTTTGATAACATCATTATAATTTTAATGCCGAATTCCAATTTCACGGTCCACTAAACATAGAAAATGATAGTGCGAGTGGGGCATCCGTGTACTGTGGACACATTCTTGTTTTAAACCAACATATAGTACTAGACTTCCATATCAGTAGTAAGTCATAAATGTTGTTTTCCTCTGGTGATGGATAATTGAAAACAGTTAGAAACTGGCTTTTCTTAAATTTTCTCAATTTATTATTTTAGCATTTTTTTACCTTTTTTTTTTTAAATCAAAAAGATACCAAAAATTTTATTTTCATCATTTTTCACACCAAAATAGTACTAGACTTGCATTTAGGTAGTTTATTCATAAGTGTTGTTTTCCTCTGGTGATGGATAATTGAAAACGGTCAGAAAACGGCTTTTCTCAAATTTTCTCAATTTTCCCTATTTTAGCATTTTTTTACCTTATTTCTTGAAAAAAATCAAAAAAATTCCAAAAACTTTATTCTCATTATTTTTTACACCAACATAGTACAAGACTTCCATAAAGGTATTTAATTCATAAAGGCTGTTTTTCTCCTATGATTGATCATTGAAAACGGTTAGAAACTGGCATTTCTCAATTTTCCATATTTTAGCATTTTTTTACCTTATTTTTTGAAAAAAATCAAAAAGATACCAAAAATTTTATTTCCATTATTTTTTACACCAACATAGTACTAAACTTCCATATAGGTAGTTGAGTCATAAGGGCTGTTTTTCTCCAATGATGGATCATTGAAAACGGTTAGAAACTGGCATTTCTCAATTTTCTCAATTTTCCTTATTTTAGCATTTTTTTACCTTATTTTTTGAAAAAAATCAAAAAGATACCAAAAATTTTATTTTCATTATTTTTTACACCAACTTAGTACTAGACTTCCATATAGGTAGTTTTGTCATAAGTATTGTTTTTCTCCGATGACGGATAATTGAAAACAGTAAGAAACTGGCTTTTTCCCATATATTTCAATGGAAAATAGCGGTTTGAGCCCTTATATTGAATTTCATTAAAAAAAATGTCAAATTCACAAAAAATTGAAAAAAAAATTATATATTCCCAGTCAGTATGTTATACTGAAAGGGTAAAATATAAGTTTGACCAAATTAATTTTTTTTAGTTGAACAGTCCTGCCTGGTGCTCTCTGACATTGCCTCTTAAGATAATCAATCATGACCAGTTTCATTTTAATTAGTTCAGTGGTATAGATGAAGATCTTTGTTTACAAATTATGGATGCCAAGTGATTGCATAATCTCATTCTGGCCTCTGACAAGAGATGATGATATTTTTTTTTTATAAAAAATCCTTTAAATCCATAATTTTTTCTGACCTTAAGTAAAACAAAAGTGATTTCAATGTACTTTCTATCTTTCAATAAAACAAATATGTATTACTAGATAGCAATACACAATTAGCAATTCAAAAACAAACTATGAAAAAAAAAGATTTATTTTGTCTATGTACATCATGTTACATGTTGAATCACAGAATCATTTGCAAAAATCATTGAAAATAAATTTGCAGACATTATATGGCTGTTACATAGAGATTAATACATGGCCTTTTCCATATCAGCCTGGGTATCATCCCGAGACCCCCATATCAGCTTGAGACGGAGTCGAAGTGCTGATATGGGTCGAGGGATGATACCCAGGCTGATATGGAAAAGGCCATGTATTAATACCTTTATCATATACTTCCGACAATAGTTTTATGTAAGGCAAATAAACAAATGCAATAACTAAAACAGTCAAACATTTTATAAAGAAAATTAAAATTATGAATCAAATATACTATAGTTGTCCAACAACAGCATCATTAACTCCTTATATATTTATGGTAACATTTCCTATAGAGGCATTTTGAAACATTGAAAATTTGGAAGAGTTTTACGATCATTACTACTCCATGTTTGTTGTGCTATAAAATGATTCATAATTGTCAATGGCATTTGTTAGCAAGTATTAAACTATCCCCACAAAGGTTCCCGTAAATTTTGACGTCGTCATAAAAAACATCTGAGGTTACAATGGAAAAGTAAACAACCGATACCGGAAACACCGGAAGTAACTTGCACGAGAGGCACTGATATGGGTTTTTTGCACGAGATGCACCTGATATGGGTTATCAGCCCGGGTGGGAAGATATGGCTTGTGCACTTCCGCCCATTACACATATGCAAAAGCTATCATATAAATGCTAAGTATATGATAATTAATCATAATAAATATTGTAATGGATCTCATTCCCACTATAATTGTAATGGATCTCATTCTCACTATAATTGTAATGGATCTCATTCTCACTATAATTGTAATGGATCTCATTCCCACTATAATTGTAATGGATCTCATTCCCACTATAATTGTAATGGATCTCATTCCCACTATAATTATTCTAGGAACGTTCTTGAACCATAAACACTGATCCATATTAAGATTCAGAAATACTTTCAGAAATATGTACAAATAATTCCAGCAAATATCACTTTTTCGGGTTTATCTATTTGTTTTAGTTTTTATAAAAGTTAAACACAATGCTCTCCATAACAGTTTCTTCCCTCAATAATTCCTCGTCACATCTTCTCGTGTTTTTCCCGTATTTTTAGGCATTTTCTTTCCTGATCCATCTTCCAGTTCTTTAGATTTGTAGTAATGAGGTGCAACTTCCAATAACCAGCTGTTTTCTATTTCTATTACCTTGAATAATATATATTACATGATAAATAAATCACCTTAGAAGATTATGTTTCATTTATGCATTCATAATTTTTTTTATAATGGTCTTAATGGACAAGGGTTCTGTCATAAAAGCATACATGATACAAAGGGAAAGCACATCTCATCTATGGTTTTGTACAGTACAAGTAAAGTGTTAGAGAAGTTTTAAAACTGCCGTTATAGATGGTTACTTCATTTTCAGAGTGCCTTTCCTGGATAACATAAATATAAGAAGATGTGGTATGAGTGCCAATGAGACAACACTCCATCCAAGTCACAATTAGTGTGTGTTTGTGTGTTTTTTACTGAAATGTTATAAATAAATATTAATTTTGATGGTACACTAACTTTATTTAGGGATAACTAATGTGTAAAGCTAATGCCAATAAATCAATATCAGGTCCAGCTACTTTGAAAAAAATTCAGGAAGAAATATAACTGAAATCATTTTAAATAATGAAAAAAAATCAACCCTGTTTAGTTAAAGTTCTTATACATATGAATGCACATTGGTTTTGATTTATTTGTTTATAATCATGTGTTTCTTAAGGAACAACTGGGGTTAATGTCTTCTGCAACATTTGAAATATGTTACAGCTGATAACGCTAATCACGCTGACCCTAGGTTCAAGGTCAAATTAAAACTGTCAAATGCACATGTTCAGCATAATAAATTTACAAACCAATATTGTTGCTATATCTCACATGTTTGAATTCTAAGATAATGACCTACGCCAATCCTTTAACATGTCTATCAACATCAATTAGATAGTATATGAAGCTAAAATTTTCTAATATACTTTTAAACAAAACACAACACATACCAACTACTGTTTAATATAAAAAAAAAAGAAGATGAGACAACTCTCCACAAGAGACCAAATGGCATAGAAATTAACAACTATATATATAGGTCACCATACAGCCTTCAACATTGAGCAAAGCCCATACTGCAAAGTCAGCAACCAAAGGGCCCGAAATGACAAATGTAACACAACTAGAAAACTAACAGCCTAATTTATGTACAAACAAGAGGCTGTCACAACGACAGCAAACCGGATTTATTAACATTTATTTGTGTCCTGGCAATATCACAAGAACCATTACTGATGAATGGTGAAAGTGAAAATCGTCAATATCAAATTTGACCTCCATTTTGTCATCAGTATCAACATATTAAAATTTGAAAAGCTTAGATTGAATGGTTCATGAGTAAATGCAACAACCTGAATGGAAACGCCATTTTACGATCTTTCAAGAACCATAACTCCTGAACGGTAAAAGTCAAAATCGTCATTATTGAACTAGACCTCTATTTTGTCATCAGTAACAACATATTAAAATTTCAAAAGCTTTGGTTGAATGGTTCATGAGAAAATGCATGGACACGACGGGAAAAACCATTTTCAATCTTTCAAGAACCATAACTCCTGAACGGTAAAAGTCAAAATCGTCATTATTGAACTTGACCTCCATTTTGTCATCAGTAACAGCATATTAAAATTTCGGAAGCTTTGGTAGAACAGTTCATGCATAAATGCACGGACACGACTGGAAACTCCATTTTTCAATCTTTCAAGAACCATAACTCCTGAACGGTAAAAGTCAAATTCGTCATTATTGAACTTGACCTCCATTCTTTCATTAGTAACAACATATTAATATTTGGGAAGCTTTGGTAGAACAGTTCATGCGTAAATGCACGGACAACTCCATTTTTCAATCTTTCAAGAACCATAACTCCTGAACGGTAAAAGTCAAAATCGCCATTATTGAACTTGACCTTCATTTAGTTGTCAGTAACAACATATTAAAATTTTAAAAGCTTTGGTTGAACGGTTCATGAGTTAATGCACGGACAACATTTGATTGCCGCCCGCCCGCCCGCCCGCCCGCCCGCCCGACTGCCCGACCGCCCGCCCGCCGTACATCCCCAAATCAATAACCGACATTTTTGTCACAAAAATCCGGTTAAAAATGAACGAAAAACAAATATGTAACACATCAACAAAGGACAACAACTGAATTACAGGCTCCTGACTTGGGAAAGTCACATACCTAACACTGTTTTGTGATAAAAGATGTTACTAAGATACAGACCACCACAACTGTTCAAAAATGAGGTCAAAGCATATCAGACCAATACTCATTACAAGAGGCTGTCAGAGCCATAGCAAACTGGATTTATTAACATTTTTTTGTGTCCTGGCATTTTTAAATAGCACAAGGACCATAACTGATGAATGGAGAAAGTGAAAATCGTCAATATCAAATTTGACCTCCATTTTGTCATCAGTAACAACATCTTAAACAATGTTTAGTGTACCTTAAATATGGGGTCAAATCTTTAATTTAGCATTTAAATTAGAAAGATCATATCATGAGGAACATGTGTACAAATGTACTAAGTTTCGAGTTGATTAGACTTCAACTTAATCAAAAACTACCTTGACAAAAAACCTTCACCAAAAACTTTAACCTGAAACTTGCACTATGATTTTCTATGTTCAGTGGACCATAAATGGGCATAAAAATTCTAATATCAAAACTACTTAACTCCAAAGAAAATTTAAAAAGGGTAAGTCCATAAAGGTGTAATACCACCATTGATTTTGCCCTATTAGTCTTCGTTAAATTTGCACTTTTCCAAAAAAATGTGCAGAATTTATCTTTGTTTCAAATACAGAAATACTTGGCATGAGTAAAGTTTTATCCTGTGCAGTTTTATAGAAAAACCAGATGCTCCGCAGGGTGCAGCTTTATACGACCGCAGAGGTTGAACCCTGAACGGTTGGGGCAAGTATGGACACAACATTCAAGCTGGATTCAGCTCTAAATTTGGATTGTGATTAAATAGTTGACACAGCATAGGTTTCAGACACAGAATGAATGTGGTCTAATGAACTTAAAATATTTTTTTTGCCTTTGAGCAATTCACTACACTGTTGAATATTAATCCTCTCAGAAAATTGTTTGAAGAAATTTTCTTTTTATTTATGAAATCTGAAATGAGAAAAATTTACCCCCCCCCCCATTTTTTTTTCACATCCCCCTTTCCCTTTTTCCAAAACTGATCTCAATTCAAATTTCTAATGGAGTTTGCAACAATAACTACTCATTTAAATACATCATAAAATATTAAAATGTAACAAAAGGTGCTTGTTATCACTGAACGGTAAAGATTGTTTTAATTTATCAGTTGGTAGTAAAAGTGAATATACATTGTATATTGTATAAAACAATGATTTAAGAAGTTGATTCAACTACTATTCTGGACAAAGAAAGATAACTCCAATTAATTGAAAATTTATATATTTCTTGCTATTGCACAATACTGTGCAATTGAAAATATTTGTTATTGCACAATACTGTGCAATTGAAGATTTCTTGCTATTGCGCAATACTGTGCAATTGAAAATTTCTTGCTATTGCACAATACTGTGCAATTAAAGATTTCTTGCTATTGCTGAATACTGTGCAATTGAAAATTTCTTGCTATTGCACAATACTTTATGTAATAATTTTGGATCCTGATTTGAACCAACTTGAAAACTGGGCCCATAATCAAAAATCTAAGTACATGTTTAGATTCAGCATATCAAAAAAGCCCAAGAATTCAATTTTTGTTAAAATCAAACTTAGTTTAATTTTGAACCCTTTGGACTTTAATGTAGACCAATTTGAAAACGGGACTAAACATTAAGAATCTACATACACAGTTAGATTTGGCATATCAAAGAACCCCAATTATTCAATTTTTGATGAAATCAAACAAAGTTTAATTTTGGACCCCGATTTGGACCAACTTGAAAACTAGGCCAATAATCAAAAATCTAAGTACATTTCTAGATTCAGCATATCAAAGAACCCCAAGGATTCAATTTTTGTTAAAATCAAACTAAGTTTAATTTTGGACCCTATGGACCTTAATGTAGACCAATTTGAAAACGGGACCAAAAATTAAGAATCTACATACACAGTTAGATTCGGCATATCAAAGAACCCAATTGTTTAATTTTTGATGAAATCAAACAAAGTTCAATTTTGGACCCTTTGGGCCCCTTTTTCCTAAACTATTGGGACCAAAACTCCCAAAATCAAACCCAACCTTCCTTAAGTGGTCATAAATCTTGTGTTTAAATTTCATAGATTTCTATTTACTTATACTAAAGTTATGGTACGAAAACCAAGAATAATGCTTACTTGGGCCCCTTTTTGGTCCCTAATTCCTACACTGTTCAGACCTCAACTCCCAAAACCAATCCCAACCTTCCTTTTGTGGTCATTAACCTTGTGTTTAAGTTTCATTGATTTCTATTTACTTATACTAAAGTTATAGTGCGAAAACCAAGAACATGCTTTTTTTGGCCCTTTTTGGCCCCTTATTCCTAAAATGTTGGGACCAAATCTTCCAAAATCAATCCCAACCTTCCTTTTGTGGTCATAAACCTTGTGTTAAAATTTCATAGTTTCTATTCACTTTTACTAAAGTTAGAGTGCAAAAACTAAAAGTATTAGGACGACGACGACAACGACGCTAACATCATACCAATATACGACCAAAAATTTTTTAATTTTTGCGGTCGTCTAAAAATCACATAACATTTCATTGCATATAAGAAAATAACCATCATTGAAAGTTAACCAATCAAATTTCTCCCCTTATTTTATCTGTGTACAAGGTTTAGTCACCATGTAACCTCAAGATTACAAAATTTTCTATAGAAATCCCAAATAAAAAATAATGGCGTTTTGAAATACCCAAGACATATGTTTATGACACAGAAATGATTTTACTGCAATAAAATGTAGGATTAATTACCTACAACTGTCAAATTCAAGGGAATATTTTTTTCGACCTACTTTCGTATACAACTGGATGTGGCGTACCATGATTTGGTGGTATAACACCTAAACACTGATAAAAGAAAATTTTCAACTTAATCAACCATCAGAAAAACAAATGTCATATACAGAATATAGATTCTAACTCAACTACAAATGTCGTCCAGCCATTGTAAAAACAAATAATGAAATGTCTCACCTGCTTTACTGACCATTGATTTTATGTTGAAAGTCTTAAAGATAAAGAAATGTCATATAAACTTAAAATTTTTAAAAATCTATGAGAATGAGATCAAGGTCAGATAAATATTGTTAGACATACATTTTCACCTTAAAAAAAATTAAACCTTAAATATGGTTGACCTATTGCTTATGGTAATTGAAAAATGGAACAAAACTTCATGACAGACATGTACATCTTACAATAATTCCATAAACCAATTATAGTTTACCTATTACTATAAGTATTTTAAAAACATACAAAAAGCAAAATCTTAACTTTGACCAATGGACCATGAAAATGAGATCAAGGTCAGATGATACCTGCCAGTCAGACATGTATACCAGACAATCATTCCATACACAGAATATAGTTGACCTATTGCCTTTAGTACTTGAAAATGGAGCATAACACGAAAACTAAACATTAATCAATACACCATGAAAATTAGGTCATGGTCAGATGAAACCTACCAGACTGACATGTACCCATAACAATCATTCCATACACCCCATATAGTTGACCTACTGCTTACAGTATTTGCGAAACAGAACTTATCAACTTACTTTAACCTTGATAACTGATCCATAAAATGAGGTCAAGGTCAGGTGAACCCTGACTGGTAGAAAATGGAAATATGAGCAGACAGAAACTGCATAACATTAGGTATCTGCAGACACGATATGAAGCATCTAATATAAAAAAGAAGATGTGGTATGATTGCCAATGAGACAACTATCCACAAAAGACCAAAATGACACAGACATTAACAACTATAGGTCACCGTACGGCCTTCAACAATGAGCAAAGCCCATACCGCATAGTTAGCTATAAAAGGCCATGATAAGACAATGTAAAACAATTACCTTCTGAAATATAAAGCTTTATACAAATAGTCTACCCAAGAACAGGCATCAGATAATACCCGAGTCTCGCATACTGCAATTTTATCGAAATCTGACACCTGTATTATAAATTTTATTTTTTGTTTATTTATCTTTGTATATATAATCACCTGTCTCATGAATTCTTTAGTGGTGAAAACAAGTTCATGATAGATAAGCCATCTTGGTCGATCCTCAAACAAACTACTGTTAGGGTGTACCATGACCGTCTGCTGATGTTTAACAGTTCTGTAATTTCCTCCCTTTGATAACCTGGCTGTGTGGTAGAAAAATCCTGCTGTGATGGCCTGAAAAAAGAAGCAATAACTCATATTCTAAAAATTAGATACTGATCAACTAAATTATCTCAACAAATATACCATCACTTATAAACAAAACAATTACAATATTCATAGGAAGAACACATTTGACACACCAGAAGAACACTATTGACTCAGCAGAAACACAATAGACACACAAGAAGAACACAATTGGCACAGCAGAAGAACACAATAGAAATGTCAGAAGTCACAATTGCCAGATCAGAAAAGCACAATAGACACACAAGAAGAGAACAATTGACACAGCAGAATATAATAGACATATCACAAGAACACAATTGACACACAAGAAGAATTAGAAGAACACAACAGATGGGATAATGGTACTCCAGTTGGGAGGTTCACATGTATGACACAACAAAAGAACATATATGTTTTCATGGAATAGCCTTGATGTGTATTCCAGCATGTAGCAGAGAATTTAAATATTCTTCTGCAAACTTCTATTTATCTATTAAAATATTTTGTTTAACAAACTTTTTTTTTCTCTTCAAAAATGTTAAATAATTCATTTATGATCTTGTTAATGGCAAACTTCTCTTATCCAATTGCAAATCAGTGTATTTATTACCTTTCTTAGTGCGATTGTGTCACCAGGTTTCAAGGTCACTTACCTTTCTAAGTGCGATTGTGTCACCAGGTTTTGAAGACACCTCAATCTCAACTCTTTCTAACAATCCTTCTAACTGGTCCCTAACATCTCTTGCTCGTTTCATTGACCGATGTTGAATAAAGTTTTCAAAACACCACTGAGTGGAGTAATCAGTCTCCTCCCATTGTTCATAAATATTAAGTAATGTCATATGATCTCCCCCTGGTCGGAAGAAATTCTGCCTGGCAGTATCTGCATGAACCACTTTATCTTTAGGACGGTAAAATATTGAATTATTAACAGATAACATTGCTGTAATGGATAAAATTTCTTTTGCACACTGATATCTGAAAATAAAAATGTAAAAAGAGTAAAAAAGACTTAAACATCCAATATTACACGTACTACATTGTCATGGTTAAAAATAACAATTTCATTATTTCTGTTTGCTGCACACTATTTTCTCTATGCAAGCATATAGGTTTAGTCCCTTTCAGAATATTTTTTCAATCTAGCTAAACATTGAAAATTGGTTATTAATTGAAATTACTGGACCATGACCTGATTCACACGATCACAATTTTTTGTTCAGTGAACAGCACAATCTGGGTTAAAACCCTAATTTGGTATTTATTCTCTAAAAGGTCACATTGTTGATTTAACCACAACTTCTATAAGTCTTAAGCTTGATATTGGACAGACAAAAGGGCAGAAAGACAGAGACACTCAAGTATTATAAAGCTTTCAATCTTAGATGTGGAGTAAAAAATAAAACAATCATCTAGTGAATAAAAACTCACTGTTCTGAGGCCAGTATCATCTTTGACATCATTGGATCTACAGGAAATTCTGCCATTCTCCTCCCCAGTTTTGTCAACTCTCCCCGATTATTTAGTGCTCCGAGAGCATACAGTTGTTCTAATGCCAGAACTAATGTCTCATGTGGGGGAGGATCCATGAAGTCAAAATGGATCAAGTCATTTATACCCAAACTTTTGAGCAGTAAGACAACATTTCCTAAGTTTGTTCTCTGAATTTCTGGTATTGTGTTATCTTCAAGTTCATTTTTGTATGCCCATGCTGTATACAGTCTGAAACATTTGCCTGCTGACACACGTCCAGCTCTTCCTGCTCTCTGATTGGCTGATGCCTAAAATTAAAACAGTTTTAATTACGTATTTTGTTATGTAGATGAAAAAGACTTAAAACAAAGTTCTGTCATTCAAATAAAGTCATAAGATTCGAATAAACATTCTATAAAGCAGAGGAATAGTATAACAAGCAACCTTAATCTGAATTCAAAGAAGTTGACTGTTTTGTGTAATTGAAGTGTAAGGGAAATAAGATTAGTAAATTCTACAACAGCTATAATGGCTAGGCACGTATACAAAGCATACAAACAACACTGTGTCACTCTCATATAATGGTATAAACAAATGGTGTTTTTTTTTATTCTAATAATGGCTAAAAATTTGGATGCTTAGCATGCAAGAAGAATCAATGTTTTTCAAGTATAATTCAAAATTTTAAACAAGAGAATTCCAGATAAAGTATGAAGACCCAAAATATCAAAGCCAAATTTCAAGAAATACATAGTAAATAATAACAAAAAAATTTTCAACAATTCAGTTCTTCTTTTTTCTGTGTAGTTCTACCCATTTGATACAGAGATCACTGAATTGAAAGCATGACCAACTAGATATCATTGAGATGGGAGCCATATCTGTGGGCCCCGCTGTCAATAACGTGGGGTAAATAAGTTGTATGGATAATCTGATATGAAGCATTATTTGAAGTTATTACATAGTCTCATGTGTGATTTTGATCTAAGATTTTAAGTTAAAACTGATAAATATTCTCATCTTACTTTCATAGTATAATAGTGATATGACTGCATGATGTGAACTCATTGTTTACTACTCTAAGGTGACTTCTGGATATATGGATTGATGTTTGAACAATATGTTTAAAGGTGCTGCCCAATTGATATTTGTCACATATTTTTAGAATTATGCCTTCAATATATTATGACCCACCAAGTATAAAGTATGAAATATTAATGGTTCTCGAGAGGTAGAGTGGACACAATTTGTTAAGAACAACGAACGGATGGACAGACCGACAGACTGATCTTAGACCTAGGATGCATACATTATGACACATTCTCTTGTGTTGGTTAATATATATGTTAAGTTGAAAATGTTTGTCAGGTATAAAGTATAAAATAATAATAGCTGTCCTCTCAAAATATAATGTGGATCAAATTTGTTAGCGATGGACAGACCAACAGACAGACAGACCTTTGACCTAGGAAGTGGTATATACATCATGACACATCCTCTGGTGTTGGTTAAAATGGATGTCAAGTATAATATTTGAAATCATAACGGTTCTCAAGATATAGAGCGGACACAATCTTCACCACAGGACACAGGGTTGTCAACTGAAACCAAAGTTTTTTTGACGTTGACCTTTGACCTAGGAAGTTGTACATACATCATGACACGCCCTCTGGTGGTGGTTAAAATGTATGACAAGTATATACTTTGAAATCATAACGATTATCTAGATATGGAGCGGACACCATCTTCACCACAGGACACAGGATTGTCAACTCGAAACCAAAGTTTTTGACCTTGACCTTTGACCTAGGAAGTTGTACATACATCATGACACACCCTCTGGTGGTTGTTAAAATGGATGTCAAGTATAAACTTTGAAATCATAATGGTTATCTAGATATGGAGCGGACACGATCTTCACCACAGGACACAGGGTTGTCAACTGAAACCAAAGTTTTTGACCTTGACCTTTGACCTAGGAAGTTGTACATACAACATGACACACCCTCTGGTGTTGGTTAATAATCATGTTAAGTATTAAGTATGAAATCATAACGGTTCTCTAGATATGGAGCGGACACGAAAGTGTTACGGACGGACAGACGGACGGACGGACAGACTGATCACTATAGGGCGACCCGCCGTCGGCGGGCCCTAATTATGAATCATGATCATGTGATATATAGACAAGATTTCAATTTCCATTTAATGAAGACAGACTTAGATATTTCGGTCATAAACTGAATTTAAAACAGAAGGAACAATTTTTCATTCACTATTGTTAACTTTCCATTTTTAGATGGTGATGTTCCTTTGGCTCCATCTTACGGTGTTTATATTTCACAGCTCGCTCGCTATGCTTGTGTCTGTTGTGGCGTTTTTGATTTTAACGAACGTAATCTATGTATTACTGGTAAATTATTATGTCAGGGATTTTGTTACCATAAATTACTCAAAACCTTTACTACATTTTTCCATAGATATAAAGATTTGGTTTTGAAGTTAAATTGTACCTGTAGAAAACTTATTTCTAACGGGATAGCACATTCTCAATTTTACAAACATGTTGTTAACCGTGCCTGAAACAATCCTTGTAAACTTGTTGATCCTTTAAATAAACTTATGTATGTGTCTGTCCCAAGTCAGGAGCCTGTAATTCAGTGGTTGTCGTTTGTTTATGTGTTACATATTTGTTTTTCGTTCATTTTTATTTATTTTTTTTAAATTTTTTTTTTTACATAAATGAGGCTGTTAGTTTTCTCGTTTGAATCGTTTTACATTGTCTTATTGGGCCTTTTATAGCTGACTATGCGGTATGGACTTTGCTCATTGTTGAAGACCGAACGGTGACCTATAGTTGTTAATGTCTGTGTCATTTTGGTCTTTTGCGGATAGTTGTCTCATTGGCAATCATACCACATCTTCTTTTTTATATTTATTCTTAAAGGTAACCAATTCAACACTATAATAAGATCTTTGAATATTGTTTTTATTGGTATAAATATTGATTTTGTTATCAGTAAATTAAAAGCAAACTAAATATTAATTGTATGTTATATACATATACACATTCATGGATCTACAATCTGTCCATACCTGTATCTTGGCATTGCACAAAGTTATGTTTTCCTCCGACTGTAAAAGTGTTTATGACATCTTTACATGAAATCCATTGGATGTTGGATGTGTACGGATTGATAATTTAGTCTTTGATGCATGATTTTTTTGTTAGTTGTTAGAGTCTTTCAACTAGCTATTAGTTAACTGCAAGTGCTCTCAGATCTGTACCTAGTGTCTTTTTTTTGTTGGGATGTACAAGTACCCGTCCATGTCCAATTGTATTTTTACCCATATGATGAGTTAAGCCTTTTTTCAACTGATTTTATAGTTCCTTCTTATGTTGTACTGTTATACCACTGTCCCAGGTTAGGGGAGGGTTGGGATCCCGCAAATATGTTTAACCCCGCCACACTATGTATGTATGTAGCTGATATCAGCAAGTGGATGTGCTCAAACATGTTAAAATTAAACTAGGATAAAATAGAACTGATAGTATTTGCTCCAAAAAACAGAGTGAAGGACCTTTTAAACTTGAATCTCAATTTTGGTGGAAACATTGTAAGTGCTGTTGAATGCGTAAAAAACCTAGGCATTTATTTTGAGAAAACATTGGCAATGGACAAACAATTTAGTGCTATTTCAAAATCATGTTTCAATCAGAGCAGAAACATTGGACGAATTCGACCATTTATTACAGAAGAAGCATGCAAAACGTTAGTATGCTCTCTTGTAACCTCTCGTTTAGATTATGGCAACACATTACTGTATGGACTCCCAGCAACATCTGTTCAAAGGTTACGAGTCCAAAACACAGCAGCCAGGGTCATTACAAGGAAGAGGAAGTACAACCACATTTATAACACCAATCCTCAAGTCTCTCCATTGGTTGCCCATAACATATCGATGCCAGTATAAACTTCTTGTGCATGTTTTCAAGGCTTTGCACGAGGAGGCACTGGTCTACCTACAAGAACTCGTTCAAATATACAAACCAATGCGAGCACTTAGATCAGAAAATTCCATGATTTTGACATTGCCACGTGTAAGAACTAAAACATATGGGGAAAGAAGATTCAACAAAGCAGCAGCGCTTCTGTGGAATGATTTACCAAGTGATCTACGAAACATCCATTGTGTGAATGTTTTTAAGATAAACCTGAAAACTCATTTATTCAGACATGCTTTTCATTGTTCTTAAAATATTTTTATATCATTGTATTTTATGAATTTTTAAGCAATTACTTTTATTGGTTATTTTAGAATTTTTTTTTTTTTTTTGCAAAGTTTTAACTTACTCTTTTTGGTGCAGATTCAATATCTCCTTAATTTTATCATGCCCATTTTATATAAATTTTATTGTTTTATCAATGTTATATTTTTCAAATCTTTTTGTATTAGAAGTTTTAAACATGGGCTTTCATATTTTATTGTTAATACTTGTATGTAAATGTATTTTTATTGTAAAGCGCTTTGGGCAATTTTAATATTATATAATGCACATTTTGGCCACAAAAAATCACCAACCAGGACCTCCTCATTAAATGCAAACAGGAAGAGATCAGCATACTCATTAGCAGGAGAAGATGGAGATGGATTGGCCATGTTTTACGCAAGAGCCCTGAAGAACTTACAAACACAGCAATGTTCTGGACCCCAGAGGGAAAGAGACGCAGAGGACGACCTAAAATAACATGGCGGCGCACAGTTGAGTCTGAGATGGCAAATTTCCAACATACTTGGGGGAGCTTGAAGAAGATGGCACAAAACAGACAGATGTGGAGAAACTTCGTTACTGCCCCACACGCCAATGGGCGTAATGGGCAGTAAGTAAGTAAGTAACATTTATAAATACTGTATAATAATAATAATATTTTTTTTTGGGCTGTTAGTTTTCTAGTTTGAATTGTTTTACATTTGTCATTTCAGGGCCTTTTATTGCTGACTTTGCAGTATGGGCTTTGCTCAATGCTGAAGGCTGTAGGGTGACCTATAGTTGTTAATTTCTGTGTCATTTGGTCTCTTGTGGAAAGTTGTCTCATTGGCAATCATATCACATCTTCTTTTTTATAAGCCCCAGTTGACCTGGTTATACAAGGGAAACAGCATCATAGGAGTTTGTGACATAAAGATATTTGCTTGATGACATCTATATTTTCTGGAAAAAGCATGAATTGTAAGATCATGTATTGTTTTCACTTAAACTAGTACTGCTAAGAGTAACTAGGTGCTCCGCAGGGCACAGCTTTATACGACCGCAGAGGTCGATGCCTGAACAGTTGGGGCAGGTATGGATAAAACATTTAAGCGTGATACAGCTCTGAATTTGGATTGTTATCAAATTTTTGACATTATATGGGTTTTTTACACAAAACAAATGTCAAGCCACTCCATCATCATCATCATCTCAATTCAAATTTTAAATGGACTTTGCAACCATAAACACTCATTTAAATACATCAGAAAATTATAAAAATAGAAAATGACATGATAGTCATGTCTGGCAAATGTCCAACATACATTATCTAAAACCATTTTAGATAAGATAAGGAAAAAAAGCTTCATCAGCAACATTTTATATTGGCAAATTTCCAATGAAGTTATTTACATAAAGTTATTGGCAAATAAAAATAGAAAATGACATCATAGTCATGTCTGGCAAATTTCCAACATATATTATCAACTACTATTCTATACAAAGAAAGATAACTCCAATTGAAAATTAATTGCTATTGCACAATATTGTGCAATTAGATATTTCTTGCTATTGTGCAATACTGTGCAATTGAAAATTTCTTGCTATTGCACAATACTTGATATGGAATCCTGATTTGGACCAACTTGAAAACTGGACCCATAATCAAAAATCAAAGTACATGTTTAGATAAAGCATATCAAATAAGCCCAAGAATTCAATTTTTGTTAAAATCAAACTTAGTTTAATTTGGACCCTTTGGACCTTAATGTAGACCAATTTGAAAACTGGACCAAAAATTAAGAATCTACATACACAATTAGATTTGGCATATCAAAGAACCCATTTATTCAATTTTTGATGAAATCAAACAAAGTTTAATTTTGGACCCCCATTTGGACCAACTTGAAAACTAGGCCAATAATTAACCAGTTGCTCCGCAGGCCATAGCTTTATACGACCGCAGAGGTTGAACCCTGAACGGTTGGGGCAAGTATGGACACAACATTCAAGCTGGATTCAGCTCTAAATTTGGATTGTGATTAAATAGTTGACACAGCATAGGTTTCTGACACAGAATGAATGTGTTCTAATGAACTTAAAATTTTTGTTTTCTCTCAGAGCAATTCACTATGCTGTTGAATATTAATCCTCTCAAAAAATGTTTGAAGAAATTTTCTTTTTTATTTATGAAATTTCAAATGAGAAAAATTGAACCCAATTTTTTTAATCACATCCCCCTTTCCCTTATTCCAAAACTAATCTCAATTAAAATTTCTAATGGAGTTTGCAACAATAACTACTCATTTAAATACATCATAAAATATTAAGATGTAAAAAAACTGCTTGTTATCACTGAATGGTAAAGATTATTTTAATTTATCAGTTGGTAGTAAAAAGTGAATATACATTGTATATTGTATATAACAAAGATTTAAGTTGATTCTGGACAAAAAAATCATGTTTCAATCAGAGCAGAAACATTGGACGAATTCGACCATTTATTACAGAAGAAGCATGCAAAACGTTAGTATGCTCTCTTGTAACCTCTCGTTTAGATTATGGCAACACATTACTGTATGGACTCCCAGCAACATCTGTTCAAAGGTTACGAGTCCAAAACACAGCAGCCAGGGTCATTACAAGGAAGAGGAAGTACAACCACATTTATAACACCAATCCTCAAGTCTCTCCATTGGTTGCCCATAACATATCGATGCCAGTATAAACTTCTTGTGCATGTTTTCAAGGCTTTGCACGAGGAGGCACTGGTCTACCTACAAGAACTCGTTCAAATATACAAACCAATGCGAGCACTTAGATCAGAAAATTCCATGATTTTGACATTGCCACGTGTAAGAACTAAAACATATGGGGAAAGAAGATTCAACAAAGCAGCAGCGCTTCTGTGGAATGATTTACCAAGTGATCTACGAAACATCCATTGTGTGAATGTTTTTAAGATAAACCTGAAAACTCATTTATTCAGACATGCTTTTCATTGTTCTTAAAATATTTTTATATCATTGTATTTTATGAATTTTTAAGCAATTACTTTTATTGGTTATTTTAGAATTTTTTTTTTTTTTTTGCAAAGTTTTAACTTACTCTTTTTGGTGCAGATTCAATATCTCCTTAATTTTATCATGCCCATTTTATATAAATTTTATTGTTTTATCAATGTTATATTTTTCAAATCTTTTTGTATTAGAAGTTTTAAACATGGGCTTTCATATTTTATTGTTAATACTTGTATGTAAATGTATTTTTATTGTAAAGCGCTTTGGGCAATTTTAATATTATATAATGCACATTTTGGCCACAAAAAATCACCAACCAGGACCTCCTCATTAAATGCAAACAGGAAGAGATCAGCATACTCATTAGCAGGAGAAGATGGAGATGGATTGGCCATGTTTTACGCAAGAGCCCTGAAGAACTTACAAACACAGCAATGTTCTGGACCCCAGAGGGAAAGAGACGCAGAGGACGACCTAAAATAACATGGCGGCGCACAGTTGAGTCTGAGATGGCAAATTTCCAACATACTTGGGGGAGCTTGAAGAAGATGGCACAAAACAGACAGATGTGGAGAAACTTCGTTGCTGCCCCACACGCCAATGGGCGTAATGGGCAGTAAGTAAGTAAGTAACATTTATAAATACTGTATAATAATAATAATATTTTTTTTTGGGCTGTTAGTTTTCTAGTTTGAATTGTTTTACATTTGTCATTTCAGGGCCTTTTATTGCTGACTTTGCAGTATGGGCTTTGCTCAATGCTGAAGGCTGTAGGGTGACCTATAGTTGTTAATTTCTGTGTCATTTGGTCTCTTGTGGAAAGTTGTCTCATTGGCAATCATATCACATCTTCTTTTTTATAAGCCCCAGTTGACCTGGTTATACAAGGGAAACAGCATCATAGGAGTTTGTGACATAAAGATATTTGCTTGATGACATCTATATTTTCTGGAAAAAGCATGAATTGTAAGATCATGTATTGTTTTCACTTAAACTAGTACTGCTAAGAGTAACTAGGTGCTCCGCAGGGCGCAGCTTTATACGACCGCAGAGGTCGATGCCTGAACAGTTGGGGCAGGTATGGATAAAACATTTAAGCGTGATACAGCTCTGAATTTGGATTGTTATCAAATTTTTGACATTATATGGGTTTTTTACACAAAACAAATGTCAAGCCACTCCATCATCATCATCATCTCAATTCAAATTTTAAATGGACTTTGCAACCATAAACACTCATTTAAATACATCAGAAAATTATAAAAATAGAAAATGACATGATAGTCATGTCTGGCAAATGTCCAACATACATTATCTAAAACCATTTTAGATAAGATAAGGAAAAAAAGCTTCATCAGCAACATTTTATATTGGCAAATTTCCAATGAAGTTATTTACATAAAGTTATTGGCAAATAAAAATAGAAAATGACATCATAGTCATGTCTGGCAAATTTCCAACATATATTATCAACTACTATTCTATACAAAGAAAGATAACTCCAATTGAAAATTAATTGCTATTGCACAATATTGTGCAATTAGATATTTCTTGCTATTGTGCAATACTGTGCAATTGAAAATTTCTTGCTATTGCACAATACTTGATATGGAATCCTGATTTGGACCAACTTAAAACTGGACCCATAATCAAAAATCAAAGTACATGTTTAGATAAAGCATATCAAATAAGCCCAAGAATTCAATTTTTGTTAAAATCAAACTTAGTTTAATTTGGACCCTTTGGACCTTAATGTAGACCAATTTGAAAACTGGACCAAAAATTAAGAATCTACATACACAATTAGATTTGGCATATCAAAGAACCCATTTATTCAATTTTTGATGAAATCAAACAAAGTTTAATTTTGGACCCCCATTTGGACCAACTTGAAAACTAGGCCAATAATTAACCAGTTGCTCCGCAGGCCATAGCTTTATACGACCGCAGAGGTTGAACCCTGAACGGTTGGGGCAAGTATGGACACAACATTCAAGCTGGATTCAGCTCTAAATTTGGATTGTGATTAAATAGTTGACACAGCATAGGTTTCTGACACAGAATGAATGTGTTCTAATGAACTTAAAATTTTTGTTTTCTCTCAGAGCAATTCACTATGCTGTTGAATATTAATCCTCTCAAAAAATGTTTGAAGAAATTTTCTTTTTTATTTATGAAATTTCAAATGAGAAAAATTGAACCCAATTTTTTTAATCACATCCCCCTTTCCCTTATTCCAAAACTAATCTCAATTAAAATTTCTAATGGAGTTTGCAACAATAACTACTCATTTAAATACATCATAAAATATTAAGATGTAAAAAAACTGCTTGTTATCACTGAATGGTAAAGATTATTTTAATTTATCAGTTGGTAGTAAAAAGTGAATATACATTGTATATTGTATATAACAAAGATTTAAGTTGATTCTGGACAAAGAAAGATAACTCCAATTAAAAAAAAATCTTGCTATTGCACAATATTCTGCAATTAGATATTTCTTGCGTACTATTCTGGACAAAGAAAGATAACTCTAATTAAAAAAAAAAATTTGCTATTTCACAATATTGTGCAATTAGATATTTCTTGCCATTGCGCAATACTGTGCAATTGAAAAGACTTGCTATTGCACAATACTTAATATAATAATTTTAGATCCTGATTTGGACCAACTTGAAAACTGGGCCCATAATAAAAAATCTAAGTACATTTTTGGATTCAGCATATCAAAGAACCCCAAGATTTCAATTTTTGTTAAAATCAGAATAAGTTTAATTTTGGACCCTTTGGACTTTAGTGTAGACCAATTTGAAAACAGGACCAAAAATGAAGAATCTACATACACAGTTAGATTTGGTATATCAAAGAACCCCATTTATTCAATTTTTGATGAAATCAAACAAAGTTTAATTTTGGACCCCGATTTGGACCAACTTGAAAACTGGGCCAATAATCAAGAATCTAAGTACATTTTTAGATTCAGCATATCAAAGAACCTAACTGATTCATTTTTTGTCAAAATCAAACTAAGTTTAATTTTGGACCCTTTGGACCTTAATGTAGACCAATTTGAAAACGGGACCAAAAGTTAAGAATCTACATACACAGTCATGACAGTTAGATTCGGCATATCAAAGAACCCCAATTATTCAATTTTGATGATATCAAACAAAGTTTAATTTTGGACCCTTTGGGCCCCTTATTCTGTTGGGACCAAAACTCCCAAAATCAATACCAACCTTCCTTTTATGATCATAAACCTTGTGTTTAAATTTAATAGATTTCTATTTATTTATACTAACGTTATGGTGCAAAAACCAAGAAAAATGCTTATTTGGGTCCCTTTTTGTCCCCTAATTCCTAAACTGTTGGGACCTAAACTCCCAAAATCAATACCAACCTTCCTTTTGTAGTCATTAACATTGTGTTTAAATTTCATTTATTTCTATTTACTTAAAATAAAGTTATTGTGCGAAAACCAAGAATAATGCTTATTTGGGCCCTTTTTTGGCCCCTAATTCCTAAACTGTTGAAACCAAAACTCCCAAAATCAATCCCAACTGTTCTTTTGTGGTCATAAACCTTGTGTCAAAATTTCATAGATTTCTATTAACTTAAACTAAAGTTATAGTGCGAAAACCAAGAAAATGCTTATTTGGGCCCTTTTTGGCCCCTAATTCCTAAAATGTTGGGACCAAAACTCCCAAAATCATTACCAACCTTCCTTTTGTGGTCATAAACCTTGTGTTAAAATTTCATAGATTTCCATTCTCTTTTACTAAAGTTAGAGTGCGAAAACTAAAGTATTCGGACAACGACGACGACGACGACGACAACGCCAACGTGATAGCAATATACGACGAAAAATTTTTCAAATTTTGCGGTCGTATAAAAATCTAAGTACATTTTTAAATTCAGCATATCAAAGAACTCCAAGGATTCAATTTTTGTTAAAATCAAACTTAGTTTAATTTTGGACCCTTTGGACCTTAATGTAGACCAATTTGAAAACGGGACCAAAAATTAAGAATCTACATACATAGTTAGATTCGGCATATCAAAGAACCCCAATTATTCAATTTTTGATGAAATCACACAAAGTTCAATTTTGGACCCTTTGGGCCCCTTATTCCTAAACTGTTGGGACCAAAACACTCCCAAAATCAAACCCAACCTTCCTTTTATGGTCATAAACTTTGTGTTTAAATTTCATAGATTTCTATTTACTTATACTAAAGTTATGGTGCAAAAACCAAAAATAATGCTTATTTGGGCCCCTTTTTGGCCCCTAATTCATAGACTGTTGTGACCTCAACTCCAAAAATCAATCCCAACCTTCCTTTTGTGGTCATAAACCTTGTGTTTAAATTTCATTGATTTCTATTTACTTATACTAAAGTTATTGTGCGAAAACCAAGAATAATGCTTATTTGGGCCCTTTTTTGGCCCTTAATTCCTAAACTGTTGAAACCAAAACTCCCAAAGACAATCCTAACCGTCCTTTTGTGGTCATAAACCTTGTGTCAAAATTTCATAGATTTCTATTCACTTAAACTAAAGTTATAGTGCGAAAACCAAGAAAATGCTTATTTGGGCCCTTTTTGGCCCGTAATTCCTAAAATGTTGGGACCAAAACTCCCAAAACCAATCACAACCTTCCTTTTGTGGTCATAAACCTTGTGTTAAAATTTCATAGATTTCTATTCACTTTTACTAAAGTTAGAGTGCGAAAACTAAAAGTATTCGGACGACGACAAGGACGCAAGACGACGCAGGACGACGACGCCAACGTGATAGCAACATACGACCAAAAAATCAAAATTTTTGCGATCGTATAAAAATGGTAACAATGCAAAATAAATATGTGACCTTTTATCTTTATTGTTTTAAAACATCAGGGACCTAATTCATTGCATACTATATATTGTTTGGAACCTCTCATTATGGTAGGTTCTTGATGTTTATATTGACTGCCTTGTGTTACTTGGATTCTATCTGGCATTAACCATTGTTAACCAACATCAATTTTAAGTAGCCTGAATAAATACTATTATAAATTCAGATATTATTGCAAGGGTTTTATTAATGCGACAGGGTAAGAATTGCACTAATAAGGATTTGTATTCTGATAACTGATACATATATCTGTATGCAGATTTTCCTGAAATTGCAATTATTAATCTGGTACAACAGTTTATTTATCAAAAAAAGTACTAATAACTGCTTGCAATAATTTCTGAATTTACAGTACTTGGAAAGTGTAGGTTTGACTGTTGATTACCTTTGATACAGGTGTAACAACTAATGATTCCATTCCTGTTCTGGCATTGTAACTGTTCTGTTTACAAAATCCTGGATCAATGACATAACTGATTCCATCTATGGTCAAAGAGGTTTCTGCTATGTTAGTGGCCAAGATGACCTGTAAAAACAGAAAAGAGCATAATTCTTGTTTGCTTATTTTCATTTTAAAAATACACTTTTTTATTCATTCTTACAACTTTATGGTACAGTAAATTAAGATTTCTATTTCTCAAAGCACAGCTGCATCTATAGAAGGGGAAAAAGGTAACTCGCTTGTGATTAAAACTGATAAATATAAAGTTGTTAAAAATATCTATATTTCAGATTTTATCATTCAAACTGGTTAAAGGGTTTTAATTCAAACAGACAAATAGGCAAAAGTAAACATTTATACCTCATAATTATCCATATTTCAGATTTGATAACCATTAAACTAGTCAAAGGGAATTAACTCAATTGTACAAATAGACAAGTAAATATGTATTTCATTTGATGGTGGGAAATGAAATAGAGAAAAGTGACTCATTTTGTACCTTAATTACTTCAATGGAATCTATATGGGCTATCTATAGTTCACACAGCAGTGACCCCAGATATTAGCCATTGAAATTTTGGTGGGAAAATGTTCTCTCTTGACTTTTCATAGCTTTATCATTGACAAGTTTTAAGTTCTCAAAAACTATTAAAAATTAATTAAAATTTTATAAGACTCTTACAGATGGCTTATCATTATATATGTAGAAGATTTATAAAAAGAACTAGTGGGTCTAAAGAGCCTGTGTCGTTCACCTTGGTCTATGTGCATATTAAACAAAGGACACAGATGGATTCATGACAAAATTGTGTTTTGGGGATGGTGATGTGTTTGTAGATCTTACTTTACTAAACATTCTTGCTGCTTACAATTAGCTCTATCTATAATGAACTAAGCCCTGTAGTTACAGTTGAAAATATTTTGCAAAAATTTACAAAATTAATAAAAATTGTTAAAAATTGACTATAAAGAGCAATTACTCCTTAAGGGGTCAATTGACCATTTTGGTCATGTTGATTAATTTGTAGGTCTTACTTTGCTGTACATTATTGCTGTTTACAGTTTATCTGTACCTATAATAATATTCAAGATAATAACAAAAAGCTGCATTTTTTTCTTAAAATTACCAATTCTGGGGCAGCAACCAAACAACCGGTTGCCTGATTGGTCTGAAAACTTCAGGGCAGATAGATCTTCACCTAATGAACAATTTTATCTTGTCAGACATGCTCTAAATTTTTTTTCGGTTTCAGAGATATGAGCCAAAAACTGCATTTTACCTTATGTACTATTGTTAGCCAAGACGGCCATCTTGATTTTTGGGTTGGGTCATCGCAAGCATTTTTTAAATTACATAACTTAATGATGATTGTGGACAAGTTTGGTTAAATTTGTCTTTAGTAGTTTCAGAGGAGAAGATTTTTGTAAAAGATTGCCAAAATTTATGAAAAATTGTTAAAAATTGACTATAAAGGGCAATTACTTCTTAAGGGGTCAACTGACCATCTTGGTGATGTTGACTTATTTGTAGATCTTACTTTGCTGAACATTATTGATGTTTACAGTTTCTCTCTATCTATAATAATATTCAAGATAATAACCAAATTCAACAAAATTTCCTTGAAATTATCAATTCTGGGGCAGCAACCCAACAACTGGTTGTCCAAATCATCTCAAAATTTCAGGGCAGATAGATTTTGACCTGATAAATCAAATCAGATAAGCTCTAAATGCTTTGGTTTCAGAGATATAAGCCAAAATCTTTATTGTACCCCTATCTTCTATTTTTAGCCATGGCAGTCATCTTGGTTGGTTGGCTGGGTCACCAGACACATTTTTTAAATTACATACCCCAATAATGATTGTGGCGAAGTTTGATTTAATTTGAACAAGTAGTTTCAGAGGAGAAGATTGTAAAAGTTAACGATGACGTACGACGGACGCCAAGTGATGAGAAAAGCTCACTTGGCCCAATGGGCCAGGTGAGCTAAAAATGGGGATCAATGGGCAAATTTTTCCAAAGGAATTCAAATAAATAAAACCAGAGGATTCCGAAAATCTGACAAAAAATCCAAAACATGACAAGCAAACATCTTTAAATAATAATCATAGTTGGAAGAGTACCTTTCTGGCTCCTGGAGGTGTTGGTTCAAAGATTTTTGCCTGCATGTCGGATGGAAGGTTGGCATAAATAGGTAAAATAATCAGCTCTTTAATCTTACTACCAAGCTTTCTTGTCCTCTCCTATAAAATAAACATAAAACATGTTCATAAACTGATTGTTTGGTATAAAATTGTTTAGCTAAATGTAGTAATTTATGTGATACTTGGGTCCACAAAAACTACTATACTGGTGCCATCACATAACCTATACTTTCTAATTGTAGCTTGTGTAACCGGAGAGCACGAATTTCATTACAAAATTGCTTCTCTCCACCGGGACTCGAAACCCGGGACCTCTGAGTTACAAGGCAGCGCGTATACCGACTGAGCTAAAGAAGTACTTCCTTAGCTCAACCGCTTACGGCTGACTAAGTATCTACTAAGTTTTTCTAAGGGAAGCAATCCCGTCACACTTCCCCCACCTCAAGAGTCATCATACCATTATGACTCTCACACATACATACCCTAGCTAGAATTCCTCTCTAACTACCGTGGGTTTTTTAGTTGGGCGCCAATGTAACCGGAGAGCACGAATTTCATTACAAAATTGCTTCTCTCCACCCGGGACTCGAACCCGGGACCTCTGTGTTACAAGGCAGCGCGTATACCGACTGAGCTAAAGAAGTACTTCCTTAGCTCAACCGCTTACGGCTGACTAAGTATCTACTAAGTTTTTCTAAGGGAAGCAATCCCGTCACACTTGTATTGTCTAGAGTTGTATTACCTATACACACCAAACAAATATTACAGATCATTTTTCCTCTCTGAAGCATAAAAAAAATCTCAAATTTTCTATATATGCTGATATATCACTGATTGGTTCCAATTTTTTCTGATAGCATAGCAAACTATCATATATCTCAACTGATTGAAGCAATAATAAGCTCCTCCAATTTTACATATAACATTTCATATCTCCAGATTGAGGACAATTGATAGCCCCTCCCCTTTTTTACCTGTAACATTTCATTGGATGTTTCTATTTCTTCCTGACCAGTCATGAACACCAGAATATCTCCAGTAGGTTGAGTGACATGTATTTGTAGAACTGAGACAACAGCAGCATCTAAGTAGTCAGCCTCCGGGGCTTTGGTATAGTATATATCTACAGGATACCGTCTACCAGGGATACGGAATATTGGAGCATCGTCAAAAAACTGTAACAAAATAATCAAAATAACATAATAAACTGTTTACATAATTAAGTCTTGCTTTTTATGGTATTTTTATAGTAAAATTCAAATGTTGAAATTAAAATAGCAATACTATAACATGCAATCTATGCAAAATATTCAGTCAATGAACGATAGACTAAAGGTACATGGCCAAAACAATCTCCATGTAAACAATATGTGCCAATGCTGATATAACTAGTACTGCATACCACATATCATTGACCTACCACTAGTAGTTCCCCATAAAAGAGGGACGAAAGATACCAGAGTGACAATCAAACTCATATCTCGAAAATAAACAGACAACGCCCTGGCAAAAAATGAAAAGGACAAACATACAAACAATAGTACACATGACACAACATAGAAAACTAAAGACTAAGCAACACGAACCCCACCAAAAACTAGGAGTGATCTCAGGTGCTCCGAAAGGGTAAGCAGATCCTGCTCCACATGTGGCATAAACTAACCTAATCAAAAACTAATACATGGAAAGTAAAAAAAAGTTTCAAAGTCAAAAGACCATGACTGAAGGGGCAGGGGCAAACAATTACAATGAAAATGAGATGTGTCAATGCTAATGTGTACGAAATATCATTGAACTACCACTAGTGATTCAACATGAACTAGCTTAATCACAAACTAATACATTGTTGACGCTGCTGATGCCACTGCCACCAGAAACAGCTTACCAATATCTCCCTTTTTGACTCCATCAAGGGATGACAATATAAAATTTACAATACATGGCACAATTTAAACCAAAAAATCTCCCAAAGTCAGAAAATAGATAATGGACAGTTATGTTATACAGTTAAACCTGTATAAACCGGCCAGCTACGGGACTATTAAAAAAGGGCCGGTTTGGACAGTGAGCCAGTTTATTCAGGTTTCCATTTTGACCGGAAGTAAATGACTTCAGACGTCCGAAATATTGCATGTAAAAGTTCTGTCGACTGATTGTTAATTATAAACTAATAATTCAAATACAAAACACAACAACAAAATAAGGTATGATCGTTGTTTTGAATCTTCATATTCAAGTTGGCTATAGAAATTTCAGAAACTGGTTCTTCCTCGAATCAAAAAAAAAATATATACTTTCACCGTGTTTTACATATCCTCCAATGTCCTCATATATCAAATAGACCTCGGAAGCATCAGTCTCCGACTTGTCAATTTCACTTTCACTTCATTTTTTCATTGTTTTCATTTGCATCATAATACTCGCGTGGTTTGGATTGTGAGACGAGATTTTCGATTTTACTTCGGTGATTGTTAATTAGAAACGTTGCTATGGCCGAGATATAATCGGCGTGTCTTTTCGTTCAATTGAAACATTATAATAAACAATACAGTTCACTACTGTACGATTGTAAGTTCACAGTTTAACACCTGGCTTATTGATTACTTTGAAAAGCCATATTGAATAAACAAATATGTTTTGATTGCATATCGATCATTTGAAATTAATTAGAATAACCGGTTTTGAAAGGTAACCAGATGCTCCGCAGGGTGCAGCTTTATACGACCACAGAGGTTGAACCCTGAACGGTTGGGGCAAGTATGGACACAACATTCAAGTTGGATTCAGCTCTAAATTTGGATTGTGATTAAATAGTTGACACAGCATAGGTTTCTGACACAAATGAATGTGGTCTAATGAACTAAAAAAAATTTTTTGCCTTTGAGTAATTTACTATGCTGTTGAATATTAATCCTCTCAAATAAATGTTTTAAGAAATTTTCTTTTTGTTTATGAAGTCTGAAATGAGAAAAATTGAACCCTCCCCCCCCCCATTTTTTTTTTACATCCCCCTTTCCCTTATTCCAAAACTGATATCAATTCAAATTTCTAATGGAGTTTGCAACAATAACTACTCATTTTAATACATCATAAAATACTAAAATGTAAAAAAAGTGCTTGTTATCACTGAATGGTAAAGATTGTTTAATTTATCAGTTGGTAGTAAAAGTGAATATGCATTTTATATTGTGTAAAACAATGATTTAAGTTGATTCAACTACTATTCTGGACAAAGAAAGATAACTCCAATTGAAAATTTCTTGCTATTGCGCAATACTGTGCAAGTGAAGATTTCTTGCTATTGCGCAATACTGTGCAAGTGAAGATTTCTTGCTATTGCACAATACTGTGCAATTGAAAATTTCTTGCTATTGCACAATACTGTGCAATTGAAGATTTCTTGCTATGGCACAATACTTAATATAATAATTTTGGATCCTGATTTGGACCTACTTGAAAACTGGGCCCATAATCAAAAATCTAAGTACATGTTTCGATTCAGCATATCAAAGAAGCCCAAGAATTCAATTTTTGTTTAAATCAAACTTAGTTTAATTTTTGACCCTTTGGACTTTAATTAGACCAATTTGAAAACGGGACCAACGACGACAATGACAATGACAACAACGACGACGACGCTGACGCCAACATGATACCAATATACAACCAAAAAATTTTCAATTTTTGCAGTCGTATAATAATTGATTTAATTAAGAGTATTGGGACTGCATCATCAGACCAGAATTTCGGAATACACAGGGTCCGGTTTAGCAAGGGTATTTTGACAAAGACTTTGAAGGAAAAAAATAGGACTTTAATTTTCGGCTGGAATGAACAGGAATCCGGTTTATTCAGGGTTCGGTCTACTCAGGTTTGACTGTACATATAAATCAAAGAGCAGATTGCTCTGAGGGATACGATTGCTATTTTTTTCATTGACACATGTATACATGTAGCTGGATAATATTTAGTCAAAATAATTATGATGTCTGGCAAGGCTATTTTATTTTTTTTCTGGGACGCCTTCCTACGAACTAATTTAATTGCACATGTAAAATGTAATTTACATAATCTGAATAGTTACAAAATAGCCAATCCCGGTTAAAAGTGTATGAACAATGTACTTAGGCCTATTGTATTTTATTTTTGTACTATCAATTCAAAGTTTTCTTTCCACAGCAGTCACTGAGACTGAGGAAGTATAATACTTTCACTTCGTATCTTATCACCTATTTTCCTACGTTAATTCTAGGAGGAACCCCATTCCTAACTCTTTAAATATTTAATTTCCTTTGGGTCAGTGATCATGACTCCTTTCCGTACACATTCCTCGGTTTAAATTGCATCGTTTTTTATATAATATGACGTTTATCGAAAGAACGAGTTAATTTTTCTAAACGTGTTGTTTTGATTCAGAATTCATGGAAGGGAGACAACTCGAAACGATAATATGGAAGACTCCATTTCGCCTGAAGGGGTGTAGAAAGTAAAACGTTACGATGTGGACACATTTATTTTAATTTAAATGATGCATATGATTTAAAATTATACAACAACAATAACCCTCAAAAGCAGACATACATAGAAAGGATCCCATGAGTTTAATCAATTGAGTAGGGAATCCAGAGCAACCATTTAACCTAGTACCCCTTGAAGGCAAGAAAACTATACGCATGCGCATAATTACATAAACAAACCCTGTAGTAAGAACGTATATTAAACCTAAATTGTTCTCTATTTTTTTTAATAACGGTGACATATAAGTAAAACTCCACTTCAGTTCTTATATGACATAAATAGATTTATTGGAATTCATAGAACTCTCGCATTTTTATCACAATTGGGGAATTCCCTATGACGTGTTTCTAAATTTATAAAAACACTATATATAAATACTGCTTGATTATCCATGTTGTTAAAAACACGCATATAAGTCAAGGGAGATATCAAACATGAAGATTATAAAAAGAACATTATAGGAAAGTTGTTTAAGTTCAATCCCTTGTTTGTTTTTACCTTTTAAACCAAGACAATCATAAGAATCTGAGATGGCCCTTAATGTTGAGAATAAAACGGTTGACGTGAGGGCATTGTCCTGAGCCACTGGTACAAGTCTACAGATTGCTTAAAAGCAATCGTATCCCAAAAATATCTTCAACCCCTATATCACTTTAAAGAGTTTGTGAATGTTATAAGTATGTGTGTGTGTGTGTGTGTGTGTATTTTTTTTTTTATTTCATCCTTTATTTTCAATGTTTCTGTTGTTGTTCGTTTTTATATTTAATTAAACTGACATTACAATTTCATACTTCAGAAAACTTTTCTGCATCCAAGGTAGCACTAGAAATAAGAAGTTTAAGGTCAGGTCTGAATCTGGCTATATCTTTAACTAATCCAAACAATACATCGGTATGTAGAGTTCTTTCATGAGCTTCGTCAATTATCATTACACTGAAAAGAGAAAAATAAGTCAATGATCATTAATAACAATTCTTATAATACATTTTTATGCTACAAACATGAAATTACATGTTATATTAAATATTTTTTTTATTTTCCTTTCAATTGCTGTGAAGTTGTCGTGAGAAGCATGTGCTGTCATGAATGGTGAGTTTTATTAACCCTTTCAACGCTATACACGGCATATGCCGCGATGACATACGCCGTCCGCCACTGCTATTCGCGGCATATGCCGCGATGACAACGGATTTTTCATAAGGACTCTTAAACCATTCGGTTTTCATTCGGATCCTCTTTAATTTTTCCTTGTATGAATCGAGGATATGCAAGGTCTCATTTGCACTTGAAATCCCAGGAATTTTTATTATAAAATCATGCAGGAGAAGGAAAATTGAAGGAAAATAAAAACAAATATTTTGACAAATGCAAATGGCGGAAATCGGAAACGAAGCTGTAAATATGGAAATATTTCAGCATTTCTATGGCGAAACTGATGACAAGGATTAGTTAAAAGGTTTCATGTTATCTCAATGTGTTTATTACATTCAATTCGTGTGGGAAATATGATTTGATCGATCATTACGAGACGTAGAAAAAGGGGGGAAAACGGAGAATGACTGAAATTTTTGAAGACGGAGCCACTGATTTGTGCCATGATTACATAATACGTTGTGTATGGTGCAATACGCTACGGAATCGAGCAATTGGTGTCTTCTTTATTATATGGCAGATAAAAAAACAAAATAGATGCAGACGAAAAGTAGTTTTTATTCAAAATTCAACACAAATGTAACAAATTACACCTTTTACCTGTTAATTACCTGAAAATGCAGGTAACCTAATAAAAATTTTACTGAAATAACTGCCTAACATTACAGTTCATACTCTCCTGAGCATTTTTCATGCAATAACTTTTTCTGTATCTCTTATAATAAAAAAGATACAGCAGTCTGAAAAGGAATATACTGTTCTAATGAATGAACACAAAAAAAAATGCAGCAGCAGCAGCCATTTTTCTATTTTTTTGTGTAGCGTTGAAAGGGTTAAGAAATACAATTTGATGTAGGATATGCCGCACAATTGCTGTCAGCCAATCAAAAGTATGGTTTCTTATGAAACATACATGTAGTGTAATTATACGAAATGCATATTTGTTTGACTATGCCGCTTTCCTTCCTTATCGTACAATGACCCAAATTCTTACCTATATCCTCCAAGATCTGGTTCTGACAGGAATTCTCTTAACAACATACCATCTGTCATATACTTAATCATGGTCCTCTCTGATGTACAGTCCTCAAATCTTATACTGTATCCAACCTACAAAAATATACATAATTTATAATCTGACAGATTCTCCTGTAATCTATCAATTTCATACTTTTGATTTCTAATGCTTTTAGATCTCTCAATTCTTCCTTTCAAAGAACATAAAAATGAGAATTTCTGTAAGTATTTAAAATTTGGTTTTAAGAAACTGGCTCACTGTGTATGTTTTACGTAAAAAAAAAGTTATTTGTATAACTAAGTTTAGCACAGACAATGTTGTGTATTTTAGATAATTCATCAAACATAGAAATCTTATTTCAATGTGAAGCTTACAAAATATCTCTTTTAAATGCCTTTGTGTATCAGTGAATAAAAGATAACAAAAAAGATATTTCAACCTTAAATGCATGACCTTCTTACAGCAAAGTGAAAAGAACTATGTTGCATTATTTTTTTTAAATCTTTCAAAAGGAAGCTTATAGGCTAAAACGTAAATCAACTTATATTTTTATGGGCAATGACTTCACACCTCCTAAACAACTGGTCAACGAGTAAGCTTCATAAGTGGATTCAAAACTGTTATTTATCTTAAAATTAATCATTTTTAAATCGACCATGTTTCATTCAATCAATAGCCTTTCATGAGTTATTATGGGTACAAAGTCCCCAATTACAGTAGAAAAATAAATTTAAAAAAAAAAAACAAAAAAAAACGGGAAAATTTCCTGAAATTTTCATTCCACTAATGAAATCAAAATCTTTAACTTTTTTTTCAGACTTTTTTAAATTCCTGCACTTGAGCAGAAATCTACTTCATTTTCCGGTCTTGTTTGCATGAGACTTTGAATAAAATATATATTTATCAGTGTAGTAAAATATAAGATTGGAACTCAATACTAATTCTTTTTTAATAATTGTTTGATATGAAAAAAACGTTACCTGATGAAAGCGTTTCTTTGTTTACATTGAATATGACATCATAACTTAAATAACGTCACAACTAAATCCCTAACAACAGAACCAAAATCCGAAACGTTATGGTATTTCCGTTTCTTTTATTAGCATGTTTGAATAAAAAAAAAATCTAACAAACTTCGTCCCCATTCACAGGTAATGCCTGCCTCATATTAAAGATGAAATTAAATCTGATAAAACCTAGATATCCCATGGATGTATAAACTACTGACCTCATTTCCCAGTTTATATCCCATTTCTTCTGCTACCCTGGCTGCTACAGACATGGCTGCCACTCTCCTTGGCTGGGTACATCCAATCTTCTTTTCTCCTTTAGTGTATCCCTAAACCAACATACATTTATTAACAATCATGCCAATACACACATTAAAGATATTTTCACTTTTATAATACACAGATTAATTTTTTTGTTTAAAGAAAGCATGTACTTTCAATACTATGAGTTTTTGTAAGAACTTAGTTTTTACTCTACTTTTTCACTTTAAATAAATAAACCTTGATCAAATCCATGGCATTGTTCTTATAAATGAATAAATAATGGCTATATGAAGGGTTTTTTTACAGGCTAAGACTGTTGTAATCACATCTGGTGAATTTTGTACAAAATAAAAACATATTTATTTATTTCCTTGAAATGGGAAGCATTTGATCAAAATCTAATACCATTGTTTCAACTTTTAAAAACCTAATCATGTAATAATAAAAATACAGGTAGTACCAATGTCACTGTCCCAATACATATTTCGATAATTAATATCTTTTCAGTGATGCTCAAGGCCAAAATATTTGGAAATCAAGGCAAGCTTAAATATGTATTTGAAAAAATTGCAACACAAGGCACATACTCTGATTGAAAAGGGTTTAATAGAATACTGTACAGATTTACATGTAAACCAATAATTTGGCATGCAAGTTGTCTCCCCTTTTATTGACTACTAGGTTGATATGTTTTGGTATTTTAGTTGTCTCCCCTGGTACTTAATGCATGAATGAGATATTGTGGTATTGGAGTTGTCTTCCCTGTTACTTGAAACTTGAAACTTATTGCCTGGACAAGATTATGAGGTATTTGAATTGCCTCCCCTGTTATTGCCTGTGTGAATATTGTGTTATTTGGGAATAGTGTCCCCTGTTACTGGTACTTACTGCCTTAACAAGAAATTGTGGTATTTGAGTTGTCTTCCCTGAGCCTGTTTCCCCTTCTATAATTAGAACTTGATGTTCCTCCATGGCAGCAATCAAATCTTCTTTGAAAGGATAAATAGGTAAACTTTTCTGTGTTTCTTCTATTGTCATTTTCTTCATCTCTCTCTCTGACAAATCTGGTTCATCCTGTCAATATATAGTTTAACATACAAAGTCATTCATGTAATGAGGTGACATAGATTATATAATGTTCAGTCCTGACAAACTTACTGTAAATTCAGTTAATTTTTACAATGTGTATATTATTGCGAAAAATGCAACAGGGTTATAATTTAATTTTGAATTTAAATTTAAAATAGTATTATGGTCTAAAATAACAAAATCACAATAATAAATGTATGCATAACTTTCTTATTTTACAATATTTGAAGCAATTACTTTTCTCTGAACAAATATCTACTTCTTTAATCTACATTCCAAAATATATATAATTCAGTTCTTCTGAGGTGTAAAATACCACACCCTACCAAAATTACAGTAAAACAAAGTTAAGTATGAAGAATACATTGCTTTCTAACTCATTCAAACTTATATTTTTACAGGCTGGTTTTAACAAATACCCTTATGAAAAAAAATGAATATATATAATTTAGGGGTGGGGATCTCAACGGTTTTCAAGTTCTCAAACAGGTAGGGGTAGGCAGAGGATTTAGGGGGGCAGGGGGCCCAGCCCCCCCTTTTTGGGAAAAAAATTGTTTGCTTATATAGGGAATCACTGAAGCGTGACTGGAGCGGGCCCCCTCTTAGGTCAGTCAGCGGGCCCCCACTTTTGAAAATTTCTGGATCCGTCACTGGGGGTAGGGTGACCCTAGGGACTTTCCCTACATTTCATTTTATTTGTTATATTGTCCCATACATGAATATATATGGTTTAGGGGTGGGAATCTCATTGGTTTCCAAGTTCTCAAACAGGAGGGGTAGGGTGACCCCAGGGACTCCACCTATATTTCATTTAATTAGTTATAATTTGGCCCATACATGAATATATATTGTTTTGGTGTGGGGATCTCAACCGTTTCCAAGTTCTCAAACAGGAGGGTTGGGGTGACCACAGGGACTTCCCCTATATTTTATTTGATTTGTTATATTGTCCCATACATGAGTATATATGGTTTAGGGGTAAGGATCTTGACCATTTCCAAGTTCTCAAACAGGAGGGTGTACAGTGACCTCAGGGACTCCCCCTATCTTTCATCTGAAATGTTATATTGTCCCATACATGAATATATGGTTAAGGGGTGGCGATCTCAACGGGTTTCAAATTCTCAAACAGGAGGGGTGGAGTGACCCAAGGGACTCCCCCTATATTTCATCTGATTTGTTATATTGTCCCATACATGAATATATATGGTTTAGGGGTGGGGATCTGGACCATTTTTAAATTCTAAAACAGGAAGGGTGGGGTGACCCCCGGCGACTCTTCCTATATTTCATTTGATTTTTCATATTGTCACAAACATGAATGTATATGGTTGGACCCCCTTGAATTTGCAAAGCATGGGTTGTTCTCAGCTTAATAAAGAATATTCCGATAATTTTACCTCAAATTTTTTTTAGCCTCGCTCTGCTCGGCGAAAATTAAAGTTTGCGCCCCTCCTAACCTAAAATCCTGGATCTGCCCCTCATATGGTTTAGGGGTGGGGAGCTTGACCGTTTCCAAGTTATCAAACAGGAGGGGGTAGAGTGGCCCAAAGAATACCACCTATATATCATATAGTTTACTTACATTTAGGTATATATAATATAGTTGCATTATTTGTGAAAATAAAGAAAGAAACTTTCAGCTACTTTAATTGACCCTTCAAAATTGAGAAAAACAAATAACCCTTCGAAATTGCAGTAATATGTTTACACTTTAAAAGCATCTCACATGCATTATCATCATTTATCACTGATAAAGAAAATTAAGACTGTGACCATGAACATGTATATTGTTAGATATACTGTTCCCAGCTGTCATGTTGTATTGGAGGATTTTAAATTAAAATTTGTCAAATAGTAATTTTGAGTTTCAATCTGTATAAAATCTTTTTCTGCTTTTTCTTTCTTTTACATATATCTTTTGGATTACAATTCTAGTGTTTATATTCATTTACCATGCATAGATTTATTTTTTCACCTGCTTTGATTTATTTAGTAATTGATCGCCGAACCCGGAATTATCCTAATCCGCTTCCGGAATCAGATCCGATTTTGTAAAATTTTGTCTTCACGGCCGCCATTGTTATGTGTTTACAATGTTGTTTTTGTCAATCAGATACGATTTTACCCGAATTTATACAATATTTGTTGGCGATTTTCTGTATAAAGCTAGCGGTTGAACAAAATGAACATCGCTGTCATAAATAATAATGATAAAAATAAGATTTTAGCTCGTTTAATTGGAGACTTTGGTGAACATGGTGAAAAGGTTTGCAAAGTAATTTCTTATTTTCTTTCAAGTGGAAGGTGACTACATCGGGCGTAGATAGAAACCAACCATCCTAGTCGAAATTCCGCTTGCAAAAGTGGAAGGTCGCGGACCTCGGACCACCGCTAATTTGCACACCTGCCTCCAAATTGAAAAGTTACGAAAATTTCTTTTTCTAATTTGAAATTCCCGCCAACAGCATGAACATTTGAACTTATTATATAATGGACTACTGACGTAGTTGTACTACGTATTGATGACAAACAATATCCCTACGACTTTTGCCATTTGGGAAATCTAAACTACTTGTCTTAAGAGATTTTCAGCGATTAAATATTTCATACAATTGTTCTTTGACATCTTGGCTAAAAGCACAAGTCATAATGAACTACACAAGGATTCTTAATAAGCACTACTTCCTATGTGTAACTTCAAAACTTTTGGATAAATGGACGATCATTTAAGGTTTTTCTGGTCATATTTTTTGTAATCCAGAATAAAAAGTCTTAAAAAAGTGTTCAATTAGTTATGTATAACATACTATTCAGCTAGATAATAACAATGGCAAGTATTTCAGCATTTATTGGGTAGAACACAAATCTAGGGTGCTCGCATAATGCAGCTTAACTGCATAAAAACCCTCTATAGTTGTGTATAATATGCACCCCTCTTTAAACTACTTTATCGAGGGTAGAAAATGTGTACTATATATAGACTGCTAAAGACAGTACAATTTTTACCTTTCTGGTCCCTGGCATCTGTAAAGCTTGTATAAATTCTATTTCCTCATCCATAATCACATCATAATCCTTGACAGACTTTTTTTCTCGAGCCTTCTCTTTGGCATCCCTGGCTCCAAACCTCATAATAGCTGCCCCTACATGATCCTCTTCCCAGCGCTTCTGTTCATAATTTGGTCCTTTTTCTGTGTCATCTTCTTCATATTTTTCTGTAGGTTTAACATCATCTTTCGGCATGTAATAATGGTCTGCTTTCTGTTTCTCTCCAGCTTTACGATGTTCCTTTGCCAGCTGCAACACTTTTTTCTTGTATTTCATATCTTTCTTTTCTCTTTCTGTTAAACTAAAAAAAAAGTATTGTGTATATTACACATATTTCCAAAACACAAAATGCATGAAAAATTAATAACACTAGTGAGTCAACAAATGTGCTCTTTTTTATGAATTGCTTTACCCAACATAGATAGTATTTGTAAAGAATGTTTAAGATCTTGTACTGTTATTTTAAAAATAAATAAATTTGTAAGGCATGCACATGTTTTGAAACAGAATCACTGCCTATCAGGATTTCAAAACAAAAAAATTTGTAAGGGTTCCGCGGAACCCAGTGTCTCGCCTACTTTTGCTGTTAATCACACACTCATCAAAAATGATGAAAAAATCAATAAAATTATTCCTCTCAATACTATCTTTTGATTGTCAGAAGCTTCTGTCCAAGTTTGGTAAAAATCCAGGCTAGTTTAAGAATCTTAAAAATGTTTTAAATACTTTAACTGCAGACTGTATGTAATGTTAACTGGAAGAAAAACTAAGTCCATTTATAAGTAAAATACGGGAAAAATGGAATTTTATTTTTACAAAATTTACATCTGAATACTATCTTCTGCTCATAAACAAGCTTCTGGCCAAGTTTCTTACAATTCCAGGATAGTTTAAGAAAGTTATTAAAATTTTAAAAACTTTAACCACAGAGTGAATGTAATGTTTCCTGGCAGAAAAACTAAGTCCATTTATAAGTAAAATACGGAAAAAATGGAATTTTATTTTTACAAAATTTACTTCTGGATACTATCTCCTGATCATAAACAAGCTTCTGGCCAAGTTTTGTACATTTCCAGGATAGTTTAAGAAAGTTATTAAAATTTTAAAAACTTTAATCACAGAGTGAACGTAATGTTTCCTGGCAGAAAAAACCAAGTCCATTTATAAGTAAAATACGGAAAAAATGGAATTTTATTTTTACAAAATTTACTTCTGGATACTATCTCCTGATCATAAACAAGCTTCTGTCAAAGTTTCGTACAATTTAAGGATAGTTTAAAAAAGTTATTAAAATTTCAAAAACTTTAACCACAGAGTGAATATTTGTGGACGCCGCCGCCGCCGACGGAATGTAGGATCGCTATGTCTCGCTTTTTCGACTAAAGTCGAAGGCTCGAGAAAAAGCAAGCCACGTAAATTGTTATCTCTTTTACAATTTATCTCATTTCCAAATGTAAAGAGTCACAGGACCACCAGTACACTCAAAACTAGTTTTTGAAAACTGCTGTGAATCTTCCCCTTATTACTCCACAACTGTTTCAATACAGAGGAATCAATAACTCACAAAAATAATAGAAACAAGATACATACGGCATGTCACCAAATAAAAATTCTTCATCTATGATCTCAGCTTCTAAATCGTCTAGTTTATCCCTATGTCTCTTTTTATAGTAGTCTCTTCGAGATTTCTTTCTTAAGTCTGGTATTATGTTATTTCTGCTTTCTCTTTCTAATTGCAGACGTTTTGTTGCCTCTTCATATGCCTACATAGAAAAATTAAGAAGAAAAAGATCAGTAACTGTAAAACTATGAAGACAGAAAATACCATAACAACAGAAAAATACATGCAAACAAATTTTAGGATTAAAATGATAAAAATAATTGCAGGATGATAAAGGATGATTTGAAAGGAGTAGTTCTGGTAAGGGCCAATTTTGGCCTCAAACTTCAGGTTCATTTGGAGAAAAATTTTGGACTTTTTTTAAATACTTTAGTGTCTATTTCACTTGATTCAATTAATTTAAGTGTAAGGTTTTAACTGATTTACTCATTTAAAAAAACACTCCCATTCAAGCTTAAATATGAAAAATCGATCAAATATGACAAAAAATGACACTTTTCAGATGGTTTTTGTCAAAAAGTCCATATTTATGTAGCATAGGCATTCTACTTTCCAATAAATAACTGAAAGTTTACATTTTAACAATTTTGTAAAACTGCTATATTTTGGGGCCAAAAAGGGGTCTTACTGGACCTACTCCTTTCACTGTAATAGTAGAGTTGTGTCCCTTTGACCAAAAATTTCCTCATTTAAATAAAGCTGTACTCAACTGAAAGCTTGCCAGATACAAATGAAAAATTTCGTTTTGTTTAATCACCTTCTGGATTTCTGTTCTCAAAAGTCTTTGAATGTTTCAAGACAGTATATACCATATTTACTTTGAAATACCCCTTTTTACCTTTTTCTCTGATTTTGACATAACTTTTCTCTGTGAATCTTTATCTTTTTCTCTGAGTCTGTTTGCAAATTTGTCCCTTTCTTCAAGATCCTGTAACCTTTCTTTTTCCGAATCACTCGAATCTGAATCCATTTTATCATCTGCATCAAGGTCCCTGAAAGAGATTACAATTTTGAAACTACTCACACAACATGAGGGATAAAGTTTAATATTTTAGTCTGTTTCTACAAACTCAAAACAGCTTTTAACTTTGACTTTTGAAACAAATGACACAAAAAGACATTTATGCAGCCTGCCTAATGTTTATATTAAAACCATCTTGAAGGTAATAATAACCCCATTCAAAAACATTACAAAAATTTTACATGAAAAAAAATCATTTTCTGTTGAAGGACTAACTGGGCATGGTTTCTGCTAACTATTGAAGGCTTGTATATGTATTTGTGTTTAGTTGCTGCCTGAAATATCTTACATTTTTCTTCAATTTAAAGGCAGATTGATTCGAGAGGGTGATTTGTTGTCTCAGAACTTTATAGCTTTTTCCAAATGACAGAACAGCAATAAAAGCATCATTTATGTGCTAAAAAATTGTCTGCATAATAAAACACTTATTTACAAGCTAATAGCAAGTTTATTGTTCTAATACTCATAGCCAGAAAAAAGTGTATACTGTTGATTTGAGATGTTTATACAAATTGTACATGTTTGTTTTTTAGTTTTCTGTAACAGCTTAAAAATATGTCATTTAGGAACTGAAGTGTAATTTTTTGGTTTAACTAGACTCCTACCTATCTGGATTTGCATCACTTTCATCTGAAGATTCCTGCTTCTTACGTAAATGCTTCTGTCTTTTTTCTGCCTTCCGTCTCTGAAAGATAAATCAAAGCGCTGAAGGCAGTTAACCAAAAACCCAAAACCAAGGCAAACGTAATTATGAAAACTGTGTCAACATTAAACATTCATTAGTACATTTATGTTTATCTAATGAATTAATTATTAAGGCAAATAATTTATATGTTATCAAGGTTTCAAAAGCAATGTATATATCAATGCATATTTTTTATGGTACAAGTTTGCAATGATTGCAGTTGTTCTACTTGGTAGTTAACGTTGGTTTTAGTTGACTGCTAGTAGTACAAGTTGACTTAGTACGAACATGTAATAGTATGAATGGACTGGTTTCCCTGGAAAGAAAACTGAGTTTGTGTTCTATAGTACAAAAGTTATGAGACATGAATCAGACAAATGTTCACTACTACAGGGATCAAAGGTGAGGTCTGACTGACCGGCCGAAAGTAAATGTAAATGAATTGTTATTTTGTCCCATACATGAATGTATATGGTTAAGGGGTGGGGATCTCGATGGTTTTCAAGTTCTCAATTAGGAAGGGGTAGGGTGACCCTAGGGATTTCCCCTACATTTCATTTGATTTGTTATATTGTCCCATACATGAATATATATGGTTTAGGAGTGGGGATCTCATTGGTTTCCAAGTTCTCAAACAGAAGGGGTAGGGTGACCCCAGGGACTCCCCCTATATTTCATTCAATTAGTTATATTGGCCCATGCATGAATATATATTGTTTCGGCGTTGGAATCTCAACCGTTTCCAAGTTCTCAAACAGGAGAGGTGGGGTGGCCACAGGGACTTCCCCTATATTTCATTTGATTTGTTATATTGTCCAATACATAAGTATTAAAGGTTTAGGGATGAGGATCTTGACCATTTCCAAGTTCTCAAACAGGAGGGTGTACAGTGACCCCAGGGACTCCCCCTATATTTCATTTGAATTGTTATATTGTCCCATACATGAATATATATGGTTGAGGGGTGGGGATCTCAACGGTTTTCAAATTCTCAAAGAGGAGGGGGTGGGGTGACCCCCAGCGACTCTCCCTATATTTCATTTGATTTTTCATATTGTCACAAACATGAAGATATATGGTTAAGGGGTGGGGATCTCGACCGTTTCCAAGTTCTCAAACAGGAGGGGGTATGTGACTCTAGGGACTCCCCTTATATTTGATTTATTATATTGTCCTATACTTGAATATATGGTTCAGGGGTGGGGATCTCGATCGTTTCCAAGTTATCAAACAGAAGGGGGTAGAGTGGTCTAAAGGACGTTACCTATATATCATATGATTTGCTTACATTCAGGTATTATATAATATAGTTGCATTATTTGTGAAAGTAAAGTAAAATTTAGAAACTTCCAAATACTTTAATTGACCCTTCAAAATTGAGAAAAAAATACCCCTTCAAAATTGCTGTAATATGTATACACCTTTTAAGGCATCTCACATGTATTATCATCATTTATCACTGATAAAGTAAATTTATACTATGACCATGAATATATATATATATTGTTAGATATACTGTTCCCAGCTGTCACATTGTCATGATTGGATTTTGACATTAAAATTTTTCAAAAAGTAATTTTGAGTGTCTGTATAAAATATTTTCTGCTTTTTCTTTCTTTTACATATATTTTGGTTTTCAATTCTAGTGTTTATATTCATTTACCATGCATAGATGTATTTTGACACCTGCCTGGATTTTTTTGTAGTTGATCGCCAAAACCCGGAATTACCCTTATCCGCTTCCGGAATCGGATCCAATATTGTAAATTTTATCTTCACGGCAGCCATTGTTATTGTGTTTACAATGTTGTTTTTGTCAATCTGATACTATTTTACTCGAATTTACACATTATTTGTCTGCGATTTTCTGTATAAAGCTAGCGGTTGAACAAAATGAACATCGCTGTCATGAACTATTATGATGAAAATAAGTTTTTAGATCGTTTATTCGCGTTTATTTGGAGACTTTGGTGAAAAGGTTTGCAAAGTTATTTCTTATTTTCTTTCAAGTGGAAGTTGACTCCGTCGGGCGTAGCTAGAAACTAAGTCGAATTTCCGCGTTCAAAAGTGGAAGGTCGCGGACCTCGGACCACCGCTAATTTGCACCCCTGCCTCCAAATTGAAAAGATTCAAAAATTTCATCTTCTAATTTGAAATTTCCGCCAACAGCATGAACAGTTGAACTTATAAATAGACTACTGACGTAGTTGTACTACGTATTGATGACAAACAATATTCCTACGACTTTTGCCATTTGGGAAATCTAAACTACTTGTCTTTAGAGATTTTCGGCGATTAAATATTTCATACAATTGTTCTTTGACATCTTAGCAAAAAGCACAGGTCATACTAAACTACACAATGATTCCTAATGAGCACTACTTCCTATGTGTGTAACTTCAAAACTTTAGGCTGATTCGACGATCATTTAAGGTTTTTCTGGTCATTTTTTTTGTAATCCAGAATAAAAAGTATTAAAAACGTGTTCAATTAGTTACATATAACATAGTAACCAGCTAGAAAATAACAATGGCAAGTATTTCAGTATTTATTGGGTAGAACACAAATCTAGGGTGCTCGCATAATGCAGCTTAACTGCATAAAAACACCTCAAACTACATATCCTCAAAAAAATTTAATGTGTTTCTAACATTGCTCAAATTTTAGCTTGAAAAGTAATAAAATTATAACATATTGTATTTACACGTGTAAACAAACATATGTTGACATCTAGTCGATTTCATTTGGTTTGTGTTTGTTTAGTTGCTGTCTCATCGCTTGCCCAAATGCTTTTACTGTGGATTCATTATTATTCATTGGATACAAGTTTTCATGGATTTTGTTGGTACAGGTGACCAACGAAATTAAATGTTCAACGAATGACAAATTTTCTGTTGGCTTGTATGCAGACTTTGGCAAAGCCACAAAATTAAATATCCACAAATATACATTTTTTTCTTAATCAACGAAAATTGGTTTCCACGATAATAAATGAATCCACAGTATTCATGATTCATGTAAACTAACTCAAATCTTAATGTACATCATATTTTTAGGATAGAGTTGTCTACCTTTGGCTGGACAGAATATTCATCCTCCTCACTTCCAGACGATACAAGTTTATAACTCTGGTTCTTCTTTTGTAGCTCTAATGATTGCCTTTCTAAAACTCTTCCTGCCTTTTCTGTTACAGCTTTTCTTGGTGCCTGAAAATATTGGACATTTTGTAGAACATATCTGCATATATTAAATACACAATAGTACTCCAAGCAATAACACACAAACTACCTAGTATTTGGGTTTTTTAAAGGATTTTTGAATAGATAATATATTACAAAGTGTTGACCTGTTGGAGAATAATATTTCAGCATTAATCATGTCAATGGCAATTGCATTTAAAAAAAAAATCAGGTGAAAGATTTATCTTTTTCATTTCGAAAAGCATTATTGTTTCAGATTACACATTGTCATTAATCAGCATGAACTACATAAATATGTGAATAATATCAATCAAAATATTTGTTTGTTTGTTTGTTTGAATATATAAAACTAAACGCTATTCAATAATAAAATTGAATTTATACTTGAAGATAAGGTCAACAGAGCCCTGGGAAAATGGAGTCAACAATGCAAGACATGACATCCATGCTGTGTCAGCCATATCATGAAAAGACAACAGAGCCATACTTTAATAAGACACGCCATCAATAGCTTTTTTTCGCCAATAAATTTTATTTAAATTCTAAAAGGTATTGTGATATATACAAGTAGATGGTAAATTATTTCCCATTTTTTTTGTTTTCTATTAATTTCAATATGAACATACATTTAGTATATTAAGAACATTCAAGTCAGGAGCCTGTGATTCAGTGGTTGTCGTTTGTTTATGTATAAGCCTTACATATTTTTTTTCGTTCATTTTTTTTGTACGAAAATCAGGCCGTTAGTTTTCTCGTTTGAATTGTTTTACATTGCATTTCAGGGCCTTTTATAGCTGACTTTGCGGTATGGGCTTTGCTCATTGTTGAAGGCCGTACAGTGACCTATAGTTGTTTATTTCTGTGTCATTTTGGTCTCTTGTGGAGAGTTATCTCATTGGCAATCATACCACAACTTCTTTTTTTTTTTGTTATAATGAATTTTTGTAAAAGATTTAATTGATGGAGAATTTCAGAAAAGGTAACAAAAGTCAGGTGCTTTGGGACAGGACAATTGTTTTCCTAGCCCTGCTCCTCCTTCATTTTTTTTCATTTGTATTAACATAAATAACACATGCATACTTTTAGCGCTTAACTGTATATAATGAACGTTCATTACTATAAATAAAGTGTATTTGCTTTTTATTTTCAATTCTCAGGTTACTAATCGATCCACGGCGGTCATTTCTATATTTTACAGACTCTCTCTCTTTTTGTTTACTCTGTGACCGCCGTGGATAGTAAACTATAAAAAGATAGCAGATAGAAAATACAGTTACACTTTATTCGTAGTATATGTATGTTCAAAGAATACAGAAAAGCGCAAACCAGAAGTCTAATATGACTTAACATTTCGCCCAATGACGGAATCAATATCCGGATGCGTTTTTTTTTGTTTTTATCCCAAAATAACTCAATCTGAATACTCATAAAAATGGATGACAAATGCGACTATGCAGGACCTACAGGACACAGAGGCATGATGATTACTTTATTGTGGAAAAAAGAGAAGCGACACACAAAATGAGGTCTTCTCGTTTAATAGTATAGATGCTTTTTATATGTAATTCACTTGGAGTACACATTATTTATAGTATATATAAATGTTAATTATTTATGGCAAACTAGCTATCTGCCATATGTTATTAAGGGAAGCTGTCCAATCACGCTTCCTAAACCTCAGGAGTCATCATATCATTATGACTCTCATAACGAAATATACAAGCTAAATATTCTCTCTAACCACTGTGGTGTCACGGAATAGAAGTTCCTTCATAATATAAGTTCCAAAAGGAAAAAATATTCTGGAATATTATTTCAACAAGAATAAAAACACAGCATATGTTCCTAACGGAATAAATGGTATAGAATGTTTGTTCCAACAGGAATAGATATTATGACAATGTTTATAACAAAGTTTCCATTGGAACTTCTGCTAGGCGGAACAAATATACGTTGACAGAGGGATTCTTTAATTGGGCACCAATTGTAACCCAGGAGAACATGATTTTTGTGGCAAAATCGCATAGTCTCCTCCTGAACTTGAGCCCTAAAAATCTGTGGTGTGTGGCAACATTTAGGGCAAACCCGTCACAGATTCATGTCTGTAGAATCATGCTCTACAGTTAAACAAAAAAGTATGGACAATGTGTCATTTGTAGGTTTTGCATTATGGTCGACACATCCTATGGACGTCATGACTCATGGAAGTGTCACTGTGTGGCTGTTTCGTCTCGAAAGCGTCACATCTAGGGGCATGTAAAAAAGTACATTTGAATGAAACCTATGCTATAGGTGTCCAACAAAGCCCAATAATTCTCTGTACAAGACTATTTAAGTTACCCTTTCCCATAATTCCTTCGCAAATTGGATAACTTGTGGATTAATGTCAACTGCTTCAGTTTCTCTGAGGTTATCAATGAATCCATCTGAGCTTGTTGCTTTTTTACACAAACCAATCAAATACTGTGAGATGTATTTGTCAGATATTCCTAAGATATCATGCAGTTTGTCGCTGACCCATGTATCAAGGGATGACATTGCTAACTACGAATGTCTTCGATGAATATTATAAGAAATTAGGAACTTCTTTTTTTTGTACTGGAGGCTGACATATGGGTGGAATCAGAAAAAATGAAGCAAAAGTGTGACAAGGGGGGTCCAATTTCAAACTTAATATTTTGTATTTCTTTTTGTCTTGCCCTATTACCAATACTTTAAATTTTATAATTCCAAAGTTTCAGGCCGAACGAAACAGACACATTGAATAATCTTAAATTTTAATAGCATACATCTCAAAAATATTTAACAGAAACCATATTACTTAAAAACAAGTTTGGTAATAAAACAGTCAAGAAAACATTGCTCAGACCTTTTCCAAATGAAAGTCAATATAAAAAGGAAAATTTTAAAACCAAAATTTCCATCTTTTCTGCTAAATCATATAATAACAATCAAATTGAATAGCTTAATTTGAAAAAAATAATAGTAACTAGTGATTGAAGTTTTTGCCAATAAAAAGAATCTTAATATATTTCAGTTACAATAGTAAACTTTGAAAGCCCTGAGATTTTGTGATCATTTGCAAAAAACAAAATGTCATTTCATTGTACCGTTTTAATGTAATTGTATGTAGAAAAAGCCTTCTATTTTCAGTATTTTGTCACACTCCTGACATATTTTATAAAGATTGAAAAATGCTTTAAACTTTCACAAAAAATCATTAAACACATTGCTATATCATTGATTTCAATTTCTGATATCTTTACCCATAGAACAGGACTTTCTTTTTAGGACCATTTAAAAAAAAACACAAAGAGAGGCACCCCAAAATGTCAGGAGTGTGACAACTGTCTTTAAACATCTACCAAAGAATACAAAGGACTTAAATGTTTTATTTTTTTTATTTTTCAGAAGTGGCTATTCCAAAGAGAAGAAAAAAATCATTACCACTGTGATATGTTTATATCATAGATGTGGGAGTGCATTATATATGTCAGGAGTGTGACGCTTTTTTAAGGCATTTTCTGTCAATTCATAATTTCACAAGAACAAGTTCCACAAGTTTCTTTGTGTAAGAAATGTTAAAACCAAGTAATATTCATATCATTTACCTCTTAAATGTGTTATTTATCATGATTGTTTTGGCACAATCAGTTTTAATTAGTCATTTTTCTATTTTTTGTGCACTGAGTAATGCAAATTTATCAAAGGAAATAAGTGTGTACAACTATAATATCATATAGGAAAGTGAGGAAATGAATTTTGTACAAAATAGAACAATTATTTTGATTTAAAATGGTATATTTAAAGATGTTTCAAGGATTAACCATTCAGATGTAATTCGTCGCACTCCTGACATGAATTTAACAATTTAAGAAAAATATGAAAATTAGCTTTATTTTTAGGACAGATAATTGAAAGACAGCTAGTAAAATGAAGAAACTTTTGGTAAACCTTCCATTCCTTAAAACATCTACCAGATTTGCTGAAATAAGCAGGGCAAAATTTTCTAGAAGAAATGATTCAAAGAAAGAGACTTCGAATGAGAGAACTCGCATATACTGGCTGAATCTGAAATTAAAAATTGATCAGCGGAAGTTGGACCATCTTAAAATAAAAACCTATAAAACCAAGCTAACAATAAAAAGCTTAAAGAAAGAAGAACTTCAAATTCCAAATTTTATAAACAATATAAAGAAAAACAAAGGCAGTGGCAGAGAAACAGTAGAAAAAAAGGAAGAAAGATAAAAAAGAAGTTGGGTTGAATAAGAACTTAGAATCAAACAAAAACAGCTCAAAAATTAAAATGAGAACAGATCTGTGACTGTGTCAGATTCCAGATCTACAGTGAGAAAACCTGCACAACAAACAAGAAAACAATTGCCACAAAACAAAAATGCTTATAAATGATCCCTTCTAGAAGGCCCTTCTGGGTGTAGCATTTTTTATGATGTGTTTCAAAGAACTCGTCCAAGCATTTGGGTTTTGTGGCAGTTGTTTTCTTGTGTGTTGTGCAGGTTTTCTCACTGTAGATCTGGAATCTGACACAGTTACAGATCTGTTCTCATTTGAATTTTTGAGCTGTTTTTGTTCGATTCTAAGTCCTTATTCAACCCAACTTCTATTTATCTTTCTTCCTTTTTTTCTACTGTTTTTCTGCTACTGCCTTTGTTTTTCTTTATATTGTTTATCAAATTTGGAATTCAAAGTTCTTCTTTCTTTAAGACTTTTTTTGTTAGCATGGTTTTGTAGTTTTTTATTTTGTTTAAGATTGTCCAACTTCCTCTGATAATTTTTTAATTTTATATTCAGCCAATATTTGCGGGTTTTCTCTTTCCAAGTCTCTTTCTTTGAATCATTTCTTCCAGATAATTTTGCCTGGCTTATGTCAGCAAGTCTAGTGAATGTTTTAAGGAATGGAAGATTTACCAAAAGTTTCTAAATTACTAGCTGTCTTTCAACTATCTGTCCTAAAAATAAAGCTAATTTTCATATTTTTCTTAAATTGTTAAATTCATGTCAGGAGTGTGACGAATTACATCTGAATGGTTAATCCTTGAAACATCTTTAAATATACCATTTAAATTCAAAATGATTGTTCTATTTTGTACAAAATTCATTTCCTCACTTTCCTATATGATTTTATAGTTGTACACACTTATTTCCTTTGATAAATTTGCATTACTGTGCACAAAAAATAGAAAAATGACTAATTAAAACTTATTGTGTCAAAACAATCATGATAAATAACACATTTAAGAGGTAAATGATAGGAATATAACTTTGTTTTAACATTTCTAACACAAAGAAACCTGTTGAACTTGTCCATGTGAAATTATGAATTGACAGAAAATGCCTTAAAAAAAGCGTCACACTCCTGACATATATAATGCACTCCCACATCTATGATATAAACATATCACAGTTGTAATAAAAAATTTTCTTCTCTTTGGAATAGCCACTACTGAAAAATAAAGAAGAAGAACATATTTAAGTCCTATGTATTCTTTGGTACATGTTTAAAGACAGTTGTCACACTCCTGACATTTTTGGGTGCTTGTATAGAAGTTAATCCAATATGTGAATTATGCACCTCAGGATGTCTGTATAGCCTTTTATGGATAGCTTATACATGTATACAATAAATACTTACCAGTTTTACACACAAATACTCCTTTAAAATACAACCATAACACTTTAATTTAGAAATTATCAAATTTTGCCAATATTAATTTTTGGTACATACCTTTTCACAATGTATATTTATTTACATAATATTTGTGCAATGATAACACCAATCTATAATCTACAAAACCTAGTATTGAAGAATGATTATAAACCATCTTCATATACATGCATTCATCATAATAATTTTTACTCAACATGTAAATTATTAAAAAAAAATCCTGTCACACAAAAAGCGTCACACTCCTGACAAATTTGACATGTTTTTTTAATAAAACTTTTGGCTGGTACAAGATATCTAAATGAAATTTGGCTGCAAGTTAGCTGGTATTGAACTTGTTGGTTTGACATTTAATTTACTTTCCTAAATATAATGGGGGAAACAATATGCCCCAATATGTTAAAATCTTCATTTTTTCTGATTCCACCCATATTGAAAACGATTCCTCACGTTTTCGTGACGTTTTGTGCATGACAAGGGAAGTAACTGCAAATTTTAAGGTGGGTTTGATTTATTTTTCCAACATTCAAAAATCACATTAATTTGAATTTGATTAAAGGTATATCCTGGATATGCCATTTAAACATAAATTAGACTCCAGTTATATCCAAACACACTTTTTTTACTTAAATGCATATTCACCGAAAGGAAATATACAATATTTTTTACAACATTTCAGTTGGTAGTCAGACATTCCTTAAATTGTGAAAAGAGCTCGCGCATGGTGACTGTGGTAAGTATATATATATTGAAAATAGAAATTAGCCTACAGTGAATGGTGTCATCCTTTAAATGAACAATAAATAACTTCCTGTATGTGTGAATTTTTGTAAAATATAGGTTGAATTTTTAAAAAATTCCTCGGTCAACACTCAACAGAACGACAAAGTCTACTTGTCAGTAGGATAAAATGTGTCCCCCTTTTTCTCAGTTTAAATTTGGGTCTTTAAATAAAAAATTAAAAAAAATTACGTCTTGCAAGGCTAATTTATTTTGTCTCTTACGACATCACAACGTTGCAACCTTTGTTTTCGTCATGACAATCAGTGGCGGATCCAGAAATTTTCATAAGTGGGGGCCCACTGACTGACCTAAGAGGGGGCCCGCTCCAGTCACGCTTCAGTGATTCCCTATATAAGCAACCAAATTTTTTCCCAAAAAGGGGGGGCCCGGGCCCCCTGGCCCCCTCCCCTAAATCCGCCTCTGACAATGACTGAAAATTTAGAAATATTTACTACAGCAACTTTAAATGAGGGTCAGGATGGGGTGGTCTATTATCCTTTAAACATTTTATTTTTACCCCTTTTTTCTCTAATCTTCAAAAAATTAACCTTTTTTTTCTCTAATCTTCAAAAAGTTAACCCCTTTTTTCTCTGATCTTCATTTTTTTTGCCCGTTATTCTCTAATCTTCATTTTTTAAGGGCATTATTCTTTAATCATTTAACCCCATCCAAACCCTCTTAAATAGCAAGAAATTTGTGTACACATATGAGCAGTGGCGGATCCAGAACTTTTCCTAAGAGGGGGGCCCGCTCCAGTCATGCTTCAGTGATTCCCTATATAATCAACCAAATTTTTCACATGAAAGGGGGGTTCCGTCAAATGGTCATTTTCGGCTACTGTTAGTGTCAAATTGATTTAAATGTTACTGTGATTTGTCAATTTTCGTCAAAATATCCTTATCCTGATTTTTCAGAGCACTCAAATGATTATCATTACCGTTATTTAAAAAAAAAAGTTCACGTGAGTCGTCAAAATCAATTGATATTTTAATAGTCTAAAAGAAAATGCACATTTTATAGTCATGCACCAAAAATTACTGTTAACATCATTTGGCAAGATTTTTTACCGTTATTCATCATGAAGGTACCCCCATTACCACCCTCATGCATGCTTTTTCAATGGAAATTGTGATGTGCATTCTTAAAATTGCAAAAACCCATGAGACGAGGATAATTTATAGAAAGAACTTTTAATCGAAATTACCAATAAACTCATCCATTTGTCATCATAGATTCCAGAATTGAAATTTTGATTTCATACGAGACACATGTTTCGTCTACAAAGGCTCACGACAGTGACGCCTGAATCAAAAAAAGTTAAAAAGGCCAAATAAAGTAACAAGTTGGGAGAGAATTGAGGACCAAAAATTCTTAAAAGTTTTGCCAAATACAGCTAAAGTAATTATAATCTACTTTGAGGTAGAAAAGCCTTAGTATTTAAAAAATTCAGTTTTGTAAAGAGCTGATTTATAATCATGACCATATCAATGATAATTCTTGTCAACACAGAAGTTCTGACTACTGGGCTGGTGATACTCTCCGGGAATAAAAACTCCACCAGATGTGGAATCGAACCAGTGGTTGAAAATAAACTCATCAAAGATACCAGGATTGAAATTTTGTATTTATACCAGACGCTTGTTTCGTCTAAAAAAGACTCATCAGTGACACTCAAATCAAAAAAAGTTATAAAGGCCAAATAAAGCATGAAGTTGATGAGCATTGAGGAGGGGCGTAAAGGGGGAGAGTAATCATACCACATCTTCTTTTTTATTTATATTGGCTGTCTGGTTACTAGTATACTACATTTGTACTTGGTTTGATTCATGGTAGCGGTATGTGTAAATTAAAATTGCTGGGAATTAGCTTGTGTTACTTGCCAAGGGCAAAGTCGTACTGAAGTCTTATCCGTATTCTCCACCGTATTTATACTTAGGTATAAAAAAGAAGATGTGGTATGATTGCTAATGAGACAACTGTACACAAGAGACCAAAATGACACAAAAATTAACAACTATAGGTCACTGTACTGCCTTCAACAATGAGCAAAGCCCATACTGCATAGTCAGCTATCAAAGGTCCTGAAATGACAATGTAAAACAATTCTAACGAGAAGACTAACGGCCTTATTTATTTTAAAAAATGAACGAAAAACAAATATGTAACACATTAACATGGGGTAGGATATAAAAGGCATGCACTAAAGCTTTACAAAAGAAAAGACGGGGCTCAGTCCCAAAAGCATAGGCAATGTTCAAGACTTGAAAAATCTCAAATTTTAAGAATCATTGTTTTTTATTGCTCACCTAGGGGCATTTTATTTTTCAGTCTGTGCGTCAATCTGTCTGTCCGTTTGTCTGATGCAGATTTATGATTTTGGTCAAGGTAGTTTTTGATGAATCAACTTTATATATTTTGTACTTCGTACACTGGGATGTTTCCTATGATATGATCTTTTTAATTATAATGCCAAATTAGAGTTATGACCTCAATTGGGGAATCCATGTACTATGGACACATTCTTGTTTTGATTATTGATTGTTATTTGAACATGTTGAATGCAGGTGCCAACCGGAAATTAAGAAAAATAATGTTTCATCAAACTCCTTTTTTAGCTCACCTGGCCCAAAGGGCCAAGTGAGCTTTTCCCATCACTTGGCGTCCGTCGTCGTTAACTTTTACAAAAATCTTCTCCTCTGAAACTACTGGGCCAAATTTAACCAAACTTAGCCACAATCATCATTGGTGTATCTAGTTTAAATAAATGTTTAAAAAACCAAAGCATTTAGAGCAAATCTGACATGGAGGTAAAATTGTTTATCAGGTCAAGATCTATCTGCCCTGAAATTTTCAGATGAATCGGACAACCTGTTGTTGGGTTGCTGCCCCTGAATTGGTAATTTTAAGGAAATTTTACTGTTTTTGGTTATTATCTTGAATATTATTATAGATAGAGATAAAGTGTAAAAAGCAATAATGTTCAGCAAAGTAAGATTTACAAAAAAGTCAACATGACCAAAATGGTCAGTTGACCCCTTTAGGAGTTATTGCCCTTTATAGTCAATTTTTAGCTATTTTTCGTAAATCTTAGTATCTTTTACAAAAATCTTCTCCTCTGAAACTACTGGGCCAAATTAAACCAAACTTGGCCACAATCATCATTGGGGTATCTAGTTTAAAAATTGTGTCCGGTGACCCAGTCAACCAACCAAGATGGCCGCCATGGCTAAAAATAGATAATAGGGGTAAATTGCAGTTTTTGGCTTATAACTAAAAAATTAAAGCATTTAGAGCAAATCTGACATGGATAAAATTGTTTATCAGGTCAAGATCTATCTGCCCTGAAAATTTGAGATGAATCGAACAACCAGTTGTTGGGTTGCTGCCTCTGAATTGGTAATTTTAAGGAAATTTTGCTGTTTTTGGTTATAATCTTGAATAATATTATAGATAGAGATAAACAGTGAACAGCAATAATGTTCAGCAAAGTAAGATTTACAAATAAGTCGAACACGACCGATATGGTCAGTTGACCCCTTTAGGAGTTATTGCCCTTTATAGTAAATTTTTTACATTTTTCACAAATTTTTGTAGATTTTTAGAAAATATTTTCCACTGTAATTACTGGGCCAAGTCCATTATAGATAGAGATAATTGTAGCAACAAGAATGTTCGGTAAAGTAAGATCTATAAACACATCACCATCATCAAAACACAATTTTGTTATGAATTTATCTGTGTCCATTGTTTAATATGCACATAGACCAAGGTGAGCGACACAGGCTCTTGTGAGCCTCTAGTTTTACTCCATTTTACACATTTAGTGAGAAATTTTTATGAAAATTTTACCTACCCATTAAAGGACACCGATTTAGATATATATGAATATTTTATATTATATATGAATGTATTGTAAACAAGGTTTCTGTATTTTCCTGAAGTGTTTTATTTATATATACTTTTGAAGGACAGGGGATAGTGTTGTTCCGATGATCGGAATAAGTCGGAAATCAGTTGGTTGGGCCACACGATGTCGATAATCGATTGGGATTTTGTTCAATCGATTGTCGCTATAGTTTCCGGACTTTTTGCGTATCAACTTCCGGTCCGTTTGCGGTTTGAATTTTATTTGCTCAGTCAAACAAATTGCAACAAAAAATATCAGTGGATGACAATAACAATGTCAAACATCCTATAATTAAAGACAAAACCATTTTTTCCCCTTTAAAACGTGACAAAAGTATTGACTATATATATACAGATTGATCTTTAAAATAAATAACTTTGTATGAAATACTCTCTCAATACCGGATACTTGTTACTTGAGAGCGTACATGAAATCCTTCAGATTTTAGACAAAATAATTTCTTTACTTCATTAGAGCGTGTCTCAAATTGCCTTTTATTAATGCTTTATCCATTAGTAGCGTCAAAAGCGTCATATTCCTTCCCAAATTGCTTGTCAAACATCGTTTATGTTTGTAAATTTTCTGAAATTTGTCCGCCATTGAAATACATTAGAATCACGGATCGGATACGGTTCAACTATGTAATAATTCCGCATTTTTGCAATTATAAGTTCAGACGCTCTCTTGACACAATTGACAGAAAAATCATGATCATAAAGTGAAAAAAAAGCATTCTACACGAACAGACATTGGCTGGATCCTCTTTGTTTACTGTATATATTTCAATGCAAATGCATTGTTTTATTTTTTTCTGTTAATCTTAAATTTCTTAAAGTAAAATACTTTATATATATCTTTTCTTACTGTGAAACATTCAAATGTTTATACTGCTAAGTTATTGAAATTATAATGTGAGTTACACCATTGAAATTAAGAAAAGTTAGTGTCACTCTTGGTAATTAATGTTGTAATTATGAGATAAAATATGTTCAATCTGAATCTGGATTCTAATTAATTCATTTTTATAATTGCTAAATAAAACAGAAGATCAAATATTAACATATAAAACTCTGCAATGAAATGGAATATACACATTAGACATGACCAATGAGACTAAAATGCATGATTTCATTTAAAAAAAGGGCAAAGTATTCTGATGCGATTATAACCGATAGTCGGTTGGTTGCTGTCAAACGATTGTAATAGATAATCGGTTGGTAATTTCAAGCGATTATCCAACACTAACAGGGGATAGTATTTGCCTTTGTATGTCTTACTTTTGCTTTGTGTTTTGTATACTATTATACATTAGAATCTTGTACTGCTTAGAGGTTGCATTTCTGTAAATATTGACAATGCAATTTCCCATAGGAACTCCTTTTATGGCTAAAACTGTACCACTTTTACTATGAAGTTTTGAAAAAAATCTTATCCTAGAATTGAAAGTTCATATGCACCACAATTTTTTTCAAAGGTCAAAATATAGGGCTGTGCGGCATATTTTCAACGTTTATATGCCCTGAACTTCTCAGAGTTTAAACTTACACTAATTTTCTTAACTACCCCTACCTCGAATGAAAGGTTACCACAGATTTCAATGTAAACAATATGCACGTGTTTATTTACTGGTAACATTCCCAAGTTCTGTCTCTGCGATATGGAACACAGAGAGCACAACTGGGAACCAGTATGTAAACAAAATGAATTTTCTATGAATATTCAATTACTCCCCAAAAAAGGCGTGTTTTGAGAAACAGCTGTATTTACAAAGTGCAACCTATACAGACATTTATTCAAATAGAAAACTCTCTAAAATCAGTTTTTCTCACATTAATACTCATTTATCAGAATTAAAGTCTTAAAGAAATCACTGTGTATACTCTAAGTTTTTCTTTACTATACATTTTATACCCCCTCCCCTGTTTTAAAGAATTTGAAAACAAGACTTTAATTATTGCCAGCTTACCCTATTTGCATATTTTCTGATAAAAAATGCCTAGAACCTGTTAAAAACTGTTTTGATAAGGCCAATTAAAATTAATTGATAGATTTTCATCCCCGCCCGCCCCTCTGTAATCGTCCCGCCCCCAATTTTTTTATTTTATAAAATTTACGATTTCCGGATTTCGTTCATTCCCGTTACCGGTAACCGTTAAAATTTCGTTTCATCCTCAAAGCTTCCTGTTTCAAATTTCGGTTTTGTACCTCAAGTAAATCGAACAAAAATGATTAAGTCGACCTTTCCGCTGCTCTATGATGACAACATCATCTTCCGAGAGTAAAGATTGATAACGAGAATGACGTGAAATATTGGTGTTACGAGAAACACGCTGTTTCCAAGACTGCAAATCGCGGTATGTCACAAATTTCTGTGATTACGGAAAACTGCGGACTTTTTTATTTATGCAATGACTTTGTCTCAGGAAATTTAAACTGTAAATGATACCCAAAGCGCAAGATTCGTGGAAACCATTGATACAGAAAACATGACTGGATTAAAGATATTGAAACACAAGCACAAACTTGTCAGATTTTAATATGACCGTTTATTGAATTTAAAAAGTCGACAAACATATGCATTTTATTTATGCAAGCCCTTTGATTTCACCCATGGCTGTCTTTTTATGTTGACAAACAGCAAATGTCCCAATACACCCAAAAAGAGTCATTAAACAACAACTTTTTTTTATTATAAAGTTCATGTTTTACATGATAATTATATTTTCATCTTTCATATAAAGTACCAACCCTATTATTTTCAACACTCTCTGAGTTTTCATTTTATTCTGTACTCATAATAATTGTGTTGCATACCAATGCATATGCTTCATTTTATGGGAATACAAACCATTGTTTAGAAACCCAAATACATTTGGTGTAGGTAGTCTAACTGAAGAGAGTATTTCTCACACGTTTTTGTTCTTAAGTTTTTAAAGCCGCAATTAGATATATTCATTTAAGGATTGGAAAAATTATGTAAGATTCCTCATACTTGTGTATATAAAAAAGAAGATGTGGTATGATTGCCAATGAGACAACTACATGTATCCACAAAAGACCAAAATGACACAGACATTAACAACTATAAGTCACTGTACGGCCTTAACAATACACGATATAAGCTTATTATTTCACTTGCATATATGAAGAACTCGTCACAAAACATGCAAAAGGGTTTCATATGAAATAAAATTTAAAAAAATAAAATCCTCCCACCCGCCCCATTTTTTAGCTCACCTGGCCCGAAGGGCCAAGTGAGCTTTTCTCATCACTTGGCGTCCGTCGTCCATCGTCGTCCGTCGTCCGTCGTCGTCTTCCTCGTCGTCGTCCGTCGTCGTTAACTTTTACAAAAATCTTCTCCTCTGAAACTACTGAGCCAAATCAAACCAAACTTGGCCACAATCATCATTGGGGTATCTAGTTTAAAAAATGTGTGGCGTGACCCGGTCAACCAACCAAGATGGCCGCCAAGGCTAAAAATAGAACATAGGGGTAAAATGCAGTTTTTGGCTTATAACTCAAAAACCAAAGCATTTAGAGCAAATCTGACATGGGGTAAAAATGTTTATCAGGTCAAGATCTATCTGCCTTGAAATTTTCAGATGAATCGGTCAATCGGTTGTTGGGTTGCTGCCCCTGAATTGGTAATTTTGAAGAAATTTTTCTGTTTTTGGTTATTATCTTGAATATTATTATAGTTAGAGATAAACTGTAAACAGCAATAATGTTCAGCAAAGTAAGATCTACAAATAAGTCAACATGACCAAAATGGTCAGTTGACCCGTTTAGGAGTTATTGCCCTTTATCGTCAATTTTTAACCATTTTTCGTTAATTAAAGTAATCTTTTACAAAAATCTTCTCCTCTGAAACTACTTGGCCAAATTAATCCAAACTTGGCCACAATCATCTTTGGGGTATCTAGTTTAAAAAATGTGTGGCGTGACCTGGTCAACCAACCAAGATGGCCGCCACGGCTAAAAATAGAACCAAGGGGTAAAATGCAGTTTATGGCTTATAACTCAAAAACCAAAGCATTTTGAGGAAATCTGACATGGGATAAAAATGTTTATCAGGTCAATTTCTATCTGCCCTTAAATTTTCAGATGAATCGGTCAATCGGTTGTTGGGTTGCTGCCCCTGAATTGGTAATTTTGAAGAAATTTTGCTGTTTTTGGTTATTATCTTGAATATTATTATAGATAGAGATAAACTGTAAACAGCAATAATGTTCAGCAAAGTAAGATCTACAAATAAGTCAACATGACCAAAATGGTCAGTTGACCCGTTTAGGAGTTATTGCCCTTTATAGTCAATTTTTAACCATTTTTCGTAAATTAAAGTAATCTTTTACAAAAATCTTCTCCTCTGAAACTACTTGGCCAAATTAATCCAAACTTGGCCACAATCATCTTTGGGGTATCTAGTTTAAAAAATGTGTGGCGTGACCTGGTCAACCAACCAAGATGGCCGCCACCGCTAAAAATAGAACATAGGGGTAAAATGCAGTTTTTGGCTTATAACTCAAAAACCAAAGCATTTTGAGGAAATCTGACATGGGATAAAAATGTTTATCAGGTCAAGAACTATCTGCCCTGAAATTTTCAGATGAATCGGTCAATCGGTTGTTGGGTTGCTGCCCCTGAATTGGTAATTTTGAGGAAATTTTGCTGTTTTTGGTTATTATGTTGAATATTATTATAGATAGAGATAAATTGTAAACAGCAATAATGTTCAGCAAAGTAAGATCTACAAATAAGTCAACATGACCAAAATGGTCAGTTGACCCCTTTAGGAGTTATTGCCCTTTATAGTCAATCTTTAACCATTTTTCATAAATCTAAGTAATCTTTTACAAAATCTCCACTGAAACTACTAGGCCACAATCATCTTTGGGGTATCTAGTTTGAAAAATGTGTCCGATGACCTGGCCATTCAACCAAGATGGCCGCCACGGCTAAAAATAGAACATAGGGGTAAAATGCAGTTTTTGGCTTATAACTATGAAACCAAAGCATCTAGAGCAAATCTGACAAGAAGTTAAATTGTTAATCAAGTCAATATCTATCTGCCCTGAATTTTTCAGATGAATTGGACAACTGGTTGTTGGGTTGCTGCCCTCCAATTGGTAATTTTTAAAGAAATTTTGCCGTTTTTGGTTATCTTGAATACTATTATAGATAGCGATAAACTGTAAACAGCAATAATGTTCAGCAAAGTAAGATCTACAAATAAGTCAACATGACCTAAATGGTCAATTGACCCCTTAAGGAGTTATTGCCCTTTATAGTCAATTTTTAACAATTTTCATTAATTTCGTAAATTTATGTAAATTTTTACCAAATATAGTTCTCTGTTACTTATGGGCAAAGTTCATGATAGATATAATTGTAAGAAGCAAAATCGTTCAGTAAAGTAAGAACTTCAAACACATCACCATCACCAAAATACAATTTTGTCATGAATCCATTTGTGTCCTTTGTTTAATATGCACATAGACCAAGGTGAGCGACACAGGCTCTTTAGAGCCTCTAGTTCGTAAATCTTAGTAATCTTTTACAAAAATCTTCTTCTCTGAAACTACTGGGCCAAATTAAACCAAACTTGGCCACAATCACAATTGGGGTATCTAGTTTAAAAAATGTGTGGCGTGACCCGGCCAACCAACCAAGATGGCCGCTACAGCTAAAAATAGAACATAGGGGTAAAATTCAGTTTTTGGCTTATAACTCAAAAACCAAAGCATTTAGAGCAAATCTGACTGTAGTAAAATTGATTATCAGGTCAAGATCTATCTGCCCTGAAATTTACAGATGAATTGGACAACCTGTTGTTGGGTTGCTGCCCCTGAATTGGTAATTTTAAGGAAATTTTGCTGTTTTTGGTTATTTATCTTGAATATTATTATAGATAAAGATAAACTGTAAACAGCAATAATGTTCAGCAAAGTAAGATTTACAAATAAGTCAACATGACTGAAATGGTCAGTTGACCCCTTTAGGAGTTATTGCCCTTTATAGTCAATTTTGAACCATTTTTCGTAAATCTTAGTAATCTATTACAAAAATCTTCTCCTCTGAAACCACTGGGCCAAATTAAACAAAACTTGGCCACAATCATCATTGGGGTATCTAGTTTAAAAATGTGTGGCGTGACCTGGTCAACCAACCAAGATGGCCGCCATGGCTAAAAATAGAACATAGGGGTAAAATTCAGTTTTTGGCTTATAACTCAAAAACCAAAGCATTTAGAGCAAATCTAACATGTAGTAAAATTGATTATCAGGTCAAGATCTATCTGCCCTGAAATTTTCAGATGAATCGGACGACCTTTGTTGGGTTGCTGCCCCTGAATTGGTAATTTTAAGGAAATTTGGCTGTTTTTGGTTATTATCTTGAATATTATTATAGATAGAGATAAACTGTAAACAGCAATAATGTTCAGCAAAGTAAGATTTACAAATAAGTCCACATGACTGAAATGGTCAGTTGATCCCTTTAGGAGTTATTGCCCTTTATAGTCAATTTTGAACCATTTTTCGTAAATCTTAGTTATCTTTTACAAAAATCTTCTCCTCTGAAACTACTGGGCCAAGTTCATTATAGATAGAGATAATTGTAAGCAGCAAGAATGTTCAGTAAAGTAAGATTTACAAACACATCACCATCACCAAAACACAATTTTGTCATGAATCCATCTGCGTCCTTTGTTTAATATTCACATAGACCAAGGTGAGCGACACAGGCTCTTTAGAGCCTCTAGTTTCAAAAATTTGGATGAAAATCTACTAATTAATTTTAGTTGGCCTAACATATTGAAAGCATATCAGAATATCATAAATGTAATGTTTAGCAGTCAATCATTACAACATTCAAGATTATATAAAGTATCCAATCCAGCCTCTATCTCCAGTCCACATCTTACTGTATGCCTATTTGTCAATTAAAGAACACATTTTCTGCCTCAAATGGTCAATTTAGAATTCTTGTCACAACAGTATCATCTTTAACCATATATCTGACACAATTTAGCTACTATATATACTAGAAGTGTTCAAACAAAGCCATATTTGCAATAGTTGTATGTATGCAGATACCAGTCTGAGATATAAATTCACTTAAAATGTTGTAGAGATGACTGCTAACATTTGATTTTTGCATAACTTCCAAGCATAGTTATTGTTTTCTATATCAAGAACTTTAAAATCATAAAATCATAGCATTTACAAGTTAAATTAGTTGTTTTATGACCCAGGGGGTAGGCAATTTTCTATGTTTCTTGCCCCTGGGGCCTCAAATTTCCTAAATAATTCTGCTGTTTCTAGCAATTTGGAATATTTAGTACATATTCAGGATAGAACACACTATTGTAAGTTTTCTTGAGATATTTTTGTTTTTCTAGCTTGTATTTATTATGCCGTGGTGACAAAAAAGCAGATTTAGGTGTTGCGGCTTACTTTTGGGTTATCGAAAGGACACAAATACCTCATAAATAATATTCAGGAAGAATCTATGAGTTTCAATGACTGCGAAGAGTAAATATAAGCACTTCTTAACAATTTAACTTACAAATATGCAAATATTATGATTTAATTTTGTATCCAGGACTTTAAGTAAACTATGCATACTGTAAACTGTGAATTTATGCTGAGTCATCATATTTAAGGCCCAGGAGTCCAATCTTCATTAAATATTTATAAAACTTCTTATTTGAGTTAATTTCTTTAAAATCTGTGAAATAAAGCAAATTTGGTTAAATTCTGAATGTTCCCCTTTTTCACCCTATATAGGTTGCATTTCTGTAAATATTGACAATGCAATTTCCCATAGGAACTCCTTTTATGGCTAAAACTGTACCACTTTTACTATGAAGTTTTGAAAAAAATCTTATCCTAGAATTGAAAGTTCATATGCACCACAATTTTTTTCAAAGGTCAAAATATAGGGCTGTGCTGCATATTTTCAACGTTTATATGCCCTGAACTTCTCAGAGTTTAAACTTACACTAATTTTCTTAACTACCCCTACCTCGAATGAAAGGTTACCACAGATTTCAATGTAAACAATATGCACGTGTTTATTTAGTGGTAACATTCCCAAGTTCTGTCTCTGCGATATGGAACACAGAGAGCACAACTGGGAACCAGTATGTAAACAAAATGAATTTTCTATGAATATTCAATTACTCCCCAAAAAAGGCGTGTTTTGAGAAACAGCTGTATTTACAAAGTGCAACCTAGATGAAGTAGGCAGCAATTACAGTAGGAACTTTAATGAGTAATATTCCAAGGGTTAAAAAGGCAATTAAAGGTGTTTCAACATCATCATTTTATTTCATTCTTTTAGTTTTGAAAATAAGGGTAATTGAAATATTTGGAAATGATAGAAGTGATTTAACATGGTAAAGTTGGTAATTTAGAAAATTCAGCATGATTTAAAATTTTGTTTTTGCTGTGATTGGTCCTAGAGGGTTTAGAAAAATCCATGCAATTAGTAAATAGAACGGATGAATGTCTAAAAAATAATGACATTCTAGCCTCTGATTTAATTTGTTATAAAAGTTCAGGTGTACTGTGTTTGACTGTCTACTGTTCTTGGTTACAATAATTCTGTTTGTACAGGACTGTATCATATATGCATTGAATAGTTGTATAAAGAACAACTGTTTACAATTTAAGATAAACATTGAGAAAACTCATGCTTCCTTTTAGTTTGTAAATATTTAACTTACACAAGTAAATAAACATGTTTTGAAACAAAAGCCAATCAATACACTGGCCTAATCTTAGGAAAACATTGACCCAATTTAAGGACACCGATTTTCCAATACACCAATAAGGATCAGGATTGGATAAAATGTCAATATATATAATTTTATCAATGGTTGAATAATTATTATTGGGTTCAAGGTTACACATGGTTTAAATGTTTTGTTATTAGTTCTATACAAGTGGTTGTGATTTTGCCAAGACCTTGATTATGGATTATTAATTACATATTGATGTTGTTAATTGTATTTTGCAGACCACATGTATAATTAGATAGAACAGGGATTGGACAGATGTATTACAAATTTAGGTAAGTATTTTTTTTAATATTTTTGACTGGATGCTGGTGGCAAATTAGAATCAATAAATGTGAAAAGGATGGTTATTTAAAATTTTAAAAAGATACTTCAAGTACCTTTTTTATTGAATGCGCTGATGAAATTCTCATGGGAAGTTACATTTCTCAATCTCTTTAGGGTTAATGTAGTAAACCGGTACCATCCAGTCAGTCACTCAATGTTAAGCAGCCAGTAACCATAATTGTGGTTCTTTTGTATGTGTTAATAATTGTTCCGTTTTAGGAATAGTAAATAGCTTGTCCTATGGGAATGGATGGATGTCAAGTTTAAAATAAACCATAATAAAAATCCTGTGAAAAATAAAAGCAAATCAAAGTAAGTTTAGGAAGCAAAGTACAAAGGACAAACCAATTAAAAAAAAAATTAAAAAAAGAAGTACAAATAAGTACAAATAAGACAAGGTTATCTTTAAATTTTTAATGTATGGATCTGTCAACCTAATTTTTCAAAATTTTATTCAAATCAACTCTTTCAAATTAATTATCCCTGAATTAGGAAGACAAATATCTGCAAAGTAGCTTATTCAGTTACCACTAGTCTATAGCCTATAGGATGCCATCAAAGAAATCGGAGGAGTGTTTTAAAGTTCATGGGGCCATTGGTTCCTGTGCATTTGGAATTCAGATACTCCAAAAGTTTTTGAAAAATACAGCTAATATAATCTTTTCCTAGGGTAAAAATTCCTTATTTTTTTAGCTCACCTGGCCAAATGGGCCAAGTGAGCTTTTCTCATCACTTGTCGTCTGTTGTCGTTAACTTTTACAAAAATCTTCCTTTGAAACTACTGGGCCAAATTGTACCAAACTTGGCCACAATCATCATTGGGGTATCTAGTTTAAAAATGTGTCCGGTAACCCAACCAACCAACCAAGATAGCCACCATGGCTAAAAATAGAACATAGGGGTAAAATGCAGTTTTTGGCTTGTATCTCAAAAACCAAAGCATAAAGACCAAATCTGACAAGGGGTATAAATATTGTTTATCAGGTCAAGATCTATCTGACCTGAAATTTTCAGATGAATTGGACAACCTGTTGTTAGGTTGCTGCTCCTGAATTGGTAATTTTAAGGAAATTTTGCTGTTTTTGTCGAGCCTGCAACTTTTGTTGCAGACAGCTCGTCATAGGGATAGTGATCCGGCGGCAGCGTTAGCTAACTTCTTAATAGGTTTATATTTTAGAAGGTGAAAGACCTGAATGCTTCATACTTTGTATATAGATGCCTCATGTTACGAAGTTTCCATCAGTCACATGTCCAATGTGCTTGACCTCATTTTCATGGTTCAGTGACCACTTGAAAAAAAAGTTCAGAATTTTTGTAATGTTGAATTCTCTCTTATTATAAGTAATAGGATAACTTTATTTGGTATGTGCATACCTTGCAAGGTCCTCGTGCCTGTCAGACAGTTTTCATTTGACCTCGACCTCATTTCATGGATCAGTGAACAAGGTTAAGTTTTGGTGGTCAAGTCCATATCTCAGATACTATAAGCAATAGGGCTAGTATATTTGGTGTATGGAAGGACTGGAAGGTGTACATGTCCAACTGGCAGGTGTCATCTGACCTTGACCTCGTTTTCATGGTTCAGTGGTTAATGTTAAGTTTTTGTGTTTTGGTCTGTTTTTCTCATACTTTATGCAATAGGTCTACTATATTTGTTGTATGGTATGATTGTAAGGTGTACATGTCTAGAGGGCAGATGTCATCTGACCTTGACCTCATTTTAATGGTTCAGTGGTCAAAGTTAAGTTTTTAAGTTTTTGTCTTTTTATCTTATATTATACGCCAAAGGTCAACTATATTTGGTGTATGAAAATATATTATGATCTATATGTCAGTCCTGCAGGTTTTATTTGACCATGACCTCAATTGCCTTGGTTCATTGCAGTGTTAAGTTTTTGTGTTTTGGTATATTTTTCTTAAACTATAAGTAATAGGTCAACTATATTTGTTGTATGGAAGCTTTGTTAGCTGTACATGTCTGCCTGGCATGGTTCATTTGACCTTGACTTCATTTTCATGGTTCATTGGTCTTTGTTTAGCTATCTTGGTTAATGTTAAGTTTATGTGACAGTTGTAATAAAGCTTTATACTTAGGACTATCAAGATAATATTAATGATTAGTAAAGAAGGCGAGACATTTCAGTGTGTGCACTCTTGTTGGTTTTATCTTTAATATTATTATAAATAGAGATAAACTGTAAACAGCAATAATGTTCAGCAAAGTAAGATTTAAGTCAACATGACCAAAATGGTTAGTTGACCCCTTTAGGAGTTATTGCCCTTTATAGTCAATTTTTAACCATTTTTCGTAAATTTTAGTAATCTTTAACAAAATTCTTCTCCTCTGAAACTACTGTGCCAAATAAAACCAAACTTGGCCACAATCATCATTGGGGTATCTAGATTAAAAAATGTGTACGGTGACCCAGTCAACACTCAGGATGGCCGCCATGGCTAAAAATAGAACATATATCTCAAAAACCAAAGCATTTAGAGCAAATCTGACGTAGGTTGAATTGTTTATCAGGTCAAGATCTATCTGCGCTGAAATTTTGTCAGATGAATTGGACTACCGGTTTGGTTTCTGCCCCTGAATTGGTAATTTTAAGGAAATTTTGCTGTTTTTGGTTATTATCTTGAATATTATTATAGATAGAGATAGACTGTAAACAGCAATAATGTACAGCAAAGTAAGACCTAAAAATAAGTTCACACGACCAAAAAGGTCAATTGACCCTCTAAGGAGTTATTTCCCTTTTCAGTCAGTTTTTATACGACCGCAAAATTTTTAATTTTTTGGTCGTATATTGCTATCACGTTGGCGTCGGCGGCGGCGGCGTCGTCGTCATCGTCGTCTTCCGAATACTTTTAGTTTTCGCACTCTAACTTTAGTAAAAGTGAATAGAAATCAATGAAATTTTAACACAAGGTTTATGACCACAAAAGGAAGGTTGGGATTGATTTTTGGAGTTTTGGTCCCAACATTTTAGGAATTAGGGGCCAAAAAGGGCCAAAATAAGCATTTTCTTGGTTTTCGCACTATAACTTTAGTTTAAGTGAATAGAAATCTATGAAATTTTGACACAAGGTTTATGACCACAAAAGGAAGGTATGGATTGATTTTGGGAGTTTTGGTTCCAACAGTTTAGGAATTAAGGGCCAAAAAAGGGCCCAAATAAGCATTATTCTTGGTTTTCGCACAATAACTTTAGTATAAGTAAATAGAAATCAATGAAATTTTAACACAAGGTTTATGACCACAAAAGGAAGGTTGGGATTGATTTTTGGAGTTGAGGTCACAACAGTTTATGAATAAGGGGCCCAAAGGGTCCAAAATTGAACTTTGTGTGATTTCATCAAAAATTGAATAATTGGGGTTCTTTGATATGCCGAATCTAACTATGTATGTAGATCTTAATTTTTGGTCCCGTTTTCAAATTGGTCTACATTAAGGTCCAAAGGGTCCAAAATTAAACTTAGTTTGATTTTAACAAAAATTGAATCCTTGGTGTTCTTTGATATGCTGAATTTAAAAATGTACTTAGATTTTTAATTATTCGCCTAGTTTTCAAGTTGGTCCAAATGGGGGTCCAAAATTAAACTTTGTTTGATTTCATCAAAAATTGAATAAATGGGTTTTTTGATATGCCAAATCTAACTGTGTATGTAGATTCTTAATTTTTGGTTCAGTTTTCAATTTGGTCTACATTAAGGTCCAAAGGGTCCAAAATTAAACTAAGTTTGATTTTAACAAAAATTAAATTCTTGGGCTTCTTTGATATGCTTTATCTAAATATGTACTTTGATTTTTGTCGAGCCTTTGACTTAAGTCGAAAAGCGAGACATAGCGATCCTACATTTAGTGCGGTGACTGAAGGCAGATTTTTTTGAATTTAATCTCCCCACCGAACACACATCTATATAATATATCATTGGAAAGAGGAAATCGTGTACTATAATAATATGCCTGTCGTCAAGACTTGATATGGTCATATTTTTTTAAAATTGAGGTCAAAGGTCATATGTAAAAATCTGTGAAAATTTGGGAGGGTTTCAATTTTGACATGTAATGTTTGTTATTATACATAAACCTTAATCATTGAGATTTTTTTATCAAAAAAATTCATAAAACGACGTTTTATAAACAAAACTTCAAAAATCAAGTTTTCAACCTATAAAATGTTTAAAGCACCTTAACCTTATGACAAATTTCAATTTCAGGTAAACATCAAGTGTCATGCAGGACAATACTTTAAAATTATTTTTTAAACCATCATATTGGGTGAGGTATCAAACCAAAGCAATAGAACACTACAGTCAAATATGACCTCAAATTGAATTTGCGGATACTTCAGGTTTTTCTATAGACTACTCGTTGCTTTTGGTTTTTTTTCACAATTATTACTGTTTCCATAGTATTATCTGTTGTTGTGTATTTTACTCTGGTTAAAATCTATTACATTATAGGTTTTGTACCTATATATCCCCCCTTTTTTTCCTTGCAACATACCACAAACTTCAAAAGTATTCCATATAAAAAAAGAAGATGTGATATGATTGCAAATGAGACATAAATTATCTTACAATTATAGGTTCCGTACGGGCTTCAAAAATGAGTAAAATTCATACTGCATAGTCTTCAATTCCCGAAATAAATAATGTAAAACAAACGAAAAATCTAACGGCCCGATTAATGTACAAAATAAATAAGAAACAAATAGAAACAAACGACAAACACTGCATCACCCTCTCGTGACTTGAAACTGACACATACAAAATGTGGCCGGGTTAAACTTTTTTAAGGGCGCACCAACACTCCCCTAACCTGGGTGTACCAGTGCAACAAGCTTTATACCAAATCAACCGTTATCTTCATCATCTTAATTTTCATCAACCGTCACAAGACATGTTTTAATATTTCTACTCATTTCACTCATGGCCACATGTCTGCACATGAAAGGTTCTGCTCACAGCAAACACGTTATTTTGAGTTTTTCTTTACAAATATAGACAAGGTATTGTAGGAAGTCCGAAGACATTTGTTCCTAAAAAAATACCAGCTTCAAACCATCCCTATCAATTCATCTAAGATTTAACAGAGATTAAAAGGGGGTTTAGAAAGGTGTGATGACATCCATATGCGTGTCTGCAAAGATGCCGATGAAACATTATACGAGATGTACACACTATCTTGAATTCGCTCAATTTCATGGTTGGCAATACATCAGATAGCGTCGCACTTTACTTTAAGAAGCATAAAGTCCATTGGCATTCAATGTTTCAACAAGGTGTTTTGAACCAAACTCATGGTACATTTGTAAAGCCAATCCTAAATAAAAAAAAGAGTAAAACAAAATTGGCCACACACACGATTGACTTAACAATTTCTTAGCATTTACGCAATTTCTCTGGTGCCATTTCCTGAGAATAGTCTTGGTTGTATGCAGTTTCATCGAGTAACTATAAAATGAATTGCAATAAATACGAAGGCATTGACTGAATTGAAGAAGGAAGAGACAATTCATCCGAAGTTGGGTATTCTTCTTTAGAGTTTCGATGTCTTTTCTAAGTATACTTGCAGCGGAATGAAATATCTGTCCCTTATTTGTGTCTATTACCGTTGACATTGAGATTTTGAGGTCAGTTTTCAATTGCCTAGCAGCTGATATTGCATCTCAAATAGTTATTTTGCTACTATATATTATGTTATATTTGCCTTGAACTTGTTGTTTGACAACTGAATTTTTATAGACTCAATAAGTTTAGACCTCATGTTACAAGTATAATATTTTAAATTAGAGTAGATCTATATTTATCAAGTAACGGTGTCACGAGGAATGACCATTAAATCGTTGTCAATAACCAAAATAAAATTAGTAAAAGCAGTATCGTGATCTGAGATATCTGCTTCCACGGGTTTGGATTTTTTTGGGGTCTTTTTTCGTTTTTAGCAAACGATTTGTAATGCAACCAAAATGACAGAGTGCTTGAAGTTTAAAAGATGGACGGAAAAACTATTTCAATTTTAACTTTGTCTGACACGGATAAAACATTCTTCATACGCTCATTTGATTCAAACTTGCGTAGTTTTTTTGATATTTCTAAAATGTTTTGTTGCAACAAAATGTACAAGCGCTCCAGTTGAACGACTGCATTCTAGAACGCATACAAATACTCGAAACTGTGGGACAACAGTCCGATATTGTATGTCGTCATTAAATATCAGATAAGAAGCTTCCTCGCTCTAAAAGGGGTCACAAATATGTTAACTTGTGTAACTTTTGTAGCATGAACGATGGTAAACTGCCTGCACGGAGTTCTTCGAATTAACAGCTATCGCATGAAATCATAGGCACTTGTTTCTGTCAATATGGGGTTTACTATCCATACCCGTACGGGTGATTTTTCGTACGGGTATAGATAGTAAACCCGTATTGACAGAAACAAGTGCCTTTTCATGAAACATGTTCACCTCATCCAATCTTTTATTCGATGCAGATACAAAAATCGACTTCCCTATATGGTTAAATTGACTCAAAATTCCAGTCGATTTTTTTTTTTTTTTTGCATATTAAGCACTGCATAAAATTGAACGACTTTTTTCTTTTCTTTGGACTTATTGGAGCAAGTTGCAACGGACTTCACATATCACGGAATATTTACTGAAACTATCTGTCAATTATTTTGATTTTACAATAAGACTTTTCTGACAAAGTATATTTGATGTTTTATAACAAAAACATAGAATATAAACATATACAAACAAAGTATGTGGCATATATGTGCACTTTAATTGAAAATATGTGTATATAATAGCGAAAAAGGTAGAATTCCATATATCAGTTGAGAGCAAATTATTGACTATTACACAAAATGTGACGGAAGGCAAGTGATTAAGTTCCGTGTTGAAATTGAAGTTTTTAGTCCATTCTTTTTCCATTGATTTCTTAAGGTTTTTTTCATATTTTGGTTCTGAAATTTTTATCACTTATTAGTTTTATGAAATACTATATGCTTAAAATATTATGGGATAATTTGTATTACTGCTATGAAGAAGAAACCAAAGTTTGTGTCTGAATTTGCAATTAAAATTACCTCAATTTTAAACAGTCCAAACTTCGCAAATTTTATAGATTAAAAGAAAATAAAATACTAAATAGAATATTTTGACATATAAAAATGGCTTCAGGACAAACTATTTCAATTAAATGTGAGAAAACATACACATTTTTTCATTTGAAAAATGGGGGTTGAAACTCTCCAATATACTACTAGTCATTAAAACGACTTTTTAGAAAAATGTGACCGTACCAAATTCTGACGACAGGGCAAAAACTAAAGAAGACATAAAGAAGACATATTTGTCTTTAAGTTAAGAACATTTTTAGCCGTGTGTTATTTGGGGAGATTAAACTCGCGATCTAGACGACTTTTTACACTTCTGTCACCGCACTAATTCCGTCGGCGTCGGCGGCGTCCACAAATATTCACTCTGTGGTAAAAGTTTTTGAACTTTTAATAACTTTCTTAAACTATCCTTGAATTGTACGAAACTTTGACAGAAGCTTGTTTATTATCAGGAGATAGTATCCAGAAGTAAATTTTGTAAAAATAAAATTCCATTTTTTCCGTATTTTACTTATAAATGGACTTAGTTTTTTCTGCCAGGAAACATTACATTCACTCTGTGGTTAAAGTTTTTAAAATTTTAATAACTTTCTTAAACTATCCTGGAAATGTACAAAACTTGGCCAGAAGCTTGTTTATGATCAGGAGACAGTATCCAGAAGTAAATTTTGTAAAAATAAAATTCCATTTTTTCCGCATTTTACTTATAAATGAACTTAGTTTTTCTGCCAGGAAACATTACATTCACTCTGTGGTTAAAGTTTTTAAAATTTTAATAACTTTCTTAAACTATCCTGGAATTGTAAGAAACTTGGCCAGAAGCTTGTTTATGATCAGAAGATAGTATCCAGATGTAAATTTTGTGAAAATAAAATTCCGTTTTTCCCGTATTTTACTTATAAATGGACTTAGTTTTTCTTCCAGTTAACATTACATACAGTCTGCAGTTAAAGTATTTAAAACATTTTTAAGATTCTTAAACTAGCCTGGATTTTTACCAAACTTGGACAGAAGCTTCTGACAATCAAAAGATAGTATCGAGAGGAATAATTTTATTGATTTTTTTCATCATTTTTGATGAGTGTGTGATTAACAGCAAAAGTAGGCAAGACACTGGGTTCCGCGGAACCCTTACAAATTTTTGATTATGGGCCCAGTTTTCAAGTTGGTCCAAATCAGGATTCCATATCAAGTATTGTGCAATAGCAAGAAATTTTCAATTGCACAGTATTGCACAATAGCAAGAAATATCTAATTGCACAATATTGTGCAATAGCAATTAATTTTCAATTGGAGTTATCGTTCTTTGTATAGAATATATAGTAGTTGATAATATATGTTGGAAATTTGCCAGACATGACTATGATGTCATTTTCTATTTTTATTTGCCAATACCTTTATGTAAATAACTTCATTGGAAATTTGCCAATATAAAATGTTGCTGATGAAGCTTTTTTTCCTTATCTTATCTAAAATGTTTTTAGATAATGTATGTTGGACATTTGCCAGACATGACTATGATGTCATTTTCTATTTTTATTTGCCAATAACTTTATGTAAATAACTTCATTGGAAATTTGCCAATATAAAATGTTGCTGATGAAGTTTTTTTTATTGTTTTATACAATAAACAATGTATATTCACTTTTACTACCAACCAATCTTTACCATTCAGTGATAACAAGCACTTTATTTTACATTTTAATATTTTATGATGTATTTAAAAGAGTAGTTATTGTTGCAAACTCCATTAGAAATTTGAATTGATATCAGTTTTGGAAAAAGGGAAACGGGGATGTGAAAAAAAAGGGGGGGTTTAAATTTTTCTCATTTCAGATTTCATAAATAAAAAGAAAATTTCTTCAAACATTTTTTTGAGAGGATTAATATTCAGCAGAATAGTGAATTGCTCAAAGGCAAAAAAAAACTTTTAAGTTCATTAGACCACATTCATTCTGTGTCAGAAACCTATGCTGTGTCAACTATTTAATTTTAGATTTAAAAAGTTTGAAGAAGAAATCTTTAATTGATTTGTAAAATCTTGACATTTGTTTTGTGTAAAAAAAACCCATGTAATGTCAAAAATTTGATCACAATCCAAATTCAGAGCTGTATCACGCTTGAATGTTTTGTCCATACTTGCCCCAACTGTTCAGGGTTCGACCTCTGCGGTCGTATAAAGCTGCGCCCTGCGGAGCACCTGGTTAACAATTTTCATAAAATTTTAAAATTTTTACTAACATTTTCCACTGTCCAAAGTTCATTATAGATAGAGATAATTGTAAGCAGCAAGAATGTTCAGTGAAGTAAGATCTACAAACACATCACCATCACCAAAACACAATTTTGTCATGAATCCATCTTAGTCCTTTGTTTGATATTCACATAGACCAAGGGGAGCGACACAGGCTCTTTAGAGCCTCTAGTTCTTAATATTCAAAGTTAGGTAAACTTTTAATTTATAAATATGACCAAATCCATTATATTTTTTCAAGTCGCAATTGAACCAGACTTTTGACCCACTAAGGTATGATCTGACATGTAAAACGTACTAATTTCAGAATAGACATGACAAGTGTGTTTGATGTATGTTTAACATTATTCCTTATTTAACAGTTACTAACTCTAGACAGAGTAGGTCAGCACAGGTATTACATAATAGGTAAGGCCTTTTAAGATTGCTATTTTTACCAATGTAGATTCAAGGGTTTTAAATTGTGTCAAGGTTTTGTTTTGTTTTTGTATGTTACTTTTAACTACATACCTGTAATCTTTATATTTAAATTTGAAATATAGGACATGCAATTTTTAATATTCCGCACTTTTTAAAGTCCTTAAATTGACAATCATCATGATCATTTTATATTAAATTGTGATTTGAAATATTTTTTTTTATAATTTCACTTAGGTATAAAACCTTGTCTGTATTTTCAATCTGTGGCATGAAGCATGAAATGTGCATTTATTAAAATTTTAAAAGATGCATTCAATTTTAATGGCACTTAGCAGTTTGAAAAAAACACTATTTGAATGTTTTATATCAATTCATATCAGAAGGTTTAAAGGTGTTTCTTTTTTTATTTTGATGTAAAGCAAGACAGATCTTTATATCATATTTTTCTGGTTTATAGTTTATTGTTGTTCCGTGAATCAAATTAATTGAATTATAAAACTTATGTTTTCAGTGCAAAATTTTGTTCAATTTTCTCTTATTGTAATTTATGAACAGTTCTTGACAAATTCATGTGTGTTTGGTGCTACAGGTCAGATGTGCATTTCACACAAAAAAAACTGAACCTCATGAATCACATCCAATATTAGTTGTAAAATTTAGAGAAACCCAGATCAGATTTCAAAGTCTGACAGCATACCTGTAAATTTGAAAGTCAGACAACACTTCCTCTGACTTGTAAAGGTCAAGACTAAATGACTGTTCATCAGTTTCAATGAATTAATTGATGAATTCTTGTCTATGATTTTGTAATGTTATTGCACTTAATCTTGTGAATCCAAATATATAATGACATTTATGAAGTAAATAGGACCAACCACATGGTTTCCAATATATACAGTCTGAACATAGCCATGATAGGGGATCTTTGTCAGATGATCCCATGTTTCAATATAAGAGATTCTGAATTAACCGTCCTCTCTGTGTAAGAGATTCAGTTCAATGCTACATTTGTTAGTTTGTTTTCCATTGGTTCAATTAGGTTTTCGAACAACACATGGTCAAGATAGTCTGACTTTGTAAAGGTACATTGTTCCTCGATGAATGAGGAAATGAATGAATTAATAATTTCACTTTAAAACAAAGCTTCGCTAACAGAAAACAATCTTAAAGGACAAGATAAAGATCCATCATAATATCCTGTTTTAAGTCATATAAGCTCGTGAAATTAGTATTCATCATATTTCAAAGGCAGCTTGGTTTTATAAATACAATTGAAACTTTTAATATTTTTAAAGCACTTATCGAGCTTGTAGGTTTGAATAAGTTGAATAAAAGCTGTAAACTACTTGAAACTGACTAAATGATATTTTTTAATGGTTTTTTGTCGAGCCTGCAACTTTTGTTGCAGAAAGCTCGACATAGGGATAGTGATCCGGCGGCGGCTACAGCGGCGGCGTTAGCTCACTTCTTAAAAGCTTAATATTTTAGAAGGTGGAAGACCTGGATGCTTCATACTTTGTATATAGATGCTTCATGTTACGAAGTTTCCGTCAGTCACATGTCCAATGTCCTTGACCTCATTTTCATGGTTCAGTGACCACTTGAAATAAAAGTTAAATTTTTTTGTAATGTTGAATTCTCTCTTATTATAAGTAATAGGATAACTATATTTGATATGTGCGTACCTTGCAAGGTCCTCGTGCCTGTCAGACAGTTTTCACTTGACCTCGACCTCATTTCATGGATCAGTGAACAAGGTTAAGTTTTGGTGGTCAAGTCCATATCTCAGATACTATAAGCAATAGGGCTAGTATATTCGGTGTATGGAAGGACTGTAAGGTGTACATGTCCAACTGGCAGGTGTCATCTGACCTTGACCTCATTTTCATGGTTCAGGGGTTATAGTTAAATTTTTGTGTTTTGGTCTGTTTTTCTCATACTATATGCAATAGGTCTACTATATTTGTTGTATGGAATGATTGTAAGGTGAACATATGAAGCGGGCAGATGTCATGTGACCTTGACCTCATTTTTATGGTTCAGTGGTCAAAGTTAAGTTTTTGAGTTTTCGTCTAATTATCTAATACTATATGCCATAGGTCAACTATATTTGGTGTATGGAAATATTTTATGATCTTTATGTCAGTCGCGCAGGTTTTATTTGACCGTGACCTCAGTTTCACGGTTCATTGCACAGTGTTAAGTTTTTGTGTTTTGGTCTATTTTTCTTTAACTATAAATAATGAGTCAACTATATATGTTGTATAGAAGCATTGTTAGCTGTACATGTCTGCCTGGCATGGTTCTCTGACCTTGACCTCATTTTCAAAATTCATTGGTCTTTGTTTAGTTATCTTGGTTAATGTTAAGTTTATGTGACAGTTTATACTTAGGACTATCAACATAATATCAATGATTTAATAGTATAGGAAGGCGAGACATTTCAGCGTGTGCACTCTTGTTTAAAACTCTGCATGAAACAGATTTTAAGAACTTGTGATTTGCATATTTAAAACATTTTTAGCTCACCTGGCCCGAAGGGCCAAGTGAGCTTTTCTCACCACTTGGCGTCCGTCGTCGTCGTCGTCGTTAACAATTTACATTTTGAACTTCTTCTAGAGAACCACTGAATGGAATGGAACCAAACATGGCATGAATGTTCCTTATGAGGTGCTGACCAAGTGTTGTTACTTTGTAGCCGATCCATCATCCAAGATGGCCGCCAGCGGGGGACTTAGTTTAACATAGGACCCTATGGGAAATGCATACAAATGACTTCTTTTAGAGAACCACTGAATGGAATGAAACCAAACATGGCATGAATGTTCCTTATGAGGTACTGACCAAGTGTTGTTACTTTGTTGCCGATCCATCATCCAAGATGGCTGCTAGCCGGGGACTTAGTTTAACATAGGACCCTATGGGAAATGCATACAAATGACTTCTTTTAGAAAACCACTGAATTGAATGAAACCAAACATGGCATGAATGTTCCTTATGAGGTGCTGACCAAGTGTTGTTACTTTGTTGCCGATCCATCATCCAAGATGGCCGCCAGCGGGGGACTTAGTTTAACATAGGACCCTATGGGAAATGCATACAAATGACTTCCTCTAGAGAACCACTGAATGGAATGAAACCAAACATGGCATGAATGTTCCTTATGAGGTGCTGACCAAGTGTTGTTACTTTGTTGCCGATCCATCATCCAAGATGGCCGCCAGCCGGGAACTTAGTTTAACATAGGACCCTATGGGAAATGCATACAAATGACTTCTTTTAGAGAACCACTGAATGGAATGAAACCAAACATGGCATGAATGTTCCTTATGAGGTACTGACCAAGTGTTGTTACTTTGTTGCCGATCCATCATCCAAGATGGCTGCTAGCCGGGGACTTAGTTTAACATAGGACCCTATGGGAAATGCATACAAATGACTTCTTTTAGAAAACCACTGAATTGAATGAAACCAAACATGGCATGAATGTTCCTTATGAGGTGCTGACCAAGTGTTGTTACTTTGTAGCCGATCCATCATCCAAGATGGCCGCCAGCGGGGGACTTAGTTTAACATAGGACCCTATGGGAAATGCATACAAATGACTTCCTCTAGAGAACCACTGAATGGAATGAAACCAAAGATGGCATGAATGTTCCTTATGGGGTGCTGACCAAGTGTTGTTACTTTGTAGCCGATCCATCATCCAAGATGGCCGCCAGCGGGGGGGACTTAGTTTAACATAGGACCCTATGGGAAATGCATACAAATGACTTCTTCTAGAGAACCACTAAATGGAATGAAACCAAACATAGCATGAATGTTCCTTATGGAGTGCTGACCAAGTGTTGTTACTTTGTAGCCGATCCATCATCCAAGATGGCCGCCAGCGGGGGACTTAGTTTAACATAGGACCCCAAGGGAAATGCATACAAATGACTTCTTCTAGAGAACCACTAAATGGAATGAAACCAAACATAGCATGAATGTTCCTTATGGAGTGCTGACCAAGTGTTGTTACTTTGTAGCCAATCCATCATCCAAGATGGCCGCCAGCGGGGGACTTAGTTTAACATAGGACCCTATGGGAAATGCATACAAATGACTTCTTTTAGAGAACCACTAAATGGAATGAAATCAAACATGGCATGAATGTTCCTAATGTGGTGCTGACCAAGTGTTGTTACTTTGTAGCCGATCCATTATCCAAGATGGACGCCAGCGGGGGACTTAGTTTAACATAGGACCCTATGGGAAATGCATACAAATGACTTCTTTTAGAGAACAACTGAATGGAATGAAACCAAACATTGCATGAATGTTCCTTATGCCGTGCTGACCATGTGTTGTTACTTTGTAGCCCATCCATCATCCAAGATGGCCGCCAGCATGGGACTTAGTTTAACATAGGACCCTATGGGAAATGCATACAAATGACTTCTGCATGAATGTTCCTAATGTGGTGCTGACCAAGTGTTGTTACTTTGTAGCCGATCCATTATCCAAGATGGCCGCCAGCAGGGACTTAGTTTAACATAGGACCCTATTGGAAATGCATACAAATGACTTCTTTTAGAGAACCACTGAATGGAATAAAACTAAACATTGCATGAATGTTCCTTATGAGGTGCTGACCAAGTGTTGTTACTTTGTAGCAGATCCATCATCCAAGATGGCCGCCAGCAGGGGACTTAGTTTAACATAGGACCCTATGGGAAATGCATACAAATGACTTCTTTTAGAGAACCACTGAATGGAATAAAACCAAACATGGCATGAATGTTCCTTATGAGGTGCTGACCAAGTGCTGTTACTTTGTAGCCGATCCGCCATCCAAGATGGCCGCCAGTGGGGGACTTTTGAATGAAATTAAACATGTTCCTTTCCTTATCAATGAGGTTGTGTTGTCACTTTTAGCCAAATTTTATATTTTTTCATATGATTTCAAAAACCCAAGTAGAATCAGGTGAGCGATACAGGCTCTTGAGAGCCTCTAGTTTTTTTTACATAATGTTTGCAATTGATCAGCTATAAGTTCTTTATGTAAATTTTATATTCAGTAGATGATACAACAACTATGTTTGCCCTCTAAATCAAATGTCCTTGTAGTTAAAAATGTCTTACATTGATATATACTTCCATTTTATTTTTTAATGTAAAGACATTGTAATAATTTTCAACTGAAAAAAATATGATAATAAGATGTGAGACAAGGTTTTTATTCTTGTATCCTATGCGTATTTATGGAAAAAAATAGTTTGTTGCTTGTTACTGTGACTTGACTGTAAGTGTTGCTCTCCCCCTATTGCATTTTACCAAAACTACAAGTCAGTAACTGAAAATGCTCATTAAGAAAGCAGGAAGTTCCACAAAATATTCAATTTGCTCCAAACATGGTAAATGTACCTCTTTAATATTTCAATAGATCTAATTTATGAGTAAAAGTGTTTAGTTTATTTATTCCTCTCTCTTGAAGTACCTCATCTGTCTTCAACAGATAACAAAGTTACAATATTTTAAACATACACATTGTGTTAAAAACATAACCTTTAGTATTACTTTAAATGAGTGTGTCTTTATTTTGAACTCCACTATCTATGATAAATTCTCTGTGATCTCCTTTTGTAGACATGACATATATATATTGTACTTGTCAATGTCAAATATTCTTGACTTGTCATAGATACAAACCGCTTAAGGTAAACAGAGGTATACTCCCTAATTAGGAAATGTACAAAAAAAATACAAAATGATTGTAAATGTAGTAAAGTTGGGGAAATAACTATTCTTAGATCTTTTGTCATTAATTTTAATTTCTAAAGGTAACCAACTGATAAAATATGTATATATATATATAATGGTTTATTTTATGTACATAGTAAAGTTAAAGAAACAACTATTTGCTCCTGTTATTTTTTTTAACAAGGTAAACAAAGTTATATTCCCTAATTAAGAATAAAACATGTAACTGAATTATATGTACCAGTAGTAGAATTGTAAAAGACACTGAAGAGATCCTAATGAAGTAGGACATATTAATGGGATCATGGATTGTTTTAAGATTTATGAAAGGACATTGAAGAGGGCATAATGAAGTTGGAAATTATAAGATAAGATCAATGTCTACCTTCTCCAGTGATCGGGAAGGACGTGCGCCCTGTGCATATTGACAAGAAATGGCGCATACAGTGACAAATGTAAGCGCCCACGTGGCGCACGATATTTTTCACTTCGTTTCGAAACGTTTAGATATCGTCAAATGAATTTCCGATTGTGTTCTGTGCCGCCATGTGTGTGTACACAACTGTGTAATGTTCCTCCAATATTAGGAGCACCTATATATTTTTGGGACGTCTCGGGTGTTTCCCTATGATAATATTACCATGCGATTTAACGTCTCGGATGTTTTCCGATTGTAATAATAGAACCATGCGGTCTAACTGATAACCCGAAAAATGTAATTAACCATCATTCATAATTTTTTTATTTTTATAAACAACTTTAAATTTGTTAAATTTGGCTAGTACAGGCGAGATTTAACTCTAATAATAATCTCATTTAGTTTAGCTTGCTATTATTACGATTGAAGAACCCCAAAGACTTTTTAGGAATATAGTTTTTGTCTCCATAAAAGACGCTCAATTGTCCTTGTCATTTTTTGGTCTTTGGCTCGTTTTGACATTTTGTAAACATGACTTCAGCGATTTGTTGTTTTGTTTTATGAGTTAATGGTACTCTATACTGTTATTCTCGTCACCGTGATGAAGTTATAATAATACAAGAAGTGCAGAGGAAATGCCAGAAATGTCCTCTGATACGGAACGTCTGGAATAAGTATGGTATCGACAAGGACCCAAATTTAATGTACCAGAAAAAAAACCATGAACATGAACAAGGCAACAGTACCAGTTTAAACATCGTAAATAAAGGTTAACTTAAATATTGTTGGGGTTGGAAGAAGTTATTGTATATTCATTGAAATTGAAATTACAAAATCACAGGAACAATATCCATGATTTTATTTAAAATCATAAAGGTAAGTACCAACACCTCTTTGCCAAAATATACTGATACTTTTTTTTTTTTTTTTTTTTTTTTACAGAAGTCAATTCAAATGGCCCACTCGTTTGACAACATGGCCCAATATTTTTTAAAATGGCCCATTGAATTTATTTTTTCGGGGCTCTGGGCCCATAGCGAAAAAAACCTTCCAGATCACTGCTTCTCTCCTGGTAGTACTTTTTCATTTTGCTGTGTTTCTATCGATTTAGCTTGATTTAGTGACAGTAAGACCTAAGACTAATACCGGTAATTGATTATTATGCCAGTCTCTGTATAGACTTTTATTTGAGAGTTACATGATAAATAATAATAATTTGTTGCCATTTGAACATATTGGTGTTTAAAAGTTAGCTTTATTTGTGAGTCTAGTGATTCTAGTATGCATTCAGTCACATGTTGCCTTCTCACTTAATATTATTGGATTATAAATGTGCAACCAATTAACCATCCATACATACATCTATCAGAGATGATATCATCTTGGGTTTTAAAGTCACTCCTAAATGGAACTATGGGTTGATATTTTTTAGATCTAAAGCCTATTGATGTCTTTTAACATCTATTTTACAAAAGGTACACTCAAGTTTTATTACCTTGACATTAAAATATGCATTAGTAGAGGTCATTCACCTCTAGAACAATAGGGCATTGAAGTTATGACCATACACCTGTAATTGATGATGTCATAATATAACCACATGATTTCAAATTTACAATTCATATTCTTTGTTCACATGCTCGTAAGTAAATTTTGGTTTTTATTTTGATTAATTTTTGAGTATTTTTGTTCTTGAAATACTTTTTAATTGCTAGTTTTTTTTATAGTTTTTTTTTATTTGCCCCCTGATTAATGTATAGTTATGTTTTAAATATTTTGAATGCATAAATTAACCATTCACATAGCAGAGGAAATGAGGTTTTTACATAACTTTAAATACTTTATACATCCAAGTTTTACAACTTTAAAAGCACAAAGACCATTTTAAGAACTGGTCCACAAAAGAGAGTTAGTATAAAACCTATACACATAAAATGAATGTACTTGCTTTAGTGTATTAAAGTTAGGTCATACAGTGTAATGACGTAAGTACAGATTTTCAGAGCTTTTTGGGAAAGATTTTAAACTTATTTTGAGCCTTATGTTTTAAGGAAACTTTTGACTTCAACAGGAAAGAATCTTTAAGATTATTATATTCATTTTATGGGAGGTAGAATTTTGTACCTTTTTAAATATCTCTTCAATCTATTAGAAAGTCTAAAAATTCATTCAAACATACAAACTTTTGTCATTGAACATCTCACTTTCTTCTTAGTTTCCAACGTTTACAATAATGATTGTGGGTATGCTTAGAACGATGATGTGTTTTGATAATTAACTTTTCATTCACATACCTCCCTTAAATGGTAAATCTGAGTATATTTATAAAAAAAATCATGTTGTATGATGGCCTATGAGACAACTCTCCATGAGAGACAAAACGACATAGAAGTTTACAACTATAGGTCAACATATATGTCCTGCAACAATGAGCAAAACCACACAGTCAGCTTTAAAAGCCCCCAAAATGACAAAAATTAAAATGACTCAAATGAGAAATTTAACAGCCTGATTTACGTTTAAACAATGTACTTTTTCCTCAATTTACTTCTGCTGATCAAAGATGCAGAATATTATTACATTGTACTGAATTATATTGGTAATCATTTTTAGGGCCCTTTCTAGCTTGCTGTGTGATCTTAATGCAATGCCAAAAATTAAAAGGATTAAATCTTAAGTTTAATATTATGACTGTATTTATTGTAACAAGTTCAGTGTCAGTTTTGTGTTGCATTACAGTCTACCTGATTAGCCAGGTATATTAAGATAAAAAATAAAATTGAGAAAGGAAATGGTGAATATGTCAAAGCGACAACCACCCGACCATAGAGCAAACAACAGCCGAAGGCAACCAATGGGTCTTCAATGTAGCGAGAATTCCCGCACCCGTAGGTGTCCTTCAGCTGGCCCCTAAAATATGCATAATAGTACAGTGATAATGGACGTCATACTAAACTCCGAATTATACACAAGAAACTAAAATTTAAAATCATACAAGACTAACAAAGGCCAGAGGCTCCTGACTTGGGACAGGCGCAAAATTGCGGCGGGGTTAAACATGTTTATGAGATCTCAACCCTCCCCCTATACCTCTAGCCAATGTAGAAAAGTAAAAGAATAACAATACGCACATTAAAATTCAGTTCAAGAGAAGTCCGAGTCTGATGTCAAAAGATGTAACAAAAGAAAATAAATAAAATGACAATAATACATAAATAACAACAGACTACTAGCAGTTAACTGACATGCCAGCTCCAGACCTCAATTAAACTGATTGAAAGATTATGTCTTCATCATATGAATATCAGGTACAATCCCTCCCGTTAGGGGTTTAGTATCATACTATCATAAAATATATGAGAAGAACATAACCCGTGTCATGAGTCTACCTAATTAGCCAGGTATATTAAGTAGTACATGTAGTTTGTTAAGATTACATTGTAATCAAGGAAGTCACTATTTATCTTATGTATGTATAATATTATTTATTTTTTTGAATAATTAATATTTGATTTATACCACCGTAGCACAAAAACAAGACTATATATTTATACCCCACGCAACGAAGTTGCTGAGGGTATAATGTTTTTGACCCGTCCGTCAGTCCGTCAGTCCTGTTTCTTGTCATCGCAACTCCTGTCAAACCACACAACAGAATTTCACGAAACCTTTTCAGATAATAAGGACATACTATGTAGTTGTGCATATCACGGGAAATTGCGATTCAATTTTTTTCTAGGAGTTACGCCCCTTTGAACTTATTTACTTTAATGTACTACTGCAACAGTTTGTCATCGCAACTCCTCTCAAACCACACAACAGAATTTCACGAAACCTTTTCAGATAATAAGGACATACTATGTAGTTGTGCATATCGACGGGAAATTGCGATTCAATTTTTTTCTAGGAGTTACGCCCCTTTGAACTTATTTACTTTAATGTACTACTGCAACAGTTTGTCATCGCAACTCCTCTCAAACCACACAACAGAATTTCACGAAACCTTTTCAGATAATAAGGACATACTATGTAGTTGTGCATATCGACGGGAAATTGCGATTCAATTTTTTTTCTAGGAGTTACGCCCCTTTGAACTTATTTACTTTAATGTACTACTGCAACAGTTTGTCATCACAACTCCTCTCAAACCACACAACAGAATTTCACGAAACCTTTTCAGATAATAAGGACATACTATGTAGTTGTGCATATCGACGGGAAATTGTGATTCAATTTTTTTACTAGGAGTTACGCCCCTTTGAACTTATTTACTTTAATGTACTACTGGAACAGTTTGTCATCGCAACTCCTCTCAAACCACACAACAGAATTTCACGAAACCTTTTCAGATAATAAGGACATACTATGTAGTTGTGCATTTCGAAAGGAAATTACGATTCAAATTTTTTTCTAGGAGTTATGCCTCTTTGAACTTATTTGCTTCAATGTACTTCTGCAACAGTTTGTCATCTCAACACCTCTGAAACCACACAACAGAATTTCAAGAAATTTTGTAGATAATAAGAACATACTGTGTAGATGTGCATATTGACAGGAAATTATTAGTCATTATTTTTTCTCATTCAATTTTTTTTTCTTACACAAATTTAATTTCTCAAATGACAATGTGGGGACGTGGGGTATGTGAGCGTGCTCACTAAGGTTCTTTAATTTTTCTCACTGTTGAAGGCTGCACAGTGAACTATGGTTGCCTAAATATCTTTGTCATTTGAAATCTGTTGGATGGTTGTCTTTTGGTAAATTGGTAATATTGCCACATTCTTTACCTTAGTAAATTATAATTGTAAAAATTCATATTTTGCTGAAGTAGAGTAAAAATTGACCAGATATGAAAACATGAAAAAAAAACTCAATATGTCAGATTCAATTTGAAATAGAAACAACATGACCTTTTATGTTGTGGCTGTCCCACTGCCCTGGATCACCGTACATAAATTGTTTAAGATTAGACTCCTAACACCATGAACTCTTCTCACAAGAGATAATATTTGAGATATTCATTAAGGTAAGATTAAATGTATAAACAATGGGTCCAAAGTAATTTTACCATTAGAGGTTATATTATCAGCTTTTATAGCACTAATGCTTAATAGATTGTTTACATTTGGTTTTACCTTTTACTAAGACTTTGAATTCTATTTGAGTATTGTTGAAAGACTAAACAAAGGATGAACACTGCTTAAATTTCTATTCACAAATGGGTTGTTCCAACTATTTTCAGGGGCGTAGCTAGAATGAAACAATGTGCAAGCAATACCGTCGAGCAGAAAAATGGTGTTTTTTTTTATAAGACAGTTAAAAGAGGAGCTATATGTAGATAGGACTTATATAAAAATTATGAATGTAAAACTATTAATAAATCGACCACATCGCCTCTGCATATTTTCATCGATATCGAAGAGTTCTGATTATTCTAATGCCGATTGGTACATCTCATTCCAAACCAATAAACCGTACACTGTAAAAATGTGCTCTAAAACTACATGTTTTAGACTTGAGTTTTACAAATTCAAGTCTTGTAAAAGAGACAAGTTACTGTCAGATTTTGTCATAATCTCCAATAAAACTTTTATTTTGAAACCAAATGCCATTCTTTAATGATATTTCATCAATTAAAAGAGATACAACATACATTGACATAGGTGTTTCCTTTAACATTCAATTTATAAATTTTTATTTTGCCATTTTCATACGACCGCAAAAATTTTAATTTTTCGTTGTATATTGCTATCACGTTGGCGTCGTCCTCGTCCTGCGTCGTCCGAATACTTTTAGTTTTCGCACTCTAACTTTAGTAAAAGTGAATAGAAATCTATGAAATTTTAACACAAGGTTTATAACCACAAAAGGAAGGTTGGGATTGATTTTGGGAGTTTTGGTCCCAAAATTTTAGGAATTAGGGGCCAAAAAGGGCCCAAATAAGCATTTTCTTGGTTTTCGCACTATAACTTTAGTTTAAATAAATAGAAATCTATGAAATTTTGACACAAGGTTTATGACCACAAAAGGAAGGTTAGGATTGATTTTGGGAGTTTTGGTTCCAACAGTTTAGGAATTAGGGGCCAAAAAAGGGCCCAAATAAGCATTATTCTTGGTTTTCGCACAATAACTTTAGTATAAGTAAATAGAAATCAATGAAATTTAAACACAAGGTTTATGACCACAAAAGGAAGGTTGGGATTGATTTTATGAGGTCTGAACAGTTTAGGAATTAGGGGCCAAAAAGGGGCCCAAGTAAGCATTATTCTTGGTTTTCGCACAATAACTTTAGTATAAGTAAATAGAAATCTTTGAAATTTAAACATTAGGTTTATGACCATAAAAGGAAGGTTGGGTTTGATTTTGGGAGTTTTGGTCCCAACAGGTTTTTAGGGTCCAAAATTGAACTTTGTTTGATTTCATCAAAAATTGAATAATTGGGGTTCTTTGATATGCCGGATCTGTGTATGTAGATTCTTAATTTTTGGTCGTGTTTTCCTATTGGTCTACATTAAGGTCCAAAGGGTTCAAAATTAAACTTAGTTTGATTATAACAAAAAATGAATCCTTGGGGTTCTTTGATATGCTGAATCTAAAAATGTACTTAGATTTTTGATTATTGGCCCAGTTTTCAAGTTGGTCCAAATCGGGGTCCAAAATTAAACTTTGTTTGATTTCATCAAAAATTGAATAATTGGGGTTCTTTGATATACCAAATCTAACTGTGTATGTAGATTCTTAATTTTTAGTCCTGTTTTCAAATTGGTCTACACTAAATACCAAAGGGTCCAAAATTAAACTAAGTTTGATTTTAATAAAAATTGAATTCTTTGGCTTTTTTGATATGCTGAATTTAATCATGTACTTAGATTTTTGATTATGGGCCCCAGTTTTCAAGTTGGTTCAAATCAGAATCCAAATTATTATATTAAGTATTGTGCAATAGCAAGAAATTTTAATTGCACAGTATTCAGCAATAGCAAGAAATCTTCAATTGCACAGTATTGTGCAATAGCAAGAAATTTTCGATTGCACAGTATTGAGCAATAGCAAGAAATCTTCAATAGCAAATATTTTCAATTGCACAGTATTGCGCAATAGCAAGAAATATCTAATTGCACAATATTGTGCAATAGCAAGAAATTTTCAATTGATTGGAGTTATCTTTCTTTGTCCAGAATAGTAGTTGAATCAACTTAAATCATTGTTTTATACAATACACAATGTATATTCACTTTTACTACCAACTGATAAATTAAAACAATCTTAACCATTCAGTGATAACAAGCACTTTTTGTTACATTTTAATATTTTATGATGTATTTAAATGAGTAGTTATTGTTGCAAACTCCATTAGAAATTTGAATTAAGATCAGTTTTGAAAAAAGGGAAAGGGGGATGTGAAAAAAAAATGGTGGGTGGGGTGGTTAAATTTTTCTCATTTCAGATTTCATGAATAAAAAGAAAATTTCTTCAAACATTTTTTTGAGAGGATTAATTTTCAACAGCATAGTGATTGCTCAAAGACAAAAAAAAATATTTTAAGTTTATTAGTCCAAAACCCATGCTATGTCAACTATTTAATCACAATCCAAATTTAGAGCTGAATCCAGCTTGAATGTTGTGTCCATACTTGCCCCAACCGTTCAGGGTTCGACCTCTGCGGTCGTATAAAGCTGCGCCCTGCGGAGCATCTGGTTTGTTATTGCATGTCGAATCGATGTGCACGCAACTGTGTGTTAGCGTATGGGGAGCTACCCGCCTGATTGTTCTGATAGAAATTAATGCAGCCAGCTATTGAGCCAGATATAGATCGTGGGTAAACAATCTAGATATGAGTCTAGAAACCTATTATAACTGTAAGATCCAATATGGCTTGAAAGATCCTTTAAAATATTTATGGGGCCTCAGTGGATAAGTTGGTTAAGCAGTTTGTCTACAGTGGCAGTGGTTACCATCAGGTCTATTTAAAATATATTATAATCCTGTTATGCATTTTTAACCGGATTTTTGTGACAAAAATGTCGGTTATTGATTTGGGGATGTACGGCGGGCGGGCGGTCGGTCGGTCGGGCGGGCGGCAATCAAATGTTGTCCGTGCATTAACTCATGAACCGTTCAACCAAAGCTTTTAAAATTTTAATATGTTGTTACTGACAACTAAATGAAGGTCAAGTTCAATAATGGCGATTTTGACTTTTACCGTTCAGGAGTTATGGTTCTTGAAAGATTGAAAAAAGGTTGTTTCCAGTCGTGTCCCTGCATTTACGCATGAACTGTTCTACCTAAGCTTCCCAAATTTTAATATGTTGTTACTGATGACAAAATGGAGGTCAAGTTCAATAATGGCGATTTTGACTTTTACCGTTCAGGAGTTATGGTCCTTGAAAGATTGAAAAATGGAGTTTCCAGTCGTGTCCGTGCATTTACCCATGAATTGTTCTACCTAAGCTTCCCAAATTTTAATATGATGTTACTGATGACAAAATGGAGGTCAAGTTCAATAATTACGATTTGGACTTTTACCGTTCAGGAGTTGTGGTTCTTGAAAGATTGAAAAATGGTGTTTCCAGTCGTGTCCGTGCATTTATGCATGAACTGTTTTACCAAAGCTTCCCAAATTTAATATGTTGTTACTGATGACAAAATAGAGGTCAAGTTCAATAATGACGATTTTTACTTTTACTGTTCAGGAGTTATGGTTCTTGAAAGATTGAAAAATGGTGTTTCCAGTCGTGTCCGTGCATTTTCTCATGAACCATTCAACCAAAGCTTTTGAAATTTTTATATGTTGTTACTGATGGCAAATTAGAGGTCAAGTTCAATAATGACGATTTTGACTTCTACGATTCAGGAGTTATGGTTCTTGAAAGATTGTGAAATGGCGTTTCATTTCACGTTGTTGCATTTACTCATGAACCATTCAATCTAAGCTTTTCAAATTTTAAGATGTTCATACTGATGACAAAATGGAGGTCAAATTTGATATTGACGATTTTCACTTGCACCATTCATCAGTAATGGTTCTTGTGATATTGCCAGGACTCAAATAAATATTAATAAATCCGGTTTGCTGTCGTTGTGACAGCCTCTTGTTCAATGATGAAGCAAAAAATGTTCAAAAGTTATAGAAAATTAAATCTATCTGTATCAACACTTATAGTATTTCATATTTTAAATAATATGGTTTAAGATATGTAACAGTATAATGACATTTTTGGTAATTGGAATAAAAACTTTAATTATGGATTACTCAAAGATATAATAAAGACATCCAGGTTGAAAATATAAAAAACAAGAAGCTTGTAAAAATTATTCAATGTTAGCTTAATACTGTAAAGCTCATTGTATGCTTTTAAACTCATTATTATATTAAACTCAATGTAAAGAATGTAGGATGAAAAGGTACAAGTTCAAAAACTAGAATGTCTGCTTGTCTGAGATTAGTAACTTTCAGCTAGACAGGATATGTAAACATTGTCTTACTTTTGACCAAAACGTGTTAACAACCATGTGGATTTTAGAATGAAATTAGGAAGCAATTACACTAAATAATCTATGTATAAAATTTTACGTGCTGTTTCTCTATTTTCAGATTCATTTAACATTTAATGGAAAACATTTTATAGTTGGTAACCATGGAAATCATTACGAACGGCAACGACGACATACACATAAGTCAGATAGAGGCTGACCTTGAACATCAAGCAACAGGTCACAAAACCAAATTATTGACTAACTTGAATACACTTCGTAAAGAGAAGCAATTGTGTGATGCCATTCTAGTCATTGGGCGGCATGAAACTCCAGTTCACAGAGCCGTTGTGGCATCTTCTAGTACTTACTTGTTGGAAATGTTCAAGAAAGATAAAAAGGAAAAGAAAGAAGGACAAACACAAAACATGTATAAGTTAAAGGACATCGACTATGAAAGTTTTCAGTTTCTTTTGGATTATATCTATACTGGCAGGTAGGTTCACCGTACAGTCAATCAACACAATAGTAAACGACAGAGTAAAATTATTTCATCCATGTGTTTAATTTGTTATAAAAAACATTAAGAATATGCTGTTAGTGACGAAACAAGTCAAGAAAACATCAAGCAAACCTTTCCATTTCTTTGTCTTTAAATTGATAGCTAGTACTCTTTTTAAACCTCTTGGCATTATAATGAAATTATCTGCATTAAATTATATAAGCTGATTTTCTTTCAGAATTGTCGAATTTTTATCATATGTAGAATTATCTGTTTTATTTTACTGGAAAATCATGGTATTTCATTGCAACCAAATGTAATAAATAGCATTAATTAATTTTTTCTCCCAAAATGACAGGAATGCATAATTTACAACATATTTGTGACAGGTAAATACTAAACATGTACCAAATGAATATATTTACATGAGTGGTGCTGTTTGAATACAAAAATACCTTGGTAATTTGATAAAAATTGAGTATTTAAATTGGGAATATATCAAAGAGACAACAACCTGACCAAAGAGCAGATAACAGCTGAAGGCCACCAAATAGGTCTTCATAAACGTTTGTACTAATTTGCACTTTGTTGTTCTAGTTCCAAAAACATTTAAAGAATGGCCAACATATATGTATTTATCATTATAAGATCACTTAATTAGCATGGATGTTCTTTTATTCTTCTGTTTTGAGCAATTTTATATTTTGCCCTTCATAACTGTGCAGACCGAGTTGGACTGATCATGACAGGAAACTTTTGAGTTAGAGGATTGATGATTGAAAGCAACTCTATACATCATATGGAATATAATGTAATCTGTTATAAAATAACTTTTTATAACACCATCTGAGCTCATGCCATTACTTCGCATCCCTTGTTGTCCTTGTTTTTTATTATGAACTTTCTAGAAAATATCACGCTCTAAAGCCTCAAAGTCAAATGGTTCAAACTTGACAGTTATGATGTTATGCCATGTCTGTTTCAGAATTTATTGCAGTAAGAGCAAAACTGATGAGAGAATAATATGATTAGGTAAAGCAACCTTACAATTTTCAGAAAAATCAAACATCAATTCTAGTTATTGCCAATTTTGCAATTTTTGGCTGCATTATTTCAATGAATTGAAGAAAATTTATTTACCCTGCATCTTTTGTTAGCTTCTTTTTTTATGTAGTTATTTTGACTGTTTTATTTTACCATACCATGCTCATTGCTTGCTTTCCTTTCAGGTTGGCAGTTCCTGGCCCACATGTCAAGGCGGTGTACAAAGCAGCCGTCAAACTGAAAATACCCGACGCTGCCATAATCTGTTCCCAGTTTTTAGCTTCAAATCTCTCCGTAGACAACTGTTTAGGTATTTTATATCTGCCTATAAAATGTTTATAGGTAGATGTTCCCATAATCTTCTTAATTTCCTTACTCCTTGTTTCTTCCCTTTCTGTTATTGTGGATTGTAGCCAGTGTGTTGTCACGGTGATGATGAAGAATGGTGCTTCCACTCCAGATAAAAGTTGTCTCCCCTTAGTGGGATTTCAAGAAAAGAAATTTTAAAGAAATTTCAAAAATGGTAAGATCCAAAAATAAAAACTCCTTAATATTTGTAAATTTTAATTCACATGATTTATATCATTAAAGACAAACTCTATTTATAAATATTTGCCAAACATAGAAACAAATCTGTGTTTATATTTAAAAAAAGAAAAGATTTAGCAAAAAAATATTTTTAATATAACATTTCCGAAAAACTTTTGTCAAGTTTTTGACTTCAAAGAAAAGTTTATGATTTGATTTTGAGAATTAATTGAAGCTCATAATTATGAAGCTAAATATTTTTTGAAACTTTTTTTATTGACCAGAATTGGAATCCTATGTACCATAATTTTATAGTAAGTACATGTATCATGAATATTAAGCTTAAGACTTTTAGGGTATTTCATGAATTATTTTAAAGAATATTTTTTATATATTACAATTTTGTGAAAAGAAATAAAAATCACAAATGTTTTGGCCTTGTATTTAAAACACTACTTTCATAGAAATTAATAAGAATGAAATAACTTTGTAAAAAATGAGAATTAGCTAATTGGGTGGGTATACAGAAACAGAAAATAGGGTTCTACCTTTAAACCCATTAAAAGCATGAATTTCATCAAATTTGTCCCAAACATGTACATGTCTCACATTTTTTGTTAATTATTATTTATCGTTTTGTTTTTCCTTTGGATTGTTTAGTTTATCAGTATTTACCACAGTTTTCTACTTCATTAGAAATAATCACCTTTGAAAAGACTTTTTAAGCCCCATTCTCACTGAGGTGAACAATTTTAAATAAGAAGATAAAAAGGAAGCACTCATTGTTGGAAATTATTATTTGATTGCAGTTGAACATGAATTAACCGCTAATGCTAAAAGTATGCATATCTGTATTTGCAAGTCAATGGCAGTTTTGAATGTTTTAAATGGGTTATCCTAAAACATTTTGGAATGTCATACTTCTTGTATTTCCATTGTGTCTTCATTGGGGTCATAAAACACGCCTTCTTAGCTTACCAAGCCATAGGGTATGTGAGCTGTTGCTATCACTATGCATCTGTCGCCTATTATCTATTGAGATATTTTCACTTCATCTTCACATGTTGAATCAATGATTATATTAAGGGCTATTCCATTAATATGTATATTGGAGGGTAGGAACGACCCCTCAAAATATCCCTACAACCAAGAACCATTTTTTAGATAATTTTGCATAATGGTCAATACTGATAAAAGACCCATGACCCACATTCAATAATTAAATTTCCCTTCCTCCCCTCCCACATACATTTCAATGGAATAGCCCTAAGGAGGTCTTTTATATACCCTGTTCAAGTGATATAAACTTCAAGAATTTAATTTTTTGTTGTTGCTTTACATGAACATATGAACTTAACAATTTTTGCCAGTTAATAATACCTTAAAAGAATTATAAAATGACCTCAGCCATGTTCAGATGAATGGGACTCCACATGGGTATTATTGACATTCTCTTGTAGAACAACAAGACCAAAACTTCACAGAAATAAAAATATATTTGAAGATTTGCAACCATCAATTGGCAATGTGATTGTTCCAAATTTAGCTTACTCACAACTCATTAGAGACTGTCAAATAATAGACCACTTTTGAGTTTGTCTGTCACCGGATAAACTAGAAACAATGTTTGTTCTGTAGGTACTTAATCAAAATTCCCTAATAACAGCAGTGCTGAAAGACAATTTTGAGAGTTCAATTTGCCGAGTAATTGGGCAATATAGCTTTATAGTTTTCCAAACGCTCGCTCAACATTGGTATGCACAAATGATGTTCACTAAAACCAAAGTTTTTGATGAAAATGCATTCCACTCGAAAGTTGTCTATTAGTTGATGACCAAAATCTTCAAAAACAAGACTATTATCTCAATTATAATGCAATCAAAAGAAACCTTACATTTTGAATACATGTCTGTATTTCCAACCATCATTTGAGGAAATAATGAACTGATATTTTTATCAACTGATATTTGTATCAAAATTAACATTAAGAAACAATGCTGCATTAGAAATTTCAGTATACATAAATATGCAGAAGGTTATCACAAATAGCAAAAAAAAGATTATGATGAATAAATATGATGGGCCTGATGGGGGAGTCTCGTCATGATTCACGAGTTGATTTTTTTGTCAATCATGATGTACAAAAAATAAATTTCCATGATCACGGATCACCAAAGTATAAAAAACAAATCTGTAGAAAAACAAATCATGATAGGGAAAATGCACCGATCACGAAGAACGAAAATAACCCATCAGGCCCCTCAAATATAGAGTTGAGCGATACATCCTCAGGTTTGACGATATGTATAGGGGTTGACAGTGTTTTGTCATGATTACTTTTTCAGATGCATGAAAGCAATGATTGGAGTCAGGGATTAGGTATTGTGTTGTACTGTTATTATTATATGTACATATCAGTACAGTAGCTTTTACAAACCAGAAAAGTCTTGTGTGGTTTTTAGATAAATCTATTGTAAACATATTTAAGTTATACTAGACATCTTTCATTGGTTTTAATCATAGAATCACTTTATACACCTTAATTGTCATTATTTTATGAAATCATGAACTGTTAAACCTAAAAATGTGTACATAACATCAAAACATAATTAAAGTTTTGCATTAAAAATTACAACCTTCTAGGACAAAGAAATAAAAAATCTATATTTGGTAGATATTATAGTATGAACAATATCAACCGTCCATGCAAGGGCTGTATAGCCAGTCAAGGTTGTTCAACACTTCCGTCATGAATAATATCAAATAAATGGGACATTGGTTAAGTTAATATTATTCTCCTAGTAATGTGCTATGGTATTGTAAAATCATTGACATAACAAACATCCTTGGTCCATATTACTAATGTGTTGCAGTGTTCATCTTTTCTTTACTAATAGTACAAATTATTTATTTTTTAATTCATGGGTTTATTTCGGAATCTGCCAATTATTTATATTATACAATCCACAATCAAATTTTAGATACACAATGCTTGTTTAAATTGGTTCTATGTTATTTGAACTTTTACAGCTGATTTCAATGAGTGTGTAGCTAAAGGTATTATCTTTGGTTAGCTTGCTTGCTAGCTGAACTGTAAAGTCATTGTTAGGTAAGGTATACTCCCCTCCGTTCTAAGTATCCTAGTCCTACAGACAGATAGATTGGTTATCTATCGGACTAGTCTACTCCTAATGGACTGTAGTTTACCTAACCTAACAATGACTTCACGGTTCAGCTAGCAAGCAAGCTAACCAAAGATATTACCATTTTTGGCATTTAGACTTACTTGGAATTCAACATTTCAAATTTTCACTGAAATCAAAACTTAAGTGTTTAAAATGTTTGTTTCCGTTTTCCAAAAGTTTATGATCTTTCTCTAATAATTTCTGTACTACATATGTAATATTGATGCTTGTATGACAATATTATATAAAAGATACATTTTAACATTGGTTATCTACAATTTAAAAAAGAGTAAGGGTTTCTTAGAAATTTTAAAGTACTTTCCTTTGCTTTGCAACTATTATATATATGATGAAATGATAAATGTGGGACATATATCATTACATATATCACATTTTTTTCAAATGTAAGCTTTGATAAAATTATTACAGAATAGCCTGAAGAAATAGCTGGTATACAAGCTGATAAAATGTACTATTTCAAAACAAACTATTCTCAAAAAATGTTGGAAGTGAGGGTACAAAATGAAAAAAAGTCGACTAACCCCATTACCTATATGAAAAAAGGCCGCATATTGATACCAACATTTCTGTGCTTCTATGATAAACAAAAAAATATATTTAGATATCTGAATTACAGTCCGTTATTACAAAAAAAGTCTTATTTAGAGATCTCACCATCAATTTATTGACTAAATGTTATGGAAAAAGATTTGAATTCTCATCCATTCTTGTTTAATAATTGAATTGCTTCAACTATTATAACTTTGTATTGATAATATGCTGATTTCATGTTACCTGGTATATAAAAGCCATGAAATTTAATTCGTTCAATACAAAATGTTGAAAGTTTAATCTTTTGACTGAATATCTGTAATGTTGATAGTTTAATCTTCTATACTGAGTATCTATAATGTAGTTTGTTCATTTTCAGGTGTACGTAGATTTGCTGTGGATGATGATCTGAGGAAAAAAACAGACCTTTTTATCCAAAACAACATAAATACTGTGACATGCAGTAAACTATTCTTTGGTCTGTCGACAGTACTGGTAGAAATTATTGGTGAGTATAAACACTTCTTTTGGTTTACATGCTGAAAAAATAATTAACCTGAAGTACAGAAATACATGTTATGGCAGGTAAAACATATCTCTTGTAGACCTGCTACTTTTCAAGAGTATTTAGATAGAGACAATAATTGGTATTCCTAAATGTTTTTGTGTTTTGAAGGTAAAGATAGCATTCATGCAATCAAAAACTCATTGGGACTGACTAGGTAGTGATATTTTCTTGACTTCATCACTACCTTTTGAGAGTACAAAAACATAGTACATTGTGGTGAACATTGATTCAGAATTCTAAACATCCTATCCTATAAGCAATTATAGATCATTTTATGGCCTTCAACAATGAGAAAACCTTATTTCCTCAGCTTTAAAAGACCCAGGTATGGAAAAAGTGAAGCAATTCAAACAAAAATACAAACGGCCTAATTTATATCAATACAATTTATGAAAAACAAGAAAGACAGAAATGAATCATACCGGGTACTTACTAAAGACAACCACTGAATTACAGCCCCTTGACTTGGGGCAGTATTTTATGGAAATGTCAAGCAATTTATCACTGGAATATATACCAAGAGACTGTATTTGGGTTCTCCATTTCAAAATATTGCCTTCACTGCTTAAGAAATGCAATGAATTATCTTGCGTTCCTGCAGCAAAATTAATGCAAATTTTGCTCTTCTGTGCTTGCAAACACATACAAAGTTAATTATATCTCAACTTTCTGCATGCCAAAATTTTTAATTCTGATTGAATGCTCGTATATTTTGGACTGATTCCTTAGATTGTTTGACTATTAACAGGTGCAGATGAGGAATTGATAGAACCTAGTAACAGTCATCACATGGCAGAGTTAGTTCTAAGTTGGGCCAGAGATAGCATAGATACAGAAAAACCCAGACTAGATAACTTGTTAGAACAGGTAATTGTTCTTCTTTAATTATCCAATTCAGGTCAAATGTTAAATATAAAAAAGAAGATGTGGAATAATTGCCAATGAAACAACCATCCACAAGAGACAAAAATGACACAGAAATTAACATCTATAGGTCACCATACAGCCTTAAACGGCTCATATCTGGTTCTTCTGCCATAAACATAAATTCTAATCAGCTGGTTGAACGGTCTTTGCTAACGTTTTTATATACAGTTTAAAATTTCTGATGGAAATAGAGCTATTAAATTTCCGACAGTTTGTTTAGAGATGGCTTACGGTGTGGAATTTCTATTTCACACATTTCAGCTGTCCTTGACCTCATTTACATGGTACAGTAACTTAAAAAAAAATCAATGTTATTTTCTTTTTATAGGTTAATATATTATATTTAAACAAAGACAACACTCTGACAGACTTTAAGGACATTAATGATGAAAGGACGAAAGAAGAAGATGATGTTCGTGAATATAAATGTATTAAGAAAAGACACGTAAGTTTGTTTATTATTTTAGCAAATATCAGTCTTGTCTTCTTGTCCCATTGTAGTAATACATATTGATTCTCATTTCAAAGGTCACCTGTATTGTAGTTTCAGATTTAACCTTGAAGGTGACCTTTACACACATGTTTGACTTATTATTTCTATATTTTGGTATACTTCAAAGTGAATAGTGAATTAGATGTAATACATATTAATATGTGTACTTTTTAGGTGGTACCACAGAAAGACCCAGTTGCCAATGTAAACAGTCCTATGAATGGAACTGTTCTGAAATTTAACATTAATCCTGAAAACCCGATCTCACCTAAAGAATGGTTAGTAATAGCTGACTACCAAACTAAAGATAAAACTTTTATGTCCTTGTGTATGCTGAATGGTGACTTGGCTGTTTTATCTATACATTGTCGAACAAAGGCCCACAGTCCACCAGACAGTGGATCAGAAGCACCAGACTCGCCCACCACTAATGGTATGACCTTGGAAAGAGCCGTGTCCTTGACACCATTAGCATCAATGACAGTACCTCGGTGTGGATTTGGTTTGAAGGTTGTGAATAACAAGCTATTTGCCTGTGGTAAGTGTAATTTATTCTTATATCAGAGTGTTTTGAACATGTCAGTTGAAACAATTTTATAGTTCACCTGGCAAAAAAATAAATCTTCTTTACAAGAGTTCAAACCTCACCTAAAATAAAAACCTCTCGAAATGCCTCTTTTTAAACTGAACCTGACAGTTCAATAAGCCACCGCCGTGGAACAGTTTTTACACAGACCTATATTTGATACTTTTTACTTAAAATTAACATAGTAATATCTTATTTTGCTATAAGGGCATTGTGTTCTATGCACACATACAGTAGATTCATTTATATTTGTGGGTACAAATTTTCGTGGATTGTGGAAAACATACCTTTTCCTGGATATGTGGCTTTGCCAAATGTTGCATTCAACTTGATAGAAATATTGTAATTCGTTATTCACCTGTACCCAGGAAAATAATGAAAATTTGTATCCAACAAATAATAAAGCATCCTCAGTATTCTTGTTTCTAAAAGATTTGTTATTTTGGATCTCATTCAACAGGTGGCTATGACAGAGGAGAATGTATGAAATCAACAGAGATCTACGATTCACAGACAAACAAATGGATTCCAGCTGCAGATATGTCTGTCCCTAGAGGGCGCTTTTCAACCGAAATTGTTCAAGATGTGATATATGCTGTTGGTGGATCGAATGGACAAATAGAACAGAAGACGGTAGAATGTTATAGTTATGAGACAAATAAATGGTCAACAATATCTGAAGTGGCTAAAGCCAAAGTTTCTCAAGGTAAAAACTATGTCATTATAGTTGGAGAATAGAAAAATAAGGGGTAAAATTTGGGCATGATAATGTATATCAGCTTTATATTAGTGTTGTCAAATTGAACATTTTTAATGTAAACAGTTACTTTAATAATCTTTTGATTGATAAACTGGTTAACTGATTTATTTGTTTTTGCAAGTAAATGGCCCAGGCAAATATACCCTTTTTCCAGTGGCCCAGACAAATATACCCAGTTTCCATCTATTTCTTGCATGATCTTTTGTATTAATTACTATTAATTTGTCTTCTTCTGAAATATTTGCCACGGTGGGTACTGTCAGATTGTCAGCTGGTCAGGCAGTTTTCACTAATCAGATGATGTGACTATGACAATGGGTACTGTCAGATGGTCAGCTGGTCAGACAGTGGTCACTAATCAGATGATGTGACTATGACAATGGGTACTGTCAGATGGTCTGCTGGTCAGACAGTGGTCACTAATCAGATGATGTGACTATGACAATGGATACTGTCAGATGGTCTGCTGGTCAGGCAGTTGTCACTAATCAGATGATGTGACTATGACAATGGGTACTGTCAGATGGTCATCTGGTCAGGCAGTGGTCACTAATCAAATGATGTGACTATGACAATGGGTACTGTCAGATTGTCAGCTGGTCAGCCAGTTGTCACTAATCAGATGATGTGACTATGACAATGGGTACTGTCAGATGGTCAGCTTGGTGGTCACTAGTCAGTTGGTGTGACTATGACAATGGGTACTGTCAGATGATTATTGAATAATTTCCAACAATAATCAACCTCACCATCACAACTAAGTACAATAATTGAAGTTCTATAATCTGTAATATAACCTCACACTCTAATATGCTGTAACTAGATAAAACAAAACAGAAGAAAAGAAGAAAAATCAATAGTAAATATTAATAAGAGCAATTTTAAAACAAACAAATTATTTAAGGATAGGTAAAGAAATCCTGCATATAATACATTGTAACTTACTTTTGTTAGAAGTTTAGACACTAGCCATATAATACATTGTAACTCACTTTTGTTAGAAGTTTAGATGCTAGCCTGATGCATATAATACATTGTAAAAAGTAAAATCACAAAAATACTGAACTCAGAGGAAAATCAATTATGAAAGTCCATAATCACATGGCAAAATCAAATAACAAAACACATCAAAAACGAATGGACAAGAACTGTCATGTTCCTGACTTGGTACAGGCATTTTCAAATGTAGAAAATGGTGGATTGAACCTGGTTTTATAGCTAGCTTACTTTTGTTAGAAGTTAAGATGCTAGCCTGATGCACTTTTGTTAGAAGTTTAGATGCTAGCCATTGTAACTTACTTTTGTTTGAACTGATGTGGCTTGCGATTTCATTTAAAAATGAATATGTTGTCGATCTTTTTAGGTGTTGGGAGGATATAAGTATTAATAGATCAGTTGAGAAAATTGATTTTACAAAAAGGTCCTATTGCAATTTTATCGAGTTTTAACTAAGATGTCAACAGAGGCTGTGTGGCTATAACACCTCAATTTTCAAACTTATTTCGAAGCACGAAATCATATTTCTGAAAGTTAAAACATATTTAATTGTAAAAATTTATTAACTGTAAAACGCGGGGTTGGGAGGTAAAATATACATTATAACAAAAAAGTTATGACCATTTTATCTATGTACCCCGTTCACTTTCATTGATAATCTATCGGCCATTAATGATATACAACTTAAGTGTAAAAGTCACATGATGACAAAGATAGTTGGATATGGTTTACAAGTTAATTTTTGATTTGGGAAGGACTTATAATAAGTCAATGGTATTTGGTATGCAGTTGTTTTAGCATTGGCACATCTCATTTACATGGAGATTGTTTAGCCATGTAGCTCAGTCATGGTGTTCATTGACTTTGAATATTTGCATAACTTGTGTAAGATGGTAAAGTATTGCTATTTTGATATTAACATTTGCATAATCAAAATTACAAAAAGGCGTGACATATCTCTGTCATAACAGTTTATTATGTCAATTTTAAGCAGGTGACAAAAAGTGATTAAAGAAATTGAGACAAACATCATCTTGTTGAAAGTCTTGTAAACTTGAACCATTTTTCAGATGTGAGTGTCTATTCTGCTCTCATTAGTGATGGCATATTCAGCTAGTAAAAACTGTTGGTTGTAAGGAAAAGAATGCAAATAAGAGAAGGAATTCAAAAGCATATAAAAATCATTATCTATGGGTGCTGTTTTAAAAAAAAACATTGGTAGACAGCCTGTGTACCTAATTAAAAACATACAATAATATCAAAACAAGTACAGGTAGTCTCTTTAATACTGAAATAGTCCTCTTTTCTAATCCTTTGTTTCTCTCGTTTCTATGAATCCTTTTTAGCTCACCTTGTATCACTTTGCATCCGTCAATGTCCGTTAATTATTACAAAGTTCATTGCCTCTGAAACTAGTCAGCCAAATTTTATCAAACTTAGCGAAAATCATCTTTGGTGTATTTAGTTTAAAACATGTGTTTGATATTTGTATAAGAGTAACATAAATTTATATCTGTGGTCAATTTCAGCATTGGTATGTGTAGATAACAAGTTATATTGTATTGGAGGTTGTGTGGGACCTAACAGTGTCCCTGACTGTGAAGTTTACGATCCAGAGTCAAAAAGTTGGTCTAAAATAGCACCATTAAATACAGGTAAATATTATTTATAAATATGTATTATATCCTTAATGTTGGTGGTCACCTAGACTATCAATACTTTGAATCTTATTCCAATTAATGGTAAAATTAACTAATTATACCCTCATTATATTGCAATCAGCCTGTCCACTTGTACTACAGATATTTCCTTCAAAATTTTCTCATGTCCTTCTGAAGAAATAGACTGAGTACTTGATAAGCACCCTGAAAGTAATGAGTTAAGCCAAGCAAATTATCAATCTATTGGACATCATGGTTGTACAATACTTTAAATTAACTTTCAAAGTGCTGAATGGAATATAAAAAAAGTTGTCAAAAATGTTTCCAATACATGTACTACTTATTATGATAACTGCATGTTCTGTCAGCATCTTGGCAGTGATGGGGCTTAAAGATTTGTCAGATCATTCAGACACCTACTTCCTGGTTTAAGATACTTGGAATAATATGTAGGGTAGACTCATCAGAAAAAGGCTTGCATTGTTGTAACTAGTATTATTCTTTTTTTCTTTCCTATAACAGTTTTTCCACAGCAGATTTCAGAAATTGTAAGTAGTATTTGATTTTGGTGGGTTGATATGTCTTAATTGTGCCAAAAAAATCAGGTAATTAACCGATTGCAACCAAAATATGGTAAGACCATGATGGCATAAAAATATTTTAAGATTTTATCAAAAGACCATCAAGGCAATGCAGTGTTAATAATACCAAAAAATAAGTTTATACCCAAATGTATTTTCTATGTCTGTACATTATTGCAAAACTACCTAATAACCTAATCTTTTACCTTAAAAATAAATAGTAATAAAAACTTGAGCATTTAACCAATTTGCATTATATTTGTAGGACGGTACCAGATCGCAGCATGCTATCACAAAGGTCTTATCTATGCCATTGGAGGTACCGATGGTTGGAATGTTCTAGGAATTACTGAGGTTTATGATATTAAAACAGATAAATGGGTGATGGGACCAAGTTTAAATGTGGTTCGCAGAGGTGCTGGTTGTGATATAGTCAATGGTAAATATAACTTATATTAGACCATAAGTTATGATGTATTCAATGGGAAATATAACTTATATCAGACCAAAAGTTATGATGTATTCAATGGGAAATATAACTTATATCAGACCAAAAGTTGATATCTTATAGATTGTAAAAAGTGGCTTATAACTTGAGGATAAATTTCTCATAGTAAGAATTACAAACCTTATTAAAACCGTTCATTAACTTAAGCAAGCTTTGCAAAAGTGTTGTGTAAATTATTTTCTTTTTTATGCCCCACCTATGATAGTAGAGGGGCATTATGTTTTCTGGTCTGTGCGTCCGTTCGTTCGTCCGTTCGTCCGTCCGTTCGTTTGTCCGTCTGTCCCGCTTCAGGTTAAAGTTTTTGGTCAAGGTAGTTTTTGATGAAGTTGAAGTCCAATCGACTTCAAACTTAGTATACATGTTCCCTATGATATGATCTTTTTAATTTTAATGCCAAATTAGAGGGTTTACCCTAATTTCACGGTCCACTGAACATAGAAAATGATAGTGCGAGTGGGGCATTCGTGTACTGGGGACACATTTTTGTTTACAATTGTGAAAAAACATAGTTTTTTGTAACCCAGGGTATAAAGTTACCTTATTTTGATAGATCATTGATAAGGTTTCTACTATACCAACCAGTATATTAATATCATGATCTTCAAAGACTTTCAACATAAAATTCAATCATAATCGCTTAAACAGATAAGGCCTTTTAGTCAATGTACTTTTGTTTATGCTTTTAATTTATTTTTAGGTAAAATACATGTAGTTGGTGGAAGTGATGGATCTAATAGTCTGAAATCTGTAGAGATTCTGGACAACAACAACTTTATTCTTGGAAGTACAATGAGTATAGGTAGAGCCAATGTGGGCGTGGTCAGTTTTAACAATCGACTTTATGCTGTCGGCGGTTTTAGTGGCAAAAAATTCCTTGATACATTTGAATACCTTGACCCAAAATCAGAAGAATGGTGCAGTTATGTTCCCGCAGAAGAGGTTCAGAAAGCAATGAAAAATGGAAACGCCTCAACTTAAACAGTTATTAATTTGATATTTTTTTGTTGGGATCTCTAGTCCAGATGATTTCACATGTATTATCAACCTGAAGACATACTTCTAAAGCCGGTGAAATATTTTCCTTAATATTCCTAGTTTCCCCAATTCATGCCAGTTGATTCCCATGTATTATCTTACAAGAGTTATCTGTCCTTTGGGGATATATCTTTTATATTCTGAATGTTGTCATGCATTTTGGTCCATTGTTTTTTTTGCCATGAAAGAAAATTGCACATGTGAAAGGTTCTGCAACGGAATGTTATTAATGATAAAAAGTAACTTGAGAAGTATTTAAGTAAAGAAAATAAGAAAAAATCCTAGGCAGCTGTTTCAAAAATATATTCTATTAATGATAACTGTTGCTACACAAATACCAAAATAGGGAATACAATGTTTCAAGAGATAATTGATATAACCTTTATTAAAGGGAGCACATTTTATAATATATAGTTTTCTCCTTAGACTGTTCTATGAACTATATAGATATAGGAAGATGTGGTGTGAGTGCCAATGAGACAACTCTCCATACAAATAACAATTTAAAAAGTAAACCATTATAGGTTAAAGTACGGCCTTCAACACGGAGCCTTAGCTCACACCGAACAACAAGCTATAAAGGGCCCCAAAATTACTAGTGTAAAACCATTCAAACGGGAAAACCAACGGTCTAATATTCATGTTTTGTGAAAGTTGACTATAACATAGGGATAAACTTCTCAAATTATGAATTATAGACCTTAAAAAAACAGTTTTCAGGTGGGTTTTTTTTAAATATGAAGGTTTCACATTAATCAGTCTTATCAAATTACATTCCTAAACATTATCATGACCATGACTGAAACTATTTTTTTTATAAATCATGAATTGTGCATCAAAATTTAAAAGAGTAGATGGGGGAAATCAATCGGTTCTTATTTTAATCATCTTCAAAATTTAAATTCATGAATTGCCAGAGTTACATGCGGTACACAATTTTTGTATTTGAATATGTGGTATACATTTTTTCTTACTTGAATGGTGTCTAAATATAAGTCTGTGGTTCCCTCTAAATCACTCCCCTTATTGACTACACCCTGACACCAGTGTTACTAGTCTGTGGTTCCCTCTAAATCACTCCCCTTATTGACTACACCCTGACACCAGTGTTACTTCCTCATTTACAGGGTATACAGTATTATATTTAATAAATCATCATATTTCTAATACATAGTGCTATTTTAAAACAAAGTAAGAATTGTTTTGATTATTTTAATTTTTTCCACTGTTTTTTTTATATTTCTACAATCAACAATTTGCTCAAATTTTGGTCATTTGATTATTTTCTATTTATAATTTGTTTGCCAACATGGCGTTGTATAAAAGATATTTTGAAGTGAGAAGTTTATAATTTTGTTTTGTTTTCTTGAAGTGCTAAATAGATTATTTTGGAATTACTGCTAGACATTTGTTTTCTAAATTGCAGTAACTTCAGCAGTTGTAAATTGGTATATTTTCATGTTTAACAACTTTGAATATCAGTGAGGTTCTTCAAGGTCGTTGAACACCCCTGACATCTTCAAGGTCGTTGAACACCCCTTACATCTTCAAGGTCGTTAAACACCCCTGACATCATGGAATTGAAATATTTTGACCTCATCATTTCTTGGTATTTATTGTCAGTTTTGCAGAAAACAATATACATTTTTCAGCATATTATTTCTGTTGCTGTTATTTATACAATTATCTAAAGCATTCTTATAAAATATGTTTATAGATGTAAAATAATGTCATAACTAAGTAAATTATATATTTAAATCAAATATCGCATGTGTCAGAATTTTTCATCAAAATGAATTTTGTACCAGACCAGTCAAAGGCATTTGTTGTGTTAGAGTAGTATAAATGCCAAGGAAATATGTTATTTTCTTTATTAGACATTATATTAAGGCATGTCTGTTTCTATAATTCAGAATATTCGTAAAGGAAGGAGGTTTAAGATGTATGTACAGATGGCCATGATTATTCATGGAAAGGTTGAAGTCTATAAGCAATTTTTGTATTCATTTTTGCTTAAAAAAGTTAAGAGCAGCAGAGCATGAGTAAAAAGTTAAGAGCAGTGCATGAGTTTAAGATTTATGTTTTGTTCAGATAAAAAAAAATCACTGTTGAAAAGATTGTAGCTGAATTCTTCTTTACTTTAAGATTTAAGAGTAGTAAATTATGTATAATTTTTTCTAAATCATCAAAATATCAAATTATACATTGTTTGCAATTGTAACTAGACTGTGCTAGAGTTAATCAAATTGTGAACAATGTAATCTGACCAATAACCAGATGTGAACTATACAACAGACAGATGTTTTTAAAGAAGTTGAATGTTAAATAGACTAATCTAAAGAATAACTGTCTTTTTTATTATAAATTTAAAAGAAAAAGGTACCAGTACATGGTACCAGTGATAAAGGATGTAATCATGTTAGAAGATGATTTGAACAACTGTAAATAATTTTTGATTGGTTTAACCATTTCTAGAATTATGACTTAATTGTATATAGATCTGTTGAAACATTTTGTTAAACAATTTGAAAATATTTATTTGTACTAATTGATGATTTCATCATAATGAATTTATGGTGAGACATCCAAATGCATGTTTGGTCCCCTATCAGCAAAGCAAGGGAAATTACAACCTATAGTTTTTTCTTTTACATTTTTTTTAGTTTTTTGTCAATTGTCTTGTTATAAATGAGAAGAAATAGATAAAATTGTTAGTGTGAAATTATTTTTCATTGAATTATGTCCATTGATTAAGAATGACTCTTTATAATCAAAGATAAATTTTTTATTTGATCTGTTGAAACTTTTAGAATTATGTCTTTTGGACTTTAAGATTTATATAAAAATAAAAGATGTCTTCAGATATTGCTTTGATTGGTAGGGGACATGTTTTGCTCAGAAATTTGTTTATTTATTAGGACTTATACATACAAAACAAGAATTCATATCAGAAAGATAAATCAAAATTAAAAAGAATGAAATAAACTGTTTCATTAGTCATTATTGTGTTACATAGGGGATTTCCTCATACAAAGAAACAAAATATTGTAATTTTATATTTTATTCCAAACTTAAATAACTGTATTCATTTTGTACATTGTTCAGTTTCCATAATTTGTGTATGAAAAGATATTATAAGGCCATTTAAAAAATTGTTCCGTTTTTCATGCCCATGTATGTAATTTTGTATCTGTAACATTTGAAAAATGCAACGTTAAAAGAATTAAGAATATGTATTTTGATTGGTTTATTTAATAAAATACTGACCATAATTATTCCAGACAGCCAGGGTATATGTTTCCTATATTTGTTACAATAAATAAAAGTTTACTGAATATGCGTTTTGTGTTTTGAATTATAAACTAATATTTGAGGTATATGGTTTGGTTTATGTTACTGAATATGTTGTGAAGTATAGCGGTTTAGTAACTGACTGAAAAGGGGGGGGAGGGGGAAATACCAACAAAATCAAAAGCTCAAACATATCTTTGTAATCAAACAAATGGAAAACAACTGTCACATTCCTCACTTGGTACAGACATTTCCTTATGTAAAAATTAGTGGATTAAACCTGGTTTTATAGCTATCTAAACCGCATACTGGCATGACAGTCCCATAAACTTCTGTTATATTGCCATCAATGTGTGAGCGGCACAAACAGACATAGTAGGTAAAATTTTCTAAATTTTGGGTACAGCAATCAACATTGTGTTATAATCACTATTATTAGAAATAACTATTATATAAAAAAGAAAAACAAAATAACATTTATACATAAAGTACGTATTATAGGGATAGTGTATCTTACTGCACACTTTGGAATCGAGCTAAGCTTGTTGCCTTGTATAAAGCTGGTTCTTTTTCAAATTACATTAAGATATATGGGAAAAGTTATTTTTTAAAAACCTGGTACATCCGAGAGACATGCATAATACATCAGCTAGCTTTATTATATAATTTGTTGTTTGCTGCTGTATTCAAAGGGACAAAATGTGGTTTGGATTTTCACAAAACTGACAGAAAATTGCAGAATTGCAAGTGAAGATATTCAGTGTGTAAATCATCTTCTAGGTCAAAAGTCTATCGAACATCTGTAGTCAAGTACTTTCATTATGGACTTTAGCATAATCCACAATATTAGTTGATAAGTGACTTCAGTATACCATTGAAAGTGAAGTAAAATAATATAAAGATGAGAGATCTTGTTGTGCAAAAGAGAGGCAAAAAATAGCAAAGGGATATTCAAGCTCATACATGTAGGTCAAAAATAAACTGACAACTACATGGCTAAAAAACATACAACAGTACACAAAACACAACATGAACCCCATTCTATACAGGGGATACGTCTTTAGTGCTTCAGTAAAGTTAGCAGTTCCTGTTTCACAATACGGCACCTGTTGTGTTGCTCATGTTAGTACAGAGTCAGTCCAGTGTCCAATCTTTAATAAGTTCATATCACTTGCTCCACGATTTTTTATATGTCGCTGTATATAAAAAATCGAAGAGCAAGTGATGTGAACTTATTTTAATAAGATTGGACCAGTAATAAGTCTATTTCAGTAGATCACATTCTTGGGAAAATGGAATGGGATTTCAAATCCGACAATTGGAACTTATCCACTATTATCTGTGTACTGGATAATCTATAATGGTCAACAAATTTGTGATGATGTCTGTAAAATCTAGGCAGAGATGATTTTAACTTCATCACTTGGAACTCCTGCTTCTAAATAATACAAATGTGACATATATACGTACTGTACATAGCATATCCTATTTTCATCTTGAAAAAATAGGAAATGGTGCTTCTTTAAAATGTAGGGTCAGATGTCTTCTGGTTGTTTTGTTGAAAGATTGTTCAAATTCTTTTCTAAGGCTTGTGTCTCTCCCCCACAAGGATGAAGTCATGTACAGTGAGTAACAGTTATGACAGGGAAATAGACTACAGTACTTAACCATAAATGCACAAATTGATGGACTTCTAGTATGCTACCACAAATAGACTACTACTAGTTAACCACAAATAGACTACTACTATTTAACCACAAATAGACTACTACTATTTAACCACAAATAGACTACTACTATTTAACCACAAGTAAACTACTACTAGTATTTAACCACAAGTAAACTGCTAGTATTTAACCACAAGTAGACTACTACTAGTATTTAACCACAAGTAGACTACTACTAGTATTTAACCACAAGTAAACTGCTAGTATTTAACCACAAGTAGACTGCTACTATTTAACCACAAGTAGACTTCTACTAGTATTTAACCACAAGTAGACTACTACTAGTATTTAACCACAAGTAAACTTCTAGTATTTAACCACAAGTAGACTGCTACTATTTAACCACAAGTAGACTACTACTAGTATTTAACCACAAGTAAACTACTACTAGTATTTAACCACAAATAAACTGCTAGTATTTAACCACAAGTAGACTACTACTAGTATTTAACCACAAGTACACTTTTAACCATAAGTAGACTACTAGTATTCAACCACAAGTAGACTTTAAACCATAAGTAGACTACTAGTATTCAACACCAAGTAGACCACCAGTATTTAGCCACAAGTAGACTACTAGTATTTCCAACTCAAGTAAACTTTTTACCATAAGTAGACTACCAGTATTTAACCATAAGTAGACTACTGGTATTTAATCATAAATAGACTACCAGTATTTAATCATAAGTAGACCACTAGTATTTAATCATAAGTAGACTACTAGTATTTAATCATAAGTAGACTACCAGTATTTAATCATAAGTAGACCACTAGTATTTAACCATAAGTAGACTACTAGTATTTAATCATAAGTAGACTACTAGTATTTAATCATACGTAGACTACCAGTATTTAATCATAAGTAGACCACTAGTATTTGTATTTAATCATAAGTAGACCACTTGTGTTTAATCATAAGTAGACCACTAGTATTTAATCATAAGTAGACTACTAGTATTTAATCATAGTTAGACTTCTAGTATTTAATCACAAGTAGACCACTAGTATTTAATCATAAGTAGACTACTAGTATTTAATCATAGGTAGACTTCTAGTATTTAATCATAAGTAGACTACTAGTATTTAACCATAAGTAGACTACTAGTATTTAAGCTTTTAGTATATATAAAATACTGTCATTGATAATTTAAAAATGATCGGCTAATGTGATATAAATTGTAATTCACCTGTGTCCGAAAGTACCAACGCTAATTATACATGTAGTTTCAAATGTAAAATGTTTGTTGAACTTTCACGAAGCAATCCACTTTGAGAAAACCAAGGATTTGTATCTCACTATACAAATCCTTGAGAAAACAAATGTGTGCCAAAATACTAATCCTTTCCAAAGTGTTAATCTTGAGCAATAATATGGAATACAAGTCGTACATAAAGAACTGGATCACATTGTGTTAATTACACACAATGATATTTTTCTGTGTATTTTTAGAATGTTCCTGGCACAAAACCGCTTTTCAAATAAGTGAAATCTATTGTAAAATTTAGAATAAAAATGGGGATTTTGTCAAAGAGACAACAACCCGACCATAGAGCAGACAACAGCCGAAGGCCACCAATGGGTCTTCAATGCGGCGAGTAACTCCCGCACGCGGAGGCGTCCTTCGGCTGTCCCCTAAACAAATATGTATACTAGTTCAGTGATAATGGGCGTCATACTAAACTCCGAATTATACACAAGAAACTAAAATTAAAATGCATACAAGACTAACAAAGGCCAGAGGCCCTGACTTTGGACAGGCGCAAAAATGCGGCGGGGTTAAACATGTTTTTTTGATATTTCAACCATCCCCTTATACCTCTAGCCAATGTAGAAAAAAACAAACGCATAATACGCATAGTAAAACTCAATTGAAGAGTCCGAGTCCGATGTCAGAATAGTTAACAAAAGAAAATAAACAAAATGACAATGTATCAATAATCAAAGTCGTTTACCTGTAAAGAGAATGATGTTAATCAAGCAAGGACTCTAAAAACATATCCAAAGAAAAAATGGGCTATAACAAAGGCAAAAATATCCTGTTTTAGGAAAGAACAATTATACATGGTAAAATATCTAACGGAAACGGTTCTCGAAAAATGTGATCATTAATGTGCTTGTTTTGGTTTTTCATTGACGACATATTTGTTTTGTTTCAAAAACGTTCTCTCCAAATATAGACAAAACAAAAAGTGCCACACCTTTTTTGGCTGATCTCTTTCTTCATTCGTACGAGGCAAGCTTCATATATGTGTTACTCAAACAGAATGAAAATAAGCTCGTAATGAATACGTTTCGCTAAATGGATTGTTTCATTTTACTGAATTTTTAAAACTCCAAGTTTGGTGATTTTACTAATCACATATAAGATACGACAGACCTGTTCCTTGTGTTAACCAGGGGCGTTTCTATGAATATTGGAAAGAGGGGCATCGAATCAAATCTTTCGCCAATAGGAGCGAGTCGGAAAAAAAGTAAAATAATTGGGAAATGCTCTAATGTAACGGTACCTGACTTGGAGCACGTATATTGCATAGTTAAAAAGTAAGTGTTTAATTAATGAATATGAATTATAACCATATGCAATACAATATTAGCAGATTACGATTGTTTTGTTCTTTTTAATAGGGGTGGGTGGGGGTATAGTACGTACATTACGCACTCACTTGAACCCGCCCCTGTACTGAGGAATACTTGGGGACAACATACCAGATTATTTCAATTTTTCAACTTTTGTGAAATTTCCATTGCTATGTAGAAACATTTCATTCGCATTTGCTATACACCTTCAGCATTATGTAAATGTATGCATGTGTCGGTTATAAAAGCTTAGAGAGCTTATGTTTATTTGTTATGTAACATGCCGACAACATAAATAAAGCTTTGAATTGAATTGAACAAGTACAGTAACTGTATACGGAATCCATACCATATTATTTCTTATATCACAAGAAACCCGACGGTGTCTATATAAAAAGAGAAGATGTGGTATGATTGCCAATGAGACAACTCTCCACAAGAGACCAAAATGACACAGAAATTAACAACTATATGTCACCGTACGGCCATCGCCCATCATGTGACCGCATAGTCAGATATAAAAGACCCCGAAATGACAATGTAAAACAATTCAAAACGAGAAAACTAATGGCCTAATTTAAGTATAAAAAATGAACGAAATCAAATATGATCAAATATGTAAACGACAACCACTAAATTACTGTCTACTGACTTGGGACAGGCACATACATCATCAGTACAGAATGTGGCGGGGTTAAACATGTTAGCGAGATCCCAACCCTCCCCATAACCGGGGACAGTGGTATAACAGTACAACATAAGAATATATTCACTTTGAGCAAAATGTCTTTACACCAATTGACGGCATTCGAGTACACCTCTGTTGTAAAGTTTTTCTTGCTTATATTTGTCTGTGTTGAAATCTGACTGTGGGGTGTTATTTGTTTGCAGTTTTTTTAACGTTGTTTTTTTTTTTATTTGCAATGTTGTTATTGTCCCTCTCAGAATTCTGATGTACATGCATTTGTTTAAAAATATTTTTGATAAAACCTTGGAATGCACAAACAACCCTTTTACAGTATAATGGGTTTTTGTTGTCGGATGAACTCCTTACTTTTTATGAGTGATATGATAGATATATTTGGTACATGGGATCCGTGAAAGGTCTACACGTCTCTTACACACGGTTCTACCCAATGGCGGATCTAGAAACTCATAAGTGGGGGCCCACGGACTGACCTAAGAGGGGCCCGCTCCAGTCTCGCTTCAGTGATTCCCTATATAAGCAACCAATTTTGTTTCCCAAAAAGGGGGCCCGGGCCCCCTGCCCCCTAAATCCGCCTCTGCTACCTCGACCGCATGTCGGCAATCAGTGATCAATCATTACTAACTTTTTTAGTGATAGGAAAACTATATTTGGTATGTGGGTTCCTTGTAACGTCTACATGTCCCTCACGGACAGGGTTCAGCTAACCTTGATCTCATTTCATGGATCAATGATCAAAGTTTTGTGTTTTTGCATGTTTCTCATATACTAAAAGCAACATCACCACTTAACTTTAGGCAATAGACCCAGTTTGAATATGCGTTTGTTTCATAGGCGCTATGGGGAATGTGCTGCCTAAAAATTTGTTCTACATGTTTTTATTGTTTTTATTTTCCGAGTCTGAATTTAATTATTTTCACTTAATTAATATTGTCTTGATATTTATTCATATACGACAATACAATAACAAAAATGTACCTTAGATGGTTTGGGACCTGTCACCAGAGTATATATCGAGGGCCTGGAGAGGGGTCCTTATAATTTCTCTAATTCCTTCAAAAATAGAATTTATCAGTTGTGAATCCAGAACTTTACATAGAGGGGGGCTGATTGACCTACAAGGGGGGCTCCAGTCATGCTCCAGTGATTCCCTATATTTTTTCGAAGAAAGGGGGCATCCCTCCCCCTGGATACGCTTATGTTCAGCTTATGTTCAATTATTCTGTTAAATCAGTTGGGTGTCCTATTGATTTTTTCAGAGACTCATTTTTTATTCTATACATCGTTCATTTCTGTTTCCAGTATATTACTACCCAGTTCTTTTTTTTCTACATTATTTTTATACCTTTGCACCAATTATTCTCTTCTATTTTTCTCTGATTCGTTATTTTCAAAGTCAAGGCCCATATGCAGATCCAGGGGGTGGGGTGGGGTGGGGGCTCGGGTCCCGCCCCCTTTTGTGGGAAAAATTATGTTGATTCAATAGGGAATCACTGAATTGCATCCCCGCCCCCTACCCCCTCCCCTCAGTCCATGGGCCCCTTACAAAACTGAAGTTCTGAATATCCGCCACTGAGGCCATTATCATGATTATTCTATATTCTATTTTGGTCAATCCCCCTCTAACCCTGGTATATATGTGTGTATGTCTCTGCTAGGACTTAACATTATAGTTACTATATAAGGTTCCGGGGTTTGAGTTTATTGTAGTTTCATTATATTGCTTTCTTCATTATTTATGAGAGCGTTGCAAAATCGGGAAAAGGCCGGAACATTGCCCGGTTTGTATTACTTATTATCTATTCAATTGAACTTCCGGGGATGATTTTCTGATCCAATTTTTAATTAATTTTGCTATCATATTGCCTCATTTATATATTGTCCTTTGTATGATTGTAGAGACTGAACATATGCGTCCAAGAAAGACTGTAAATTTCTGTAAGAAATATATTTATTGTTTGCAATTTTGACAAGTCAAAGGCAACAGTTGTGAGATCTTGTCTGCAACATCAACGACTTTTCATTTTGACAACATTTATGAACATACATGTATACAGGTGAAGAGTTGAAAAAGTCGATAACAATTAGGAGGAAAATTAAATGAAAATGTTATAGACAATACCCCAGAAATCATTAAAAACACGATTTTCCTAATTCAAAAGATTACATCTCATGCATTGTCAATGACAAAGTCATGATTTGTACTGTTGTAAAAATAAAGTTATCATCAAAACACAACAAATGGTTAGAAACATGTGTGGATCGCCCTGGAAGGCCACAGTTTAGTGCTACTTATATAAAGTATTGTGCATTTATCATATATGAAGACCCCTCCCCTTAATCTGCCCCTGTGACAATAAGTGTCTGAACCAGTGCAAATATATAACAGATGTTTAAAATCTATTTGATCACCAGTGATGGCAATACAAGGCTGTAAATGTAGATGGTCTTTTGTTCCGACATTGGAAAGTTCCGGGCGGAAAGAACTAACTAGCCAAAAAGTTCCGGAGGAACTTATTAACTAGTTACTTTGTTCTTCCTCTGGTTTAAAAGTTCCACCGGAACAAAGTGACTAGTTGAAAAGTTCCAATGGAACAAATCAACTAATTAGAAAGTTCCTTTTTGCCAAATTAGTCAAAACCGGAACTAACAAACTAGGCCGAAAGTTCCAACATAACTTATCAACAGTCACAAAGTTCCATTCGGAGAATTGATGCAAAGACCCACACAAGGAGGGGATATTCTTCCCTCTCTTGAAGGTACTATGAATACTAAATTTGCATGATAATGCAACTTATTTCGTTTTATGTGAGCTATGAAATTTATATACAACTTAAATTTTGCTGAGGGAGCTTGTTCTTCCCCCTCAGTACATCAAAATTTAAATTTATACATTGTCATTATTTCCCCAAAAATAAAGTTCCATGCCCCTTTTTTCATATTTGTCCCCAAAGAAACCCCTTTCAGTGCGTTGGGTATTCTTGTAAATTAATAATTTGCTCTTATATATACTGATACTCATTCTGCCCCCTCTTTCTATAAAAAGAACGAAATATGGTAAATTTGGAACGATGTATAAATGTAACTAGTTGTTCTGTTCCGCTAGAACTATTCAACTATCTACATTTTTCTGGAACTTTTCAACTAGCTACTTTTTTCTGGGACTTTTCGACTGCACTTGGAATAAAAAAACTAGTTGGAAATTTCTATCGAAACAAAAATAACTAGTTGAAACGTTCCACCAGAACAAATTAACTGACGGAACATAGTGGCTGTTACATAAACACACTCTGTATATATATTTGGTCTAAATAACAGTCCGAAATTTACAAATTAAAAAGAGGCCCAGTTATTTTTTGTTATCCACTACTATGATCTATCTGACTGTGCATTTTCAGGGTAGGACTACAATGAAATGACTGGTAGAGTATGTCCTTGTTTAGAAAGTTACTTGGGAATCAGGATGGGGGTGGACAGAAGGCACCCCCCTCTGGTCTTCAGACTATGGGAGTACAGCTACAGAGGAGGTTTGCTAGAGGAGTCCAGTATAACAGTAGGTTGCAGGAATTTCTTGAAATGTTATAACATGAGTCCTAGGACTTAGCTGAGCATTTTTAAATATAAGACTACAGTCATTGTATCTTTTTTTATCATTAAAATATTTTTGTTGGTGAACCATCTGACCAATTTAACGTACTGTTCCACAAAATATAAATTTTGATATGAAAATAAGAAGCAATGACATGATTGCCAATGAGACATCTTTCCGCAAGAGTCCAAGAGACCACACAGTCAGCTTTAAGAGGCCCTGAAACGAGATGTCAGCCAATTCAAACAAGAAAACTAAAGGCCTAACTTATGTACAAAATGATAGACTGGTATATTTGCAGAGTTTGCTCAACCACAAAAATATTATTAAATGCTTTTTCTCAATCAGCTAAAATTGATTATCATGAAACTACATGTAAATGAATAATTGCATCTCTATTTCATACTGAAAGTTCAGTGTATATTTATGTTCTGATAAAAAAAGTTTCTTACTCTTTTAGTGAAAATAGTGATTCGAGGAGACAGAAATGTTGGGAAATCATGTTTATTTCATAGATTACAAGGTCACAAGTTTAAAGAAGAATACATTCCTACAGAAGAAATTCAGGTATTTATAAAAAATGAGTTGAATTTAAATGAAATTAGTCTTTACAATATATGCAAATGAAACCAGATGTACATGTATATTAAAAGTTTCTGAATGTGTGAATATAATAGGTGATTAAATAAACTGATCAATGACTGCTCCAGTTCATTATTTTGAGTGTGTTCAAGAAAAAAAATCTGTATGAATTGCACTTTTGCAAATAGATGTTAGAAACAACATGCAAACAAAACAGTTTACAGAAAATAGACATACAGATAGAAATTGCAATAGGGCTATCATGAATGAGCAAACACTAAAACACTCTGAACTGTTATTCTTTCAGGTCAATTCTTTAGCAAAGTGAAATTAAAGTAATCTTGAATTCAGATAAGATTAAGATTAGCTAAGTACTATAGAAGATTGACTTTGATTTATATCTACGGAATCAGCATGTTACGAACTTATTTTCTTTGTATTAATTAGGTTTGCAATATACAATGGAACTATAAAACAACGGATGATGTAGTAAAGGTCGAAATTTGGGATGTGGTAGATAAAGGCAAAAAGAAAAAGAAACCTGAAGGACTTAAAATGGATAACTCAGTTAAGGTGAAGTAAATTGTACTGTTTTAATTATAATTATCATCAATGATATTTTAAGATACTGTACAACTTTAATATTTAAGTCGTATTGTCTTAGAAATTCAGTAGATCAAGTTGAACGTCACTCAACATCCAACAATCACTGCAAAGTTGTTTTTTGTGAAAAATTTTGTGCACTAGAAAGAAACAGGAAATAACATTTATAATGTACCTTAAATTATTTAATTTGCAGTAAGTTGTAAATATTAAAAATGTTGGTAATCTAGTCATTTTCAAGCTGCAATATTCCACAAAAAATCATCAGTTTATTATTATAATGGTCACTAACAAGCTGTTGTTTATAAATCTAATGGCTTGTGAAATCTTTTAATCATAAATACAATTCCCTTGACTATTTTAGTTGTTTGTTTGCTATTAAAAACCAATTTCCAGGGTGAATGGGAAACATAGTCGATCAAAAGGTCCCCCAACCATTTAAAAAATATTCTAGGCAAATAAAATCCTTCACAAAAGTTGTCCAAGTGACAACATCAAATTCTCAGCTTATCAGCTCCATAATAAAATACCAATCCAATTAAGTTTTGATAGTTCACTTCTTTAAAAAAAAAACCTTCTTGTTCAGAAGCAGTTGTTGATGAAATATTTCCTATTACTTTAGGATGCTCCTGATGAGCCATGTTTGGATGCAGAGTTTATGGATGTGTATAAAGGAAGTCACGGTGTTATATTGATGTATGACATAACAAAACAATGGTCAGTACAGAACTGTTAAGTCTATTTTACAATAAGTCCAAATAAAGTTATAGACTAGAATGGAGTTATTCCACAATCCACACAGTCTGTTCATGTAAGGTAATAAACTTTTACAACTTATAGCAACTCAATTCAATGTTTAATCTGAAAAGTTTTGGATTATAAGAAACAAGTTTTTAAAGGATTGTTGGTATTATTTTTCTGCTACTATGCTAAAGATCACAATAGTGTATTGACTATACAACACAATGTATATGACAATGAACTCTTGAACTTTTTATGCCCTGTATACAATAGTAGAGGGGCATTATGTTTTCATTTATAAACTTCTGTCGTTTATACATCCTTCAAATCTGTATCAGGTAAATGTTTATGTTTAAGAGTGGTGGCATCAACTTGAAACTTAGTACACATGTTCATTATGCAGTGAACTGTTTGATATATAAGCCAAACTTTTGTTTTGTCTAAGATTTCAAAGGTCACTGAACATGGGAATGTGAAAATGTGCGAGCTGGGACACATATTTTTTTTTTTAATTTATTGTAATTTTCTGACGTCAAATCTGAAAGGTTATGGTATGGTTGTTATGAATGCTCTATTTATTTGTTGTAATTTTCTGATGTCAAATCTGAAAGGTTATCGTATGGTTGTTATGAATGCTCTATTTACTTGTTGTAATTTTCTGATGTCAAATCTGAAAGGTTATCATATGGTTGTTATGAAAGGTTATGGTATAAAGGTTATGGTATGGTTGTTATGAAAGGTTATGGTATGGTTGTAATGAATGCTCTTTTTATATGTTTACAGGACATTTACTTATGTAGAGAGGGAGATGGAGAAGGTACCAGCACATATCCCAGTATTAGTTCTAGGTAACCATAGGGACATGGGACATCATCGGACCGTCACAGAGGATAAAGCTCGCTATTACTGCCAGCATTATGACAGGTTAATATTCTAGAAATGATCAAAAATATACCACAGATATTTTCACAAACTTGTGTCTTGTTCACTTTGTGTGGGGATAATATTCACACAAGTTGTTGATTTGTCCATTACTTCTGTAGGGCACATATCATTTCTGTGAGGGTAAATAAACACTGTAACTATGAAGAAGAATTTGCCAATTGACTGCATGAATTTTTGTTTTTGACTAGTTGAAAGTTTTATAAATTACCATAAACAAGTTTTCTTTTTAGGTTCCTTTTGGTCATACATGTATAGCCCTGAATGTTTCTATGTATTTTTTATTCATCTCTGGCTTTCAAATACTTGTTCTTGAGTGATACTAATGGAAGTTTATTTAAGGGACCGTTCAATATTTATCAGATGGATGGGCCGGTGCATTCTTAATATTGATACATTAAAAAAGTTAATGCCCATCCTTTTAAATTCTGAAAAAAAGTCCTCGCCCATCTAAAAAAATCTATAAAAAAAGTCCTTGCCCCTCTAAAGCTTAAAACAATAAAAAAATATTAAAGTTCTTTTTCTATTTGAAAGTTTGCAGGTTTATGTCTTGAAATCAAAGAATAGACTTTGGTGTAAATACAAAATTTAAAATGTGCTAGTTAATTCCATTTATATATAAATATTTAAGTGTGTATCAGAACCATACATTTTATTGTTTTTAAAACCAGCATGAATATATATGTATATATTTGATTTTATATTTGCAGCCTCAGATAAATATTGATTTAAAATAAAGGAAATAATTTAAACTAAGGGACAATAGCTCTTGGACTAGTAAAAATATTATCATATGCTGAATTACTAATTATTGTCTTAATAGCACAGCATGTTAAATATAGTTCAAATACCAATGTCCCTTTATCTAATCTTTCAAAAAAGAAATTATGGTCTTTTTAAGCAATTTAGGCAGACATATTTTTGACTTTAATGCACCCTTTTTCACCTATTAATTAATTCCGTACATTTGACAGTAAAACACCAAACAACCTGGCATTCTGTAAGATTAATATATAAATGAGATAGCTGTAGAGTTATATGAAGATCTAAATTGATTTGAAAAAGTAATAAAGAAGTTTAAAGATGACTATCAAATGATTTGGCCTAAACTGAAAATTTAAGCTTTTTTTAACCTTTTTATTAAATCCATAAGAATGACACCAATTCACCAAACTACCAAACAACCTGGTATTCTGTAAGATCAATATATAAATGAAATAACTATAGAGTTTCATGGAAATCCATGTTAATTTGAAAAAGTTATAAAAAAAAATAAAGATGACTTTCTGGATTTAACCTAGACTGAAAATTTTAGCTTTTTTAACCTTTCTATTAAATCCATAGAATGACAGCAATTCACCAAACTACCAAACAACCTGGTATTCTGTAAGATCAATATATAAATGAAATAATTGTAGAGTTTTATGAAAATCCATGTTGATTTGAAAAAGTTATAAAAAAAATTAAAGATGACTATCTGGATTTAGCCAAAACTGAAAATTTTAGCTTTTTTTAACCTATTTATTAAATCCATAGAATGACAGCAATAAACCAAACTACCAAACAACCTGGTATTTTATAAGATCAATATATAAATGAAATAATTGTAGAGTTTTATGAAAATGCCAGTTGATCTGAAAAAGTTATGAAAAAAATTAAAGATGACTATCTGGATTTAGCCAAAACTGAAAATTTTAGCTTTTTTTTAACCTATTTATTAAATCCATAGAATGACAGCAGTTCACCAAACTACCAAACAACCTGGTATTCTGTAAGATCAATATATAAATGAAATAATTGTTGAGTTTTATGAAAATCCATGTTGATTTGAAAAAGTTATAAAAAAAATTGAAGATGACTATCTGGATTTAGCCAAAACTGAAAATTTTAGCTTTTTTTTAACCTATTTATTAAATTCATAGAATGACAGCAATAAACCAAACTACCAAACAACCTGGTATTTTATAAGATCAATATATAAATGAAATAATTGTAAAGTTTTATGAAAATCCATGTTGATTTGAAAAAGTTATAAAACAATTTAAAGATGACTATCTGGATTTGGCCTAAACTGAAAATTATTGTTGAGACCATGTCCCTTATGTTTTTTGTGCCTGCAAAAGGAATTTCCTCCACACCGATAAAATTGAAAGCAAATTTTTTTCAAATAAAATAAGTTCTAGCCCATCCACTATATATATTAAAAAAAGTTCTCGCCTATCCAAATATTTCCACAAAAAAAGTGCTTGCCCTCCCCATTTTGCACCGGCCCATCCATCTGATAAATATTGAACGGTCCCTAAGAAAAGTGATCCAGACACAAAAATTATAGTTTGATTTTCATTTCACACATTTTTCTATACACTTCATAATTATCATAAATCTATTTTTTTTAAGAAAATTAGGAATTTATGTTTCCGAGTTTCATTCATTAAAAAAATTGAGATTTTCCAGTTTTCGGACAATACCTTTAAAGAACTTTGAGCAGTTTTCATTTAATTTTGGTTCCTGGTTTATATCTATTAAGATAACCTCCCTTTAGTTTTTCATAAATTTCTGATATGACATTGAGAAGTTATTTAACTTTCTTAGAAAATATAATGGGCAAGATTTCAGCATAATGTATTTGGGGCAGAATATGTGTTTATGGTGACAACATTAAAATAACATAGCATTCCATATAAAATGTCAGTAAACTTTCATATTTTTATGTACTAGATTGCAGAAATCCTGATGGTTCAGACCACCATTAGTATGTTGACACTGTAATAATTTCATTTTCAGACAAGAGGGTTCGGGTGAAGTGAGATATGCTGAATGGTCTATGTGTCATGACTTTGGTCTCAGACTTATCTCTATGTCAACAGTTTATTATATTTTATGATTTCTGTTTTCAGACCAGAGGGTTCAGGTGAAGTGAGGTATGCTGAATGGTCTATGTGTAATGACTTTGGTATCAGACATCTCTGTGACAACAGTTTATTATATTTTATGATTTCTGTTTTCAGACCAGAGGGTTTGGGTGAAGTGAGGTATGCTGAATCGTCTATGTGTAATGACTTTGGTCTCAGACATCTCTGTGTCAACAGTTTATTATATTTAATGGTTTCTGTTTTCAGACCAGAGGGTTTACGTGAAGTAAGGTATGCTGAATGGTCTATGTGTTATGACTTTGGTCTCAGACATCTCTGTGTCAACAGTTTATTATATTTAATGGTTTCTGTTTTCAGACCAGAGGGTTCGGGTGAAGTAAGGTATGCTGAATGGTCTATGTGTAATGACTTTGGTCTTAAACATATCTCTGTGTCAACAGTTTATTATATTTAATGGTTTCTGTTTTCAGACCAGAGGGTTCGGGTGAAGTAAGGTATGCTGAATGGTCTATGTGTAATGACTTTGGTCTTAAACATATCTCTGTGTCAACAGTTTATTATATTTAATGGTTTCTGTTTTCAGACCTGAGGGTTCGGGTGAAGTGAGGTATGCTGAATCGTCTATGTGTAATGGATTTGGTCTGAGATATATGCACAAGTTCTTCAATTTGCCTTATCTACAACTCCAGGTACAGTTTCCCTTTGAAGACTTTCACAAATTATCTTACTTCATTGTTGAGCTTATAAAGTTGCTTAAATCCATTTCATGTTGAACAGATGGTTTAATGGGCAATTATACCGTTTAAGTCTCCATATTATATATTTATCTATTTATGAACTTTTCTTGTTATATAAAAGTTAGAGTATGTGGTTTGATTACTAATGGGATACCTCTACACCAGAGACCCAATGAAGAAGAAGTAAACAACTATAATCAGTAAAAATTAGGAAATAAACTATTTAATTTAAGTTATTTCTAGAGTGTATGAAGTCCACACCAATGTGAATATAATAAAATTAAAAAGAATAGATTCACAGCTGATTGTCTCAATGGGTGTCATATCTCATTTGTTGTATAAAACTTTTAACCTCTAGGCTGTTTGATTTAGCTATCAACTTACACAGTCTCTTAGGCTTTTAATGATTCAAATGGTTCTACAGAGCAGCATTTATTTTTTAAGAAGCTTAAAAAGATTGGGAAACACAACAACACCCTTTTGTTAGGTCACTAACTTACAAATCAACAAAAGAATTGAAAAAAAATAAGACAAGTCATGGAAAACTTTGAATATTTTGAAGAAGGATACCAAATATCTATTCATGAAATGGTTTACTCTGACAAATTGCATCTTCGCTAGCCAAGGGTTACAATCCACTCCCATTCTCTCCACCCTTGGCGGATTGGGATTAAATTTTGGAGACACATCTAAGGATTTTTATTGGTTGCAGTCGAAACTTACTGCATCCAATCAAAAAGCGCCTAAAACATGATCACGTGTAAATGTAGAAAGTGTTTGTAAACAATTGCCACGTGTTTATTGTGCAACAAGTCTTTACATCCCTAAACATACGACTATATTTAGTGATAACTTTTTGATTAACTAATAGAAGTTCCTGTGTACGTTTCATGCACAAATGCATGAATGTTGACGTATATTTTCGTTTCCGGCTTTACCAAGTATGTAGAATCTAGAAGCTACCGTGTTTTACCTCCAAATTAAAGAGTTCAAGTGCTAACATTGGTCAAGAATAATGTATTCAGAATTGTCGTGACTTTGATCTTCCGATAGATGGCGCAACATTGTTTTCACAAATGTGGGCTTAATCTGCCAAGGATGTAGAGAACGGGAGTAAATGGTAACCCTTGGCTAGCGAAGATGACAAATTGTGACTTGGATAGAGAGTTATCTCAATGGCACTCATACCACATGTTCTTATATTTAAGAAATAGCTAACAGGCCACAACTATAAGAGACAGATTATTTAAGTAATGTTATATACTATATTGTAGAGAGAATCATTATTGAAACAGCTAGAGGTTAATTCAGAAGACTTAAGATCAACTGTAGAAGAATTAGATATCCACGAAGAATCAGAAGAACAAAATTATGATGTGTAAGTTTGGGTTGACAGAAATTGCATACTAGCTATGTGTAGTAAACAAACATTTATAATTTGTGGTGTAACATATAGATGCATAGATGCTCCGCTGTGTATTTTTTCAAAGTTTTCATAATAATTTTAAACCATAATTATTCTGTGAACTGCTATAACATATGTATACCCTCTAATTGTGAATCGTTATGAGTTTGTGAACAGAAACTTATACTTTCTATTGACTTTAAATTATAAGTAAAACTTGAAGGATATAAAGAGTATGGTCATCTGTACAATAATAATTGCACTACTAAATTGAAATTAAGCTTATCCAACTAATAAATGCTATATTATGTACATTTTTATTTAGGTTCATTGACAATTTAAGTAATAAAAGAAGACAGCAGCAAGACAAATTTTCAGGGTCAGCTACATCAGAGTCAGATCTCAAACAAGAGGTTGTCATAGAGAACTCTTCAGCCAGTGGAGGTAAGAACATTGTACAAGTGAGATTCTTACAGAGTCTGCCCTAACACAAGAAGATTATAATGGAGATACGAAAATTTAACTTATGTTGATGTTACAGTGTGATACTTTCTAATCTGTATGCGAAACTATCTACTTAGTTTTGTGTATAATAACAAAAAAAGGTCTTGATTTGATGAATTTTCATATGGCCAGTTTTGTCTACATGAGAAAGAAAGTATTATTTTCTGTAGTATAGCCATAGTTGCAAATTTCATTTTATCTTTGATAGAATTAAAGGAGATGTTGGGTATATACAAATCAGTTAGAACACAAGAAGACAGAGTCTTTAACAATAAGCATGTGACTCATACAATATGTTTACTTCTAAATCTTCCTCAGTTCTAGAAGTGCATATATTTCAGTAAATTAGGTATGAAAAATATTTGACATAATAAGTTGTCAAAATAAATTTAAAAATTGAATGTAATTTTACAGTATTTAAGAAGAATGATTATCATGATTATTAAATAATTTTACAGATAACTTTAAAAAAAAAGAGGATCTAAAATAATGATCAGTGTGATAGCTGTATTTAAGGACATTTTGACATTTTATATTGATATTTGTCACATAGAATCATGGTTTTACATTTTTTGATAATTATCATATAATTGATGTTTATTTCAGTGCCAAAATCATTATCTATGCCTGCTTTACAACAGTCAACTATTTCTAATAAATCTGAATCAAAAACACCAACAAACCAGGAACCAGTTCCTCCTATTAGTTCACCAGATGAAAAACCATCAAAACAAGTCAAATCACCGGATCAACCTCCAGCCAAACCAACAGAACCAGAGCAAAAAACTGGTTTCTTCTCCAGACTTTTTAAAAGTAAAGAAACTCATGTGGAGAAAAAAGATGTAAAAGGTAATGACTAATAGTACAACTTTTGTCAAATTCTATCATTTGAATACTTTTTACTGACTAGCATGATTATTTATCATAATAAAGGTAAAGCTACCTTATTATGAAGAACATGTGATGATAGCATACATTTCACAATTTAAGCTTCTCAATGCTTCGACTTCATACTTTATTTGACTTTTTTAAAATCTTTTGATTTTATAAGTATCACTGATGAGTCTTATATTGACTAAAGGCACATCTTACATACAAAATTTTAATCCTGGTATCTATAATGAGTTTATATATATATATTATCTTTCTATGATTGCTGAGTTTAAATTTTCTTTTGAATAAATAAATAGTTTTACAGTGTATTTATTGTTATGAGGCTAATAATTTCAATCTCCAGGTTTTGTCAGCAAAATATATCCCATCTAAGAAAATATATGTATATAGTATTTAGTTTACATTTGGTGTTTCATCGAATAATTTCCCTGGTAATCAGGTGACTAATTTATATACATACTTAACCAAATGATGAAGGTTGAGTAAAAACAGCAAATAAGATATTTTTAGATGAAAAACAAACTTTTTGGTGTTTCAGAAACAATAAAGGAGGATGATCCAGTTACAGATGTGGATGAGTTCATTCCAGATGGAGGGGCTATTGATGCTAGCTTCTTGGATGATTCCAAAGACACTAAGGATAATGGAAAGAGTAAAAATGTGGAAGAAAGTGATAGGTATTGTGTTAAAATTGATTAGTTATTTTAGTTTCTTTCATCAATTTCTTTAATGCAAATTTTTACAGAAAATTTTGTGTTCAGATTCTTTTTGCTCTGATCTCATTAAATTTTAAATATTCTTTACATACTTCACTTCTTTGTCTTTCTGTCCCTCTGAAACAAATTATTCGCAGATTTTAGAATTCACTTTTTAGCTCACCTGGTCATTGTCAGTCGTCGTCCTGTGTTAACTTTTACAAAAATCTTCTCCTCTGAAACTACTGGGCCAAATTTAACCAAACTTGGCCAAAATCATCATTGGGGTATCTAGTATTAAAAATGTGTCCGGTGCCCCGCCCAACCAACCAAGATGGCCACCATGGCTAAAAATAGAACATAGGGGTAAAATGCAGTTTTTGGCTAATAACTCAAAAACCAAAGCATCTAGAGCAAATCTGACATGTGGTAATATTGTTCATCAGGTCAACATCTATCTGCCCTGAAATTTTCAGATGAATCAGAAATTTCCTTGTTGGGTTGCTGCCCCTGAAATGGTAATTTTAAGGAAATTTTGCTGTTTTTGGTTATTATCTTGAATATTATTATAGATAGAGATAAACTGTAAACAGCAATAATGTTCAGCAAAGTAAGATCTACAAATAAGTCAACATGACCAAAATGGTCAGTTGACCACTTTAGGAGTTATTGCCCTTTATAGTCAATTTTTAACCATTTTTCGTAAATCTTAATAATCTTTTAGAAAAATCTTCTCCTCTAAAACTATTGGGCCAAATTTAACCAAACTTGGCCATAATCATCATTGGGGTATCTAGTTTTAAAAATGTGTCCAGTGCCCCGCCCAACCAACCACTGAAACTACTGGGCCAAAGTTAACCAAACTTAGCCATAATCATCATTGGGGTATCTAGTTAAAAAAATGTGTCCGGTAACTCGGCCAACAAACCAAGATGGCCACCATGGCTAAAAATACAACATGGGGTAAAATGCAGTTTTTGGCTTATAACTCAAAAACCAAAGCATCTAGAGCAAATCTGACAGGAAGTAAAATTGATGATCAGGTCACGATCTATCTGCCCTGGAATTTTCAGATGAATCGGATAATCGGTTGTTAGGTTGCTGCCCCTGAAATGGTAATTTTAAGGAAATTTAGCTGTTTTTGGTTATTATCTTGAATATTATTATAGATAGAGATAAACTGTAAACAGCAATAATGTTCAGCAAAGTAAGATCTACAAATAAGTTGACCACTTTAGGAGTTATTGCCCTTTATAGTCAATTTTTAACCATTTTTCGTAAATCTTAGTTATCTTTTAGAAAAATCTTCTCTGAAACTACTGGGCCAAATTTAACCAAACTTGGCCATAATCATCATTGGGGTATCTAGTTAAAAAATTGTGTCCGGTAACTTGGCCAACAAACCAAGATGGCCACCATGGCTAAAAATAGAACATGGGGGTAAAATGCAGTTTTTGGCTTATAACTCAAAAACCAAAGCATCTAGAGCAAATCTGACATGTGGTAATATTGTTCATCAGGTCAACATCTATCTGCCCTGAAGTTTTCAGATGAATCAGAAATTTCGTTGTTGGGTTGCTGCCCCTGAAATGGTAATTTTAAGGAAATTTTGCTGTTTTTGGTTATTATCTTGAATATTATTATAGATAGAGATAAACTGTAAACAGCAATAATGTTCAGCAAAGTAAGATCTACAAATAAGTCAACATGACCAAAATGGTCAGTTGACCACTTTAGGAGTTATTGCCCTTTATAGTCAATTTTTAACCATTTTTCGTAAATCTTAATAATCTTTTAGAAAAATCTTCTCCTCTAAAACTATTGGGCCAAATTTAACCAAACTTGGCCATAATCATCATTGGGGTATCTAGTTTTAAAAATGTGTCCAGTGCCCCGCCCAACCAATCACTGAAACTACTGGGCCAAAGTTAACCAAACTTAGCCATAATCATCATTGGGGTATCTAGTTAAAAAAATGTGTCCGGTAACTCGGCCAACAAACCAAGATGGCCACCATGGCTAAAAATAGAACATGGGGTAAAATGCAGTTTTTGGCTTATAACTCAAAACCAAAGCATCTAGAGCAAATCTGACATGTGGTAATATTGTTCATCAGGTCAACATCTATCTGCCCTGAAATTTTCAAATGAATCAGAAATTTCGTTGTTGGGTTGCTGCCCCTGAAATGGTAATTTTAAGGAAATTTTGCTCTTTTTGGTTATTATCTTGAATATTATTATAGATAGAGATAAACTGTAAACAGCAATAATGTTCAGCAAAGTAAGATCTACAAATAAGTCAACATGACCAAAATGGTCAGTTGACCACTTTAGGAGTTATTGCCCTTTATAGTCAATTTTTTACCATTTTTCGTAAATCTTAGTAATCTTTTAGAAAAATCTTCTCTGAAACTACTGGGCCAAATTTAACCAAACTTGGCCATAATCATCATTGGGGTATCTAGTTAAAAAATTGTGTCCGGTAACTTGGCCAACAAACCAAGATGGCCACCATGGCTAAAAATAGAACATGGGGGTAAAATGCAGTTTTTGGCTTATAACTCAAAAACCAAAGCATCTAGAGCAAATCTGACATGTGGTAATATTGTTCATCAGGTCAACATCTATCTGCCCTGAAATTTTCAAATGAATCAGAAATTTCGTTGTTGGGTTGCTGCCCCTGAAATGGTAATTTTAAGGAAATTTTGCTCTTTTTGGTTATTATCTTGAATATTATTATAGATAGAGATAAACTGTAAACAGCAATAATGTTCAGCAAAGTAAGATCTACAAATAAGTCAACATGACCAAAATGGTCAGTTGACCACTTTAGGAGTTTTTGCCCTTTATAGTCAATTTTTAACCATTTTTCGTAAATCTTAATAATCTTTTAGAAAAATCTTCTCCTCTAAAACTATTGGGCCAAATTTAACCAAACTTGGCCATAATCATCATTGGGGTATCTAGTTTTAAAAATGTGTCCGGTGCCCCGCCCAACCAACCACTGAAACTACTGGGTCAAAGTTAACCAAACTTAGCCATAATCATCATTGGGGTATCTAGTTAAAAAAATGTGTCCGGTAACTCGGCCAACAAACCAAGGTGGCCACCATGGCTAAAAATAGAACATGGGGTAAAATGCAGTTTTTGGCTTATAACTCAAAAACCAAAGCATCTAGAGCAAATCTGACAGGAAGTAAAATTGATGATCAGGTCACGATCTATCTGCCCTGGAATTTTCAGATGAATCGGATAATCGGTTGTTAGGTTGCTGCCCCTGAAATGGTAATTTTAAGGAAATTAAGCTGTTTTTATACGACCGCAAAATTTGAAAAATTTTTCGTCGTATATTGCTATCACGTTGGCGTCGTCGTCGTCGTCTTCCGAATACTTTTAGTTTTTGCACTCTAACTTTAGTAAAAGTGAATGGAAATCTATGAAATTTTAACACAAGGTTTATGACCACAAAAGGAAGGTTGGTATTGATTTTGGGAGTTTTGGTCCCAACGTTTTAGGAATTAGGGGCCAAAAAGGGCCCAAATAAGCATTTTCTTGGTTTTCGCACTATAACTTTAGTTTAAGTTAATAGAAATCTATGAAATTTTGACACAAGGTTTATGACCACAAAAGAACGGTTGGGATTGATTTTGGGAGTTTTGGTTTCAACAGTTTAGGAATTAGGGGCCAAAAAAGGGCCCAAATAAGCATTATTCTTGGTTTTCGCACAATAACTTTAGTTTAAGTAAATAGAAATCAATGAAATTTAAACACAAAGTTAATGACTACAAAAGGAAGGTTGGTATTGATTTTGGGAGTTTAGGTCCCAACAGTTTAGGAATTAGGGGCCAAAAAGGGACCCAAATAAGCATTTTTCTTGGTTTTCGCACCATAACGTTAGTATAAGTAAATAGAAATGTATGAAATTTAAACACAAGGTTTATGACCATAAAAGGAAGGTTGGTATTGATTTTGGGAGTTTTGGTCCCAACAGAATAAGGGGCCCAAAGGGTCCAAAATTAAACTTTGTTTGATTTCATCAAAATTGAATAATTGGGGTTCTTTGATATGCCGAATCTAACTGTCATGACTGTGTATGTAGATTCTTAACTTTTGGTCCCATTTTCAAATTGGTCTGCATTAAGGTCCAAAGGGTCCAAAATTAAACTTAGTTTGATTTTGACAAAAAATGAATCAGTTAGGTTCTTTGATATGCTGAATCTAAAAATGTACTTAGATTCTTGATTATTGGCCCAGTTTTCAAGTTGGTCCAAATCGGGGTCCAAAATTAAACTTTGTTTGATTTCATCAAAAATTGAATAAATGGGGTTCTTTGATATACCAAATCTAACTGTGTATGTAGATTCTTCATTTTTGGTCCTGTTTTCAAATTGGTCTACACTAAAGTCCAAAGGGTCCAAAATTAAACTTTAGTCTGATTTTAACAAAAATTGAAATCTTGGGGTTCTTTGATATGCTGAATCCAAAAATGTACTTAGTTTTTTTATTATGGGCCCAGTTTTCAAGTTGGTCCAAATCAGGATCTAAAATTATTATATTACGTATTGTGCAATAGCAAGTCTTTTCAATTGCACAGTATTGCGCAATGGCAAGAAATATCTAATTGCACAATATTGTGAAATAGCAAATTTTTTTTTAATTAGAGTTATCTTTCTTTGTCCAGAATAGTAAGCAAGAAATATCTAATTGCAAAATATTGTGCAATAGCAAGATTTTTTTTTAATTGGAGTTATCTTTCTTTGTCCGGAATCAACTTAAATCTTTGTTATATACAATATACAATGGATATTCACTTTTTACTACCAACTGATAAATTAAAATAATCTTTACCATTCAGTGATAACAAGCAGTTTTTTTACATCTTAATATTTTATGATGTATTTAAATGAGTAGTTATTGTTGCAAACTCCATTAGAAATTTTAATTGAGATTAGTTTTGGAATAAGGGAAAGGGGGATGTGATTAAAAAAATTGGGTTCAATTTTTCTCATTTGAAATTTCATAAATAAAAAAGAAAATTTCTTCAAACATTTTTTTGAGAGGATTAATATTCAACAGCATAGTGAATTGCTCTAAGAGAAAACAAAAAATTTAAGTTCATTAGAACACATTCATTCTGTGTCAGAAACCTATGCTGTGTCAACTATTTAATCACATTCCAAATTTAGAGCTGAATCCAGCTTGAATGTTGTGTCCATACTTGCCCCAACCGTTCAGGGTTCAACCTCTGCAGTCGTATAAAGCTACGCCCTGCGGAGCATCTGGTTGGTTATTATCTTGAATATTATAATAGATAGAGATAAACTGTAAACAGCAATAATGTTCAGCAAAGTAAGATCTACAAATAAGTCAACATGACCAAAATGGTCAGTTGACCACTTTAGGAGTTATTGCCCTTTATAGTCAATTTTTAACCATTTTTCGTAAATCTTAGTAATCTTTTAGAAAAATCTTCTCCTCTGAAACTACTGGGCCAAATTTAACCAAACTTGGCCATAATCATCATTGGGGTATCTAGTTAAAAAATTGTGTCCGGTAACTTGGCCAACAAACCAAGATGGCCACCATGGCTAAAAATAGAACATGGGGGTAAAATGCAGTTTTTGGCTTATAACTCAAAAACCAAAGCATTAAGATCAAATCTGACAGGAAGTAAAATTGATGATCAGGTCACGATCTATCTGCCCTGGAATTTTCAGATGAATCGGATAATCGGTTGTTAGGTTGCTGCCCCTGAATTGGTAATTTTGAGGAAATTTTGCATTATCTTGAATATTATTATAGATAGAGATAAACTGTAAACAGCAATAATGTACAGCAAAGTAAGAACTAAAAATAAGTCAGTATGAACAAAATAGTCAATCGACACCCTAAGGAGTTATTGCCCTTCCTAATCAATTTTTAACAATTTTCTTAAAATTTGAAGATTTTCAATAACATTTTCCACAGAAAGTACTGTTATAGATAGAGATAATTGTAAGCAGCAAGAATGTTTAGTAAAGTAAGATCTACAAACACATCACCATCACCAAAACACAATTTTGTCATGAATCCATCTGTGTCCATTGTTTAATATTCACATAGACCAAGGTGAGCGACACAGGCTCTTTAGAGCCTCTAGTTTAAAAATACAAAAACAAATACATGTACATAAAATGAAATGATGGTCAAGTTTGATATTCACTGATGCCCAAATTGCCTTCTTGAAACACTTAATTGATCTCAACTGGTTCTGCATGATAACATAAGTTAGTTATGAGCTAAGATCTGAACTTTTGTAATATAACAACCATCAAATGCAGTTTAAGATGTGTTTTTACTGTAACTACATGTAGTGCTAGAGTTATGCCCCTTGAACAGAAGTAAGTAATGAGTTGTAACCTGTGAGGACTACCTGGAACTGTCGTACATCATTCTTGTTTTCCCACGCTTGGAATTTTTAATATGTTGAATATAATAATACTTATCATCCCACTTATCTCAAGTGCTAATGAGCAGGATGACCTCATATTGATCAGCTGCTTGACAAATATACACAGATACCTACTTATTATTAACTGATATTTTCAATTTTCCAAGAAATATAATTTTTGTCATACTTTCTTTAAGTACTACAACATTTTCAATTTATTAAGAAATAGAATTTTCTTCACACTTTCTGTAAAGGGGCACTAGCTGTCAAATTTGTTTTCACCGATTTGACTCATATTTGATTTATAACAATGTAAAACATTTATCCAAATTATAAAAAGTCTAAAAATAATCAATTTACAGGCATATGCTTGATAATATAACGCCATCTAATTAACTATCGAGTTTACCCTCTAATTACTTACAATGGCCATATAAGCAATATAAACATAAATACAGATATAAATAAAAACTGGATTGTGCAATTGGAATATTCTAGGTCTGTTTAATTTATATTTTAGATTCAAAATATATGTTAATCATCATTTTTAACTGTTTAAGAATGTATTTTTGTGGATTGCATCAGTCAATTAAATGGTTTACCTGTGTTTCACTTTCAATGTTGACATTTTTTTCCTTTAAATAACTGATCAAGCACAATTCATGCCTATCCATCTCAAGCTAAGGGGCTAAATTGAAGTTCACATGAATATGGATTCAATGAGGTTGAATTATTCACTTGCAAGTGAATAATTCATCATCAATGTTTCTTAGCTTATTTTGACAAAATTGAACAATACTGGCTGCTAAAAGTGAATGTTTTGTTTTTTTTCACTATTACACTTTCATTAATGATTGAACATAAAAAGTCATATTTTATATTTTATATATATCTTGTAGCTAGTGCCCCTTTAAGTAGTACAACAGTTGTAGCCATTATTTGATAATGTTTTTTCTTCCATAGTGAGGACGAAGGTAATCCAATGGTTGCAGGATTCCAAGATGATTTAGACTCTGATGATAATTTTATTCCTACACAACTTGCAAGTGATGATAGTGACTCTGATCATGATAATATGCAGACTCAGTCTAAATCAAACATTCAAAGGAAACAGAGTACTGAGTCAGATGTAAATCATTTTGATAACTCTGAATCAAACGCTAAAGAGATTGAGAGTGATAACTCTGATCATAACATTCCCGTAACTAAGGATGAATCAGACATTGATGATAATCCCATCACTCAGGTAACAGTCGCTGCAGACAATTCTGACGTAGAAGACAATGTGAACAGTCATGTGTTAGTTACTGATGACGTGTCAGACATTGAAGATAATTTGAATAGTCATGTGACTGTTGCCATTGATCAGGATATTAGTGACGATGACACTGTAAATAAAGACAAGGAAATCAGTAATGGGACAGAAAATTTAACTACTACAGCTGACCAACGACTTAGAAGTGATTCTGATCTTGGACAGCAACCTGACTTTGGTGATTGGCTAGATACTTTAGAAAGTAAAGTAAGTATGGGAAGTGGAGGAAAACTATTTTTGTGCAGACAAAAGAAACAAACTAATAAATCCTGATTATATAAATGGGGGACTTTTCAACATAGTTAGTTTAAGTTTTCAGCTGCATAACTTGATTGACACTGACTGTGCAGAATCTCTGTACATCTTTTTATCAATATATTCTTATGTGTCAATGGATATATAGACAGTACATACTCAAAAACATGCAAGATAATTTGTAGACAGAGTCTTTGTAAAATGAGAAAGTAAGGCCTACACAACTTGGATAAAAATTGAAGCGTAGAACATACATATATTCAAATCATTGCTTATACTGTATCAAGTGTTGAATAATTCCCAGGAGGTATATAGAAAAAGTTTTAACAGACAGACACACTGAATCCTGAGTAGTGTTAAAAAAATTGTTTGCAAAGTGTACTTTGAACTAGAAAATATTGATATATATGTGTAAATGCAAAATTTATTTTGATACCAAATTTATCAAAAACAAACACACTTTAAATTGCTAGAGCTGCAGAATAATTGATAAATAGTCAGGGATGGAAAGATTTTATTTAAAATAGTAATTATTTTTTTTCATTACAGAATAAAAAGGATGCAAAAACAAGCCATGTTTCAAAAGAAAAAAGTGAGTATAATGATATTAAAGGGATAATTCGTGATTTTTCACTTTTCATCTTATTATGTTCATAATACCATAAAAAACATATTCACCAAGTTTTATTTTGATATGAAATCTAATAAAGAAGAAAATTGGGAATTATTAATTTTATTTTTTGAAACTTCCTGACTTATGTGACGTAGTTTAAGTCTTTGATGCATGCCGGGAGTGAAAATATCTCATTTAAGTCTTGTTCGTTAACCATCTAATAACGCGATTTAAAGCGCATCGACGACATTTGGTGTAGCTATTAACCAACGAAAAATAAGTGATAGCCATGCAACTTTTAAAATTAGATCGTGTGGAGATTTTAAAACAAATTTTAATAATAAAATTAATTCATACAATAGAAAATTTTTATGATTTTTTTTCTACAAATACTTTAAACAAACATATGAAATTGACATGATCAATAATGTATTAAAAATACATGTTTGTATTCTGACCTTTTTGCTTCATTCCATCAAACATTTTCACTTGCTTGTACGGTGGAAATAAAATGTGTATTGTTTTGTGACACCTAAAGAATGTTGAATGCGTAGGTTCTTTAAATTGCTGTCATTGAATATCAAGAAAGAAAATAAATCCTGAAATTGATTTGAAACTTTGATACTCTATAGTTTTCCTGGAAAATATTCACATCCCTTAGGGATTATTAGTGTACGTCCAGTTGCGTACATATTACATGCATGTCGGAACAATTGTGATGATGACGAATTTCTTCCTTTATTCGAGAACAATCTAATTGATATATAAATATCCATGACTTCGATGAGCCAAAGAAAGTTATATATCGACCTGTATTTAAATCTCTTCTTCTTCTTCTTCTTCTTCTTCTGCTTTTGGTCTACAATATCTTTTCAACTTTTGATGATTACATACTGTTGGCATACGTGGACTAGTCTATTAAAAAAACTTTTACCCCAATTTACACAAAATGTTTGTTTCTTTCTTATGTACAATGTATACATGTATATATTTGAATTTGCGCTATAGTTCCGTTACTTATTATCCAGGCGTATATACGAATGGTCGACAAGTGCGTACATTTTTTTAAATCAATATTTCTGGTATGGTCCGATCTGTCCTTCACCATTGACAACGAGTATAAATTACATTTTACCAAATTTACCCTTGGAAAAAATATGTATATAAATTTTTATTTCATCAAATCTGTTGTTTATTTTTAGGTATTATTTATATTTTTATAAATAATTTTCTTTCACACCAGAAATGTTATTCATAAACAAGCGTATGAGTTTAGTAATGACTAGTATATTATATCACTTTCGGACACGCAAGATAGAGATGCATATTATACACCTAATAGTTCAAAATGGAAAGTTTTAAGTTATCGGCCGTGTACACTGATCAATACCCTAAGAAGTGAAACGATGATGAATTTGCAAGCTCGACAGGAAATCGCTTGAATACCTGGACGTGTCACCTCACACCCCCTGCAATACCTTTGGGAGTAATACCTTTAGCCATGCGGGTGATCAGTGGAGCGAAGATCCTAATTTATTTGAATAAAATTTATTACATAAAAGAATTATGAACTTATTAGATTTCCGAAAACAATTCAAGTTTCACGGAACACTTATTTATTGAAATTTTTACTTTTTAACTAATTCCAATATTATCATTATTGTTATAAATAACAGATCATGACGTCGATCATGGTTATCAAAAAAAAAAAGATAAGAAAATTTTCCGTATCAACTTAGTTAACTAGTCGGATAAAACAACCGTACGATTGACAAGATATCGACACGCAATTACGACTACATCGGGTTACTGTGGTTTTGGTCCTTAGACATATCTTGGGGCAAATCGGAGAAGTTGACAAAATGGCTGACCGCAGAGAATTGAAACTCTAAATTTAAAATCGATGGTGATCTCTTATCTAGCAGAATAAAACTTTAATATCTATGAATTTGAGCATTTTTATACAGAATGAACATAATATCAATTTTTGATTTTTTTGCGAAGTTTCCCTTTAACTGGAATAATACTATGTGGATTAAAAAATTATATTATGATTTTAAAATGATGAAAATGTTCTAAGCTCCAATCAAAACATTTTTTACTTTAACTGTGCTGGTTATGTTGTTATACCCAGCATGACATGTTATGGGGGGGCAGAAATATCTGTAAGAAACTTATATCAAAGGTTTATGTCAGCAATGTTTGGACAAGTTTGAAACAATTAGTGCCAAACAAATAATTCTAAAAGAGTTATACCCCTTTAAAAAATGATTATATGGAAAAAAAACATTGGAAGCTGTCTCAGATGTACAATTTTTGCCTGATTGTTATTAATTTTATATCAAAGATTTATATAAGTAATGTCTAAGATGCTTTTGAAATCAGTGCCGATAAAAAAAAATTCAACAAGTAAAGCCACCTTGAAATACTTACTATATTAGAAATTGCATTGTATTAACTCTCAAACTTTTAATTCTCTACCATATTTTTAAAAGTTTTCAAGTAACAAAAAAATCATTTCTTTAGTTATTGCCTTTGGATAGATAAAATATGTGCAATTCAGGGGATTGGAATTAGTGATTGTTTTTATTTCAATTTAATCGATCAATGATCTGTTTTAGTTGATGTACCTGGTACTGATGCAATAAAGAAAAAGAAAAAGAAGAAAAGAGACAAAGAAGAAACGGTAAAGCAAAAATTATTGTTTTTGTAGCTATAAATCCTTTCCATGCTGGTCCTGTCTTTCTAAAATTGTTGTTGTTGTCGTCATCATCAACTTAATTTTGCTTAAAAATGACATTTAATAGGCTACTGTAGCAAGTGCTGTATACTTTCAGTAGAAGCACTGAAGTGACTTATCTCTGCCAAGGACTTAAAGGAATACCGTACATAATTTGATCAGAGGTCAATAGATATAGAAGTGAGATGGACACATGACAACAAACCATTCTACTGATTGCTTGACCATCAACTCAAATGAACATTTTGTTCCATCGGTCAAAGTCCCATAACTTTTCTCATGACAACACATGATGACAAATAATCCTACCAACTGTAAAATTCAATTCAAACAATATGTCTAAGAGGAATATTGGCGGGACAAAAGAAGGCAATTATGTCCTCCGCTATTTTGAAATATTATCATTAAAAATGGATATAACCTTGAAATGTAACTGTGGATTCATTTAATTTTGTGGGTACCATGTACCAATTTTCAGGGAATAAAGAGATCCTACATGTTCGTGGATATATAATTTCGTGGTTTTGCCTAAGCCTAGGGAAAGTTTGTTATTCCTTAACTGTTAATTTCATGGTTCATCTGTACCCATGAAATCCATAAAAATTTGGTATCTAACAAAAAATAGTGAATCCACAGAAATATGTTAAAATCCATGCAAACCTATGTTTATCAAATGTTCTGTCATTTTCAGGTTGATGATGACAAGAAAAAAAGTAAAAAGAAAGACAAAAGTAAAACAAAAAAAGAAAAGAAGAAGAAAAAGAAAGATTCAGATGAAGAAGATTTAGAAAGTTTTTTAAATGATGTTCCTTCCCAACCTAGTGGTGATTATGATGAATTGTGATGAATGGTTCATGGTTTTAAAGTGTAGTAAAATGAATTATGTCAATTAAATTAAAGAAGCTTGTTTTGTATATGCTCCAGGGATGATTCCAGGTGTTTTCAAATGGGTCCCTTGAACATCAAATTGGGAATTTTTATCCCAATTGGGAATTTTTTATGCATACAATCTAAAACGAAATACTATCATTTTCCTGACCTGTAAAAACGGAAAATATATATTAAGTTTGTTTCACCTGTACACTGATTGAAGAAGTTAATTGATTTAGACCAGGGAAGTTGTAATACATGAATACCATTGCACATGATGCACTATCATCTTTAGGCATATAAACCAGCTAACATAAACCTATGGCACTTAAGCAGTTTAGCTTTTTATTCGAATTTCAAATTATCTCAAATTATCTCATAATATATAAGATATCTTATCATATACTTAGACTAAATAACATATGATTTTTACCGTATGATAATAGCATTAAATTAAAGTATTTTCCATATTTTTCGAATTGGTGCTTAGCGGGCTGATATGAAAAGTTTATCACATGCTTCGATTGTTATCACATGCCTTTCCGTAACGTTATCACATGGCATTCCGGTGATACTCGGCAAATTCCGGAAAATACACCTCAATGCTACGTTTTCAATGAAAAACATTACAAAGTAGTGTACAAAACAATTATTTGAATACTGGAAAGTATATTGTGTAAAATAATTAAATTTTATTTAAAAAAAAAATATTAAATAAATGCATTTTTTAAGTTTTTCTGAAACATAATTTAGAAAGTTACTTTAAAAAATTTGACTTTTCCAAACAATGTTCATTATGTATATTGTTGAACTATTTTTTTGTCGATTCGTTTATATTAAAATCTGGTTTTTTTTCTCTGTTGAGGCATATGATGGAAAGATTTCATATTGAATGTATCAAATTTTGGGTCCGACGTCCGTGAACTTTTTACTCTTTCAACTTCTTTTCGGGAACCACGTAGAAGGATCAATATATGAATCTGTTATTTTTCTCTACTGTTGAAGCATATGATAAAAAGATCATAACATGTCATTTTTCATATCGCATGTATTATCAGCCCTCGGTCAATATCAGCCCTCGAGCCATGCGGCTCTTGGGCTGATATTGAACCTAGGGCTGATAATACATGCGATATGAAAAATGCCATGTAATAATCTGATATTATATAACATAATAAATTTGTATTTATAAGATATCTCATTTAATATATGAGATATCTTATATAATTTATTTTTTTAAAGCTATCTTATATATTATATGAGATATCTTATATACTTTATAAGATATATTCTAAAGTTTATAAGATATCTCATTAAGTATATGAAATATGTTATAAATATTTTTTATACAAGATATCTTATATAGTTTATTGGATATCATCTTAAGAAAATTATATAACATATATTATATGAATTATCTTATAATTTCTATACGATGTCTCTAATAATATATCTCATATGATATATATAGATTCTACCACTGCATCGAGTGTAATACGATGTTCATCCACTCGAAACAGTTAAATTCTCAAATTTAAAACGCAAGGCTTGCCCAAGCGTTTCAAATATTTAAAATTTAACTGTCGAGAGTGGATAAATATCGTATTACACGAGATTTGGTAGTGGAATCTGTTTCTCTAATGATTTTCTAACATTATGCAGGCAAACTTATTCCTTCTTTTCGAATGATCTGCTAAAAGATGGGTTCTTTCTATGTGACGTCATCAGGCATGGTCGCCTTGTTTCATGCCGCACAATAGGAAATTCAGCGGAAAGCAAGAACATTCGACGTCATAATCGGATTTTAAACAATGAAGTACTGAGATCAAACGAACCACACGTTGATTATTTTTTTTTTATATATATACAATGGGTGCAGAAAGGGATAAATTGACGAAGAATTAGAGAAATAATATATCTTAAATAATCTTTTTTATAAGATATCTTAAATAAATAGATATCTTATATAATAAAGAAGATATCTAATATTGATTATAAGATATCTTATAAGCATACTTCATATAAGATATCTTATATATAGTTTATAAGATATATCATATTGTTTATAAGATATCTGACAAAGAAAACTATATGAGATATCTTATAAACTATAAAAGATATCTCATAAATTTTATAACATATCTCATGAACTATGTAAGATATCTTTTAAACTTTATAAGATATCTTATAAACTTTATAAGATATCTTACAAACTATATAAGACATTTAATGAACTATTATACAAGATATCTTATAAAGTTTATGAGATATCTTGAAGTTAGATTAAATAACAAAACGGCTTGCCATATTAACCACTGAAAAAAATCATCCATTCGGTATTTTTTCAACAGATCATCTTTATAAACTTACCTTGATTCAAATGGATTTCAAATTGAACTGGCCAATTGTCGAATTCAGATAAGCAATTACAAAAGGTTATATACTTAATTGATAAGATATTTAAGGCAATTGCACCAGGCACCAGTGAACTTTAAAATTATTTGGATCATTTTTATATCTTTTGAAACAGTTCCATAATGATGACATTGTATTTCAGGGGGGGGGGGGGGGGGGGGCTCATTTCATGAATGATCCATCATCAACATTATTTTCAAAAACGCTCAAACTTTTGTCTTTTGAGGAAATAGAGCAAAATAAAAAAAAATTTCTTTTACAAAACAAGTTTTAATTAAGTTACATAACCGGCTCTGCTGGGCGATCTGCTTTTATAAGATCGGCGCCCATTAAAATTTATTCATCAATGTTATATCAAAATTTGAATTTTTTCTTTGCCTCCAATTTTGACAAAAAACATGTTTTTGATCAACCTGCTGAGCGATCTACTTTTGCGAATTCAAATACTCCCATAAAATTTTATTCAATTGAATCCGGCTGCTAAAATTGTTTACCTCACGTTGACATAATTAAATTGTTGTTAATAAAAGACGATCGTAGTCAGCATTCTTATCCAGATTTTACTACGTTTTGACGACAAACTATGAAAAACTGTAGTTGCCGTAATCGGTGACTGAAACTTTTCCGGAAATACCGATTTTTATTTTATTTTCCTGAATTGGGAATTTATATTCACAAACATTTTTTTGGGGCCGCTGGCAGATTAAAGGGCCGCTTAGCGGCCCTAAACTATATAGTGGAATCATCCCTGTGCTCAAAAGAGAGAATGCTACTACTAGAATAATTTTGTGAAGAATATGCTATGTATTAACAATCAATTTGGCGGCTACATAAAATTATACATCACATGAGATCTCAATTTTTGAATTCCTTCATTTGTATGCAGATTTTCCTGAAATATCAATTATTAATGTCATATTTTTGTCATAAATGACGTAAAATTATACATCTAATGAGATCTCATACTTTACATTTTTAAATTCCTTTATTTGAACTTTAAGATTCTTTTGTAACCATGTACTTGCCTATGTTTATGGCTTGTCTTATGATAAATCCTGCTTGCCTACTTATTTTAAGATTATTTTAATTTTTTCCTGAGTTTGGTTGTTATTTGAAATTTTTATAATAAGACTTCCATTATATATATATTATATTTGTACTAGTTAAAATAGTTGTAATAAAAATTGCAATTAGAATTGGCTGGGATAAACCACTACACTGCAATAGCTATATTCTAACTATTTTATTACTTTGCTTCTGAATGTTTACCAGAGGGTTTGAGTTAATGGAAAAAACAAAAAAACATGAATGTATGTTTTTTATGTATACAATTTATTGAGGTCAATCTATAACATGATCATCGCCAATAGACTGGATCAAGACTTAAACCCTTACCATGTTGTTGTTATACTATATTTTATTATACTACGGTGGGTACATTTCACCTACCTTTGTTAATATCATGTATATATTTAGCATATAAATATGTGCAGATATCTAAAACAGTATCCTTTTTTTGCCCATACAATAAACAATAATAGTATTGTTCTTTTATATGTTCATGACCATGTGACTTATGCATCAAAATAGTTGTTAAATTTCGACTTACCAATTACATTTATTGGTAAGTCGAAATTTAACAACTATTTAAGTGATATTTTGAGAAATGTTCAAATCTAACCTGCAACCTTGCAATGCTTGGCAAAACCTTGAGACCTGGTGTCTCTATCAAAGTCACTTTTAAATTTGTTTAAAACTACTATTTTATACTTGCTGAAAAGTAACCTGGTAACCTGGGGTAATTTTGCATGAGATTTTGTGAGATCAAAGAGGTTCTTTTCTGGAGTCCCAATTTTTTATGCAGGATTTCCTGTTATAGCATTAATTATTATTGCCTTTTTGTCCACTTGTCATTGATTGCAATGAAAAAATGCATGCACAGTAATAAAAGCTGAATTAATAATTATTATGGCATTCACTTATATTTTTAAGAAAAAGCTTTTTGATTTAATCAAGCTTTGTAATTGATGTTCTCAAATACAATGAATAGTTCTGAAAGTTATGTATATTTCAAATGTATTATATTAATATATATTTGTGTGGTTATAGATATAATAGTCTGACAGGTTCTGTAAGAAAAGGGTTCAGTTGAAATTGTTTGAAATCAATAATTTATAAAGTATGTGTTTTGAAATTAAAGTAGAGAAAGGTCATTTTTTTTCATTATCTTTAGATGTTTTATAATGCAGGGTTAGGGTATGTTTAAGACCAGGGTAGGGTTTAGGGCTAGTATATGGTATTGGTAAACTTAAGTTTTAGGGTAAGGATAAATTATTCAGTATAGCCCTATATCATGGGTTCAAATCCCTTAAAATAAACTGACGCCATTTGAAGGCTTCAACATAAAAATATCATCTATTTTTACAATGCAAAAGTTCCTTTTACCTGAAAAAAGACTAAGAAAACGTCTGTAGGCATGTATAACGCGCACCCCTCTTACACGAAACATGACCCAGGGTATAAATGTGCGCGTTATACATACCAAAAGACGGTAATCATTGCCCACTGTTGGATCTGTTCCATTGTATACAAATAAAATATCTCTCTGAATTCTTAAAAGTTAAAAAATGACAGGATGTTAGTGTTAAAACAACAACCCATCCACCAAAAGTAACAGAATCATACACTCTACACCAACGACAATAAAATTATACTGTTAGAATTACAATTTGTGTGTACAGTAAATTGGTATTATGCAATGTATAGTGAAAGAGAGGAAGACTTTGTTCTAGTCAGTCCTTATATGTTTAGAATAGGTGGTCAAGGTAACAAATGTATTTTCATTAGAAAGATATGAACTTATATTTTCATGCTTTAAAATTGAATATCTGTTATATCAAGTTACTGAACAAGACTTGATATTTAGTATATGTTAGATATTATAAAATTGATTTTGTTTGTTACTGGTAAATAGTTTTAAATGTTTTAATTTAATGTGATATTGAAATTGTTTGGTATGGTTGTATTTGTTAAGTTTGTTAGAAATGAGTTCACATTTGCAACACATCATTGCAAAAACAAAAAATGCATATTATTTTAATTTTCCTTTGATCATGCCAAAAGATATATTCTCTTATGATTTATGTCAAAAACTTATTTGAAAAAGTATACAACTGTATCCATATTATTGCAAATTTGAAATAAATTTAAAAGATGGCATGTCTTATCACCTTGTATAAAGAGAGTCCCCCTTGAGTTCTTCATATTCATTAATTGTGGTATTGTATTCACTGCATTATGGATGATTCTCTACCAAGAACATACCATTTAAGAGTTGGAAGAGTTAGGAGTAATTCTCTCTGATTCACTGCATTATGGATGATTCTCTACCAAGAACACACCATTTAAGAGTTGGAAGAGTTAGGAGTAATTCTCTCTGATTCACTGCATTATGGATGATTCTCTACCAAGAACATACCATTTAAGAGTTGGAAGAGTGAGGAGTAATTCTCTCTGATTCACTGCATTATGGATGGTTCTCTACCAAGAACACACCATTTAAGAGTTGGAAGAGTTAGGAGTAATTCTCTCTGATTCACTGCATTATGGATGATTCTCTACCAAGAACATACCATTTAAGAGTTGGAAGAGTGAGGAGTAATTCTCTCTGATTCACTGCATTATGGATGGTTCTCTACCAAGCACACACCATTTAAGAGTTGGAAGAGTGAGGAGTAATTCTCTCTGATTCACTGCATTATGGATGATTCTCTACCAAGCACACACCATTTAAGAGTTGGAAGAGTGAGGAGTAATTCTCTCTGATTCACTGCATTATGGATGATTCTCTACCAAGAACATACCATTTAAGAGTTGGAAGAGTGAGGAGTAATTCTCTCTGATTCACTGCATTATGGATGGTTCTCTACCAAGAACACACCATTTAAGAGTTGGAAGAGTTAGGAGTAATTCTCTCTGATTCACTGCATTATGGATGATTCTCTACCAAGAACATACCATTTAAGAGTTGGAAGAGTGAGGAGTAATTCTCTCTGATTCACTGCATTATGGATGGTTCTCTACCAAGCACACACCATTTAAGAGTTGGAAGAGTGAGGAGTAATTCTCTCTGATTCACTGCATTATGGATGATTCTCTACCAAGCACACACCATTTAAGAGTTGGAAGAGTGAGGAGTAATTCTCTCTGATTCACTGCATTATGGATGATTCTCTACCAAGAACATACCATTTAAGAGTTGGAAGAGTGAGGAGTAATTCTCTCTGATTCACTGCATTATGGATGATTCTCTACCAAGAACATACCATTTAAGAGTTGGAAGAGTTAGGAGTAATTCTCTCTGATTCACTGCATTATGGATGATTCTCTACCAAGAACATACCATTTAAGAGTTGGAAGAGTTAGGAGTAATTCTCTCTGATTCACTGCATTATGGATGATTCTCTACCAAGAACATACCATTTAAGGATGTCTGCTGGTCATGTTTTTGAATTCTTGTCATATTTTCGATTTTCTCAGGTTTTATCCATACAAATGTATTAAAAAAAAATTACACGAGACCCCACTTTTGTCTTCATAAATCTGTTCAATAGATCATTTATGACCATTTGAATTTTTTGTCATGAAATCCTTGTTATTTTTTCTTGGTTTAAAGGGTAAAAAACAATTCCAATGTTAACAAATAGTAAAGTCTGAAGAAAACCCTTTTCCCGCCATCTTCTAAATGTCTCGTATTTTGAAAACTACACACGAGACTATCGATTTTATTACTTTATTTTGTTTAAATTTCAAAGTTGTTTTCATTTTAAGCAACCACATGAAATCCTTGTTATTCTAAATTAGAGCAGCAGACATCCTTAAGAGTTGGAAGAGTTAGGAGTAATTCTCTCTGATTCAGAGATGTCTTCTTTGTGGTCTGGCATGTAAAAAAATGTGACTCATGCTAAAGGTATGTTGATACAGTGGCGGATCCAGAGGGGGGGGTTCCGGGGGTCCGCACCCCCCCTTTATTTTGGCCGATCAATGCATTTGAATCGGGACATATGTTTGCACCCCCCCTGCACCCCTCCCCCCCTTTGCCCTGGGCTAGCACCCCCCCTTTCGAAAATTCCTGCATCCGCCACTGTTGATACCTCATTTACATAGTATAGAGAATACAGTGGCAAGCAGCACACTTTATAACAGGCGACTACAGAACAAGAGAAGATGGCTGAGTAACAAACATGCTTAAGTTACCAAATTATATCTCCTGTCCAAGATTTACAACATAGATAACTTTTTGTTCATGGTGATTGAGGAGCTGGTTTCTATTTTGGATACAGATAACTTCATAAAATCAGCAAGACCAAGATGAACCATCACAGCAAAAGAGACAATTATCAAGCCACAAACATAATTGAAAAACAAGTGAGAAACAATACTAGGCGTTTTGAAATTCCCATCAGTACAACACTGCATACCTTGTGTCCACAATAATAAAATGGAACCCAATAATGTATTTATAATAAATAACATAATTTCGTGTGTATTTTAGTCTACCCCATCTAAATTAATCATCTAGATAACCTCAGAGTACTTTTGCTGATCATACAACCTCATATAAACATTATCATAAATATAAATAGTTTGCAACCTCTCGAATTTGACTTTTATAGGTCGGTTAGATTTCATGTTATAGGTTAAACAGATAAGTTAATTAACGTTTTACCTATCTAAGAATGATTTTGAGGATCGATTCAGTTCCAGTGGCGGATCCAGAGGAGGGCGTAGAGGGCGTACGCCCCCCTTTGCTCGGACTTTTTTTTTTTTTTTTGTAAAATGATTAATCAGACTAGACTTCGTGAACTTTCCAATTTCCCGTGTACTACTATTTAATTTTTGACTTATAAAGACTTATAGAGAAATTTTTCGCTGGAATTTACTGATTATCAAAGTTATGTGATTCGCTATAGTGGAGTTGACCTGCAGTGCGTCGAATAAAACGTCTCTCAGTCATTTTGAAATTCAAATTACAGTAACACATTGCGTAGGCTGAGGAGGACAATCATGACACCTTCAAAGCAACACAGTATTTAGCAAGAACATAATGACTTCTATTTCACTATTCCACCAAACATAAAGTAATGCTCTATAGACTATTACACTCTCATAAAAAAAATTTCCACAACAATATTATCTAACTACGGAAACATGTTTAACCCCAAAGCCCCAGCCTTTTAAAAATAATATAGCTGAATAATGATCCCCAGTCAGTATAAGCTCTATATAGATTTAAAGTCGTAAGTACGAACCATTTGATTTGAGGAGACAGTCTTAGATATTTGAGAGAAAAAAAATTGACTCTGATTTTTGCCTTAAACAAAAATTCTGGACGCAAAACAAAAATCTTGTCCACTTTTTGCTATTAGAAAGGAAAATTCCCAACAGAATTATTTAGCATTAAATGAACATGATGAATACAAGCGGGCATATTTTTTTGTGGCTGGGGTTTTCATGTCTGACCGGAATGTCTGTTTCGCCGAACTGATATATATGGAATACTTTTTTCAAGACCAGACTGCAACCTGCCTGCTGGGTGTGGCCTTTATGTCTCCATTTGTCGGCTGTCATTCATAAATTCGTTGTCATTTCAGACTCATTCTTAGCCTTTGATTGATTTGGAACCCATTACTTCCCTTAATGTTGTTGGTGAAACATATCAACCAAACATTGGGATAAAAATTGCTTGTTTGTCTTTTTTAACTCGTGTCGGTCGTATTTCAAATTCAATCGAATAGCCCAGCGTTTACTTGTTTACAACAAGAAATCTATGAGGTTATTCTAACTTAACTAACAACATACGTGCGAGAATTTTCCATGTCTATGTTTTACTGACAAATCCCACATTAAATGTATCAGTACATAGCTTTGGATCCATACTATCATTTTATGATAGACAATTGTTAATAGCTATATAGGGAGAATACAGCATCGAAAATGTCCAGCCCTTACACCTTAACAGCAACTACAAAATATGCATGCCCCACGCCAGGAACCATTTAAAAAGTCCATATTTCACTTATTTTATGTTTTTAGTCCTAAAAAGGGCCCAAATTTTTTTTCGCCTCGTTCCGCTCGGCGATCTTTTAAAACTACGCCCCCTATTTCAAAAATCCTGGATCCGCCCGAGTTCACCTTCGTTTCACTTTCAATCATGTTTGACATTCTTTTCCTTTAATGGCTGAACACGAATTATGCATGCATAACTAACCTATAGCTAATGGGTTAAATTAACCGTCACATGAATACGGATTTAATGAGGTCGAATTATGCACTTTAATACAAGGGAATGATCTTCTACGATATTTTTTCTTATTTTGATAAAATTGAACGAAATTGGCTGCTGAAAACGAATAAGTATTTCTTTATTTTCACTTTATTTTAATTGATTGAACCAAACAAAATCACATTCTATTTTTTTTTAATATCTCCTAGTTTAAAAAAGTGTAAAAGGGTCTAGATGGGGTTAACAGGTCCAAAATGTGTATAATAAAGAGCGAAACGAAATAGAGATAGAGAAAAATAAGCAAAAGGAATAGAAAAAAAGATAATAGTGGGATGCTAAAATACAAAGAAAAGAGAATAATTGGCAAAATGAATAAGGCAATATAAATAAGGCAATATAAAGAAAATTAAGAAGAAAGAATAAAAGACTCCCACCCATACCATATGTGCTCGGGGACAGGATCATGTTATGACTAACTACGGATATTTCCAAATGGCATTGACATTATCTCGTCCTCTTGACATCCAATCATTATGCTATACGCTGTTCAGACGTCATGGTCTTAGTGTCTACTTTTGAGTTTAAAAGACGTTTTTTTTCCATTTGTCTATCCATCCGTCTGATAGATAATAAACTGTAAAGCATGTTTCCGTTTTCTAACTTTTCAGCGAACGACATACGTCTTCCTTTTCCAACCTCTAAGAGAGGAGGTTTGGTACATCATTTTATCTTGATTTACTACGCTCTACATTATAGTGTTCAACCTATTATGTCTAGATCACAGACCTGTGCAGTGGTGGCACCAACACATCGTATTGTCAGGTCAGGCGCGTAGCTACGTTTACGTCAAAAGCCCGGGCGTACACTTGAATTTTGAAAACAAAAAAAAATAATCTAAAGAAAATAAAAAAGAACTTGTTAGAAGCACATCTGCTTTATAATTCTTTCTTCATTGGCTTGTAATTGCGGATCAAATTGAGATGAAAACTCTGCTCCACTTATTGCTACACTTGTGATAGATGAATTCGAAAGAGAGAACAAAGATCTAAAGAAAACAACTATCCTAGGAATGCTTGATGCCCTTGATGCAAAGTCTGCCTTTGATGTGGTTCGTCACTCCAACATGATACGGAAATTATACCATCTCGGACTATCAGAACAATCGGTACTACTTATAGACAGTCTATATACAAATGCAACTACCAAAATTAAATAGAATGGACAGCTATCAGAATCTTTCAATATTGAACAGGGTGTACGACAAGGGGGAACCTTAAGCGCCGACTTTTATAAGATATTTATAAACCAACTACTAAACCTTCTTGAAGATTCTAACCTTGGCGTAAAAATTGGGTCTATTTCATGCTGTGCCCCCACCTGTGCCAACGATATAGCCTTAGTAAGTGAAAATCCGTACAACCTACAAACGATGGTCAATATAGCATCAGCTTTCAGCAAGCGTGAAGGGTACCATTTACAACCAACAAAGAGTGTCATCCTCCCTGTTAAAACATCAAACAGATTATTTGACGATATGGATCTCGATTTGAATGGTGAGCTGATGCCAGTAGTTGACAAAACCCCATATATTGGCATTCAGAGAGCATTTAAAGATTCTGCATCTGCCACAATTGAGGAAAATCTTAAACTAGAGGCTCTCAAGAGCCTGTATCGCTCACCTGATTCTACTTGGGTTTTTGAAATCATATGAAAAAATATAAAATTTGGCTAAAAGTGACAACACAACCTCATTGATAAGGAAAGGAACATGTTTAATTTCATTCAAAAGTCCCCCACTGGCGGCCATCTTGGATGGCGGATCGGCTACAAAGTAACAAAACTTGGTCAGCACCTCATAAGGAACATTCATGCCATGTTTGGTTTTATTCCATTCAGTGGTTCTCTAAAAGAAGTCATTTGTATGCATTTCCCATAGGGTCCTATGTTAAACTAAGTCCCCTGCTGGCGGCCATCTTGGATGATGGATCTGCTACAAAGTAACAACACTTGGTCAGCACCTCATAAGGAACATTCATGCAATGTTTAGTTTTATTCCATTCAGTGGTTCTCTAAAAGAAGTCATTTGTATGCATTTCCAATAGGGTCCTATGTTAAACTAAGTCCCTGCTGGCGGTCATCTTGGATAATGGATCGGCTACAAAGTAACAACACTTGGTCAGCACCACATTAGGAACATTCATGCCATGTTTGATTTCATTCCATTCAGTGGTTCTCTAAAAGAAGTCATTTGTATGCATTTCCCATAGGGTCCTATGTTAAACTAAGTCCCATGCTGGCGGCCATCTTGGATGATGGATGGGCTACAAAGAAACAACACATGGTCAGCACGGCATAAGGAACATTCATGCAATGTTTGGTTTCATTCCATTCAGTTGTTCTCTAAAAGAAGTCATTTGTATGCATTTCCCATAGGGTCCTATGTTAAACTAAGTCCCCCGCTGGCGTCCATCTTGGATAATGGATCGGCTACAAAGTAACAACACTTGGTCAGCACCACATTAGGAACAATCATGCCATGTTTGATTTCATTCCATTCAGTGGTTCTCTAAAAGAAGTCATTTGTATGCATTTCCCATAGGGTCCTATGTTAAACTAAGTCCCCCGCTGGCGGCCATCTTGGATGATGGATTGGCTACAAAGTAACAACACTTGGTCAGCACTCCATAAGGAACATTCATGCTATAATTGGTTTCATTCCATTTAGTGGTTCTCTAGAAGAAGTCATTTGTATGCATTTCCCATAGGGTCCTATGTTAAACTAAGTCCCCCGCTGGCGGCCATCTTGGATGATGGATCGGCTACAAAGTAACAACACTTGGTCAGCACTCCATAAGGAACATTCATGCTATGTTTGGTTTCATTCCATTTAGTGGTTCTCTAGAAGAAGTCATTTGTATGCATTTCCCATAGGGTCCTATGTTAAACTAAGTCCCCCGCTGGCGGCCATCTTGGATGATGGATCGGCTACAAAGTAACAACACTTGGTCAGCACCCCATAAGGAACATTCATGCTATGTTTGGTTTTATTCCATTCAATGGTTCTCTAAAAGAAGTCATTTGTATGCATTTCCCATAGGGTCCTATGTTAAACGAAGTTCCCGGCTGGCGGCCATCTTGGATGATGGATCGGCAACAAAGTAACAACACTTGGTCAGCACCTCATAAGGAACATTCATGCCATGTTTGGTTTCATTCCATTCAGTGGTTCTCTAGAGGAAGTCATTTGTATGCATTTCCCATAGGGTCCTATGTTAAACTAAGTCCCCCGCTGGCGGCCATCTTGGATGATGGATCGGCAACAAAGTAACAACACTTGGTCAGCACCTCATAAGGAACATTCATGCCATGTTTGGTTTCATTCCATTCAGTGGTTCTCTAAAAGAAGTCATTTGTATGCATTTCCCATAGGGTCCTATGTTAAACTAAGTCCCCTGCTGGCGGCCATCTTGGATGATGGATCGGCTACAAAGTAACAACACTTGGTCAGCACCCCATAAGGAACATTCATGCTATGTTTGGTTTTATTCCATTCAGTGGTTCTCTAAAAGAAGTCATTTGTATGCATTTCCCATAGGGTCCTATGTTAAACTAAGTCCCCGGCTAGCAGCCATCTTGGATGATGGATCAGCAACAAAGTAACAACACTTGGTCAGTACCTCATAAGGAACATTCATGCCATTTTTGGTTTCATTCCATTCAGTGGTTCTCTAAAAGAAGTCATTTGTATGCATTTCCCATAGGGTCCTATGTTAAACTAAGTCCCCTGCTGGCGGCCATCTTGGATGATGGATCGGCTACAAAGTAACAACACTTGGTCAGCACCTCATAAGGAACATTCATGCCATGTTTGGTTCCATTCCATTCAGTGGTTCTCTAGAAGAAGTTCAAAATGTAAATTGTTAACGACGACGACGACGACGGACGACGACGACGGACGACGGACGACGGACGCCAAGTGGTGAGAAAAGCTCACTTGGCCCTTCGGGCCAGGTGAGCTAAAAAGCAAGGAGATCTCTATATAGCGTAATGGCATCTGGCCTACATGGCGAAAATGGATTAGATATCCGGTTACGGCAATCAGTTTAGTTAAAACATATATCATTCCAGTTATGCTATACGGATTGGAGACTTTACTTCCTAATGGAAAAAATCTAGATCTAATCAATAAGCAATACAAAAAGATGCTGAAGCAAATACTATCTTTGACTACAAATGTAGCGGATCATGCTGTACATATCATCTCAGGTCAACTACCAGCAGATGCTGAAATTCATAAAAGGGCATTCACTTTGTTTTGCAATATATGTAAATCAGGGAATACATCAATGGAATGGAGAATTGCAGAGAGACAGCTCAGTATTAAAAATATGAAAAGTAATAGTTGGTTCATTGAGATAAAAAAGCTATGCCTGAAATATGACATTGATGATCCTTACAGTTTTCTTATTACTCCATTATCCAAATTCTTGTGGAAAAAATTAATATCAACAAAGATTAACAGCTATTGGGAAAATACACATATCATCAGTGATTGATATAATCTTGCATCCAGTTCATGTTAAGTTATGGGCATAGAAAACTCTAGAGGAAAGAACCGAATACAAGATAATATCTTAACGTTTCAGAAACCAAAATGTGGACTACCATGCACAATGCAATGCATAAGAGCTCACTGGAAATAGTGCACAGTTGTTTTTCAGTTATAAAACTACTCTGGAGCTCATAAAATGAAGCATTATAATCAACATTATTGTCATCCGAGATATATAATCTTATTTTTACCATTGTAATGAAAAAGCAAACACAAACATGCCAATACACTTGCCCTAATTGACCTTTCCCTTGAAAATCGATAAAGCGAAGGTTTGTTTTGTCAACATGATCCCATGGTAATGCTTATGTTTTTCTAATGTTTCTCGTGCTCATCAGCCCAAAATGCATACATGTAATACCAATATTAAAATATAAATATAAAAACATATTCACATTTTGGTACTTATGGGTGGGAGAGGGGGGAACTTATCAAGAACCTCATCAACCCAAGCAGGCAATAGGCAATATGTATTGCCTGACCAAACATAGCCCTTAAACCAACCACCACTTGGATATTGAAAGAATGAGGATGTATCACATGTACTTCCGCCAAAGATATCAACCAATGAGGTTATACACATATCATCAGTGATTGATATAATCTTGCATCCAGTTCATGTTAAGTTATGGGCATAGAAAACTCTATAGTCCATACAGCATATTTGCAGGCCAATCTCAAAATACACCACTAGCAAGGCTTTCCCTTAAGGAATAGTATTCCCAATACTCAAACAAATTCAACACTTTTATTAAATATTATTCCTTTTAAAATTACTTTAAAACACTTCTAAACATTTAAAGATGCATGTAAACAGTTCTTTATAAATCGTTCATAATTCAATAAAGTCTCATGAATTTGACCACATACGGACTTTTAAAAGTTGAGTTAAGGCAATGAACTCATATCAAAATGAACATTGTCATTATTCTAATAACATCTTCAGCATGTGGAAAGCTTGTAAGCAAAGGGACTTAACCTCCAAGTGTAAACTATGCTGGCTTGTCTCTTTCTTTACTGTTGTTGAATCAAACACACTCTTTACTTCATAATCAGGAACATTGACAATTGTATTTCCACTCGATTCTTCACATGTCAGCTGAAAATATATTAACCAATAACAAATTGTTTATCTGTACTAAAGACAGCATTAGTCACACTTTGAAAAGGAAAAATCCCTTTGCCTACAATCCACGTGGAAAACCACTAGGGAATCAGTGTCCCTCGAACTGTAGACAAAGAAATTTAAATTAAAAAAAATTAACCATGATACATAAAATATAAGTATACATTTGTACTAGTATACAAAAACATTATATTTATTTATTAATCTAGATAAAACAAAACAAAACAAAAATATTGCAATCGTTATTTAATCTCCAATGACAAAAAGATTTTTGTGACATATTTCAAAACATCAATGAAATTAAATACACATCCAATAGAAAACATCATGAAATTACGGAAAAATTATTAGCATGACTTTTAAATAGGTTCATTTGAACATAAAGCTGCTTCCATCACTTTTTTTTCTCTTTTTTAGTACCGTGCCATATTTGCATCTTCTGCCTTTCTCAACACAGACATAAATAATTTAGTGTAGTATCAATATTTTCCCCATTCATTATTTTCCTATTTTCAGAAATCAAAACATTACTTCAATTGCAATTTGTTCTCACCATATTCTGATTAGAAAAAATCCTTTCCTTTTAAAAAGGTTGTTAGAACTCATTGACATGAATCATCGTGCAATGTCATATTACTTCTCCTTCATTCGTCACCCTGTCAAAGCTGTAGGTAACACCATCTGAAAACAAAAACATTCTATTCAATTCTACGTTCAATCAAACAGACCGCTGAACACGGACCTCGACGAAGACACCTTACAATTCAATACACATCACTCCGATAAAAAACATGAATATCAAGTGACATGTCACACTAAATTATTCCACTTTCTCAATAATTCTATTCTTTTCTAACAAAGTCTTTAAATAGCATTTCTATCAGTATGTACGATGTAAAAATAAATGAAAAGTCAACAACACAGTCAAAAGTAACATAAGAAACTATTTACCCTATAAACAATTTATTATTCTCCTTTCAACTACAATATTCCAAAATGGCCAGAGCCCCCACTTCCAAATATATTTTATACAGCGATAGCACTTTGCCCTGCGTTTTAACCGGCGCACGGCATAACAAATATCTGACCACCTGGGTTGATAATAACTACCCAAGGTCTAAATCCCAAAACATTTTGCCACCAAGGTCAAACATTATCATCTAGTTCTATCAAGAAGACGCCAAGGCGAATATAAATGACCACCAAGGTCTTGACGCCCCCAAGGCTAGTATTTTTAATTCATTGTTGCCATCAAGGCAAATGTAAAAAATCATAAAAATGACCACCTAGGTCTATTGCCACCAAGGCATATAAAAATGACCACCTAGGTCTATTGCCACCAAGGCATATATGAATGACCACCTAGGTCTATTGCCACCAAGGCATATATAAATGACCACCAAGGTCTTAAAGCCACCAAGGCTATATTGCCACCAAGGCAAATGTAAGTAAAAGTTAAAGAATATAGTTACTTTGCCGACAACACGTGGAGCACGACCTTCCCACAGCTTGGATATTGAAAGAATGAGGATGTATCACATGTACTTCCGCCAAAGATATCAACCAATGAGGTTAACGTATTAACGATGAATCTAAATTATATCAAACACTATCATATCTGGAAATGAGTTATAAGATAGGACAATGTCATCCTATAGCAAGAACTGTAGATGCAAACATCGTACTATACATGTTTAATGTTATTTATTTCAAAGTTTACTCTTAAATATATATATTCAATGTATGAAAACATCTTCTAGTTCTTCTACTTAAAAATACCAGATTTTTATACGACCGCAAACATTTTTTTCGATCGTATAATGGTATGATGTTGTCGTCGTCTGGGGTCCTACTTAAAAGCGCCCGGGGAAAACAAAAAAAAGCCCGGGGAAAATATATAGAAATTACATTGGCATAAGACAACTTTGTGTCGATGAAACATTTGATTTTTTTTAAATTTTATACAAGTATTTTGCAAATTCAGATAATAGACATTTGTAATAAAGCACAAAAACAAGTATGAATGTTTCAATTTAAACAATAATATATGAATACTATTTCGAAAGACAGATTATAATGGATCACAGCTTATGCTGAAGAAGTATAAAATGTTAGACATCAAAAGACATGTTTTTCAAAAACGATATCAAAATGATAAATGCCAAAACAACTTAAAATTCACAGATAAATATTAATTTTATAAAATTAAAAGAGTTGCACATTATTTAAGAACGATAGAAGTGACACGCACATGTATATCAGCATCAGCAAATAAAACAATTATACTATGCATGTTAAAAGCAGGTGTTTGGTATAAAACAAATTCTTAGTGACAGGCATGTTGAATCCCGTCCACGATCTTCCAATGTCATTTCAAGGGTGTTTAATAAAATACAAAACTTTGAATAGTTGTCACGATGTAGTTGCGAATTATATTATGTTTAATAACGAAACATACGTTTTGATCGAGGACAATATCATTCATGATTTTTCTATTTCCTCTTGTTTATATTTACGGCTTACTTACTTATATACAATTTTGAAATCGAAAATGTAAAAGTGCAACAACACTATCTTTACACTTTAGACAAAACAAGCAATGATTTTTATTTTTTTTTATTCAGGAAAACATTTATTGTTATAAAATATTATTATTTTCTTCTCCCGGGCGCTTTATTTTCTTCCCCGGGCGCTTTATTTTCTTCCCCGGGCGCTATTTCTTTTCTCCGGGCGCTTTTTCTTTTCCCGGGCGCTTTTAAGTAGGACCGGTCGTCTGCGTCGTCGTCCGAAGACACATTTGGTTTTTGGACAATAACTTTAGTTTAAGTGAATGCGTCTCTATGAATTTTTTTGTGAAGTTTAAATGCCACAAAAGGAAGGTTGGCATTGATTTTGGGGATGATGGTTCCTACCGTTTAGGAATAAGGGCCAAGAACAAGCATTTTTCTAGTTTCAGGTATAAGTATTTTGATTGCTCTGAAATTGTACAACAATGTTTAATACTACAAGTTGAAAGTTGGGATTAATTTTGAGGGTTATTGTAACAACAGTTTAGAAATTAAGGGTCAAGAAAGGGCCAAAAAAAAAACCCAGCCAATAACATAAGTGAATGAATCTCTCTGAAATCGCACTACAAGGTTCCATACTATAAAGAAAAGGCTGAGATTGAGTTTGGGGGTAATTGCTCCAAGGAGAGATTCAAAAGGTTTGGGTCCGATTTTTAAGGGGTACTTTTTTTACCAAATTTTTGAAAAGTTCCAAGAAGAAAGAAGGAACCTTCAGTTGCATAGTATTGCGCAATAGATTTGTTAGATCTTTGACCACATTTATTTTGTGCCAGAAACCTATATTATGATTTTTTTATCACAGTCAAAATTCAGACAGTATCAAGCTTGAATATTGTATTCAAATTTGCCCCAACTGTTCAGGGTTCGACCTCTGCGATCGTATCAGGCTTCCCTCAGCGTAGCATTTTACTTTTTAAAAAGTTATTGGATGTATGCTGTTAGATAATGTAGTCTGGATGATCATGTTTCATTTAGGCGGTGGCTATTTTGCCGGCTCTGATTAAATATCTTAGTTCAAGCCGGCAAAATATCCTATTCCTATAGAAATGGCTATTTGACCGGCAGTAGCATTATAGTGAATTTGTTGCTGGTGCTGGAAAAAATAGAAAATATGTTATTTTGCTGGCATTAGGTAAAAAACATATTTATTGATTATCAAAGGAGTGATGATTAGAACTCAAGTACAGAGGTTGGAGAGTGACGAAGGTTACTAGCTAAAAGAGGGACAAGAGGTACCAGAGTGACAGTCAAATTCATAAATCGAAAATAAACTGACAACGCCATGGCTAAAAATGAAAAAGACAAACAGACAAACAATAGTACACATGAAAGCTAAAGAATAAACAACATGAACCCCAACAAAAACTAGGGGTGGTCTCATGTGCTCCGGAAGGGTAAGCAGATCGTACTCCACATGTGCCACCCGTCGTGTTACTTATGTGATTACAAATCCGGTAAATAGTCTAATTCGGTAGGTCACATTCATGAAAGGGAAGGGGATTGTAGTTACGACGTAAGGAACATATCCGATATCATTTGTGAAACGGTTATTTCATAACGGTCTTGGAAAAGTGATCTTGTTCATACATCCTATACATGTACATCTGTATGGAGGATTTTTAAATGACAGTTAAAACAAACATTCGAATCATATTCTAATTTTTATTAATATATAATTTACCGGGAATCGCTCTAAATAAAAATATTTCTTGTTTAAACTTAAGAAAGCAACAACATTCTAACAGGAAATCGATTAGTCGAGTATCATTTTGTTAATCGGTACTCGGTATTACCGATTGATACTCGAGTACTAGTTGACATCCCTATACTTGTTACATATACATTCTAAATAGTTGTATATACTTTGACTGATAAATGTTTCAGTTTAAACGATTATACATGTTATACATGTCTTAACTTGATGTGGCTTAATTTACTTATTTAACTGTCGGTACATCAGTAATTGTTTGATTCTTTTATGTTGACAGTGCACATTTTCATAGTACTTTTCATAAGAAAATATTAAAATTCACTCTTTACATAGAACCTACAAATTAACAAATTCACTATATTGTTGGTGCCGGCAAAATAGCCATTTCTATGGAAATATGGTATTTTGTCGGTTTGAATAAGGATACTTTAATCAGAGCCGGCAAAAGTTGAACTAGCTTTAAGTAATTGCAAGTATACTCGCGTGTAAATTTTTTTTTTTTTGTCTGTTTTTTTTTTGTGTGTGTTTGTTGTGCTTCGTAGAAATCTATTGACATAAGCCATTTGCAACTAAGTGCTGGAAACAACAAACATCTTCCAAAACACATCCTATAAAACGTATCTGCCCAGCCCATCGAATTTCTTATAAATTTTGCAACGAACAAGTAATTACTGTTAAATTGTTTTAAAATCATCAGCTTCATTTCCCATTCACGAGTTCGGAAAGACGGCTTTTGGTTGATTGATTGCTTAACGTCCCGTGGCAAATATGTCATGTCGACCCCCGGACAAACCCCCCTCCCCTTGATCCGCCAATGATGTTCACGGTTATTTTGTTTGTTTAATACAGTTCTTGTACATTATTGAACTCAAACTCGCTCAACATTGAAAATGATTTGTTATTTTTTTTCGAGGATATTTTTAAGAGAAAAAAATCAAGCGACGACGATTTAAGCTGAGCTTTATATCTTAAATAAGATTTTTGTATTCAATTAACATAAAGAGAAAAACAAAACGAAACCGAAAACAATCGGAATTATAATGAAATAAACCTTGTTGGTTCATAACTAATTTTTGTTTTTCATTTGTTTTCTTTGTTTTCTTTAAATAGGCATTACTGTATAGCTGATCTATACGTCATTGTTTTTGCATGGTTGAAGGTGGCACGGAGGCATAAATTTTTGATAATAAAAAAGAGAATAATAAACTACGATCCCGAAGATCAAGAAGGATCCTACATTTCGAGTCCAATAATGCATTATGAAAATGAGAAAGGAAACTGTCAAACACTGATTGAAATGGCCGTGATTCATAGAGTTTAATGGTATGTATTCATTCAATACAAAATGAAAATGTTTTTATTCAAAATGATTCAAATGTTTGCTTGATGATATCTGCGATAGTATAACTTTCAATTATATCACATAATTATTATATTTAGCTGCATCCTACTTTCCGAAATCAAATCATATCACCAGTGACGATTTGTATATTATGATTGTTTTGTTTACTTCCTTGTTGGTTTTTCCCATAAGTCCATTAGTGTTTCGAGTAATACGACAACTTATGTCATCGGAAATAGTAGGTTACTAAGTTGTCCGCTATGTTGTGTGGTTTCATAGATCAACTAACGTAAAATGAATCTCTACCTACAGCATGGTAAGAAATTATCTATAATATCTGGCATTCATCTGAAGAATTTCCACACACCAGCAGTCGAGCAAATCGAAATTGACCACACTGTTGAACCAGCCATTTGGTTCAAAACATTGATAATTAACTCAGTCTTAATTGAGTGTGATGTAAGAAACGTATACTGGCGAGAAAAATGTAAACATGGTGAACCCGAAACGGCATTTGACACTGAATCTACTCGGGTTGTTCCCCGTATGACCCGGGCAGTTTATGATGAGGGGGATTGTGAAGACTTTGAACTGTTTGACTCAGTTGTTAAACTTCTGAATAAAATAGAAAGTAAATCGCTTAGTGAAGGACAGCGAGCACAAGAAATCTTGAGAATTTTACACCTATACGTCCTGCCAGAAATTGTATTGAAACTCCAAGATGTAACTCTTCTACAAGATGCTTTAGAAAATGTTGAACATAGTATAGGAATTATTTCTGAAGATATACAAAGAAAAGACCGTGGAATTTGTTTGACGGAAAATTCGCTTCGAACACAACGTGATAAGTTATTTAGTTTAGATAATTTCGAAAGTGAAAAGTATTTATTTACTTGCAATGATAACTTCCTGCGTGAAGTTTTGGTTGATGTTGAAAAGGATATCGAATCCATGAATTATGAACTGGAGTCTCGACAGGCTGAAGTCGAAAGAATTCGGGATGCTGTTACAGATGAAGGAAAAGAAAACCTTAAAAAAAATCGGAATGTGAGGGATGACATTTTCCTTTCTATTCAGAAATACCAAAGTGTCCGAGAGACGATAAAGAACGTGACAGTGCGAGAAAATAGATCAAAAAGACGCAGTAAAGTTAAACCGAATGTCTTTCATGAAATATACTTAGAACTCAAAGGTAGACTTCTGAAAGAAAAAAAGATTGTTAAAAACTGCTGCGATCAGAAGTTGAAGATTGCGTCAGTCCGAGAGGCAATAGCGCAGGTCCGTGACGAACTGTTACAAAGAGGTGAAAGCTATGGTTTTGAAACATCACGGGACGGTCCAGGAACTTCAACTGATGTCCTTGAAAGTAGCGAGGAAAAGCCATCAAAATGGCAAACAGTTGAAGACAAAGTAAAAGGCATTCTTTTTGATGGATCTTCGGGTCCTGCATTGGCATTCAAAGCTTTCTGTGATTCTGTTACAACTAAAATCACAGCTTTCAGGAAGGAAAACGAATTCTTTCTAAATTCCCGCGATCCCGATGAGACTAGCATTAAGGGTAATGGCGAAGACAATGATGAATTTGTAAACATTTCATACTTGGACAGTATTGCCATCCAACACAGTCAGACTTTAGACAACAGAATCTCGAGCGGATACCGACCATTCACAAATGCTATCAAAGAAGATATACTGAAACATATCGAGGAACAGAGTCAATGGTTGATGACAACGATCGACATAGACTCATACATGGAGAAAGGGAAACTACTCAATGTAGAGCTTCCGCATAAAGTTTGGATTTGTTATGAAGTGCAACTTTACGGTCAAATAATGAATCCTTTGGCACAGCTTTATTATGATTCTTACAGTGATGTCGCAAATAAACTTTATGAATTCCTGTTGAAAAAGAGTTTACTAGAACTGGATATAGACGAGTCGTGGTTAAACGAGGAGTGTATTGGAAGCCAAACGGGACCATTTGAATCAATAAGTGAGACATGCAGCAGCGCAGTTGCCAAAAAAGGTGCTTCTCTCAAGTCCGGATTAAGCATTACACTTGGGCGTATGACTCTTGATGAGTTGTATCAGTCTGCGAAAAATGACTGTCAGAACATTCCTTCGTTTATAGATTGTCCCCTTGATGATGAAAGCAATAGCGATGTGTTTTATAATCAAGAGGAGGGTAAAAGCAACCGATCAAGTTTATCTGAAAATGGACTAGACAAAAGCTCGGACATTAACGAGAACAATAGGGCAAGTTTGTACGCGAAAGTTTCCGGTGAAGAACCAACTATCAACGAGGTGCTACAGCCAGCAGGTAAAGAGCTTGACCACTGCGTCGAGACAGCTGCAGTCGTGGAAAAACTAAAATGCATGACCAGGGCTTATAGACTGGTCAACAGAAAAGTCACTAAATTGAAGTCTAGAAATCGTCGTTCTTCTATAGAAGGTATGGTTTGCTGTGACGAGATCTTGTCAGCTTCCATAGTTTTACTCACATTATTGAGAAAGGAGAACTTTGTCCAGCTCTATTCACACTTAAATCTAATGATAGATTTAATGCCGTCTTTCTTGACCGGAAGTGTTCATGACTGTTCCCTAACAAACTTTTACAGTTCTTTCCAGTACTTAACCGATAAGATGGTGTCTATAAATCGGGTCAGTAGATAAGTGACCGGTATTTATTACGGGAAATTACATACATTCAGTGATTTTAAAGCGTTTTGTTTGATTTTAAGACGACAATAGTTATACGCACGTGTACAATAGAAATCACATTCATGGTTGTAACTATCATGGTTTTAAGTTTTATTTAAAATAAGAAATCGGGTACAAACATTAGCCTGAACCTGAAAAACCAATTGTACGTACATGTACTTGTATATTTAAATTGTGTCTTTTATTTTATTCCTATGTTAATTTTAGTATTGCTTGCTTAATAAGATGCTTTTAAATTCCAATCTGATGATGGAAGGATTGTCTGAAATTTTGAGTCTTTCATTTTATTCCTAAGTTAATTTTAGTAGTACTTGCTTAAAGATACTTTAAACCTTCCAACCTGCTGTTGGAAGGGTTGTCTGAATTATTGCCGGAGTCTTTCGTTTTATTCCTGTGTGTTTAAGTATTGCTTGCATAAAGATACTTTTAACCTTTGAATCTGATGATACTGAGAAGGAAAGTCTTAATTACAGAGTCTTTCGTTTTATTCCTATGTTAATTTTAGTATTGCTTGCTTTATACTATTCTTTTAACATTCCAATCTGCTGTTGGACAGTGTTGGACGGATTGTCTGAATTACAATTGTTTTAAATATATAGAAAATATATTTATTTTTATAGTATAATTCTTATTTATTCTGTTCAATCGTACACGACACAATTGAACAAAAAAGCACAAAAAGGGTACAATGTACGTGGGATAAGTATCCCTCTTCCGGTTTGCAACTTCTTGATGGGCAGTCATACTACACAAAAATTGTATTTGTCGTCGATTTCGTGATTTTATCAGAACATATCCTCATTCTTTTATTAAAAAGTTTTAATGTTTTGCCATTATTTTTTGTGTAGTTAAACAATATAAGGATGCAAATGAACAGTTTTAAAAAAAAAAGTCCAATGTGACATTTAGTGGCCCCATACATAGATGGAAAGTTTTAGAATACGGTAACAACGAAGATGTTAAAACCTGAGCTTGCTTAATCTAGGTGTTCATTAAAACACATGCAGATACATACAATTAAATTGCATATCTTTATAAATAGATGTAATCTATATACTTAACTTCCTTGACTTTATGATACGATTATAAGGTCGTTAGTACATTATGTATATTCTTATTTTAAAATAACTCTGATCGCATGTCTGAACCCAGGCCCTGTGGTGCGTGCATTGGTCTGCTATATTTTTTATATTGAAATATCTTGAAACGAAGCTTTCGTGTATACTTCTCGGTTATTTTCTCACGTAGGAAGTACACAGAATATTTTGCCTATACATGTAGCATATCTAATAATAAATTGAATATTTTATTGGGTTAGAAATGAAAGATCTTGAAATATTCGTTTACAAAGGAGAAGGTCCGGTAAGGGTTAATTTTGACCTAGAATTTACGTATATCGGATGAAAGAGTTTTGACAATTTAGAAATACTCAAGTGTCTACTTAAATATATTCAATTATTGTATCAATATTTGAAATGAAAATCAATTAAGCTTAGATATAAAACTAGAGGCTCTCAAGAGCCTGTGTCGCTCACCTGGCTCTACTTTGAAATTTGAATTTTTAAAATTGTATAAAAAAGATAAAAATCATAACATATACTTAAAACTGATTTAGACCAAATTTTGATTAATATTTCCATTCTGTGGTTCTCTAAAATAACACATTTGTATGTATTTCTCTTTGGTCATTATGTTAAACTAAATCCCCCACTGACAGCCATCTTTGATGATGGATTGGCTACAAAGTAACAACACTTGGTCAGCACCCCATAAGGAACATTCATGCTATGTTTGGTTTCATTCCATTTAGTGATTCTCTATAAGAAGACATCTGTATGCATTTCCATAGGGTCCTATGGTAAACTAAGTTCCACGCTGGTGGCCATCTTGGATGATGGATCAGCTACAAACTTGAAGGTAACAACACTTGGTCAGCACCTCATAAGGAACATTCATGCTATGTTTGATATCATTTTGATATCATTCCATTCAGTGGTTCTCCATGAGAAGACATTTGTACGCATTTCCCATAGGGTCCTATGGTAAACTAAGTCCCCCGCTGGTGGCTATCTTGGATGATGGATCGGCTACAAAGTAACAACACTTGTTTAGCACCTCATAAGAAACATTCCTGCTATATTTTGTTTTATTCCATTCAGTGGTTCTCTAAAAGAAGACATTTGTATGTTTTTCCCATAGCGGGTCTTATGGTAAACTAAGTCAACCTGCTGACGGCCATCTTGGACGATCGATCGGCTACAAAGTAACAACACTTGGTCAGCACATCATAAGGAACATTCATGCCATGTTTGGTTCCATTTGATACAGTGGCTCTCTAGGAGAAGTTCAAACTGTAAAAAGTTAACGACGAAAGACGATGGACGCCAAGTATTGAGATGAGAAAAGCTCACTCGGCTCTTCGGCCAAGGTGAGCTAAAAATGTATGAAATATGCCATATAACGTCACTTTTAATGTGGTTGTTGTCTAATATGTAAGTGGCCGCATTTGTGTTCCATCACAAACCTTATATATGTCATGTACTATCATTAAAATTAACTTTTACTTAAATAAGACTTAACACAAGTCCCTTCCATTATAGACATAAACCGTTTAAAAATGACCGAAAATGATAAAATTGTGAAGATTTCAGTATTTTTGCATAGTACCTGATGCTGCATTGTATTGTAAAGAAAACAACCCTATTTATGTAAGAAAATTATTCTATTTTCAAGTTAATTTAATAGATAACTGATGTTAACATTTTCACAAATTGTATTGCCAAAAGGGGTCTTACCTGGCTTACTCATTTACCATTCTTTTACTTTGCACCTTCGTTTTGTGCAGCTGTATACGTGATAAGTGGCAACACAAAAACAATGGCGTAATGAAGTTATAATTACACTTGCGTAGGAGCTGGATGAGGAGAGTAATTGCCCCCTTTTTGGGTGGCTTTTTTTTTAAATGAAAATTAAATCGAGCCGCAGAGGACACGACTAACTCGACGAACACAAGAAAGGTTGGGTTTTTTTTTTTTGCTTTATACTATCAGAAGTTTGTCCCCTCCTCAAAAACACTTCTTATTCCACTCCTACGTACGCAACTGATTAAAAAATATATATATGAATATAAGGAGATTTATTGGTAAACGTCAATATGAGAGTAACCCAACGACACATACAACCAAACTTAGACAAATAGTTTTGGTTTTCCCGATTGAATGGTTTTACACTATAGTAATTATGGGGCCTGGTGCATTACGTTTGCGCGCAGCTTTTTATTACATTTGCGCGTATTTTTTTGACATGTAAACTCAGGTAAAATACAGGTAATAATACTTATTCATTTATTAATTTGTTCAATTATTTACAAGTATCAGTATCCCTTCAGTTAGTCTAAGTCTCCTAAGACAGGGGAAAAAAGAGATAAAGACGCATGTTTTTTCGATTGTCAGATATATATTTCAACAAGTAAAAGGTGTATGCAAAATTTTAAGAAAATCTGTGACATAGCCGCCATTTATTGTAACTTGACCTAAAGCTATAGCGGAGTTTATTTATACTTGGTTTTAGAATTCAATATGAATAATACATACCTTGAACTAACAAACTATTTTCAAAATTGATAATTGATAGTCATATCCGTTATGAAAATACAAAAAAAATATATAGTCATTTATAATTTAATATAATTTTTATTTATATTTTTACCTGAGATTACCTGTAAAATGAATGCGCGCAAATGTAATCAAAAGCTGCGCGCAAACGTAAAACATTTTAATCCCCAAATGCGCGCAAACGTAGTGCGCCCATGGGGCCTTTATAGCTTGTTGTTAGGTGTGAGCCAAGGCTCTGTGTTGAATGCCGTACATTGACCTTTAATGGTTTACGTTTATAAATTGTTATTTGGATGGAGAGTTGTCTCATTGGCACTCACACCACATCTTCCTATATCTAAATAGTGATGAGCAACATAAATTCGTCAACCGTAGATAAGTATTTAAACCAAATAACAAACTTGAAATCGCCCGAGTCTAAAAGTTTTTAAACGTTGTGAATATAAAAAAAGGTACATTAAACAAGCATTGTAGAAAAAGAACAGTGATCAACATCATATTCCCGTAAAAAAAGTATAGAGTTACAAATTCAATAACTGACAATGTTTTTGACGTGACAGATAAATGAAGACAGGAATTTACATGTATTCAACTATAGCAGTCGGACAGCAACTCTGTGGATCATCCAAAATAGGGTAACATCAAAGCGATAGAGGGATAAAAAACAAGTTCAAGATTTTCTTCCATTTAAACAATTTCCATACAAAAAATGTATAGTTTGTATAATACTAAAAATTGTGCATCTAGTACCTCAAAATATTGAGGTCGATCGTCAATGTTCGCCCCGCAGTCCTGCTATTTAAGTGTCAAGTTTTGTCACTTTTTTTGCTGAAGAGGATTGAGAATATGACATTCATGATAAAAATTATTAGTTATATAAGGTGGAACACATGCCGAAAAAAACAAAATGTTCACGTGAGTATACAATAAGTTCAATTTGTGTGCATTTTTATACCATGATCGAGGAGAACAAGTTGAATAGCAAGACTTACAACCATCAGAATGAAATAAAACAAGCAATAACGATTTGTTTTGCTTTAAGTGTACTTTAATAAACAATTAATAGTCAAAAACCGTATGTCTGGTCAAACTTCTCAAGCCATCTATATGTAACATTGAACATCATGGCAAACCTAAACGACACTAGGTATGCATCTATTCTAAATGTGCGTACCATCTTCTCGCATGATATTCTCCAGCTTCCTAATGCTGCTTTACATTTGATAATACAATAATTATTTGGTCGGCGTGCCGAGTGGCAGAGTAAATTTATTCTGTATTGCATGGTCTGGCGTTGCTCTTGAGAACATTACAAATTTCCCTGCAAGAAAAGAACAGACAAATATTTAATATAATGAATAACCATCTGTGTTGCCTTTTTGGTTCTTTGTGTCATTGCAGGGTTGTATGACTTACTGCATATGAGACCTACATTTATTCTTCATCTACTACTCGCCTAAAGACAAGACTTAACATTGAAAACAACAATTTATAAATATATGCATCCAAGACGTTTTTCGCAATTTACCTTCATGCGTTTTTCTGGATTAACCTGGATTAACCTTAATCAGAAACGCTGAAATTCAGTTAAATAAACTCATCATAGATATCGGGATTGAAATTTTGTATTTGCGAAAAATGTACGTTTCGTCTACAAAAGACTCGTCAGTGCCGCTCCAATCAAAACAAGTTACAAAAAAAAATCTATGAGAGCAACTTTTTGTCTTTTCCTTAAAAGAATAATAATGTGACACTATAAGACGAAAACCACGCCCAGAGGCGTATTTGATTTTTGTGAGTCAAGTGATGCTTTTCGTCTTCGCCAGGCACCAGTTTTGGTTGTTACTATTTACACGTAGATAGAACACCTTGTCCGCTGTTTCCTAAGTCGTAAAGAATAGAAATAATCTAATATACAATGAATTTTATATGTGTTGTGGGTGTGTTACTTCTTATGCATTTTAATACCCAAAACCAAAACCAGACATTTCAATATAGAGACTCAGTGGCAATAACAGAAAAAAAAAATAGAGACTCAGTGGCAATAACAGAAAAAAAATATAGAGACTCAGTGGCAATAACAGAAAAAAAATATAGAGACTCAGTGGCAATAACAGAAAAAAAATATAGAGACTCAGTGGCAATAACAGAAAAAAAAATATCAATATTAAAAAAAAAATGTTTAAAATCGAAATAGAAAAAAACTCACGTTGAACTGGCGAGGATGATCTACTGCTACTTCTGCTCCACTCCTTTTGTAGAAAGCCTAAATCAACAAAATAAACAGGTTACAAATGGTATATATTATTGCATGCTCGTCGCGCAAGTTCCGAATGTTCTGATTATTAATCAGAATATATAGGCTGTATATTGAACATTGTAGCTCAAACAGCTTTATACATATATGTATATAATTAGTTCGACAACAGATGAAATATCAGTAATATATGCAGCAGAACTTATACATGGTACCATGAAAGGTGTACAAAAATAGGATAAGAAAATAAGATGTTGTGTCTTTATTCCCTGCATTTTTGCTTTAAATTACTGACACATTTGATTCTCTCATTTGCACCATCTGGAGATTGTAGACGAGCAGAAAATATAACTGAAAGAAAAGAAAATAATTATCTCGTTCGTTATTGATGTTTAATTGACGGTTTCAATCTTATTCAAAATTGGAATAATGGAGATTAATTGTAAGAACTTTTTCGGCCCTGTGTCATAGTACAAATATATTTCATTATCACGTGCCCTTTTCTCCCATGTATTTTGTTTCAGCTTGAAATCCTAATGGAAATGAAAAGGAACATGAAAAATGTTCACGCAGCGTGTTGGGGACTTACCATCTCCAGATGACAGTGGTATAGTAAAGTTCTTTGGTACGTCTTTGCCACTATCCCCAGCCTCAAATACTGACGCCGAGACACTTCGTCTTCTCAGGGATTCATAGTTAGTCTAAACAAAAAATCAATGTTACCTTTTTTCGACAACTCGTAAAGAGAAAACAAATCTTCATTTTTATATATTATTTTTTTTTAAATTTTAAGTCTTATTAGATCATATTTATAAACATTGTATATATATATTTGCATAACCCCTCCATTATTAATTGAAAATATTGTTACATCAATATATGACTTCACGTATATACAACTCGTCTAAACATCAACCCAACAATGTAAGATCTGTAAATTTGTTTTCGCAAATTTTTGACTTCACGTATATATATAGCAAGACAAAGAACGGATGCTGATGTTATCTTTTAGGTAATCTTTCATGCTATAACAGTACCTACCTGTAACTTCTGGTATTGTCTGCTTTTCTGTATGAGCTTCTCGGATACTTCATGGAATTTCTTGCTTATAGAATCTAAATTTTTCTTTGAATCTAAACAAAATTTAAATAATTGGTTATAGCCGTTTTTTTTTAAATTCAAGTCTCTGTCTCCAGATGTATGCCAGGCTTTCATGCATAAGCTTGAAACTTCTGTAATTACATTTCATTTTTTGGGCACCATGCACAATGATGTCGTGGTGGAATATAACAGAAACTGGCTACCCTAACTTAGATATGTTGTGTGGTGTACTGTTCAGTTAATAGGAGTAGATATGGGTCTCTAGACGGGATTTGTACAAAAACCTGTATATAGCTCAGTCATGTCGATTTTACAGCCGATTGCATTGAGTGTGTACAGGCAAAGTTGATATCTTTGGTTAGCTTGCTTGCTAGCTGAAACGTGAAGTCATTATTATGTAAGGTATACTACCCTCCTTTCGAAGCAGCCTAGTTCTACAGACCGATGTATTGGTCATCTGTCGGACTAGTCTACTCTTAAAGGATGGCAGTAGTACCTAACCTAATAATGACTTTCAGCTAGCAAGCAAGCCAACCAAAGATATACCTTTATCTTCACACTCAATGAAATCGGCTGTAACAAAATTGCTCCTATGACACATATAAAACAGGGCATCAGGAACATTGTTTTGAAGACACTGAAAAATCCTGCCGATAAGTTTTTATGTTAATTGTATAATCTTGATTTCTAACAATTCCTTGGTAATTGACGTGACCTTGCAGGATTGAAATAAGAACCCCTGTATTCATGGCTAATTTCTATTCAGTTTCTTCATTTTAAACATCTGCATTTTAAAACAAAAATGTTAATTCTTTGAACAGCTACTTCCTGTATATCGCATATTTACCACTACACATATATTCTTCTTAATGCTTACCAGAGTATAGCTTCTTTAAGGCTGAGTATTTGTTAAAGAAAATGAAAAAGTTTAATTGAACTGAAGATGTAATTTTTTAACGGTTTTAGTAGTTACTATTTATATGTTGACGCAAAAAAGCGATGATATATAAACTTGAGAGAAGCTAATACAACGAGACATAGACGACAGAGAGCACCGCCATTCTTATTTGATGTATCAATGAAACGTAATAAAAAGATATTGCACTAAAACAAAGATGGACATCGACGACAACACCTATAATTATTATTATAAAAATAAGATGCGGTATGTGGTTTCAAACAAGACAACTCTCCACTAAAGACCAAATGAGATGTACAACTATAATCAAAGAGCTGATCGCTCTGAGGTGGAAGAAGGTGAATAAAAGGTAATTTGAATTACCATAAAAGCAGCCCCAATTTTTATAACCCAGGCTGCTTTGTTCCATTTTTTGTTTTTGAGATACGGAGGAACATATGACCCCCCCCCCTTTTTTTCTTCAAAGAAACTAAATATCTCTTAAATAAAATTTTGAATCAAAACCAAAAAGTATACAGATCTTTAGATTAATATAACAAAGAAGTGTGTAAAGTTTTAAGCAATAATCATAAATCCTTTATCTCTTGTTCCATGGGATAGATGCGTTCAACATAGTCTGTACTCAGCTTGGGTAATACCTTTTTTTTCTATGTCAACTTCATTAAAATCTATGAACATCAAATAATATAAAGGCTTCAAATTCAAAGACAGATTCCTTCAATTTTTCATACAGGTTCACATCAGGAAGTACAAAGACAACAGTAGAAAAAAAATAAGAACCCTGTTCTACGTTTAAAATAAACAGCTGAGCCATGAGCGCATGATACGCCCGTCGTCTTGTGTGAAAGTTTTATGCAATAATCATAAATAGTTTCTGAGAAAGTTTTAAGCAATAACCATATATTGTTTTTGCGATATGGAGGGACATGAACCTCTCCCTCTTTTAAAAAAAAAATAATATCACTAAAATAAAATTTTGATTCAAAACCAAAAAGTATACAGATCTTTAGATTGATATAACAAAGAAGTGTGTAAAGTTTTAAGCAATAATCATAAATTATTTTTTGAGATACGGCGCGACATGTAAAAAAGCCCTCCCCTTTTTTTTACAAAATACTAAATAACAGAAAAATAAAATTTTGAATCATCACCAAAAAGTATACAGATGTTTAGATTAATATAACAAAAAAGTGTGTAAAGTGTTAAGCAAAGAAGAAGAAAAAGAAAAAGAAGAAGAAAAAGAAGAAGAAGAAGAAGAAGAAGAAGAAGAAGAAGAAGAAGAAGAAGAAGAAGAAGAAAAAGAAAAAGAAGAAGAAGAAGAAGAAGAAGAAGAAGAAGATGAAGAAGAAGAAATTTGTTTGTACTTGCAGTTTTTAAATCCTATATTTATTAAATAAATCAAATGTCCTGAAATATTTATGTGAATTATTATCTTCCATCAAAAGTTTGTCTTTACTTGTTTAGTAAACAAATTAATATCCATTTAGACCATTATTTACATTTTCACACAGGTAAACTAATTTGGCTATAAATAGATCAAAGCATGTCTGTGTAGAATCTCTAATCTAAAATCGTAATTGTTATAATTTTATTTCTTTAAATAATTAAATTTAAATTGATGAAAATAATCATGATTAATAAAATAGTATTGCATAGAGTTTACGTTTTCGGAAGACTATTTATGTTTAGGTCATGGTTCTAGAGGCTTCTTCACATATTTGTAAACAAACCAATATGGCCGCCACGCGTGATTACCTTTTCACAGATTTCTCTTGTCAATGATTTTGAAGTCGGCAACATTGGCCTTCAGAAGACTTGAAGTCTTCTTCCACCAAAACTAAACTCATCATAGATACCAGAACTAAATTTTATATATACGCCAGACGCGCGTTTCGTCTACAAAAGACTCATCAGTGACGCTCGAATCCACAAAAGCTTAAAAACGCCAAATAAAGTACGAAGTTGAAGAGCATTGAGATTCAAAATTCCTAAAAGTGTTGCCAAATACAGCTAAGGTAATCTATGCCTGAGGTAGAAAAGCCTTAGCATTTCAAAAAATTCAAAATTTTGTAAACAGTTAATTTATAAATACAAATGTATAACAATATCAACAATGAGCAAAACTCATACCGCATAGTGAGCTATAAAAATTGTCTGTATAGTAAAGACATATACAACAAATCTTTACATGGGTTACTCCTGAGAGAAATGTCTTCTTGTCAGTCAAATCGTGTAAAGTAAGCCAAATGAGAAATTCATGACTGGACAACATTGACTGCTAGTTGAGAAAGACAAAACCGCTGAATGAAAAACAGACACTCAAGTGCAATCGATTAGCTTTCGATCATAGATAGAATTAGGAGATAACTGTATTGCATTTTAAGCTCCGACGGCATCAATTGGGGATTTGATGGTCGCAAATTAAGTTTACTGGCGACGCGTTAGCGGAGACAGTAAACGGTTATTTGCGACCATCAAATCCCAAATTGATGCCGTCGGAGCTTAAAATACAATATTGTTATCTCCATTCTAATGAAACTGACAGAAAACAACGTTAAAACATGCATTCAAAATCTGTCATATGCCGTCTGCGCTTGCGCGTACGTCCCAAAGCATCAAATTGTCAATTGATGCCATGTAAGAAAGTGACGTTATCCAATCAAAATGAACGTTACAAACGTTGTTGCATTAGAATTACACGTACCGATGTTTGCAAGTTCAAATTTTATGTTCTTTCTGCTTCGCTCAGACAGCACAATACGGCCTTTAATGGAATCGTGTAAACATGGTTCATACATTGCAAAAATAATTACTCGTACATTTTTTTATTATTATTTTTCTAGATGAGACCACAAAAAATATCTACCTTTAAAACACTTCTTCGATTGATGTCGATACCTCAAACTTACGGTTTATATTCTCAACAAAAAGTTACTATATAAATCGAGCATTTTAGGTGTTGTGGTATTTTAGGAACAGTCTCATTACACTGTTATTGCGAATCGAATATGAAAATAATGCAGTGGCGGATCCAAAGGGGGGGTCCGGGGTTGGAACCCCCTTTATTTGGCCGTTCAATGCATTTGAATGGGGACATATAGTTGGAACTCCCCCTCCTTTTTGTCCTGTGTTGGAAACCCCCCTTTTTAAAATGACTGGGTCCGCCACTGTAATGGGAAATCATTTCATGGATCAAAAATTTTTGATTGGATTAGCAGGATTTTACTTGTTGTTCGGATGTCAGGTTTTAAGCAAATAAACAACAACCTGTACATTACATACATTAGGCACATTTTGACAAATGTAGGGACTGATATATTAAATAGCTTACATCAACTTCGTATCTTTGAAAACATAACTTGTATATACTAAATTTAGTCCTGGTATCTATGATGAGTTTATTTACAACCACTGGGTCGATGCCACTGCTGGTGGAGATTTATTTTTTGTGCTGACATGAATTGTCATTGATATGGTAATATTTATAAATTTACTAGTTTTTTTTTTAATTTTTTGAATTACTATATATATAAGGCTTTTCTACCTCAGGCATAGATCACCTTAGCTGTATTTGGCATAACTTTTAGGAATTTTGGTTCTCTTCGTACTTTATTTGGGTTTTTTTTTTTTTTTAAACTTTTTTGGATTCGAGCGTCACTGATGAGTCTTTTGTAGACGAAACGCGCGTCTGGCGTATATACTAAATTTAGTCCTGGTATATATGATGAGTTTATTAACAAGAATGTGTCCATAGTACACGGAAGCCCACTCGCACTCAATTAAAACTCTAATTTGCGGCAATAAAATCAGAAGGTCATATTGTTAGGGAACAAGTGTACTATTCAAGTTAAGTTTTAAGCTGATTGGGCTTCAACTTCAATCAAAACTACCTTGACCAAAAACTTTAACCTGAAGTGACACAGACGGACGAACGAACGGACGTACGCACAGACCAAAAAACATAATTCCCCTTAGTATGGCAAAAATAAAACCATTTGCAAAATTTAGCTAACTTTCCAATGGCATACAGCATTGGGAGACACTCTTTGCTATATATAAATTATCGTTAGAAACAGCAGTATTATATTTTGTATAGAATGGTCTCATTGAAACTTGAGAACACATACGGGCATGGGCATCTTTTATTCGAGAAAAATCACAAAATATGATCAAATATGAATAAATTTTTCAGACTAGCTGCAGTTTATTATTGTCTGAATAGATCAGTTTTAATCACAGGCACCTGTCTATATATATATACAAAATACCAATAATTTTGTATAACTTGTTAAAGTATAAAGGTAAACTGAAAAAATAGAGACAAGTAAGTGCCTGTGTTACCAGAGACATATAATACAATACATGAATATAATTATATCTATGTCTCTGGTGTTACTAGTGCAATCCATGATTCACAGGTTGGAAGGTACAATAACAATCATATTATATATATCATGTCAGAGACATATTATATGTCTCTGATCATGTATACAATACACATCTGTATTCTATTTCGATCGCTAGTAGGTTTTATTTTCCACAGTTGATGTAAATCAATACATACTTGTCGTTTAAACAACATTTCGTGTGGTTATGGTTAAACATTAGGCTTAGTGTGTTAAACATTATGTGACAGATCTATTTTTAACATCTGCCAACTTATCACATATCTCTGACAAGACCATGTGACTCAGTAAGGCTCAAAAGAGGGAAACTACAAAACATTATACATGATTATATACATTATGAAGCCACTCAATGAAGCAATCGATTTAAAACCAATAGCATTAAGTGACATAAAAATATTTTGCACAGGCACATAAAATTTTACAACGAAAAAATACTATTCAAACTAACTATTATAGTTTTTTTCTATGGCCATCTCCCCTTCAATACACTTCTTCTTTGTAGCACATAATATCAATTCACTTGTCAACATTGGAAATATGTTTAATTTTTATTAATACTTTGTGTAAATCGACGAAAAGGAATACTTTATAGGTAAGAAAACGTTGTTTCAAAGAAATTTAAACTGATTAGAATCTGTTGTCATACCAAACAGAAGTGATTGTAATGTTTATCACTTAGGCACGGTGCCAGGTGAAATCAACAAACTATAAATGATGGCTGCTATTTTAGATGTAGAAATCGTGAACACTGAATAAGACTGAACAAAATATTACAATGTATGGGAAACTATAAAATAACCAAATTGTAGAGTAGACATTTATACTAATTTAATATTTAGTGCACTACTTACGTATCAAATGACTCATTAGATAAGTCTGAGACTACTGTGTTATACACGGTGTTATAGTAGTCTCAGGATTAGTGTGACATAACAGCTGTGCCGACTTTTAAGGCAACAACTTTTTTTTTCGACTGTGGCGAAAAATAATCTATTTTTTTCGCGACAAGTCGAAAACAATATTTTTCTTTCAATTTTAGCATTACATATAGTGGCAGCTGAGGGGGAAACAAACTTTTTTTTCTTCTCAGAAACAAAAACAAATTATTTTTTCCAAAAAAATCCATAGCCACCCCCCCCCCCCCTCCCCCCGCCCCCAGAAAATCAAATAGTTGCTGCCCAAGAGGTAGCCAAAAAAAACCAACCCAAAATAAACAAACGATGAAAGCAGACAACTGCCATGAGAATTTAACATTATTTCACTTTTTATTTTTATTTCTTCATTTAACATTGATTAGCTCACATTTTTAAGAGTTATCTCTCATATCATCAAAACGGGACAGAATGGTAAAAAAAAATATTAGAAATATTTTTTTTTTAAATGAAATTAACTCTCACCAGGACTAATTGCACGGAAGATAAATATTAAATTATTTGTGGTATATAAATTTCAGAGGTGGGTTTAAGGAAGAGGGTATCAGCCACCCAGGAATTAATTCGCAATATAATTCAGACGTCAAAGAGTTTTGTTGGTTTGGAATCTTTTAAATAGTACCATCGTTAAGTTTAAATGAAGGAAATGACATTGGGAAGTTGACAAAATGATCAGTCTACCCCTTTCAAAATCCTGGATACATAACTGAATTACAAACAAAAAAAACATTCTTCAACAAAGCAAGAAATTAATTATTTTTCAGTATGTCATTGTCAAAGTGGTTTAAATACATGTATCCACTGAATTAAATTGTCTTAAAGTCTCATTCAGAAAAGAATATCTTTACCTTAATATGTACAAAAATACAGGAAATAAGAAGAAAAAAAACACACATGAAACAACATATCTTTTTTTTGAAAAAATTCTTGTGTTGAGCAGTCTCCTTTACCAATGCATATTATTAGAAAACAAAGAATACTTAAAAATAAATTGGTAAAAAATTGTTACCACGAAACCTATTGTATTTGATGGATATAAAATGTTAGTTGATGATGCTAAGCATGCTAAGAATGGTAATTAAACTGGGCCCCAAACCTTTGTACCTAAATGTTAAATGATCTTGGTTATATTTGTTAATGTCTCACTCCCCCCCGTCTTTCGTACTCAATTAAATCCATGAATTATACATAGGTGGATACAGGGGGCCCTGTGGGCCTGAGCCGCCTCCCTTATGTTGGAAAAATTTTGTTGATTATATAGGGAATCACTGAAGCATGACAGGTTAGTCAGCGCCCCCCCTTTTTTCTGGATCCGCTACTGATTATATATACCACATAATCAGATGAAGACCTTGCAGCAGTTGTCATGAAGAAGACCAGCAATATAAATTCTATAATTCTATGATGTTTTGGTTGTTTCCTCCCAATTCATGATTTCGTAAACAATTTTAGGTCACTATATCTTTATTAAAGCACAAGTTACACCCATAAGAGGGCCAAAGGCATGACAATTACATGTAATATCAACACTATATTGATGACATGAAAAATAAAAATAAACCAAAACATTAAACACAACAAATGACCTCAAGTGCCCTCTGTCCTCAGTTCCATAGACTATTTAATAATAGAGCCTAAAGATTTCATTTGCTGACTAGTGGTTGGATTTAGTATATATTTCATTTTATTATCAGAAAAATCTTTGTATTGAGTTTTTAAATCATTAAAAAAGACATGTCTTAAATCATCATTTATTTTACATATTAGAAAGAAATGGGATTCATCATCCAGAACTTTGCACTTATCATGCTTATTACAAAGTCTTTGGGGGCGTGGAATATTTTTATATCTTTCAGTTTCAACTTATCCAGTATCCTTGACCAGCTAAAACTTTCAATTGATTTTTTTATAGGTTGTTTGCCCAACTTCCATTACAATGATAAGACTACAGACTTTTGGTTAAACTGTTGATTGATTTTGTGAATAAGATTGGAAAAATTGACTGTAATTTAAAAACTGTTCAGGTTCTCATGAACATACTTAATTTTTACATAGTTTTTGACTGGTATGAGCATTTCAATTATGTTACCATTGTTTCAGATCCTCCTTCAACTTTGTAGGGAAGTTTTGTTATTTTGAAAAAAAACCTGGAAGTTTGCATTTAATCTTGATCAGTTTTAAATTGTATGAATAATATGTAATTATGAAGTCAAAATAAATGTAGCAAATTAAAGTCAAGATTTGGTTAGAAATACATGTATAACCATGATAACTTCTTTAGCATAAGATAAATTTGACATATAAAAACATTAAAATACTATTACTTTTTGTAGTAAGAAGATGAATAAAAATCCAAACTTCACAATAAAACAAGAAGGAAAAGGGTTGTATTCCAACTGTCATGAGAAAGATGAAAACTATGGCTCAATGTCTCAAGAAGAAATGTACATGACAAACACTGGACAGATCTTTTCACCATCGGCAGCATTCTCTATTGGAATGTATCCCCACAAGGACTCAATGGAGGACACAGTTATTAGAAGAACTAGGTCACTGATACCTCATTCTGTTAAATGTCAAATTATACAACTAGCCCAGGACAATCCAAGAATCACACAAGGAGAGATTGCACAAATGTTTGGTATAGACAGAACAACTGTATCCAAAATACTAAAAAGAAGACATGAATTTTTGGAGGAATCAAAAAATACTAGTGACACATGTTCACCGCCGAAAATAAGCAAATCTGACAATGTTGTAAATGACACTTTGTGTAAATTTATTAATCTATGGTATTTAGAAGCCAAAAAGAAAAATGAAAGAATAACACAGTCTATGGTAAAAGATATGGCACAAAGCATAGCAAAGAGTTATGGAGTTTCTCATCTGTCAGCTGATAGCAGTTGGTTCGAGGAATTCTTTACAAAGCATAATATCAAAGAATCTGGTGAGTTTTCAATATTAAAAGGCAGTACTTTGTTAGAAAGTTATAAAAGAAAGTCAATAGATAACATACATTTGTAACATTGGTTTATGAAAACACACTGACATTTGTCTTATAACTTTCTTAATACAACTATGTCATGAATGTTCTATATGTGTTTTTCGCATTGATATTTTTTGTTTAGTAATGTTTGTATTTCTAATATTTAGAATTTCTTTTAAAATGAAACATCGAATATTTGAACTATTAGAATAGTTTTGATGTACGACAATAATATTGTCAACAAATGTATTTTGATATATATATTGAAACATCTGTAGATTATGTGTACTTAAAATGTATTCCGTTTATGTATTTACAGCGGATTCCATGGAGTGTGTAGCCAAAGGTAATTTCTTTAGTTAGCTTGCTTGTTGGCCGAACCATGAAGTCATTGTTAGGTTAGGTACAGGGGCGGATTTAGGCGATGGCGTGGCGGGCGTGCGCCCCCCCCTAAAATTTGCAAAGCATGGGTTGACTTCAACATATTTAAGTATCAGAAGAGACCATTCAATCTTTTTTAACATTCAAAGTATACAAAACAGTCAGTTAAACAGAATCAACGTTATTACTAATCAACTGACCTACGCTTTATTAAAGTTCTATAAATAACTTTAAAGGAAGGTGTCAAACGCGGAGCTGCGTTTGATGACAAATATAATAGGTTTTTAGCAGTTAAAGTAAAAACAAATGTTACATTGTATTTGCGGTTTTTATAATCAGTTTGATTGATAATCGAAGTTCCAAAACATCCCTTACTCACTTTCACATTTTCATCATGACACGGTCAAGAAAACAGTGAGATTCTTTTATAATATCCCGGCGTAATGAAAGATAGAAATACTGTTTCAAGCGAAAGGTTAGTTTATGAATTTGTTTCTCTGTGTCTATATTTATTTCTCACTTGCAACCTAAATATTTAGCCGAATTCTGTACCGTATTACTGTATGTTGGGATCCCAAGAAAATAAATATAACTGCGTAAATGCATCTCATTCTGGTTTTTGTTGTTTGTGGCGAACACAGTGAAGTCTGGCACGACCTCCGAAAATCATAAAAGTAAAAAACAGATAGTATGAAAGGACAATTAAAAATCGCTAGTAAAAGTAGAAATTTTCGTTTGAAAATTATAGTGGTCAGGTGAGCAATTGTGATCTGTCTCGTCTCACTTTGCGTCCGTCTGTCTGCCCGTCTATCTGTAGATTGTTGCCAGGTGTGGATTAAGGCGGTTTCAGCTTGAAACTTTAAATTCTCGCTAATTTTACCACACAATAGTTCGAGATATCTACATTTCACCCCTTTAGAAGAATACTTCAATAGTTTTACCTAAAAAAAACCTCCAAATAAATATTTGCGCCCCCCCTAACTGGAAATCCTGGATCTGCCCTGGTAAACTAATCTACTTTAGAAATAGACTAGTCCGACAGAAAACCAATCGATCTATCTGTTGGACTATGCTACTTCGAAAGGAGGGTAGTATACCTGACCAAATAATGACTTCACGGTTCAGCTAACAAGAAAGCTAACCAAAGATATTACCTTTCGCTACACACTCAATGGAATCCGCTGTAACACTATTTTTTAAGTGGACATGCTTCTTCTGATGGTGTTTGTAAAACAATCATGTTGTTAAGGATACAAGCTTTTTTAGGTTGCATTTGTGAAACAATTAATTTTTGAAGGATACATGCTATTTCTGATTGTGTTTGTGAGACAATCTGTTCATAATACTGTTCTAGCTGTGCACATTTATCTTTCACTTTTTCTGTCACATGTTCTTGGTACGTCATCTCCTGATGAGCCTATAAAGTCAAATTTAATAGTCAGGTTTCAAAAAAAAATATTAATAAAGGAGCTCATGGCTTCTGGATTCATTATCTAGGACTTATCAAATTTGCAATATTGTGATTTCATATTGGAAGGATTCATAAAAGCTTTTAAAATGTGCATATGGACTCATTATTTATCAAATCTAACAAGTGCAACAATTTAAAAATATGATTTTGTACGGTAAACTGATTCAATGTGATTGTATATAGTTAGTGCTGTATCCAAAACACTAAAGCCTTGCATCAAACAGGTCTTCAAGCAATATTAAATCATATGAAAACTTAACCTAACAGTAAATGAAAAAGCTAATACATTTGAAATGATATCAAATTAAGGTACACATGTTTAGCAACTGTTGAGTAAAAAAATTAATGAAATAAAAACTGTGGATATACCTGGTAGGTCCAGAAGGAAAGAGCTCGGGTACAAATCTCCATAATAACCTCTGGCTTCTGTCCAGCAAGTACCATCTAAAACAGAGAACATTTGACTTTGTCTAATCTACAAAAAGTCATTTAATAATGGAGTAATATTTGTTTAAAGTTGGTATAAAATGATTTTTATAATGATTTTTATTACTTTGGAGTAGACATAGAAGATCTGGTGATAAAGAAAGAAGATCCTAGCTCCAGTGATGAACTTATTCTCATAGAGCCACCATATCAGTCTGTCATTGGTATGTATTCTCTTTGGAATTGGACAACAATAAAATTCAGAATACTTTAGTTATCCTGAAACCCAACTTGTGATAGATGGACGAACTACATGTGTATCAAATATAACTCCCTCTTTAAAGGTGGTGTATGAAAAGGAATTTTCTTTATTGATAAAGAAGGGAGATAATTTAAAAGAATTTCAACAAAGTGTACTAAACACCATTTGTTTTATAACTTGTATAACAAAAGTAAGTCAGTGTGTCAATATATACAATAAACCAAGCTCTATGTTGCCCCTAGTCTAGAAATGTTGAATATTAAAACAGATTTCACAGAAACTACCCAAGACATGTCTTTAACACTTAATTCTTTAAGGATACATACAGATTTGTACTGCTCTAGAAATGTTGAATATTAAAATAGATTTCACAGAAACTACCCAAGACATGTCTTTAACACTTAATTCTTTAAGGCTACATACAGATTTATACTGCTCTGAAGGCTGCAGGTCAATCCTTATAATATCAAGATTTGTAGCTAATCTAGTTTCACCTGAAATAGAACACAAAACAATGATAAACATTTTTATGTTTACATTTATAATCTTTTAATGTTTTAAAGTGTTCGTAATGAAAAATCATCCATATATATTTGTTTCAACTCTAAAGTGTTTGACATTACAACCTACCACACCAACTACCAACTCCTTTTAAACTCTAAACTTAAATACCGGGTATATGTCAAAATCAAGGATTGTATATTTGAGTCAAAAGAACTGCAACTCTTAAAATCAGAAATTGAGTTGTGAAAAATAAAAATAGATCCCTAATTTTAGATCCAAATCAGGTGTTACATGAACAAATTGAACAGGTTTAAACATTAAATTACCATAGTCCGTTTTCTCAACAACTATTTGTAGACGATAGTTACATGTATATTGAATTTTTATATGACTGCAAATTTTTGCAGTCAAATATTGGTACATGTATTAAGTTGTCGTCATTCTAAGACATTTGGTTTCATGGACAATCACTTTAGTATAAGTAAACAGAATTCATGAAATTTAAACACAAGGTTTATGACCACAAAAGGAAGGTTGGGATTAATTTTGGGGGTTATGGTCCTAACAGATTAAGAATTAGGAGCCAAAATGGGGCCCAAATAAGCATTTTTCTAGTTTCCAGACAATAACTTGTGGAACAGTGTATGGATCTCTCTGAAATTAAATCACAAGTTTCCATACCACAAAGGGGTGGTTAGGATGGACTTTTGTTTTACATTGTCATATTGGGACCTTTTATAGCTGACTATGTGGTATGGGCTTTGCTCATTGTTAAAGGCCATACGGTGACCTATAATTGTTAATGTCTGTGTCATTTTGGTCTCTTGTGTACAATTGTCTCATTGGCAATCATACCACATCTTCTTTTTTATATTTGGGGCATTATGGCTCAAACAGTTTAGGAATTTGGGGCAAAAAAAAGGGTTTCCTGGTTAATGAACAATTACTTTTAATTACAATGTTCAGTTTGGATTACCTCCCTTACAATGCTTTTAAATTATTAAATGGATAAATATAGTTGCAAACGATAGGGGGACAATTTTTTCAGAAATATATGGAAAATTTCTTCAAATAATTTTTTTTGGGGGGGGGGGGGGGGGGCATCTTCGCTAGCCAAGGGTTACGATCCACTCCCGTTCTCTTCACCCTTGGCGGATTGAGATAATATTTCGGAGACACAAGGTAAGGAATTTTATTGGTTGCAGTAGAAACTCGCTGTATCCAATCAAAAAGCGCCTATAACATGATCACGTGTAAATGTAGAAAGTGTTTGTAAACAATTGCCACGTGTTTATTGTGCAACAAGTCTTTACCTCACTAAGCATACGACTATATTTAGTGACAACTTGATTGTTTTTAATCAACTTATAGAAGTTCCTGTGTATGTTTCATGCACAAATGCATGAATGTTGACGTATATTTTCGTTTCCGGCTGTACCAAGTGGGTAGAATCTAGACGCTACCGTGTTTTTACCTCCAAAATGAAGAGTTCAAGTGCTACCATTGGTCAAGAATAATGTATTCGGAATGGGCGTGACTTTAATCTTCCGATAGATGGCGCAACATGGATATCACAAATGTTGGCTCAATCTGCCAAGGGTGAAGAGAGCGGGAGTGGATCGTAACCCTTGGCTAGCGAAGATGGGGGGGGGGGGGTCAATTCTCAAAAGCAGAAAAAAAGGGGGGGTTAAATTTTTATATGTATATATTATTTTTTTTTTGGGGGGTGGGGGTCAATTCGCAACCTCATGGTGTATTGCATGATAGCAAAAATTGATATAAATTCAAATCATATAACCAATTCTAAGTTCTTTGACTACAGTTATTTTGTGTTCAGGGTTAAACCTCTGTGGTTGTTTCCAGCTGTGCTCCTCGAAGCAATTTATTTTCATATCAAATCAGTGTATTAAACTTACATGCTGGACATTTGTAGCATTTATTGAACTCTTTTGTTCCATCCTCATCACAAAAAATATCTGTATCACTAATAAGGATTATAATGAGTGAGTGTTTGTTTTAAAAGAATTTAATAATGTCAAAGAAAGAAAATATAAATTATATTATTGGTTTTCACTTTTCACAATACTCAACTCATTGCAGTGCTCATATAACAGCAAATAAAGACGATTATCAAAAATTATTTTTTCTACACTCACATATATAAATATTAAAGTATTTTGATAAATATAATTCATAACAATTTGCCAAAAATAATTTAAAGGCAAATTTGGCCTTTTATAAAGTTGACTATTTTGGACAGTCTTTATTTTGTCATATAGCCCATGATGTGAAACTCAAAATTGTTATTATTATTATTAAACAATGCATACTTGCTTATGATTACTCAGTGGTAAAATATTGTAAAAGGATACGTGAACAGGAAGTCACCTAAAAAAAAGAAAATATTTTTTTAAAACAAAACTACATTATGGCCACATACAAAACTGATTTTGTTCATCTCAATCAGAATTCATTAGAGAAGTTTTATTTTGAATGTTTGCAGCATTTCCTAACAAATAGAAGATTGGTCATGACAGCCATTCACTGTGTTTATGCTGGTGTTCATGTGTGTGCTGGGCTGCGTTCAATATCGTAGCAGCTACGTAGTGCTACGTAGATATTCACTATTGAACGTGTAGCTATATACTAGTTGTTACATAAATATTGATAGCAGCTACGTAACGGCTACGTAGCTGCTATCAATATTTATACGATATTGAACTCAACCCTGATGAATGGGTTGGTGCATGCAAGAGGTAGACAAAGACTACAAAAAGAGACAAAAGTTATTTTAGATTTAAAAAAAATGATCTTTGGTCAAGATTTATGATTCAGCACCCCATTCACTGCTTGAACAGAAAACTAACTATACCTTATGGGTCTATGAAAATTAATATAACAAATAGGCTTTATATTTCAAGCCAGTATGATTTGCCTAATGTGTCAGTTTCTTAGTTTGCTTAAAACAGGATTAAATAACATTGTTAAAACATACTGAATTTTACTGTGCATATTGTTATGCCCGAACTTTTCTACATTGGCTAGAGGTATAGGGGAGGGTTGAGATCTCAACATACATGTTTAACCCGCTTCATTTTTGCGCCTGTCCCAAGTCAGGAGCCTCTGGCCTTTGTTAGTCTTGTATGATTTCTTGTGTATTATTTGGAGTTTATATAATTAGTATGACTTTCATTATTACTGAACTAGTATAGATATTTGTTTAGGGGCCAGCTGAAGGACGCCTCCAGGTGCAGGAGTTTATCGCTACATTGAAGACCTATTGGTGACCTTCTGCTGTTGTCTATTCTATGGTCTGGTTTTTGTCTCTTTGACACATTCCCCATTTCCATTCTCAATTGTATTAAGTGGGAGTTAGTATGATTTTGATTCTGTATGACTATCAATCATTTTTCTATTGTATACTGTAGTCTAGTCCCAATATTTAAGACTATTTTAATTTTTTTCTGTGACGTCTTATAATCATAAATATTTGGACTAAGTGCAAATAATTTTTGCACTAATAATAGATGTTAAAATACTAGCATATCTAACGCCTATATGTTGTTTATAGTAAAACTAATCAAATGAGGCAATTGTCTTATTTACCACATAACAGACGTTAAAATGAAAAGAACATGCAGTCTTACCCATGCAAATGTATTTAATCTTTTTCTACATTTCTTAAAATTGCAAATCAAATCAGTATCCATAATATCTCAATCTAAAATTAAAAAAAAATATCGTTAAATTAATATTCTAATAATATGCTTCTTTCACTTTATGAATAAACCGTTGCTCTAAATCCAATAAAATTTGTTTGCACATGCGTATATTGACTACTGCAGAATTATGAATTTGATTAAATTGGCATGCATTTAATATATTTCATTATAAACTTAAAACACTTCAAAACTCTTAAATTATGCACATGTTGTTACAATTTCATTTATCATAAATAATGTGTTGTAATTGGAAATTGACATATTTGGCCTAGATACGACAACCGTTCATGCTGGCTGTTCAAAACTCCTCCCCCTGGAAAAATAGCTTTCCAGTTGTTTGCATGTTACAAATAAAAAAGGAAGTTTCAGGGAAGAGCCTACACAAACACTCTACACTTATGTACACATCGGACATAGAAGTTACTTAAATTGTTCTAATCAGAATCGAAATAATTGATGCAAGCTATACTTTATTGTAGTTTTAACATGGGTAGGCTTTACAGTCGTGTTATTTTATCCCTCACTATCGCTCAGGCAAAAATAATTTCTTAAAAAAGCTTTATGATTGTCAGCCTCAATATATTACTGAAACAAATTTCCCATTAAAAAAAAATTGTCTTATATTTTTCTCTATGTCTTTATAGTCACAAGGACATCAGTAATACTTAATAATCAGGCTTAAAAATGTATTCTATGCATATTAAATCATGTACATGAAAAAAAATTAGTTTTCCGTCTAGTACAAATAATTATGACGTCTGGCAAGGCTATTTTAATTTTTTTCTGGGACGCCTTCCGTTGCCAGATGTCATTATTATTTGGACTATATTCCGTCTTATTCAAGTTAATATTGGTTACTTTTATAGGTCGAGGCAAAATTCAGCTTAATAATTGGATTAAATTTCGTATCCAGATGACAGTTTAACCTGCTAATTTGCAACATTAATTTTTGATTATGTCAACCTTGGAATCCAAATGCAATGATTTCAGCTTTAAACCTCAAGATAATAAAGAAATCACTTTCATGGGCATTTAAAAATCGTCTGCTTTATACTTGATCTGTGTTTGTGGAGGTTTTGTAAGAAAGAAGCATTTAACCCAGTTTTAAAGCGTTCGTATGATTTCTGGAAACAATATTTATTAAGGTCAAGGTTAGCAAATATGTCAGGTTGGGCTGGTTTCACGGATGAGGATTTGAAACGTGTCAGAAAGTTGAAAGTTGAAAAAAGTGATGAAAACAATTCAAACAGAAGTAGGTTATCAATATTTTCATCAAATTTTGCCACACGCGCAACAGCAAAACGAATATGTGTTCACTAAACCTGCTTGCATTCCTCCAATAACATGCATGAAATATTTGCCACTGGACGTTAATCTACCAACCGTTAACGACAAATCAATCAATGTTATCCTGGATATTAAATTTATTTTACTCTCAGAGCGAAAAATGTATATATAATGTTATAATATATGTTAAGTTGAAAATCATACAACAACCGTACTACAGTCTAAACACTTCTCAAATTTTATATACACCTTATCGCTATTAGCCTACTCGGCTGCTTGACCTTTTGACGCATACAACAATCACTTTTCCATTGTGGCGTCAGATATTTTGTTTTATGACGTCAAAATTTTACGGTAACCTGTGTGATATCCAGTAATGGCGGACAAATTGCGATAAGGTGTATTGTAAGAACGCATTATGTCTTTATGAGGTCACAATTTTCAACACATGCATAGTACAAATTCTTTATGACTACAAAAAATATGATCTTACCATACACACACATCAGGAACTCTTTGAAATTTGAGTTCAGGGTCTTTTTTTAATTTGGCCCACTGATCCCTTTGGGATTATGTGACTGTGTCTGTAGATTTTCTGATTTTAGCTGCTCTCAGAATCCCTGATCAAGTCCTACTATTTTATTCTGGAAATTTTGAATGCAAACACCTTACCTTGAATCAGTGCCTTTCACACCTACAAATCTATTCCCTTCACCCTGGCCAAATCAGATAATCACTCTGGACACAGAATAATAAAAAAAAGCCAGACTGAGAGAATTACAAAGCCAAAGGAGGGTTATTCCAGGTCGACATATCCGAAAGTAGGGGATTTCATTCTCCCACATTGGAGCAGACCTGCAAGTTGGAGATTTCCAGAATTTCATTTATTGCTCAAAACAGAAGGGTTGAGTCATGCAGTCATGCTAATGTCTTTTTATACAATATTAATGAATAATGTTTTTTTTTTATCAACAGATTTCCGAGAATCACCACCAAGAGTTGCCAATTTTGGTAAGAGACCAGGAAACCGAGCTTCTCACACTGCAACATCACATTCACACCATGGCCAAAACAGACAGGCTCTCTCAACAAGTCCTACATCTACTGTTACAAGTTCAGCCTCACGATTGGGAACAGGAAATAAAATACCCAGGGTTCAGACAGAGACTGCAGATACTACAAGAGAGGATTTATTATTAGATACCAGGAAGGAAATAGAGGAACTGGAAACAAATGAAGCTTTAAAGTAAATTTACCTTTGCTTATTTGTCTTAACTCAATGTGAGCTTGCTAGTTAAAATCCAGCTAGGCATATAGGCAGAGCTCCAGATAAGCTGCGTATTTGCGTAATCACGCAATACAAATGATAAAAAACCCAATGCAATTGCCCATTGCAGGGTTCAAGAACCCAATTAGTTCAAAGGAAAACCCAATTATATGCCAAAACCATGAGTGCTCAACCCTTTTATTGGCTACCATTTTCGTTATTTACCCTTATCTGTATAGTCGTCGCGTAAATCTATTTGTCTAATATTTATAATTGGAATTGTCCTTTTGTTCTAAAAATAGATCCCTGCATCAAGTAGCTGAAATGGGTCCCTGCTGGAATTTTCCGTTTGCCCAAAGGTACACATGTTTTTGAAAACATTTTGATCTTCTCGGCGTTTATCCAATTAGCGTGTGTCATTTTGACATATTTTTTTTCGAATTGCTCGGGATTTATCATAACATACATTGAATTAAAACGAAAGTGAATGTCCAGTAAAAATATTGAATAGAAGCATGTTTTCAGCTTCTTTTGAATAGCTGAGGGAAAGTTATGATGATAACAAGACTCATCCAGTGATTTTAGGAAGCGTCCATCTAACGCACGGGCGTGTTTGCGTAACTTAACGAGAACATTGCTAATTAACACTGGGTTTCATCAAAAACAAACTCAGTTGGAAAAAGTGAAAGGCCAAATCATGATATGTATTTGGAAAGCATCGGAAACCAAAAGTTCTAATAAGGGATCACTTAACCCAGATTTATGTAAATTAAATAAAACAAAAACATTCACGTATAGTTAGAGTTTATTTACTATTTTTTTTCATTTTACGGTTAATGAGTGATATGAAAATTCTGAGATGAGTGCCTGTGAAAACACATATCCATTTTTTACAGTTTATATAAGTTGTGAGAAAATACAAAACTAGCAGAAGGTTTGAAACTGGACACAAATTAAACCTGCAATTGCTCTTCAGTGAATAAACCAAATAAAATAGCTAGCACGAATACAAAGAAAGAAACATATTTAAGATGGAAAAACATCTGGGGTTGATATTGCCTAAATATTCAATATTGTGTTGATGTAAAAACCCAATATATTAAGGAGCTTGGTGGTGAAAAACCCAATTTGATATTAACTTTTAAAAGGGGTGAATTTGAATTGATAATGCAATAAAAAACTTAATCACCCAATTACATAAGAAAATGGTTGGTAAAAACCCCAATTTGTGAATTCTTATCTGGAGCTCTGTATAGGTGTAGTGATTAGCAGGGTTCATGTTCATCTTTACATAGATAAATTGTAATGCTATGTTCTTGTCCTGATATATAATTTGCCACTGGATGATAAACAGCTGTCAATCATCATCCTAATTTAACACATGTTATCATTCAGATATTAAGAACCAAGTGTACAATCAAGGAGAACTACAAATAAGTAGTTTTAATTGGTAAAAGTTACTGTAAAAATGATTATTTACATTTCAGAATTTGAAAAAAAATATGATTTATGATTTGAATTTAATGCAATCTTTTCTTGCAGAAGAGAAATGGGAAATCTAGACAAATTCAGAGAACAACAGAAGGTAATGGAGGAAGTTAACAAGCAAAGAAAAGCACTGTTATCTAAAACTTTGTCTGAAAGGTAAATTTTTTGTTCAGGTAACTTATTAATCATTCATATATACATGTAATGATGTTAAAAAGGCTGATTTCACTGAAGGCCTGATTAGAGGCATGCTATTGATAGTACAAACAATCATGATGGAAATACATTTATAAAAGTAAATGGCTATAATTCTAAATTTATTTTTGAGTTATCTCCCATACACCATGAAGCTGAATTCTATACATGGACACACAAATCCATCATTTATTGGGAAAGAGTACAACTAAATATCATTTAAGGTCATATATCTATGTATATTTAATGTAAACATATTGGTTAAAAATTGTAAATAAGGCTAAGGAACCCGTTATATATTATAAAGTACAACATAACACTCAACAACAATTGGACATCAGTGTTACCCATACCTAAAATATAAAAGTAGTCCACTATTTTTGTTATGCCTGTAGATTTAAAGCTCTGTTTTGCATTGTGAGTGTATGATTGTGAGTTACATATTAATTTTTTATTTTATGCTTTTCATTAGAAAAATAGCTCTTGGACTAAGGGAATTGTTCATTTTTTGTTGGGATTTGTGAGTTTTGGGTCACAAATGTAAGGACTACATTCTCTGCAACATATTTTTCATCGAATAATGTAACAACTCAGGCAGATGCATATCATATTTTAAATGTTAGGCCTTCGAAAAAGACAAAATTATTTTTGTGTTACTATTTTTAGGCAGAAAAAAGCGCAAGAGGAAGCTAGAAAATTGGCACATATACAGCGAGAATTGATGATCTTAGATAACCTTTTGACAGCAGATGTTAATGTGATACGAAGTCGTATTGAAATTGCCAGCAGAGAGTTTCTAGATGCACAGTTAGTATTTATACAAAAAATATATTTTAACGTTTGGATAAGCCAGCCCTTTGCTGTTTTTTGCTTAACATTGACCTAAATTGGTATATTAATAAGATATGGTTGGTTGAATTTTTCTCAAATTTTAAAAGAATAAAAGTAAAATGAAATTTTTATATAAGTGGTCAGGTCTTTATAATTTGCCTCAAATCCCCCATGCATTTAATTCTAGAACAGCTCTTACTGCAATTTATTCCAGCCCTGATAAAAAAATTGTAGGACATATCCTTAGATTGTTATTAGTTGTATTTACTTGTACATTACTTTGAACATATTACATACAGGGGAGGGTCAAGCCATTTCAAAAAGGGGGGGGGGGGTCCCAACCAAGGATAAAGGGGGGTTCCAACTATATGCCCCCATTGAAATGCATTGATCTCCCAAAAGAAGGGGGTTCCATCCCCCGGAACCCTCCCCCTGCATCTGCCACTGACATATTTGCAGACAAAAACATCACAATTGACATATTTTATTTTACAGAAAAAGATATGAAAGAGCAGAAAAAGAGTTTGTGGAATCTAAAGTTGATCTGCAGAAGAAATCAGAACAGAAAGAATCATTGACAGAACATCTTTACACAATTATACATCAAAATGAACTAAGAAAGTCTAATAAATTATCAGAACTAATGAAGGAACTTGAAATGGAACAAAACAATGAATCTCAAGCTCTCCCCACTTTACCCCCTCTATCATCATTCAATACAATGTCATCTGGAGATACCATACACTCTCCAAAGTCACCTTCAACAACTACAACAAACCAACCATTGGAAAATGTGAATCCAGAGCCAGTAGGTTCGACAAATCTTTCTAAACAAAATGTGAATCTGTCTGCAGCAGCTGAAAATGTGAATACATCAAAAGATGTGAAGGAAGTTGAAAATGTACAGTCTAGTCAGAGTGACAAAAAAACTGTTTCAATAAACAATGAAAATGTGAATGAAGAACATACTGCACATTGCTTACCTACAAATGATCTGTTGGGAAAAGAACCTGAGAAAGACAAAAGTGCAATATTGACAACCAATGAAAAAGTTCCGACTAGTGACACAACAATAAACCTTACTGATTCCTCTACGATATCAGATAAACATACTAACCAGAATCTCATATCCATATCACCTATAAATATAGGTGATGTAAGTGACAGTCAGAACAGTGAAGACTTACCTGGTACCTGGTCATTAGATGTGGTACAAAAAGACAATGGGCATTGAAACCTGGTACCAGGTCATTAGATGGGCATTCAAACACATGTTTATTTAGTTTGTTACATGTTTTGTTATTTGTAAAACAAATAGAGGGTTTGATAACTTTTGAGTATATTCATGCTTTTTATAGAGTGGGTACTTTATAACAATTATACAAAATAATTCTTATATGAATTTGTTTGCTAATAATGAAAACTCTTTTCCCAGATCATGCAGATAAAAGATTCATTTTCTATGCATGTATTTCAAACTTTTTTTTCAGTACCTAACTGGTACAGGTAGACCTCTGATTTAAGCCAATTGCTTTCATTAATAATAAATCTACTTTTCTTGTACATTAGACAAGTTCCCTCCTAATCAAAAATAAAAAAGGGAATTTTTACGCATGTTTTATTTCAGTATACTTATATTGAACCTTTTAAAGGTACAAATGTATATTGAGTGAATGTGCACAGTTTATAGTGTGTTCACTACAATTATCTATAATACTAAAATAACAAGGTCCAATTTGTTAGCCTTCATGGGGTGAAAAAAACAAATCAAAGAATTCAACTTTATATATAGCCAATATAGGACAATGGTGTGGATTAAAAATTACACCACTCGAGACCCTTTTGTTTTCCACATAATTGATATTGCCAATAATTAACAAGTTCCAGGTCGATCTGATACCGATACCAATGGTATATTCACCTGTTACCTATTACCTTATCTGTACGTTCCACATCTGACAGGCACACCACCAAACGGTGTATTTAGGATGTGCTATATACACGGGTCATAATCACAGGGTTGACACTACTAAATTCTATCATTATCACATTGTTTTCTGTTGTAGTATTTTAATCAGTATGATTTTAAAAGATGACAATACGAATACTAAAAATCTAGACTTAAAATAAGGCGTATAGGTACAGTTTCCAATTTGTTAGCCAGCATGACACGAAACAGCGAAACAAAGAATTCAACTAATACTGGACAATGCTGTTGATAAAAAATTACTCCATTCCAGGCCCTTTTGATTTTCAAATAATTAATATTACCAATAATTGATAAGTTCCAGGTCGACGGTTTTAAAAAGAAAGATTTTGAAAGTAGAGAAACTGTGCATCTTATAATCAGCATGACTTTATCAGATGACAATATCAATACTAAATATCCAGGCTAAAATAAGGCTTACACATAGTTATACTTTTCAGTTACGGACCAGCGATTTCACGGGTGTGTTCTAGTATATATTATCCTTCACAAGGTGTTGTAGCTTGTTTTATGATGGTCTGCATTTCTTTGGGCATTTTATATTTTAGATAAAGAACTTGCTATGCATCAAGTATTTTAGAACTTCTTCAGATAAGTGAGTTTACCTAATAAATGAAAAATAACTGTTCACCATATTGGCATGAAGAAAAAAATTGCAAATATTAAGATAATAGTGAATGACAAATTTGGGTCTTCTCTCATATAAATACATCAAGCAAATTAGAAAATCATGAAAAAATAAGTTGCCATTAAGTAGGCTGAAGAGAACATAACGCTAAATAAAGTATTGGGAAAATAAGTAGGTTATAGTATTTCTCAAAAATTTGTCATCTTACATGATGAAATATTCCTGGAAGGATAGTATTTGATTCAAGCATCACTGGTGAGTCTTTTGTAGACGAAATGTGTCTGATGCAAATTCAAAATTTCAATCCTGGTATCTATGATGAGTTTATATACATATTCTTTCAGGAATCAGAACAACATAATTATGTAGTTTCAAGCAGATGGCCAATAACTTACAAATGGATAAACCTATTGCTCAGATTATCTTACATACTCATAAAAGTAAAATTTAAAAGCTGTTATTCACATGAACTGACAATTAAATTTTAGGTCCTGAATTTTATATAAAACAACATGTTTGCAATATCCATGAAATGCTTGGACATATTTTTTCCATTGTTTCTGTCTGTCAAATATATGTATGACTAATTTTGGGTCATATTGATATAAAAATAAAAAACAAAACCTGACCATATTCAAATTTTATTGTGCTATGAGGGTTATTGATACATTTATATTAAACCATATGTATTATGTATTATCTCTATTTTGTGACTTTTTCCTTTGATCTTTTTTTGTGATATTTTTCATATGCTACTCGCTTGAGATGGAAAATTATCGCTAGAAACTAAGCAGCCAGTGGCGTTGCTAAGGAAATTGACATGAAATTGACAACGTCGTCATAGGTAAAATAGCGATAAACAGATTATCATTGGTCATCTTAACTCGATTGCTTTCCCGGCTCAAGCGAGAAAATCAATCTCGTTGAGATGATCAATGATAATCTATAATTATATGATTGTTTAGAGTTATTTATTCTATATTTGACTTTAGTCATATATCTACATTACTAGTATATAATTAACTTTACTGTGTGAGGTACTAGAAAAATAATAAATTGATATTTTTAAAAAATGATTACAAATTTAGTTGTTATTTATTAGTTCCACAACTTTTTTTATAGTATTCATGTATAATAGACAGAGAAATTTGAGAATTTATAAATAGTAAACATTATAAGATGTACAAATAAGTCAACATCTTTTAAATCATCAATTGAACCCCTGTAGGAGTCATTGTCATTGAAAGATGTTGTTTACCCATTTTTGCAGAAACCATAATAGATATATAGAGAAAATGTGAATATGAAACCTGTTCATCAAGATAAGATCTAAAAGATTCACACTGCTTGTCAAATGATACCTTATAAGAGTTATTGCTCTTGAAAGATGTTTTTTTAGCTAAAAATCCATCACAGAGTTGACGAAGTTATAAGCAGACAAAGATAACGCTGTACATGTACAAGATCAGGCAACTTAGTCCAAATTGTCAACTGACTCGTTGTTAGAAATATTACCCCTGCATGACCTTTTTCACCCTTGTAATTGTATTTATCAGAAACTTATATTGATGATGATCAACAATTCATAACAAAATGTTCACCAAAAAAAGATTTTCAAATAAGTCAACATGATTAAAATTGCCAAGTGACTCCTTAAAGGAGTTGAGTGTCCTTGAAAGATGATTATTAGTCCCCTACAAATGAATTAGAGTCAAAGTGATCTTTAGGTTTTCACTTTGTCTGTCCATCCGTCAGTCCTTCAAATCAGCTTTCCACTTTTTTCTTTGTGCTTGAAAGTATTGATTTTGATATTTGGTGTATTATTTTATCATGACAGTTACAGATACAGATCGCATTTTTGTTTTGGTCTGTGATTTTGGACAGAGTTACCAGTATGTTCCTTTGACTTAGATAATTCACGCAAACAATCAGTTTTTGGCACATTTTTAGCTCACCTGGCCCAAAGGGCCAAGTGAGCTTTTCTCATCACTTGGCGTCCGGCGTCCGTCGTCCATCGTCGTCCGGCGTTAGCTTTTACAAAAATCTTCTCCTCTGAAACTACTGGGCCAAATTTAACCAAACTTGGCCACAATCATCCTTGGGGTATCTAGTTTAAAAAATGTGTGGCTTGACCCGGTCAACCAACCAAGATGGCCGCCATGGCTAAAAATAGAAGATAGGGGTAAAATGTAGATTTTGGCTTATAACTCTGAAATCAAAGCATTTAGAGCAATTCTGACATGGGTAAAATTGTTTATCAGGTAAAGATCTATCTGCCCTGAAATTTTCGGACAAATCGGACAATCGATTGTTGGGTTGCTGCCCCTGAATTGGCAATTTTAAGGAAATTTTACTGTTTTTTGGCTATTATCTCGAATATTATTATAGATAGAGATAAACTGTAAACAGCAATAACGTTCAGCAAAGTAAGATCTACAAATAAGTTAATATGACTAAAATGGTCAGTTGACCCCTTAAGGAGTTATTGCCCTTTATAGTCATTTTTTACCAATTTTTCCTAAATTTTTGTTATCTTTTACAAAAATCTTCTCCTCTGAAACTACTGGGCCAAATCAAACCAAACTTGGCCACAATCATCATCGGGGTATCTAGTTTAAAAAATGTGTGGCGTGACCCGGCCAACCAACCAAGATGGCTGCCATGGCTAAAAATAGAACATAGGGGTAAAATTTAGATTTTGGCTTATAACTCAGAAACCAAAGCAATTAGAGCAAATCTGACATGGGTAAATTTGTTAGTCAGGTAAAGATCTATTTGCCCTGAAATTTTCAGACGAATCGGACAACTTGGTGTTGGGTTGCTGCCCCTGAATTGGCAATTTTAAGGAAATTTTACTGTTTTTTGGCTATTATCTTGAATATTATTAGAGATAGAGATAAACTATAAACAGCAATTATGTTCAGCAAAGTAAGATCTACAAATAAGTCAACATGACCAAAATGGTCAGTTGACCACTTTAGGAATTATTGCCCTTTATAGTCAATTTTTAACCATTTTTCGTAAATCTTAGTAATCTTTTAGAAAATCTTCTCCTCTAAAACTACTGGACCAAATTTAACCAAACTGAGCCATAATCATCATTGGGGTATCTAGTTAAAAAAATGTGTCTGTTAACCCGGCCAACAAACCAAGATGGCCGCCATGGCTAAAAATAGAACATGGGGGTAAAATGCAGTTTTTGGCTTATAACGCAAAAACCAAAGCATTAAGAGCAAATGTGACAGGAAGTAAAATTTTTGATCAGGTCACAATCTATCTGCCCTGGAATTTTCAGATGAATCGGATAATCGGTTGTTAGGTTGCTGCCCCTGAATTGGTAATTTTGAGGAAATTTTGCTGTTTTTTTGTTATCTTGAATTTTATTATAGATAGAGATAAACTGTAAACAGCAATAATGTACAGCAAAGTAAGAACTAAAAATTAGTCACTATGACCAAAATAGTCAATTGACCCCCTAAGGAGTTATTACCCTTTATAGTCAATTTTTAACAATTTTTTTAAAATTTGAAGATTTTCAATAACATTTTCCACAGAAAGTACTGTTATAGATAGAGATAATTGTAAGCAGCAAGAATGTTTAGTAAAGTAAGATCTACAAACACATTACCATCACCAAAACACAATTTTGTCATGAATCCATCTGTGTCCATTGTTTAATATTCACATAGACCAAGGTGAGCGACACAGGCTCTTTAGAGCCTCTAGTTTATTCTTGCTTGAAGATATTGATTTAATAATTGGTACATAGTTATATCATGACAAGTAACAGATCAAATTCAAATTTTGTTCCAGTCTTATGATTTTGTGCAGAGTTAGGTTCCTTGGACTTTAAAAATTCACTAATATAATCAGCTTTCAACACTTTTTTCGTTGTGCTTTTTTATGGCATTAAGTTTTACCCTTGTCCGTCCGCCCCAAAGTTGGTTCCGTTCTCTAACTTTAGGTTGCCTCAACCAAAAATGTTATGAAACTGTGTGTTATACACAATGCTTATTACCACTAAATACAGATGCAGCAGGGGCATTAAATTTTACCCTTGTCCGTCTGTACGAACATCTGTCCTTCCCAAATTTGGTTCCGTTCTCTAACTCTGGTTTGCCTCCACCAAATGTTATGAAACTTATGCACAATGCTTATTACCACTGAATACAGATCAGGTTTGAATTTGGTGGCGTAAATTTTACTGTTGCCCATTTACAAATGGAAAAATTGCGAAATTCTTCGTTTCTGTTCTCTAACTTAAGTTTGCCTCAACCAAATGTTATGAAACTTATACACAACACTTATTACTACAATATACAGATCAAGTTTGAACTTTGGTGCCGTCACTTTTACTGTTCCAGAGTTATGCCCTGTACAAATGAAAAAATTGCTGAATTTTTTTAAAAATATCAATCAAGTATATATTTTTTTTTAATTGGAGTTATTTTCCTTTGTCCATGATTATAGTTGAATCAACTACAATCATTGTTTTTTATATGACCGCAAAAATTGAAAATTTTTTGGTCGTATATTGGTATCACGTTGGCGTAACCGTCGTCCGAATACTTTTAGTTTTCGCACTCTAACTTTAGTAAAAGTGAATAGAAATCTATGAAATTTTAACACAAGGTTTATGACCACAAAAGGAAGGTTGGGATTGATTTTGGGAGTTTTGGTCCCAACATTTTAGGAATTAGGGGCCAAAAAGGGCCCAAATAAGCATTTTCTTGGTTTTCGCACTATAACTTTAGTTTAAGTAAATAGAAATCTATGAAATTTTGACACAAGGTTGATGACCACAAAAGAAAGGTTAGGATTGATTTTGGGAGTTTTGGTCCCAACATTTAAGGAATTAGGGGCCAAAAAAGGGCCCAAATAAGCATTATTCTTGGTTTTCGCACAATAACTTTAGTATAAGTAAATAGAAATCAATGAAATTTAAACATAAGGTTTATGACCACAAAAGGAAGGTTGGGATTGATTTTGGGAGTTGAGGTCCCAACAGTTTAGGAATAAGGGGCCAAAAAGGGGCCCAAATAAGCATTATTCTTGGTTTTCGTACCATAACTTTAGTATAAGTAAATAGAAATCTATGAAATATAAACACAAGGTTTATGACCCTAAAAGGACGGTTGGGTTTGATTTTGGGAGTTTTGGTCCCAACAGTCAAGGAATAAGGGGCCCAAAGGGTCCAAAATTGAACTTTGTTTGATTTCATTAAAAATTGAATAATTGGGGTTCTTTGATATGCCGAAACTAACTGTGTATGTAGATTCTTAGTTTTTGGTCCCGTTTTCAATTGGTCTACATTAAGGTCCAAAGTGTCCAAAATTAAACTTAGTTTGATTTTAACAAAAATTGAATCTTTGGGGTTCTTTGATATGCTGAATCTAAAAATGTACTTAGATTTTTGATTATTGGCCCAGTTTTCAAGTTTGTCCAAATCAATGTCCAAAATTAAACTTTGTTTGATTTCATCAAAAATTGAATAATTGGGGTTCTTTGATATGCCAAATCTAACTGTGTATGTAGATTCTTATTTGTTGGTCCCGTTTTCAAATTGGTCTACATTAAAGTCCAAAGGGTCCAAAATTAAACTAAGTTTGATTTTAACAAAAATTGAGTTCTTGGGCTTTTTTGATATGCTGAATCTAAACATGTACTTAGATTTTTGATTATGGGCCCAGTTTTCAAGTTGGTTCAAATCAGGATCCAAAATTTTTATATTAAGTATTGTGCAATAGCAAGAAATTTTCAATTGCACAGTATTCAGCAATAGCAAGAAATCTTCAATTGCACAGTATTGTGCAATAGCAAGAAATTTTCAATTGCACAGTATTGCATAATAGCAAGAAATCTTCAATTGCACAGTATTGTGCAATAGCAAATATTTTCAATTGCACAGTAGTGTGCAATAGCAAGAAATATCAAATGCACAATATTGTACAATAGCAAGAAATTTTCAATTGGAGTTTTCTTTGTCCAGAATAGTAGTTGAATCAACTTAAATAATTGTTTTATACAATATACAATGTATATTCACTTTTACTACCAACTGTTAAATTAAAACAATCTTTACCATTCAGTGATAACAAGCACTTTATTTTACGTTTTAATATTTTATGATGTAGGAGGTTAAATTTTTCTCATTTCAGATTTCATAAATAGAAAGAAAATTTCTTCAAACATTTTTTTGAGAGGATTAATATTCAACAGCATAGTGAATTGCTCAAAGGCAAAACAAAATACTTTAAGTTCATTAGACCACATTCATTCTGTGTCAGAAACCTATGCTGTGTCAACTATCTAAGCACAATCCAAATTTAGAGCTGAATCCAGCTTGAATGTTGTGTCCATACTTGCCCCAACCGTTCAGGGTTCAACCTCTGCGGTCGTATAAAGCTGCGCCCTGCGGAGCATCTGGTTAAAATCTTCTTTGGAAATAGGAGTTATCTTTCTTTGTCCAGATTGGTAGTTGAATCAACTAAAACCAATGCTTTATACAATGCAATATTCAATTTTACTACCAACTGATAAATTAAAGCAATCTTTACCATTTATTGCTTTCAAGCACTTTGATTACCATTCTAGGGTTATGCCCCATTACAAATGGAAAAAAAATCTAAATTTCTTCATTTCTATTCTCTTAACTTAAGTTTGTCTCAAGTAAATTTAATGAAATGTATATAATGCTTATTGCCACTAAACTCAGTTTTAAGTTCAAATCAGTTTTGCAGATTCACTTTTATAGTTCTTGAGTTGTGTCCCTTTATAATTTTTTATGCTAGCGGGGGCATCATCTGTGTCCCTATGGACACATTTCCTATTTATATTTTCTGATTTTTCATATTTTGTGGAACATTTGATAGAGAGGACCAACAGACTCTACAGGAGCTATTTTACTCAATTTTTTTCATTTTTGTCAAAAACTATACAGTATTGTGGTCAGCGGGAAACTTTAAAAGCAAAACAAAATTCAGCAAAATAATAGTATTCATTGCCCTCTTATGTTAATTTATTTATCAGGTCTCTTAGTCTTGCCGATGTTAAAAATACTTCTTAAGTCAGCGATTCGGGCTAGAAGGAACCTCAAAGCTCAATTTAGGTTAGACTTAACTTAAAGTCAGTTTTGTGGTTACATTGGCTTCTTTTGTAAGTAGATGAATGTGGTAACCAGCATTGACAAAACGCTTCAAATGAAGAGTTGACCTATGTAAACGTTCAAGGTTACATGTTTAAAAAATTGAGACATAGGTACTAAATTTGCCGTCAATTTTATATTTTATTTTATTGGCCAATGGCTAGAAGCGATTAAAGTCTGGATAATTTACAGTTGTGAGAAAAAAGTTGTGACTTTAGATCTTGTTTTAACATTTCAGTAAGGACTTTTTTCTCGTGATCAGATAAACCTTGGTTAATATCATATAATGTCCTTGGTCAAAAGTGAAAGTGTCTTCGTAAGGTTACGGGGAAACGATCATTAGATTTGTATTATTGTTGAAACATGTTCTTGGCATATCCTAATAGATAATCTATCAACTCTTCTACTGGTTAGAAATTCAAGATGACTGTCAGGGTAACAGGGTAACATATGTTTATGGTTATATTGAAGATGTCTTCCACAATACGCGTGCTCTCGTGTCTCAAATAAATCATGATATACTGACAATATGATCAAGCCGTTGAGTAAATAAGACCCAGAATTTGAGAAAAAAAAGTATCAACTATGAAGGGAGAACGGATCTTGGAGTGATTAAACAAAAATGAAATGACATCGACTGAAATTATATAAAAAATTTGAGTAAAGACACTAAGGTAACTATCTGTTATAATTTTCAAATACAGAACACCAGCGTCCACTATACGTTACGCTAACACCAATCAATCAATACGTTGTATTCATCAATACCAAAAGTAAGGATAATGCTACGCGACATAAATCCATCGGCAGAGTTGTTTTGCGGACCATACATTCTGACTTCTCTAATAGTTGACATACAACAGGAATTTTTAATGTTACACAACCCCTGAACTCAATTACAGAGGTCAGGAGAAAGGACCTTAAACCATAAAAGAAAATAAGTCGTTCTTTAACTGGGATGTAATAGATGTATATTAATTCCCAGATAATAAATTCTATTAAAAATATGAAATGAGAGATATATAATATGAATTACATGTCTCTGGTGAAGTGTCGTACACAACCATGTCGCATGCTTTGGTGAGAACTATGAAGATGGTTATAGTATTGGTAAGAAAAATGTAATTCCGGGCGATTATTCCCTTCAAGGAATTTTCCAAAATATTGGAATATATATTTACTTGAAATTAAGTTGAGGCAGCTTTTCCGTATATCGTCAAGCTATCGGTATTTTAATTGGGACTTACTATATGCCCCACTTATTACGGACCTGTTTCTGTCTTGTTATGAGTTACTATTTATGACTAAAATCAGCAAATACCAATCGAAACAACACCTGAAAGTGATACAAAAATTTATTAATACTTTTAGATATTTGGATGATATATTGGCTCTCAATAAAAACGACTTGAAGTTCACGGTATGTACACTGAAGAGATTTATCCTGTTGAACTGACTTAAATAAAAAGCTAATACTGACAATGAACAGTCTGATATCTTAATCATTACTGGGAAGCTTAATACCAAAATTTATGATAAAAGATTTTATTATTCTCCTCTCTTTTTATTACGAAATGTGTGTCCTCTTCAATTTCATACTTATAGATTATTGCATCATTCTTCTTTGAAGCAAGTAGTGTACATGTTGTTGCATACTAATCTACTTTTAACCAAGGATGTGTATACTAGTACAATTCCTTGATTTAACTAAAAGTAAATAAAATTCCCACATTTGAAAGTTTATAGCCGTCAACATTTGCATAGGTAATCGCCGATCTACCGACAAGACCCTCAACTAGGATGAAACTATTTGATGTAACTGCTAAACTCGTACCTATAAATACTGATTATAGGTGTTGTACACAAACTAATGATAAAAGTGAAATATTTGTGTAAATGTAAACAAAAATTGAAATTCACAGTATAGAGCATCATAAATAAATAACGAACAATAGACAATTTTCATCGTTACACTAAAGCAATAATTGTACAAGTGGCTGTAGTTTTTTGTTACCATGGTAACGGAATTTTACTAGTATCATAAACATTCTGTGCTCAATTATGGAGGATATATTTACACATCATTTTGTACTCGGATGCGGATTATATTTTTCAAGGCTCTTCGATGGGTAAGGATTTCGAGTTTTATATTTGGGATAGTATATTGTTTTATGTAGATAAACCTAATTTTAATGATGTAATGCTGTTGAGATTTTTGAATCAGCATGATCCATTCCTTTGATGTGTGAAGTTTATCAAGTTGATGATAGCGTGTACATTATCTTCACATTTTAATATAACTTGGCACATTAGATTGAGGTAATGGACACGTTGTACGTCCTTGTCTATCCTATACTGTTTACTGATGAAATGTTCTAATTGTTCTCAATTATTTTACTTGGCCTTTTCCATTTGTTTTCTACATCGATGAAAAATGTAAGGTTAAATAAAGGGAAACTTAGGTTGAGCATCAAACATTGTCAAATAGGCAGCAATCCAATGACTATTTCTGGAGTTTTCAATTGATCGTGATCATGCAATCTTGATATGGGCACCAAGTCATATAACTGAATTGTCCATTGTTACCAAAAATATTCATACTATATGGAACCAAAAACTAAAACATGGATTTTAGATGTTGTCACTGATCCTTAAAACCTTTCGATGTTTGTGTATATAACGAATACATAATAGAGTGGCATATTTATTTTAATATGTTTCAATTTCTTATCACGGTTTGGCACTTCATATTATTTCAACAATACGTTTTGCACAACAGTTTAATGTCTGCGTTTATTATTTTGGCTGCACTATTTACTGAGACTATTTATCGTCAATAAGACTTGTAAATGACTACGGAAAATATGAAGGATTAATTAGTGAAATCACTTTATTTATGTTTTAGAAGGGTCAGTACAACCAAGGAATTGTATATTTAAAATTTAAATATACAATTTCTTGGTCCAACTCTAAAATTTCTATTTCCCAGCTGTTTGTTCTGATCGAGGTTTCTTGATTAGTGGGAAAGATGTATCTTTTTTTATGCAGAATTTTTTGTTCTGTTAAGATCACCATTTAATCCAAGTAAAACCTGTCGTAAATTGTATTTTTTCATCCCATTCATGTATTTTCATATTTACATCCCCCTTTTTCCCGCCTGATGGCAAAGTAATGGTTACCATATGGCTGATTTTGAAATTGATTTACCAGTTATGACAGTGATTAGCTGTATGTTAATCAGCTGACCCAGGATGATGTGTTGACTGTTTATCTTCGGTAATATCAATCAAGCAGACAAATGTAAACATTATGTTCGGATTATGCAATTAATATAAACAAAGTTGATGATGCTAAAATCATTCTTAAGTGTGTCATAATTAATATGAAGAGCCTGGAGAGAGATAGGAATGGTATTTACACAGCTAGACATTCCATATACCATCAAAACACGTTTCATTTTACATCCAACTAAATTTGTTTGTGTACTTAGATTCAATCCATAACTTGGAAATACTATTGAATCTTAGAAGTTACGCAAAATTCTTACACAACTCTTTCAGGATTTTGTACCAGGTCTCTATATGCATATTCCTTAGAACACCCTTATATTGCAGTGGCGGATCCACAAATTTTCATAAGTGGAGGCCCACTGACTGACCTAAGTGGGGCCCGCTCCAGTCACGCTTCAGTGATTTCCTATATAAGCAACCAAATTTTTCCCAAGAAAGGGGGGGCGCCCCCCCCCTAAATCCGCCTCTGTATTGTATTGACTGTTCCTTTATATCTAAATAGATATTTTTTTTCAAAAAGATAAACAATTATGTGTCATTACTTTTCAGATCTCTCAAATTAAGCAACATTTGCTTAGTTATTTACTAATGAAAATGTGTCTGTCCTAAAGTATTGAAGGAATTATAGTTTGTTTTATGTTAGACAAATCGTGGGTTAACACTCTCAATGACTATGATTATTGTAATAAGTTTAAGATTCTAGTCCTGCTTAGGGTAAACTGTGCATGGTTTATATACGACGAAAAAACATATGTAGGTTTATAACTATATGAACATTTGATAATTCATTTAAATGTTTTGGTTTTTCTCACAAAATCATAGTGTATTGGTTGTGTGTATAAATGTCATGCTGCCCCTCAATGACCCTTTGTTGGAACAATAAAAATGCTAATTCTTATTCTATGTGGCATGCTACCAAATAGTATTAAAATCTCTTTAATGTTTTGCGTTATTGAAAAAAAAAACTTAATGAGATATCTTCTTTTTATTTCAGACTACAGAAAGAATGTTTGAGGGTCACCTGTACTTTTACTTTGAACTAAGTATGTATGATAAAAACATGTATACATAAAATTGAGAATGGAAATGGGGAATGTGCCAAAGAGACAACAACCCGACCATAGAAAAAAACAACAGCAGAAGGTCACCAACAGGTCTTCAATGTATTCATAGGCCACTGACAAGGAAAAGGGTCCCTTCATTTAACCTTCGGTTTAAGTTGGTGAAAAAGTATAGATGCCATGTATTTGCCGTTAATTCAATTAATTATTTTGAAATTCAGACATTGTTTCTGCATCCCCCTTTTCCCCAACTAAAGCCCTTCTAAACACAAATTCCACCCCCTATGCGAACGTTTCTTTTTCGTTTTTTTAGTGAGAAATCAAGGTTATCATGATGATAAAAATGTTATGCAATATAATATATGAAAATAACCAACATATCGCTTACTGCTGTTTGAAGTTAAAACCCTTCTTTTTGTATGTACGAAACTAGTTTTCCCGAAATTGTTGACATTTTCTACGCAATCAATGTACCAGTTACTTTGGTCTTAAGATCACAGCTTAAATTAACATATATTTTCCATTTTAATTAAGTATTAATAAGATTTAGTTCTGGTTCGTGGCTGTACATTCCAATGACACATTTAGCCTTAATTTAGTAGCCGGACGTTCGTATTATAAAATGATTGAACAAAATGAGACAAGACCTCGTCGAGTGAATAATCTAATCTTCTTTTCAAACTAAATAGATTTTTGATCACATTTATCTGCTGAAAAGTAAATAAACCTGTTTACTTATATTATCTAGTGGTGCATATTAACAATACACAAGTAAACAAGTTTATCTGTGTCCGTGTATCCAACTTTGTGTGAGGCTATAAGATTTAATCTGGTGTCAAATTCAAATGACATTTTGAATGTTACACATATATCTGAAGGGTAAATAATACAGCCAATAATATAGCCTTTGGATGGACTTAAATTAGAAAAAATGTCCTTGCAAATGTAAATCTCCCACCGTTTACAAAAGTTGTATTAGTTTTGTCAAATAAACGGTAGTATTAGATTCTTTTAAAAATATTTTCGTACATTTGCCACATATTACAGTTGTTATCTACTCGTTTGATATGTTTGAGCTTTTGAATTTGATTTGGGACTTTCCGTTTATAATGTTTCTCGGAGTTCGGTATTTTTGTTATTTTACTTTTTGTCAGGAAAATTGGGCTATTGTTATTGTCTCTGTCTATCCATCCTTAGTGACGGGTGCATATATATAGAGAAATGTTATGACGGTTTTCTTTTTTAAATTAGAATTTATTTTCATCATTTGAGTTGTGTGAAGATTACTTAAATGATTCCTTTCACAATGATATCATTTGTACATATATAGCGTTTAAGTTTGCAATTTTATTGATTTATTTTTTAGAGAGGTTTAACGTATACAATCAGCAAGCATGAATACAAATACATGAATATGCGGTTGCACAGGGAAAAATGTCATTCCCAATTACAGCAATCTATTTATTTCTTTATAAAATTACAGCTACGATGGCATCTGCTAAATCTGGCATTTGTTAGAGTCCTGCATGCTATTTTTTCTGCGAAACATATAAATCAAGTACTAATATACAGAATAACGAGTTTAAGGGGAAAACTTTAAAATGACTTATTCCGTGAAAGATCTAAATGACCACCATAGATTATAACCCCGAAATCATCCACTTTAAATATTTCATTTGATATAGTTTGATCAAAATATCTTTGCTGTACCCGTTTTCTGTTATCGAAAATTTGTTTTCATTTAATTAAGTGAATGTTATCAGTCTTGTAAACCTTCCTTGCTACCATCATCGTTTCTTATCGCCTTTTAATGTAAATCATGTTAACAATCAGATTCTCGTCATCCCCTGGGATCTCCATAGATATTAACGATGTTAAAACCATTATCACGGCGGACGTCGTAGAAGAACACAAGTGTTGAGTTGATGAGGACGTGAGCGTAACACCTTCTAATACTGTGTGTCTGCATATGTATATTCTTCTCATATCGGAGGGACGTCAGGCCCGACTGAGATATGAGGGCAAATTTTATTCACACAGAAGTATAAATACCTAAATATTTTAATTTTTCTTTTGTTTTAAAAAGAGCAATAAAAGGGAATGGTGTCATAATCTTTCCAAATGCAGTTACACTTTCAGAATGTATTTAATAGTTATGGATTATGAATGAAATCTTTATTTGGTCTGTTTTCTGTCACCAAATTGATACCTCATCAATGCTTTTATATGGCATTATGAATCACCTATCTTTTCTTTTTTACTGGTTTAATAGGCAAAACCTGAAATATTTTGCTGATAAATGATAACACTTCTGAACTTTTGCTGATAAATGATAACACTTCTGAACTTTTTGCTGATAAATGATAACACTTCTATGTAATGCAATGGGGACTTACGTCACTTCGGTGTTGGGTGATTCGTGCAAAACAGGGGATGCTTACCTGGTATCGTTCCTATTACAGCTCAAGTGATCCCCTCCGTTTCTGTTTGCTACCTTGATTTAAATGTTCTTGATCAATTTGTCATATACATCGGTATACTTTTGTTGTCTCGCTTTATTGACCTATTATGAAGCATTCCTATGTAACTGCGCTTCTTGTGATTTGACCTCATAAGTTGATGAAATATCAGAGAATGGTGTAAAATTTAATTCATTGTTTGTAAACTTGACCATTCTTTCTACAGTGCATCAGTCCATGGAAGTACTATATAAATATAATATAATCCTTCCATGGTCAGTCCTCGGAAGTTTCAATGCTGCTTTACAAATAAGACCAAGGGACAATAAATACTAACACTCGCTGTGTAGGTCAACTATTCATCTCAAGCCCCCATAAAAAGACTCGGGAGAGAGCGCACCAGCCTGCTATTAGGAGTCAATAGTTCAATGCATTTTTTTACGCAATATAAAATACCCGAAGTTCACGTTTATTGATCTTGAACACATTGGATGTAGACTGTCTCGCTATTTCTCTTCATCCAAGATGATGTGTCACATATTGACTTCTACAGTAAAACCCTATGATATATCGTTGTCTTTTGTTATCCGATTATACAGTAAGTATATATATACCTATAAATCGATGAATTAACAGGTGTTGCATTGCATTGGGTTTCCTTGGTAAAATCGATTTAAATGTAGATTTTTTTTTCATTGAGTAATATATAATGTATAAATGTAGTAAGTTGACAGAGAAGTAACAGATCCATATCAAGCTCATTAAGCACAACAGCTTTTGTCATGTAATGGACGATCGTTCATTGTACCATTATAGTTGCTTATAGCTCAATTAGAACATGCTTTGCCTGTGAAACGTTCGAAATGGCAAACGACTCGGACAGTCAGTATGAAGCAATGAAACAAACAATCCTGTATGACACACCTGCATAATATTGACTTCGGATTAGTTAAATTGTTTTGTTTAATAAGAGAGTTGTTCAATGCTTATTTCATCTATGAAAAGCTCCAGTAAGAATCAATAGAAGGCACAACCGAAATACGAAACTTGACGGAATACTATTGATTCGGATAACTTGAATTATTTTGTTTATAAGAGAGATCTTCAATGCTTATTTCATCAATGAGAACGTGAAGGATGAACCGAAATAGGGAACTTGAGTCATCTTGACTGAATACTGTTGACTTCGGATAACTTGAATTATATTGTTTATAAGAGAGATATTCAATGTTATTTCATCGATGAAAACTATAAGAATGAATCCGTAGAAGGCACAACCGAAATACGAAACTTCACTGAATACTATTGATTCGGATAACTTAAATTATTTTGTTTCACATGAGATTAAGCCAATACTTACTTTGTCAAGGAAAAACTAGGGATGAATCAGTAGAAGGCCTAATCTAAATACGAAATTTGAATACTGACATGAATTAATTTTTTATGCATATCCGATTCTTCGCACGTGTTATGCATGTGAGGTGCACCTATAGATAACAAAAGAACTAGAATAGAAGTGACAAGTACTGATATACTTTTTCATTAACATTATCATATATATGAGTCATAAATATAAGTTATGCGAAACATTAACATTTCGATAGGGTAACAGGGCGACACTGGCATACAACTATTCTGTTTGATAACGGATATAAATATTTTCAAATCACTAAAATAAAAAAATAAAAATACAATTTAAACTTCAAGAAAATATGCAACTGATTTAAGCTACAAGTTCGTGAGGATTAACACAAGGAAAGCATATACAGAGAGAAAATGGAAACGTTAATATGTATCTTCTATATTTCGAATTTCGATACCAACAAGTGCCCATAATTATCTAATTTCGTGTCCTTGCAACTGCAAGTACTTTACGGACTATTAACTGATACCGCCTCCTCCCAACTGCAATTATGGATAGTTGATCAATCAACTGCGACTTCTCTTCAATTTCGGACACCCTGCCGGTGGTCAAATCAACATGTGGCAGTTCACATTTGTTGCTGAAAAATACTGACCGTTTTTGTGAAGAGGAAATATAATATAGACAATCATATTTATTAGATGAATTCGACTATGCGGCCACCAGACGTAAGAATTGACTGTTAATTGGATACCGCTAATGTTATTATAGTGACAAAAGACATTAAATGAAATTACGGTTAGGTCAGTGAGGTGACAAATTGACCAATGTAAACAAATTACTGTAATTGTATACCAAACGTTAATATTTCTATACAGAATGTTTATGTGTTAATTACACGGGAGATTTAAAGTCCAAAAATACTCGACATGCGACACGCCCAATGATCCGTAGAAGATTACGCCACATGACTGCAGTACACCTTTATGATTGGTCATTTATTGATTTAGGAATTTCACCGTGAGCTAAATTTGTCGTCTATACAGTTGTGTGGGATTTACCTGTGTGTTTTTGTTTACCTGTAAAAAGTAAAAATGGCGACACATCAAAAGTAACCTTCAGATTTATGAATTATGCTCAAAATATGGATTATGTATGAATGTGAAAAATAATGGAATAATTTTTAATGGATTTTAATTTATGAAAGGTATAGTAAACAATACACCTGTTCGACATCACCGCTAACATCAGGTAGCCGTTATCATCTATGGAAGGCTCTGGATCGCTTCCTGACGGGGCCTTTGAAAGATTTGTTACCTCAGCCCTCGCAGCTATAATAACTATCGTGTTCTCCTGGCGACTTCTCGCAGAAGGTCAGGAATTAACTGATGGAGATACTCGCCCAAGATTCCTCAGAGCTATAGAAGGGGTACGATCACCCAATACTGACGATACAGAAAAACAAGAAACTGCCGAAATACCCATTGATGAAAATATAAGTTCAGTAGAAAACAGCGAATTGACCTGTTCTCAAAAATATGCTTCTCTAGACAGTGAACCAAAGAAAGATGACGATTCAACTCCCACATGGGGAGACTATAGCTGGGAGGAGGATATGTATGATACAGTCCACACCCGACGGAATGTTAAAGATTTTACATTAAAAAGAACTTCAGACTCCTCGTCGTCTGACGAAATGGATCCCGATATTCAGTTAAGTCCGATACCCGCATCCCACGAAATGTTAGAAAAACTGTATATGAATCAAGAATACCAAAGTATAGTCGACGACGGACAAACCGATAGTAGTAGTAGTTCCGACGAAGATGAAATGATTGAAGGTATTTACGAGCCTCCTAATATAGAAGATGATATGTTTTATGCAGGTGGTGGTTTAGAACCTATTATGGAGGAGGATTCGGACGATTTTAGTGACGACGAAAACGATGAAATTGTTGTAAATGTAGAGGTTCCTACCAACAATGAGCCTGAAGGAACAAGACAAGATCTTGTCAAACATCAAAGTGATAAAAATTTAACTTGTACTAGTGACATATTATGTCAAGCTGATTTAACAGACGATCATCAAACTTTATTAGATAATTACATAGATGAATGTTTCGATCAGTGTGACGAGGAAAACGTCGACGGATATGATTCGGATAAAAGTTCCGATAGTACTGACAGTTTGCCACCATCGCCGATAATTCGAACTCGTGCCATTGATGAGGAATATGCTAATTTATCCGACGAATCTTGTAGTAGTGGGTCTGTTATTACCGTTGTAAGCGTAAAATCTTATTCGAGCGACACCCCTGAAATTCAGGTGGTCGAGGAATCAAACAAGCCGACGTCTTTCATTTATACCGACAACGAATCGAGTATATCCGACAATCTAAATGGAAAAGATATAATCGCTTTTATTCACGGAAGTGATGAAAACCCAACAAACAATTACGATCTTAACAAAACGCCGGAAAATGACGTATTGGAAAAGGAAATTGCAAGTTCGAAAACACCAACAAATTTGAATTACGAGGATTTTATAAAAGACATAAAAGCTGTGAGCGAAACTAACAATGAAAACGGTCACGAGACACATTCGGATGAGGGAAATAATGAAACAGACGCAATCATTTCAGAACAAATACCAAATCATGTTGTTGAAGAATTAATTTGTCGAACCACATTTGCAAATCAAAAAACAGAATTGCACATTTCTGATAACAGTCAGTTTGATGAAATATCAGACAAACAATTCGAAGATAGATTCGATGATGACGTCGGACCTCGTGAATACAATCCATACGAAGATGATTTCGCCGAATTTGACTACTGTGATTCTGATGACGATTCGTTTTATCTTGTTGTTGGTGAATCAAACAATTTGCCTGATTTCGCGACATTCAACAAAGCAGATAACGGTAATTTGCGTAATTTCGATACTTTTGAAAATCTTGACTCAATTGGATTAGCTTCTCCTTCACTCCAAAGTCCGTGTGAATCTGGCTTATCAGATGACGGAAGATTCATATTTACACGTACAGAAGAAATAGGCACCGAATTCAGAACGCGAGTATTCGTGAAAGAAAGAGAACCTGGGCCGATTACTAGTAACATTACGTCACATGATGTGGAGGCGAATATTAAAGAAGTGCAAGTTGTAGATTCTGAAGTTGAAAATAAAAACTCATATAACGAAAGCAAATTACGAAATCACGAAGACTTTACTGACGGAGATCCTATAATTTCAGATTTAGAGAATATTGAACTCTTCATAGACGAGAATAATTTTAAGGAAAATTGCAGCTTAGAGAAAAATGAACAGAAACTTATTGATTCTAAAGAGGATTTACAAACAAATGAAACTTTACCTTCTGATCCAAGTTCTGACATTAATAATTCACCGTCTCATTTACTGAATGAAGCCTGTGGAATCGATTTATCAATAAATTTGGGTCTCAAATTAAATAATGTTTCATTACAGAACGAGGAAATAGATATAAACGGAAATAGTAGAACTGAAAATGAACAAAAGTTTACCAAGGCCATCAAAAGCGAAATCTCTGAGCTAATGGCTGTAAGTCAGAATGCAGTAACGAACACTACACCAGAACAAAACGTCATAGTAAATGATTTAGCAATTAATAAATTAGAAAATGACAAATTGCAAGAAAAAGAGGAATTTGAAAAATCTTTAGAGCCTTGTATAGACATTTTATCCAGAGCACACGATTCAGGAATAGATTTAGACTCAGAACAAAGTAAATCTAATAGCACAGAAGAATGTAACAAAAGTCCTCAACAAAATAGCAAACTTCAAATTTTTGACCTTTTACATTCAGTTAAAGGTCAAATTGATAGATCATCGGCTGCTAAACCGTCATTTTTCAAAGGAGGAACCAAAGCTAGAATTCAACAACAACAAAAGCAACGTAGCAAATCGTATGTGTCTGTTTTACAGCAACCAATGTCTCCGGAAGATACTCGAAGCGTAGCGGTTGTGCTTCCGGAAAAAGCGTTAAAATTGCCGAGGTCAAGACAGCAAATTATTTCTTCTAGACAGAAATTTCTAAGTGAACAGAATCTGTTTTCCGATAAAATGCAAGAACAATTTCAGCAACATAAAACTTCATTTAAGGAAGTTGCACAACGGAAACCGCGATACGTAAGAAGGGGAAATAGCCTGCCAAGGTCTTCAAGAACCCATAAAAGCTACGACAAACTAGACTTTAACTCATTAAATTCTTCTGGGAGTTCTGTAGAAAAACCGGATATTTGTGCGTTACATGAAAATTGCATGTTCACTCCCCAAAAACATCAAGAAATTATGGATCGAACACTCTCTATTGATAATTTAGAAACAAGTTCAATGCGCTATGGATCTGTTACTTCTCTCGTTGAAACTGATATTGATTCGGGTGAAACAACTGAATATCAAATTTTTACTGATTTTGAAAATGATTTTGAATTTCAGTTCCCGTTGCAGAGAACAGCAAGCATGAGTGAGATAGGATCATTATCAAAGGCAAAGACCAAGAAAGAAATTAAAAGTCGTTTTAGTGATCGTAATGTTCCGAAATCAAAAAGTTTATGTACTTTAGAAACTAATATTGACGATGATAACGACGAAGCCCCGCGACCGGGAACACTTGGACGCGTTCCGTCAGTACACGAATTACGAGTTACAAAATCTTTGCAAAAGCTTAATATCCCCGATTGGTACAAAAAATCAAGCGTCTCAAGAAGCGGAAGTACATGGAGTTTGTATAGTTCGCCGCGCAAAGATTCGATTTCGTCATCATCATATGCATACCCGCCCAGTATTACCTCGTCACCCTGCCCGTCAGTAAGCTTTGGTTCAAATTCTGTCGTAATCAGAACTCGCGTTACGCCTTCAAGCGCTAGATTATTTCGAGCGCCAAAATTACAAACCACTCCAGAAAAATCGCCAACACCGATAAGTGTTCAACTGCCAAGTGATAAACTGAGACAAAAAGACAAGGCTAAGGAACTCATGCCAATACCGATTGTGCCTTTTTCAAAACTGCGTCTTATGTTTGAGGAAAGTTCACGAAAAAGATTGCCTACAGCGCTAGCAAGTTCGCCAACTAGCCCGTCGTCCCCAACATCCACTACTGCAAAAAGTATCGAGTCTCCGACAACTCCTATATCTCCGACAACTCCTTTATCTCCTATATCTGTCACTCCGATTACTTCGCAAATAAAATCTACAATAGCGCCGGAATTATCAGCTTCGAAACCAAGTATTCTCGCGAAACCAATACTGAAGAAGACGACAGAAAATAAAAATGTCGGACGCGTCGAACCCGAACTACGCCAAACAGCACCAGTAAGTGTTCAGCCGATGTCGACGTCACCTCGCAGTGGACGACGCGTGCAGACAACTTTCAATGGAACTGTCGGACAAGCAGAGGTACGTAAACCGAAAGAAACGACTTTTGAAGGGGACAAACCAGTCCAAGTCGTAAGACCGGAAGTACAGGATCAAAAAGTAACCCCTCAAATATCAAATACTGCAGAAAATCAAACTGAGCATAATTCAAAATCTGGCAGGTATAGTAGTCTGTCGAAGAGCCTAAAATCAGCATTTCGACGACCTCAGAAACCCTCAACTGTAGACTCTGGTGGAAGCAAAGTCGGTAAGACCTTTAAAATCTAATATTAAAATTAGCCCACGACTACCATCATAACATGTCTGTATGGTGTAATATTGGTAATACTAACATTGTGGATAACATAGCATGCCAACATATTTTCAACATATATAGGTTCAGTCTCGCAATGGTAAAACATATTTAGACATCAACAATTTTGTCAAATAGGACGTATCGAGGACAAAATCGCCAACATTGTTAAAAAAAGAAGCTGAAGATAAGGGTATTTTTCCTACGTCAATGCAGCTAAATGTACATACAATATGTTAACTTATTTTTTTAACTTTGATTCTTGCTATTTCTCTCATCTTATTGCTGTCAGACTAAAATCGGATAACTCTTGAACTTTTTTCATTCTGTTCCATGTGTTCGTAACTTTATTTTTTCAAGGACTAGTCTAAAGTAAAACATTATACAAAAAATATACTTTAAATGGATTCAAGTCCTGTGATCTGTGCCAGGGTAATTTATTACGTTAGATTTGATAATATTAAGGGACAAATCTAAAATAACAGTTTTCTGTTTAAGGTGGTATGGGAGTCTAAAATAAAAATGATAGAATTTGTTCATACTTTGCCAAAACGTAGTATCTATTGATATATGTTGAAAAATGTTATAAAAATGATAGGTCACCGCGCATTTTCTCAAGCTACAGGGCGTGACAAAATGACACATTTTGTATGGATTATACAGGAAAAAACACAATTTTGTGATTAGAAACTAAACAAAATGATAGAATTGTTAATTACTTAAGGAAAAGATAGCTTTCAGACAATGCTTTGAGAATATCAAAAGAAAAGATAGGGTCACCGTACGTTTTTTCCGGCTAAAATACAAAATAGGAAAATTCCATGTAGAATCCTTCAGAAAATGCACTGTTTTAGAGTTACCTCCCCTTAAAATGCCAATTTAATTTATTTTTAAGAACAACCAAAAATTATCATTTGCAAAAATATCAATATTTATAAGTTATATTCTTATAAATTGATTCTTTTAAATGAAAATTCACATTAAATATCTGCATTCCTGCATCAAATTTTGCAAACTTGATAGAAAATCTGGACCTTTGGTTCTCTGTTTTTTACAATCCAAGATGGAGGAAGACACCCATACCACCTTAAAGAGAGGAAAATTGATACTTCTTTACACGGAGGCCATTCGAAAATATTTTTTTTATAGATTATAATGTCATAGATACTGATGATTTTCCAGTTGACTAATGTCGTTTAAAGTTTAAGTTTGATGCGTCACAAAAATCCCGTTTTAAAGAGCAGGATAAAAAAAGTTAGATTTTGTACAATAAATTATACACAATCCTCAACAATGGGCCATTTTACTATACATCTATAAAGAATTAAAGATAAATGTTCTAAAGTTACAGAAATAACTATAAATGAACTTTAAATGGGATAAATATGTTTAATGTGTTTGTACTTAGAAGACTAATGTGCCTATGTAAACTGTATGAAGAAAAGCCGAAATCAATGATATAAAGACATCGACACGTACTTTTATTAAAACGATTTTGCCAAACCTATACCTAAGGCCAGTTTATATTAAAGTCATTGCATGCTAGTTTTATATCTGAAACATCTCAATTAATATATATAAGTGACGTCTGAAAAGTATCACCACTTATTCAAAATATCACATTTAAGTTTTTAAGAGACGTCACCATGGCACTTTTCATAAATGTTCAAGTTAATTTTTTATAAGGAGTGTTAAACTGCATGGATTGAATGTTGGTTGCTATCCGTCCAGTGGCAAATATTTTATAATGTTGTGAACAATAACTGCATGGATTGAATGTTGGTTGCTATACGTCCAGTGGCAAATATTTTATAATGTTGTGAACAATAACTGCATGGATTGAATGTTGGTTGCTATACGTCCAGTGGCAAATATTTTATAAGGTTGTGGACAATAACTGCATGGATTGAATGTTGGTTGCTATACGTCCAGTGGCAAATATTTTATAATGTTGTGGACAATAACTGCATGGATTGAATGTTGGTTGCTATACATCCAGTGGCAAATATTTCATAATGTTGTGGACAATAACTGCATGGATTGAATGTTGGTTGCTATACATCCAGTGGCAAATATTTCATAATGTGGACAATAACTGCAGGGATTGAATGTTGGTTGCTATACGTCCAGTGGCAAATATTTCATAATGTTGTGGACAATAACTGCATGGATTGAATGTTGGTTGCTATACGTCCAGTGGCAAAGTTTATAATGTTGTGGACAATAACTGCATGGATGCATACTAACATGTTAAGAATTGTTTAGTATGTCGCTCCTATTCTACCCTTTGTCTTGAATTCGTTTATACGACTTGAATATGTTTCACTATATGTTCCCACAACCGAATTCACATTAAAATAGACTCGTCAAATATGTCAAAACAAGAACTTCATTTTTTTTAAAACAACCGAATGGACCCTGAAAGGCGTCTGTTTGGCTACATGGGTTGTATACATATAAGCCGATTCTAAAATAATGCATCGTAATGACGGGCATGCTCCTCTCATCGAAAAAAAAACACCCAATAAAATAACTCGAAGGATTCCTGCCAGATCATGATTGCTACCAAACATGACTGTCATCCAAATTTATCCCAGTAGCAGTCGATTCTTTGATCATCCTAAGAAATTTATGAAATATTTGCCACTGGGTGTTCGGCAAACTACAACTTCTTCTCCAAGTTAATCAGTCACATCTTGAAAATTTTGATTGGAAAATCGAAGTCGATTAGTGTTATATCGTTACTATTGGTCGAAGAATAATTTATTTGGTATTTTAAAAAGTAGGATAATCGAAGGAAAAACTCAAGTTAATCAGAGAAACTAAACAATTTAGACAACTCTCCCAAACGATAGATATTTCACATGCACGTTTGAGGACTACAATCTAGCCGAAATAGATGTTAGTTAGCTAGTAATACACAGGTACTTCTCCCTGCTATCATTTAACTTTATTATAAGATACACATGTAAATAGTCAAAAAATTATCAGAGTAGAGTGCATGCATGTAATAATACATCCTACTGAACCATGCAGTTGAAGAGCAGATGTTAAGAATTATAAATGTTTACCCAAATTTTAATACATTTTTTTTATTTTTTTCAGAAACCACAGTATAACAGGAGTTTTGATGATGCTGTAAGTGAAATAGTGAAAGAATGTCCCATTTACACCGTTAGTTCTCAACATTCCGATATGGTAGAAAACCTGCTTACAGTGGACACGCCCAATACACAATGTCATAAAACATTTACTGGAATACACAATGAAGGAGAAAGTTTACATAAGAAATGTAAATCATTAGAGGATGTTATAGATGGATTATTAGCCATAGAGAAGAGGTCTTGCTCCTCCGACGATATATTATCTAGACGGAAAAGTGTCCCGTATTCACGAGAACTGGGCTGTGATTTAGAAATATACAAGAAACATAATACATTTAGTTCAAACTCTCATCACGAAATCAAACATTTGGTTATTAATAATGATAATTTTAACACTGACAGACAAACAGTATTTTGTGAAAACTGCCGGGAAGCTACTTATCTTCAAAATGCTATGGACTATTTGATAACTTGTCATTTTTGTTCAACATACTACTGTAGCCGTGTTTGTCGAGCGGAGGATTGGCATAGTCACAAGATTTCATGTATATACGGAAGGATATCAGATTTGTGTAAGCGAGTGATTAAATTTTGTAACAAAAATCCAGATATGCAGTTTCACCTCTCTCAAATAGCGCGGATAGGTTTCTCGGAAAATGGAAAAGGTTGTGTAAAATTGACGTTCCGTGAAAGTTGGTCTGGTGAAAGTTTTTGTAATTTTGGACATCCATTCTTACAAGAACAACCGACTTATGTCACTCAGAAATGTTTTAAAGACGACGAACATGTTAGTCAGTCTTTCGCAGAATTGAATACAGCCGTGGAAAACTATAATCCTAATCTAAAGTATATCTTACTGGTTTCAGTTTCCAATCCGACACAAAGTTCGTTTAATAAAAGTGGAAATTATTCCTCCATTCAAAGATGTGCCAAATTGAGACTTTGTGGACCAACTAATTTTCATCTTAAGTCGGGAACGGATATGCATTCTGTTTTAATCTTACATTTTGTAACGGAAGTCAATGCATTTTCATCTGCTAGTCAAATGGATGATCGACATGCACGTGAGACATGCTTCATTAACATTCAAAGAATATTGCGCGAGAGAGGGGTCATTTTGCGACATTGCTTTCCGAAAATTTATAGAAAACTGATTGATTTTATCGCAAACGGTAAACGGTTTTCTCCTATAACATTTTATCCTTACGATACAAAGAAGAAAAAACATTATTTATGTATTATAATACCGGAATCGGATCCTGAAATAGAGTTGGTTCCGGATCAATATTTATGCGGTGAAAATGTTATGATGGAAACGTTATACGAAGATTTTATTTATAATAGAAATGATACTTAGAAAGTTATATTCATTCAACTGGTTACCTCCTTGTTGAGTATACTTATTATAGTGCCAATATAAGTTTTGTAAAAGGTGCAATTTTTCCACAATATTGTATGTTTAATTTCATTTGTCTTCTCATGAAATATTGGGACGAAATGTTAACTTTTTTTAAACATATTTTCCTACATTGACACAAATATATATAGATTCCAAAATATAAAAATATTTAAAATGAGATAAAGGGCAACTGTTTGATTACATTTTTAATATGAACAAAATCTTGAAAAATTAAATACTTTTTTTTTTATCCAGATTATTTTAATATTAATAAATTCCTAAAAGGGAGATGGAGAATCCACAGTTAGTTAGAGTAACTGCCCCCTTTTTCCCTGAAGAATAATGTCAGAGAGGATTTGTGACGTCCCCTGCGAACAATCTATAAAAAATAACATTATTGATTTAAAGCATTATAAGCATCATAATCTCTTATATTTTATTTGGATCATCATCTCATAATTTTACTTCATCTTTGAAAAGAGTCCAATTTTCTTCTCCGCTATTTTGTGCTGCAGTGTCGTCCATTTTACAGCTTTTCTTGTTGTCTTCCCTTTATTAAGTGCAATCAAAATGCCACCTTTAAAAAGCATTAGGATTTTATGAAATTTACATTGAACTTTTGTCTGTTCGTGTACATTGTACTATATTTTATAAAAACGTGAAAAAGAAACTGTTTTTTTTTTAAATGTTGAAACTCTGTTGCTCATTAATAGTTTGTTTATATACACTTGGTAATGTTGGTTATACAATGTTTCTCATTTACTTGACCATTATTTTGATAAATGGAGACCATTTATTACATTTATTGAATAATAGATACAGACATGGTCCTTCTATACTTTATTCATTACAAACATAACATACGCTTTTGATATTGCTTTTAAACTTTGGCAACGACGTACCACGTATATCTAAGATAACGTATTGTGTTCAATAAGAATGTCTTGTTTTACTTTATGAATACAGTTTCAAGAACCAGTAATGGCTTTCTTCAAGATTTTAAGATTTATTGATGCAATTTTATTGCTTATTTTCCCAAATATTGTTCATAACAGGGATTTTATAACAAAGCTTCGAATTTCAGATTTTTTATTATCAAGAAAAACCACACGAAGGAGTATTTAATAGACTTTTTACCTATTTTTAGTATGCTGTTCTCACAGCAAGAGTTGCTAGTTTGTGATTACCAGTGTGGGGCCTTATCATAAGTGAAATGTACATTATTATAAATGCAAGGGACAGGATATATAAATATAAATAAGTAAAACTGGAGGGGGGAACTAGTTAATCAAAATCAAATATTCACTTATTCTGTATAATTATTTCTGCCACAAATATATTTATAGAATCTGTCTGATTAAATCTGACAAAAATATTTTGCTTCTTTATGATTAAATCTGATTAATATATTGAATCTGATGAAAAAAAAATCAGATGATTACGGCACACGTGTTCAGTTTTTAAATTTCAGGTAAACATTGTTAATTTGTGTTTGTACTTTTTTGCATATTGTGCTTGTGTTGTATAAACTCTCTCTCAAAGAGACACCTACGTTAGTATTAATTACCCCTTAAATATGCAAGGTCAGCATTTTGCTCAGTTGTGAAAGAAATAGGCTAAATGGTATATTTGTATCATGTATGTATATATTTCAAGTAAACAATATTTATTTTCTGTAATGAATACATTTTATATGTTCCATTGTTTAAAGAGAAATATCGTAAAATTGATCATATTCTGAATAAATTGTTACATACATACAAAAACTGTTGTTTGCATTAACAACCTTTGAATTAACATCAGTGAGCGACAACCCAAGTGGAAAGAACAAAAAATCATCTTAATTCTCTTAGAGCAAAACATAATCTGCCTCAAAAGAAAGTTTATAGATATAAGTCAAGAAGATGGGGTATGAGTGCCAATGAGACAACTCTCCATCCAAATAAATATTTATAAAAGTTACAGCCATTATACTAGTAGGTCTTTTACACGGAGCCTTCTCTCACACCGAAAAGCAAGCTATAAAGGCCCCAGAAATGACTAGTGTAAAGCCATTCAAACGGGAAAACCAACGGTTTAATCTATGTAAAAACGAAAAACACTTATGAACCACATCAACAAACGACAACTACTGAACATCAGATGTATGTCTGGAGTATAAATAAGTTGTTAATGCGTCTTTGTGAATAGAACTTTAAACCCCGCCTAGTATATCTTTACACGATCTGGTGAAGAAGAAAACTAAGTATTCTATTCCAAGAAACGTTACCAAATGTCGAAAACTTTCGACAGTAACATCAATAGTTTGATATAAAAACATATAACATGACATAAGATTCAGCTGACGAGATATGATATTTTGGTACTGAGTTAAACCTCGACTATCATGTTGGTGTGGTGTCCGAATCTGTCTTTCAGCTCTGCCAACACCAATAATAGCCTTGCATGAAACTTTACAATCTGTCGGTTCTCGACAAAAGCGGAGCAGTTCATCGTTTCTCTGTGCAACTAGCGATGATCGAAGGTTCAGTCTTTGTGTGACTAACGAAGCAGGTAAACACTTTTCAGTCTCCGTGTAACTAGAAAAGCAGGTAGAACGTTTAGTCTCTGTATAATTGGCGGAGCAGGTAAAAAACGTTAATTCTCTATAAAAAGCGGAGAAAGAAGCGTTCAGTCGGACAGTGTACTTTAGTAACTATCGGATCAGGTAAAAAGCGTTCAGTCTGTGTAGGTAGTAGGGCAGGTCAGTGTTCAGTGTATATTATAAACGGACTCAATATAACTAGCGGAGCAGGTTAGCATTCAGTTTTTGTTTAACAAGCGGAGAAGGTATAAGCGTTCAGTGTATATTATAAACGGACTCAATATAACTAGCGGAGCAGGTTAGCATTCAGTTTTTGTGTAACAAGCGGAGAAGGTATAAGCGTTCAGTATATGATAACTTGTTGAGCAGGTATAATCGTTCAGTATTTGTTTAACAAGCGGAGCATGAATAAGCGTTCAGTTTCTGTATATCAAGCAGAGCAGGTATAAGTATTCATAATCTGTAAAACAAGCGGAACAGATATAAGCATTTAGTAAATATAACTAGCGGAGCAATTATAAGCTTTCAGTATCTATAACAAGCGGAGCAGGTATAAGTGTTCATAATTTGTATATATATAACAAGCGGAGCAGGTATAAGCGTTCATTATCTGTATAACAAGTGGAGCAGGTATAAGCGTTCATTATCTGTATAACAAGCGGTACAGGTGTAAGCGTTCAGTATATATTCTATAAAAAGCGGAGCAGATATAAACGTTCAGTATCTGTATAACAAGTGGAGCGGGTATAAGCGCTCAGTCTTAGAATAACAAGCGGAGTAGGGATAAGCGTTCAGTATCTGTATAACAAGCGGTACAGGGATAATCTGTATAGCAAGCGAAGCAGGTTTAAGCATTCTTAATCTATAACTTTTGGAGCAAGTATGAGCGTTTAGTATTTGTATAACTAGCGGAACAGGTCTAAGCGTTCAGTATCTGTATAAAAGCGGAGCAGGTATAAGCGTTAAGTATCTGTATATCAAGCGGAGCAGGTATAAGTGTTCATAATCTATTTAAAAACGGAGCAGGTATAAGCGTTCTGTATCTATAACTAGCGGAGCAAGTATAAGCGTTCAGTATCTATAACATTGTGCGATTGAACATGGACGACTGTCACTTGAAATAGAAGGTATTTTGGACAGGTTTAGGAAATCAGCATTGCGATTGACCATCTAAGGACAATGCAATCGTTGTTGCAAGTAAGGCCAGTAAGAGGTTCTTGAAATGTAGAGAACGTGGAACTCTAGATAACACAAGGCATTAGAATTAAAGAATTTATGAGTTTACAAAAAAGGCTTTACTGTTTAGTAATTTTTAGGGTTCTCGTTTTAGTGCAAGAGTTTGATCACCAGTAATATGCTTATGATGTGTTCTTTCGGGAGTAAAGTCGGTTATTACCATGGATTAAGTATATACTAAGGTGATCCCAGATGAAATTGAATAAATCAAGAATTTGAAATTGATACTATAAACTTGAAGAGTATTAGTTCAGGATAAAAATAGGCTAAAAATATTGATAGGTCATAGAGCTACTTTTCGAGATACAAGTACTTGAATTATATATATAAAATATGGTAGGAAAACGCTGACTCCGTCTTTTACCCTATATTTGTGTTGGTATTATTTGGGTCTCAATCAAAAACAAAGAAATCAAGAATCAGCTTAAATTTGTCTTATATTTAAGAATTGAATGCTTCTTTTTGTAACTTTATTGGGGTGTAAAAGCGTTGACCGAAGTACATTTTGTATGAAGCGCGGATGTAACAGACATCTAATGTAATTTCTAAAAGATAAATAGGTGTTATAGGGGAAATTTATTCACCTTGTATCGTATGGAAAAACAGCAAGGAATCCGAACATTTGACACAAATCCAAAACCTCACCTTAGTACATCCTTGAGATGATAATTTGTATTGGGTTAAAAGCGATCCAGTGTTAGAATTTAAAAACAATTAAAAAGGTAATAAAATTTAGATTAAGTCAATACACAGAATGTATAGCAAGTCATTGACTTTCAAAGCAAAGCCAGACAAGCATATATATATATATATATATAACTCGTCTAAACATCAACCCACCAATGTTAGATCTGTAAATTTGCTTTCGCAAATTTTTGGTTCTTCCCTCGCCGGGATTCGAACCCATGCTACTGTGATATCGTGACACCAAATCGCCTGCACTACAGCCGTCCCGCTAGACCACACGACCACCTGGGCTCTCAAAAAAAGAGCTTTCGCTGGCCGTGTGTTACCTTTCCACGTCAGTTTTAATCTAGCGGCGTACTGCAGTACATGATATATAAGGCATGAAGATGTTATTGTTACAGATCAGCTAAATTATCTATAGTAAAGGATCGTACAAATTAATGTAAGATACAGTCACAGAAAATAATTATATTTATAAGTACGTCTGAGTCAGTGACAACCCTACAACAGATGTATCCATCGGATCGCCATCAATGATGGTGATACATGGCTGTGTACATAATGTATATACAACTCGTCTAAACATCAACCCAACAATCTTATATCTGTAAATTTGCTTTCGCAAATTTTTGGTTCTTCCCTCCCCGGGATTCGAACCCATGCTACTGTGATGGAACTGATTACAATGATCTAGGAAATCTTGCAAATGTTCTGCAGTATCGTACCATTTCATGTCAATATCATCAATAAAACGGAGCCATGACAAGGGTGTGTATGGCACACTCAAAAGGATGCGTTCTTCGAGATCCCCCATAAAAATGTTGGCAAAAGAAGGTGCCATTTTTGTTCCCATACTAGTTCCGTCAATCTGTAAAAAGTGCTTGTCGTTGAAAATAAAGTTGTTATTTTCAAGCACTAGCTTGAGCAATTGAACTAGACAGTCAGTTTGGGGATGTTTATCCTTTCGAGTATTCCATACTTTTTCACACGCGGCAATTCCTTCATCTTTTGGAATAGTTGTGTATAAAGAACACACATCCATTGAAACCAAAATTGTGTTGTTAGGTAAAGGACTAAAGGAATTCATTTTCTTCAAATAGTCAGTCGTATCTTGAATATGAGATGGTAGTTGCTTAACATGTGGTCTGAGGTGGTAATCAACAAATTCTGAAATTTTTTCGGTGGGATGGCCATTAGCTGATACTATAGGTCTCCCTGGGATCCCTTCTTTGTGGAGTTTTGGAAGTAAGTAAAATCGACCGGCTGTGCACGTTTCGTCTGGGCGTAGATAATCGTACGTATCGTCATCAATTTGTTTATCTTTATTCATTTCTGAGAGGACGTTATTAATTTTTTTGCTGATTTCTTTGGTTGGATCACATGTTAGTTCTTTATAAAATTTAGCGTTTGAGAGTTGACGATTTCCTTCTTCGATGTAGTCTGCCTTGTTCATCACTACAACGCCACTTCCTTTGTCAGCTTGTTTGATAACAATTTTGTCACGGTCTTTTAAGTTTATCATGGCTTGACTTTCTGACTTTGAAATATTTCTGACTTGTTTACACACATTTGCAAGATTTCCTAGATCATTGTAATCAGTTCCATCACTCAATTAAATTTACATCTGAATTTTCAAGCGAGAAAATTGCTTTTCTCGACACCACCACATTTGTAAAAAACGGGGTCATGACAACCGATCTCCACAGAAAGAAAACTGATAAACACCAGTTCCTTTCTCCAAAAAGTTGTCACCCGAAACACTGCTCCAGGAGTATACCTTACAGTCAAGCCATCAGACTAAAGCGAATTTGCTCCTCGGAATCCAAACTTAACTATCGTTTGGGACAACTAAAAACACAGCTGAAATCAAGAGGATATAAAACCAAAAATATCACAGACGCTTTTGATAAAGCCCAAGAAAAAGATCGAGCTAGCCTCATGGAATACAAAGATAAGACGACCCGTGCAGATAGAATTCCGTTTGTTGTAACCTTCCATCCCGATTTGACAAATATTTCATCTACTATCCGAAAGCACTGGCGTCTTATCGAAAATGACTCTTCCTTAAAAGAAATTTTTCCATCACCTCCTGTTATTGCCTATCGCAGACCCAAAAATCTCAAAGACATACTTGTGACATCAAAAGTAAAGAAACAAGAAACTTCTAAATTTGGGTGTTACAAACAATGCGGTAGAAGCAATTGTAAGTGCTGTAAAGCCGCCAACACTGACTACTCTTTCAGCAGCACAGTAACAAAGCAGCGATACAACATCTATGTTACATCTAATTGCAAAACGGAAAATAGTATTTATATTTTACTTGTGGAACTTGCAAGCTGCAGTATGTTGGTGAAACAGAAACTACATTCAACATCAGACTTAACAATCACCGGTCGTTCTATACAAAAGGAAGAAACTGTCCAATTACGAGACACCTCTTAAGAACAGGACATACTTTTGATAATATCACCTTTCAAATAATTGAGGTAAATCAAAATTGGGACTCCGAAAGGAGAAAACAGAGAGAAAGGTTCTGGATGCATCAGCTACGTACTCTTGAACCTGATGGACTTAATGAGAGGGATGAAAAACAGTTCTACCCAAAACCAAAGGAATAAATCATGAATTTCATTCTATTTAACTAAAACAACTATTTGTTTAGATTTAAAAATTGTTATGTACAATAAACGGCAAAAATATGTTGTATATACCCCATCAATCAATGTATATAACTTTTACACAAAAACATCAAGCTACAAAGATATTTTTTGTCATGCATCCGATTTCACCTAGATAGATGCACACGCCCGATGAAGCTAAATTGTTGGGTTGATGTTTAGACGAGTTATATATATAAAACATATATAGAATATTGTCTGAGGAAAGATAATTTACGTTGAATAGCAGATGAAATATTCCAAACAGGACTAATTCTCTCGAGCTAATTCTGGCAGGTCACCTTTACGGCTTCAACAATCATGAAAACCATACTTCTAGGTCATTTGGTCTCTGGTACAGAGTTGTCTCATATCGCATCTTCTTATTGTATTGATTTATAAACGGTATTTACAGATCAGTAAATATGTCTTAAAAATCATACACAATAAGCAGGGGCGGATCCAGGATTTCCGATTAGGGGGGGCGCAAAGTTTTATATTCGCCGAGCGGAGCGAGGCGAAAAATTTTTTGAGGTAAAATTATTGAAATATTCTTCTAAAGGGGTGCAATCAGAGACATATAATACAGTATTATATGTCTCTGGTGCAATGTAGGTATTTCGAACTATAGTGAGGTAAAATTAGCGAGAAATGTTAAAAAGTTTCAAGCAGAAACCGCCTTAATCTACCCTGCCAACAATCTACAATCACTAAAGACTGACTTATGGATGGACGGACAGAGGTAAAACATGCAATATGTTCCTGTTCCGCGAAGAACCTTAGAGTTATGATGGCAAAATCTCCTACAAATTAGAAAAATCTACAACAATTTTCAAACACCCCTTACTAACACATTAAGATATTCATATTGCACATATGAGTTTATAAAGCTACAGTAATAAAGCTGCAGCCCAAAAAAACAGAAGATCATGCGAACTATTTATTTTGATTTTGTGTTCCAATGCAAACCAATCTAAAACCAAGACACCAGCACTTGTTGTAAAATTATCTGTATAGCAATACCAGGTAATACATATCTCAACTTATCATTGAAAGACATGGTGCTGGTAGTTGTCTAAGCCAATTGTACATGGTTTCAATAATGTGAAATGAAACCGGTTCACTAAAAAATTACTCTAACACTCCATTACATCAGCTTGCTTAAGACGATGGCAATGTAAAGAGTTGAGATAGACAGCTCACCTTGACCAATACTAGTATTAGATTTTGCAAACAAAAATTTCTACTTTTCTCCGTGATTTTTAATTGACCTTTCATAGTATCTGTTTTTACTTTTTTTAATTTTCGGAGGTCGTACCAGACTTTATATTTACTGTGTTCACCACAAACCATTAAAATCAGAATGAGATGCATAAGTCCTTCATGGCTTCCATAAACATTACATTGAACACCAAATCGGAGGACTTACCTTGTTTGTATTGGATACCAAAGCTTCATAAAATTCCGTACAAACAACGGTATATTGCTGGCTCATCTTCATGTTCCACTAAAGAATTGTCCATTAGATTGACTAAAATTTTATCCGCAGTGAAAGAGGGTCTTCAGAAATACTGTGAAACTGTTTACTCGCGTAGTGGTATTAACCATATGTGGATTCTTAAAAATTCTAAAGAACTTCTAGACAATTTTAAATCTCGGTCTATTTCTGAAATTAGTTCTATCAAAACTTTTGATTTTTCAACCCTGTATACCACCATTCCCCATGTGAAATTGAAAAATCGCCTAAAAGAAATAATCCACAATGCCTTTCAACATAAAAATGGTAGCATACGCTATAAATTTATTACTTTGGGATTTCATAAGGCATATTTCGTTAATAGTGACAAACAAAAAGGTAAAACCTGCTACACAAAAGAACAAGTGGTCAGTATGCTGGAGTTTCTTATCGACAACATATTTGTTGAGTTTGGAGGTAGACTTTTTCAACAAACTGTCGGCATTCCTATGGGAACGAACTGCGCGCCTCTCCTTGCTGACCTCTTCTTGTTTTCATATGAATCGGAGTTCCTTCAGACACTTGTCAAAAACAAGAAGATCAAAGAAGCCAGGTTATTTAATTTCACTTTCAGATATATTGATGATGTTCTTTCCATTAACAATCCTAACTTTTCTGATTGGGTTCCATTAATATATCCACCAGAACTAGAAATTAAAGAGACAACAGACACGGCTTCATCCGCCTCATTTTTAGACTTATACCTCGAATTTGACATACACAGTCATCTTAGTACCAGAATCTATGACAAACGAGACGATTTTGATTTTGAAATTATCAATTTCCCCCACCTTAGTAGCAACATACCAACTTCACCTGCATATGGAATATACATTTCCCAACTTATTCGGTATTCAAGGGCTTGCAGCTCCTACTCAGACTTTGTAAAACGTCACCAGTGTCTGAGCAGAAAGTTGATGAACCAGGGGTATGTCAAAGAACGTCTCGTCCTTTTTCTAAAAAAGTTCATCGGAAGGTACCCAGAACTTGTTGATAAATATTCCGTATCAACTTCACAAATAATACACGATGGTCTTGAAGTATAGATTTTGCGTACTGACGTTGTTTATCATCTTAATTACGTGTTATATTATTCTTTTATTTGTCTTCATTAATATTACTTTTACTGTTGTCTGTTTTTTTAGATATCCTTTTGACGTAACTCTGTGCTTATGTATCCCATCATACTTTGAACGACAAAATTATTTTATGATGTGACTCTGTACCTATGTATCTTGTCATACTTTGAATGACAAAATTATTTTATGATGTGACTCTGTACCTATGTATCTTGTCATACTTTGAATGACAAAATTATTTTATTCATTAATATTACTTTTACTGTTAACCAACTTTTTTTGTGATATACATTTTACGTGACTCTGTACTTATGTATCACGTCATACTTTGAACCACACTATTATTTTATTTATTTTTATTACTTTAACTGCTAAGTCAGTGTTTGTTATATCTATTTTGCGTGACTGTATTTATGCATCCCGTCATACTTTGAACGACAAAATTATTTCATGTCTACCTGTGCGAATTTCAAACGCGCAATTTTACACCAGTACCCATACCCTCCTTCCTTGATGGGTGCATTTTACATAGACAAATATAATCGTATAATATAATCAAAATGAGGATGTTAATTTGATGTATGCCTTTTTGTGCTTCTTCGTTACATTTGTTGTTTTTATAGTGATTAAGATGATAACACAATGTTGACTGCTGTACCCCTATTTTTGACATTTTTACCTATTATGTCTGTTTGTTTTGTTCACGCATCGGTGACTATATAATGGAATTTGATGCGACTGTCATACAAGTGAGAGGTTTAGCTAGCTATAAAACCAGGTTCAATCCACCATTTTCTACATTTGAAAATGCCTGTACCAAGTCAGGAATATGACAGTTCTTGTCCATTCGTTTTTGATGCGTTTTGTTATTTGATTTTGCCATGTGATTATGGACTTTCCGAATTGATTTTCCTCTGAGTTCAGTATTTTTGTGATTTTACTTTTTACGTAGTTATGTTTATTTTCTGGGGATCCCATGCATTTAATACAGTACATAATTCGGCAAACTTCCAGGTTGCAAGTAAAAAATATATAAAGACACAGAGAAACAAAATATAAACTAACATTTCGCTCGAAACAGTATTTCTGTATATCTTTCATTAAGGACATTACATGTAAGAAAGAATCTCACATAGACAGCTCCGCTTTTGACACATTTCTTTGAAGTATATAATATTTATAGAACTTGAATAAATCGTAGGTCAGTTAATTAGTTATCACGAGTTCGTGGTCTAGTGGTTAAGACCGATGGCTACAGTACTGAAGGTCCCCAGTTCGATTCTCACTCGGGGTGCTAAAAATATCAGCATATCAGAAGGATAATTTTCACCCTCTCACACACATCTCTGGTACCCAGAGTTTAAACTAGAATGGGTACTTTGGGGGCCTCGGTTGGACAAAGTTGTCCCTTTCAATCTTCTGATATCTCTCTGGTTTGTCTGTTTCCACCGAGTGGCCCGGTGGTTCTCTCCGAGTACTTCGGCTTCCTCCACCATAATAACAGACTGCCCGGTGTCCTAGCACTCCCTTTGTGTTGGGTGGGGATTGATTGTCCTTGTAAAAATAATTGTCGTATAAACATACGTTAGTGACACATCTCCATTAATCCCGTTAGTGAGTGAACATGGATGCCACTGTACCCTCGCAGTTTTCGAGGGGTTCTTCGGATATCGGAGGCATTTACCAGTACATACATACATACATATCACGTTGATTCTATTAAACTGACTGCTTTATGTACTTTAAACTGTTCAAAAAAATGGAATGGTCTCTTCTGATACTTAAAAAAGTTTGAAGACAACCCATGCTTTGCAAATTTTAGGGGGGGGGCGCACGCCCGCCACGCCCCCGCCTAAATCCGCCCATGAATTAAGAATTAAAAAAACATAACTTATAATAACAAATAATAATGGTAATAAATTAAGACTAAACTGAAAACCCTTAGCATAAAACCTGGTTAAAATGTCGTAATAAATACATAAGTAAATAATAAACAAATATATAATTATATTTTCTTAGAAAAATATAGTTAAAAGCGTTAGCATTTACAGCCCCACGTATTCCTGCTATCGATTATGGTTTCTGCAGCTGTATTTCAAAAGCGCATGCGTACCTAAATATTTAGAATTGTATTAGCATTATAAAGAAACATGGTATGTGAAGAGTAAAAGACAAAAGAGGGAAAACAAACAAATGTGAGTAAAATATATTTTGTATACGACCAAGAAGAATCATATTTCAATATTGCAGGATCAAGCCTCCGTGGGACTTGGCCGTCATATTTGTAATACCAAACGTCTACACTATCATACACAGTAAGATTGATACTACAAGTTCCAACCAAAACACATTCGATTTGGGACAGAGCCAAGAACATTTTGTAGTTAACTTATAAATGAGACATAAGTTTCGTTGTCAGGTCATTTTAACAAAAAGAATTCCAAGGCGTAATATATATTTGATAATTTATAGTAGTGGTCTCTCAGCATTGTGCTACTGTTATTATATATGGTTAAGATTATTTTTTATAATTGATATGTACAAACACTTTTTGCATAGACGGTCAGTGTCTGTTCATTGCACCAAAGTTTGTATGTGCTACAAATAAAACTAACATTTTAGCCATCTGCCTGTAATTTGAATAGACGTTATAAATTTCATAATAAAATCAGGCCTACTAGAGGAAATATTCTGTAATGTTATTTTACCGGGAACAATTATTACAGTATTTGTTTCTAACAGAATAAAGGGTATAGAATATGTGTTCCAGCAGGGACAGATATTATGGCATTATTTATGACAAGGTTTTCAGAGGAACTTATGATAGACGGAATACAAATATGCGTTGAAACCACCAATTAGGCTTAATTCAGTTACGATTTCACATTTTCTAAATATAGACAAAGCTTAGTTATTTCCTACTTTCCACTCTACATGTTAGCAGTTAAATTTTAGTCTTTTCCTGTAAACACCGAATTTATTAACGTGTTGACAGCTAAATTTCAATGTTTTTACATAAGTTCATAAGGCCGATAAAAAATATCGTCCTGTCAAAAAACTAATTTCGCGTTTACATGAATTCCCCTTAAGCGACATATCTTAGACATGAAACAGTTTATTACAAAGTAGTTTTAATTTACTTACACGGACAAGCGGTTTTGAAAAGGTAGGCTATATTTTTTTATGTAAAAAACTAGAAAAAGACACAAAGGATACAAAAAAACGTGGACGCGACTGATGCTGATAGGTTATTGATCAAAGACAGATAACTCTGATGAAATACTGAAAAGTAGCTAGCGTTCTATATATATATATAATATAAGGTTTGAGGAGTATGGAAAACATTGTGCAGGTCTGGTAAGAACTACATCCGGCCAAGCGAAAGTTGCACATGACTATTCCGTATGCCAAAATAAAGATTAGAAGTGCTCAACAACCCCCTAACCTTGGACAGGGGTCAAAGGACTATAAACTCATCATAGATACCAGACTCATAGATACTCGACTTTTAAATGTTTGTACGCAAGCCGCGTGTTTCGTCTATAAATGACGGACTCGTTAGTGCCGCTCGAATAAAAAAATGTTCCGAAGGCAAAACAAAGTAATGGATTAAATTTCAGACAAGCCTTATACGGGGTTGACCCTTTCGGTTTCGGTATTCATACGAGCAAGTCTTTCCAAAGTTTATATGTACAGGGCCGTAACTACCTATGATGAATTTTCTACACCAATTTTTTTTTTTTGAAGTAATAAAATGAAATATTGACAATATGTCCACGAAGAATTTGAATTTATAGTACAAACAACACAAGTTTGCAGTTTTAACAGTGTTATCATGATACGTGATATATGTCATTTTCAGGATTTTTGATCGATAGTGAAACGTTTCAGTATTTGTTTGTTTTTTTTTGTTCGTGTGGCCGTCCGTCTGTTATTCAGTATTCGTGCGAGAACTCATATTAAACTTTGCTTTTCGATAATTTTGAATAAAACAACTGTTCAGATTTATTTAGGGACTCAATTAAGCATAGGAAGTTCCCTTTGTATTGTGAATCTTTAATAATATCGGAAATTCGTTACCAGCTGAATCAGCAGTTCGATCATTTTTAACGTTTCCCGATCGTACGAGTACATTATGGTCTTAATACCTTAGTAGTTAAACACTCCCATTCGTTGTAGCAGGGACTTTCTATACTAAGTATAATATATACTAGTATAGAAAGTCCCTGGTTGTAGTTATATACATGTTTGTTCAGCTTTCAAAAATATTGAAATTCAAGGTCCTCGATAAAAAAAAAATATATCTTGCGTTCTATAATCTTGCTTTATATGTTTTTTTTTTTTTTAACTTACTAGTTTGGTTTCTAACAAAAAGATTTTTAAGTACAAATAATAATTGTTTGCATAAAAATTGCTTCCAGGATCCAACAATACTTATGTTTCTTAAAGAAAGGAAATCGAAGGAAAACGGGTCATTTTAGCTAGATTTTATTGAGAAAAACATCCGCGGTCACAGTGTATTTAATGTTGATAATTAAAGGTCAAAGTACGGCCTTCAAGACTGAGCCAATAAGACTGAGCATTGGCTCAGTCACCCCGAACAGCAATCTCAGTTTGTTTTTGCATAAAAATTGCTTCCAGGTTCAAGTAATACGGATGTTTCTTAAAGTAAGGAAATCGAATGAAAAAGGGTCCTGATGAAGGTAAATCCAGAATAGCGCTTCGGACGCAATAACTTATTAAACGTGTTGTTTTCCATTTTTTTTAGCCATTTTAATAAGAGGAAAAAATCGGCGGAGGCTGCGCCCCCAACCCCCTCTTTTAGGGGCCTCATTCGGCGGCCCCCAAACCCCTGCCTCCCCAGAATTCGAACCCTAGTTACGGCTCTGATGTAGTCTACTAGATGTCACTTGATGAAGATTATTACACAAACACGCGATAAGCGTACTGAAATCGTTTACATACGCTAAATATACTAGCTAGTACTCAAATACATTTCTTGCTAAAATATAACATGTTTTAAACCAATTAAAATTGTTTTACTGAACTTGTGCTACTTCAGATCTATTTATAGACAAGAAGATGTGGTGTGATTGCCAATGAGACAACTGTCCAAAAGAGACCAAAAAGACACAGAAACTAACAACCATAGGTCACCGTACAGCCTTCAACAATGAGCAAAGCCCATACCGCATAGTCAGCATTAAAAGGCCCCGAAATGACAATGTAAAACATTCAAACGTGAAAACTAACGGCCTTCTTTATTTACAAAAAATGAACGAAGAACAAATATGTAACACATAAACAAACGACAACCACTGAATTACAGGCTCCTCACTTGGGACAGGCACATACATACATAATGTGTCGGGGCTAAACTTGTTAGCGGGTTCCCAACCCTCCCCTAACCTGGGACAGGGGTATAACAGTACAACATAAGAACGAACTGTAAAAATCATTTGAAAACTGTGTTTATCTTTTAACTGTTATCGTTTCAGATGTTTCCAATGGAGGAGATTAACTTTGCCATTAACTATACTGAGAGCGATGACTTAACCATCGATGCCTCTCCAGCAATAGGGGACAAAGATACACTGCTGATTATAATGGACTGTTTAGTTAATGTATTTGTTCTACTGCTAAATATCTCTCTTGCAGTATTAATACTCTGTCACTCAAAGATACGACAACAATTATTCTATTGGAGGGTTTTAAATTTATGTTTGTCTGACCTTATCGTTGGGGTATTAGTGCTTCCGTTTGGAATAAGTTACACGCACAACTATGCTTGGCTTCATGGTCATGTACTTTGTCAAACGTATGTTATCCTCGATGTTACACATTTTGGATTTTCTTCTTTAGTTATTACAACGATGTGCGCGGACAGATTCTTGTCGAAACTTTTGGAGCTGTATCCGGATAAACTACAGATAATAAAATTTGTGCAACTGTTTCTGTTCATTATGCCTTGGCTTTTCACATTATGTGTTTTCCTGCCATTACTATTATCAAGCGTTAAGACGATGGGTGTCGTGTTCCGCCATACTTGTGGTTTTATATTACATGACGATATGCTAGTTCCGACAGCCGTTGTTGCATACTTGATACCAAATTTACTGTTAATCTTGACAACTGTTATCATGTTAATTATTTACAAAGTAAAACGCCCTGTTTGGTATCGACTGGACGAACCAGAGGCTCCTGGAAGTCACATCACTCCACATCTTAGATCCTCCACCATTGCAACATTAATTGTTAGTTGTATTACAATGTTGTTCTGGTTCCCTTATTTGGTCAATATGTTTATAATGGTAACCTGTAGATCTCACCGGTGCTTTCCAGGTTTGGAGGTCTTCAAAGCAACATTGATACTGTGTACTCTGACATCATTATTTACACCTTGCCTCTGGTTAAGTGATGATGAGATACGAACAGCTGCGAAACAGTCCGTTCGGAGGATACGGGCGTTTTGTTTGAAACCATTGGTTGTGCGGGAACAACAATACAATGAACACATAAACGAAGAAGATTTATAATCGGTCAATATACTTTTGATCTAACAGTTTATATCTTGAAATAAGCTTTTAAAGTCAATATGTCTATACACAAGAAAACTGTTTGTCTACTTAACTGATTTATGTGTTCAAGCTATGTCAACAATTGCTTATATATAATGTGAAATATTGCCAGTTACTTTATGTTTTAGTTTTACAAAAATAAATCTTTCATTATAGTTTTGAGTAGTAATTTTTTTTTTCGATCACTCTAAACAGTTGGATTGTTATTAAACAGCAAAAAAAAATGACACCTACATAAACAATACAACCATGTAACACAGACAAATCAGTATATCGTGGGTAAAATATCCATCAATCAAAGATATTTGAAGTGTCAACATCTACATCAAACAAAGATATCCTATGTAGCACATCCATTAAACAAAGATATCTTATGTAACACATCCATCAAAGATGTCCTATGTAACACCTCCAACAGACAAAGATGGCATATGTAACACATCAGTCAAACCAGAATACCTAATATAACACATCCGTCAAACCAAGATATTGTATGTAACACATCCGTCAAACCAAGATATCATACGTAACGCAATCATCAAACCATGATATCATATGTAACACATCCATCAAACCTAAGTATCATATGTAACACATCTCTAAAACCAAGATATCATATGTAGCACATCCGCAAGACAAAAATATCTTATGTTGCACCTCAATCAGAGAGATGTCCTATGTAACACATCTATCAAACAAAGATATCTTATGTAGCACATCCACAAGACAAATATATCTTATGTAACACATTAGTCTAACCAAGATATCATATGTAACGCATCCGTCAAACAAATATATCATACATAACACCTCCATCAAACAAAGATACATAATGTTACACATCTGTCATACCAAAATTTCATGTAACATCTCCACCAAACCAAGATAATTTATGTAACACATCCATCAAATAAAGAGATTATAAGTAACACATCCATAAGACCAACATATCATATGTAACACATCCGTCAAACCAAGATACCATATGTAACACATCCATCAAACAAAGAAACATATCCATCAAACCAAGATATCTTATGTAACACATCCATCAAATAAAGAGATTATATGTAACACATCCATAAGACCAACATATCATATGTAACACATCCGTCAAACCAAGATACCATATGTAACACATCCATCAAACCAAGATATCATATATAACACATCCGGCAAACCAGGATATCATATATATAACACATCCGTCAAACCAAGATATTCTATGTAACACATCCATCAAACCAAGATATCATATATAACACATCCGTCAAACCAAGATATTCTATGTAACACATCCGTCAAACCAAGATATCATATGTAACACATCTGTCAAACCAAGATATCATATGTAGCTCAATCATCAAACCAAGATATCATATGTAACACATCCGTCAAACCAAGATAGCATATGTAACGCAATCATCAAACCAAGATATCATATGTAACACATCCGTCAAACCAAGATAGCATATGTAACGCAATCATCAAACCAAGATATCATATGTAACACATCGGTCAAACCAAGATAGCATATGTAACGCAATCATCAAACCAAGATATCATATGTAACACATCCGTCAAACCAAGATAGCATATGTAACGCAATCTTAAAACCAAGATATCATATGTAACACATCCGTCAAACCAAGATATTGTATGTAACACATCCGTCAAACCAAGATATCATATATAACGCAATCATCAAACCATGATATCATATGTAACACATCCATCAAACCAAGATATCATATGTAGCACATCCGCAAGACAAAAATATCTTATGTTGCACCTCAATCAGAGAGATGTCCTATGTAACACATCTATCAAACAAAGATATCTTATGCAGCACATCCACAAGACAAATATATCTTATGTAACACATTAGTCTAACCAAGATATCACATGAAACGCATCCGTCAAACAAATATATCATACATAACACCTCCATCAAACAAAGATACATAATGTTACACATCCGTCAAACCAAAATTTCATGTAACATCTCCACCAAACCAAGATAATTTATGTAACACATCCATCAAATAAAGAGATTATATGTAACACATCCATAAGACCAACATGTCATATGTAACACATCCGTCAAACCAAGATACCATATGTAACACATCCATCAAACCAAGATATCATATATAACACATCCGTCAAACCAAGATATTCTATGTAACACATCCGTCAAACCAAGATATCATATATAACACATCCGTCAAACCAAGATATTCTATGTAACACATCCGTCAAACCAAGATATCATATGTAACGCAATCATCAAACCAAGATATCATATGTAACACATCTGTCAAACCAAGATATCATATGTAACACAATCATCAAACAAGATATCCTATGTAACACATCTATAAAACAAAGATATCTTATGTAGCACATCCACAAGACAAATATATCTTATGTAACACATTAGTCTAATCAAGATATCATATGTAACGCATCCGTCAAACAAATATATCATACATAACACCTCCATCAAACAAAGATACATAATGTAACACATCTGTCAAACCAAAATTTCATGTAACATCTCCACCAAACCAAGATAATTTATGTAACACATCCATCAAACCAAGATATTATATGTAACGCAATCATTAAACCATGATATCATATGTAACACATCTGTCAAACCAAGATATCATATGTAACACAATCATCAAACAAGATATCCTATGTAACACATCTATAAAACAAAGATATCTTATGTAGCACATCCACAAGACAAATATATCTTATGTAACACATTAGTCTAATCAAGATATCATATGTAACGCATCCGTCAAACAAATATATCATACATAACTTACACCTCCATCAAACAAAGATACATAATGTAACACATCTGTCAAACCAAAATTTCATGTAACATCTCCACCAAACCAAGATAATTTATGTAACATATCCATCAAATAAAGATATCATATGTAACACATCCATAAGACCAACATATCATATGTAACACATCCGTCAAACCAAGATATCATATGTAACACATCCATCAAACCAAGATATCATATATAACACATCCGTCAAACCAAGATATTCTATGTAACACATCCGTCAAACCAAGATATCATATGTAACGCAATCATCAAACCAAGATATCATATGTAACACATCCGTCAAACCAAGATATTATATGTAACGCCATCATTAAACCAAGATATCATATGTAACACATCTGTCAAACCAAGATATCTTATGTAACACATCCGTCAAAGGCAAAATATCTTTTGTAACACATCCATCAAACCAAAATATCCTATGTAACATATCTATTAAAGCAATATATTCCGTGTAACACATATGTCAAATAAATATATCTTATGTAGCACATTCATCAGACAAAAATATCTTATTTAGAACCTCTATCAGACAGATATCTTAATATGTAACACATCTATCAAACAAAAATATCATATGCAACACATCCATCAAACTTAGATATCATATGTAACACATCTATCAAACAAAGATATCTTATGATGCACATTCACAAGACAAAAGTATCTTATGAAGCACCTCAATCAGTCAGATATCTTATGAAACACATCAATCAAACCTAGATATCCTATGTAAAACATCTAACAAACCAAGATATATTATTTAACACATCCATCAAACAAAGGTATCATATGTAGCACATCCACAGGACAAAGATATCTTATGTAGCACCTCATTCAGACAAATATCTTATGTAACACATTAGTCAAACCAAGGTATTATAATATTAGTTATCTTGGTGTAATCAGGGGTGTACAGAATTTTACACCGTTGTTGAAAATTCATACACCCTGAGGCGCAGCCGAACGGGTGTATGAATTTTCAACAACGGTGTAAAATTCCGTACACCCCTGATTACACCAAGATAACGAATTAATTTCTTATGAACAATTCCTTTACTCATTTTGAAACCAGGACGTAAAATTGTAAAAATGGTAATGAAAAACTTCCAGCGTAATATTATTTCAATGTCCATAATGCTGCACATTGTCAAATACTTTTTACTTTATTTTTGGAAAAATTCTGAAAATTTTTGTGTTCTTTTGAGTTTACAAAAAAAAAAAAAAAAAATATTTTTTTTTTTTTTTAGCATTTTCTTCTTATTATTTTTTTTCTATATTTTTTGAAAATTTAATTTTTTATTTTTTTTTGGCAAAATTTAATTTTTTTTTAAATTTTGGCAAAATTTTATTTATCCCCGGGTGAACAAGGGTGGGGTGCTATTTACACCGGGGTAGTCAACCAATCAGATTGCAGTATTCTTGCTGCATAAGAAATAACATGTGTTACACACCCGTCAAACAAAGATATCTTATGTAACACAATCATCAAATCAAGATATCTTATATAGCACATCCATCAAACCAAGATATCTTATATAACACATCCATCAAACAAAGATATCCTATGTGATACATTCATCAGACACATTTCTTTTGTAACACATCTATCGAACAAAGATATCGTATGTAACACTTCCATCAGACAAAGATATCTCATGTTTCACCTCCATCAGACAAATATCTTGTGTAACACATCCGCCTAACCAAGGATTTCGTATGTAAAACCTCCATCAGACAAAGATATATTGTGTAATACATCCAACAGAAATATAAATCTTAGAAACACTCCCATCAAACAAAGATATCTTCGGTAATAACATCTACATCAGTCAAAGTTATTTAAGGTGGTAAAACCTCCATCAGACAGTGATATCTATGGTTTTTAAGTATCCATCAGACAAAGATATCTAAGATATTTACACCCCCACTAGACAAAGTTAATTAAGATTTTAACATCTCCATCAGACAAAGATATCTATGTTGGTAACACATCCACATCCACAGATATATAAGGTTTTAATACCTGCAACAGACAACAACAAATAAGGTGTTAAAAACACCTTCATTAGTCAAAGTTATTTAAGATGCTAACATCTCCGTCAGATAAAGTTATTCAAGGTGTTAGGTGTTAACCCCTCCCCCCCCCCCCCGACAATGTTATTTAAGGTGGTAACACCTATATCAGACAAAGATATATTAAGGTTTTTTTAAACATCCCCGTCAGACCCTCAGGCATAGATATCTAAGATGTTAAAGCACCTCCATCGTACAAAGATACGATGGAGGTGCTTTATCGTCTAAATTGGTAACATCTACATATTACAAAGATATCTCAGTTGCTAATATCTCCATTGTACAGATATATAAGGTGTTAACACAGCCATCATACAAAGATATCTAATGTGGTAGCACCTTAATCAAGATACTTAGGTATCAACTCATACTTATAATTATGCCTTGCTTCGGCTGACCCTTTTTTATCAGGAACACTGGGAAACTAAGTTTTATAAGACGCCTGCCATTCACCTGTTGTGGTGGGGAAATTGATTTTCTAGATAAATTGCAGATTCTATTTTTTTAATTCTTTTTTAAATGTTTCAGAAGGAAAGTTAAAAATAACTCCATTAGTTGGTTTTCATTGAAACTTAGGGTGAAAAGGGATTCAACATCGAGTTGGAAAAAAATATTGTTGAAATTTTAGTTCCTGTATGTTTTTGATATTTTCAAAATGAGCGTTTGTGTCGAGAAAAAAAACCCTGTTTTCCCACAGAAAAGATGGATGGTCGGTGCATAAATACATATGGAGCTGAAAAACCAAAAAGAATCTGCTTTGCACAGCCTATCGGTGAATTCAAATTTTAATTATTCCAGTCCTGACAATTCAATAAATATTTACCACTGAACGCTTGATAAGACAATATATATATAGCTGTCATAGTTTCATATTCAGTCTATCATCAGCCCATTTCAGTGTGTTATTAAATATCGAAGTTTTCAAATAAAAAAAATCGATATTTGATTTTAAATTTATCAGAGACATATAATATATTGTAAAAATCTAAAAGCAATTCATGAGCCAACAAGATGTCTCTGGTTCTAAATGTTAAGTTAAGTCAATCCTTTGAAATTAAAACAAAACTATTTATTTTTGATCGATTTTATTTGCATTCCTGTTTTTCTTATCGACCTTTGGAAATGTATCAAAGATGTAATGTAGATCACATTGAAAAAGAATAAATATTGGAAAAGACATTGCGAAAGTCAATGTGTATTGGTCGTGACATATGTCAGGGCATTAGTGTCAGGGCATTAGGGAAACCCGGAATCCGGGAAAATTTCCGCTATATATAAATTAATTTTATCGTCAGAAATCAGAAATAGCCGAATCGTCATTTCGAATCATGGCATCAACAAGCAGAGGGTAAGACACACATTGTATACGACAATAACTACCCAATAAACAGCAATTCTGGAAAAGAAACTTTCCTAGAAAAATTGAAATATCCCCCTATAGACCTGTTACCTGTCTAAATTATCTGAGTAAATCACCCTACTTTCATCCCCCGTTAAGAATTTATTTTATATTTAGTCGGTTGGGGATAATCATCAGAACAACCCTTCGAATGAGGGGTAACCCCTCAATGTAATGACTATTCCTGTTATGAGGGGTTTTAATATTTATTAAAATTATGATAGAAATATTTTTTTTTGGTTAAAATCGCCCTTTCTACATCTATCCTACCGTAGTCTAAAATCGTTCATCTTGTCAGTTCGTTAGGTATTTGTGTTTGAACTTAACACACGGGAAAACTCCGCATTGATGTCACTACGCTACTTCCGGCGAAGAAAAACAATGTAGAATACGTTTTTTCTGCACTTTTGAATAAAAAAACATTTTTGAAGGTAAGTTTTCATTGTTGTTCTCAATTATTGCTAAAAAATGCCAAATTTCTAATGCCCGTTTCAATCCCGACTTCCGAATGTCTAAAAATATTCTAGAACTTCACAAAATCCCACTTCCGGCCTCCATTGCTTTGTGTACATTCCATTCAGCGTCATCAATCTTGTGGCAGGCAATACAGGTCAAGCAAATCGTATTTTTAGGAATTTTAAAATGACATGCTCCTTACGTCTTTCGCGATTTTCCCGCGAAAAAAAACCAACCAAAATGAAAGGAAAACTAATTGAAAAAACTATGCCCATGCCATAATTTTGTACAGGAATATAGAGTAGGTGAATGAAAAATAATTTATCTTTATTTTTCATAGAATTTTCTTTTTATTCATTATAAAAAGATCGATATTCTGACCATCATGACTGAAGATAATTATTCATACAGAATTCCATTGATGTCAAAAGGGATGGCAAAAAAAGAGTTTTCCTGTTGAATTAAACCAAAAATTATTGCAAACTATTTTGAAGCAATATCCCACAAAGAAATAACGTAATTGCCGTAGACTGGAAAATCCCCTAATTGACAGTAGAGCAATTTGATTGGGTAGAACGAATTGACACCGCGTGATTTTGACGCCATTGAAATTTAAATGTAAACAAACAAGGTCAGAAGGTTCAGTATGGGACAGCATCGTACATTTAGTTACTGACAAATAATTATGAGTTACCAAGCTTGACAATGCATGGTAATAAAAAATGAAAGCTAAGTGTACAGAAAAAATAAGAAAAAAATAGCCTTAGGATAACGACTTATCATTACACCTGGATACATCATGACATAAGACGATCCATCAGCACATTGATGACTATATGTCGATGCATCGTAAACAGATTCTTAATAAAATATAACAATTTATGAGTGCAATAATTCAAAAATAATTTTGTCGAAAAAAAAAAAAAACCCACACATTTACATATTTATCCTATCGTAGTCAAAAATCGGTCATCTTGTTAGTTCGTTCGGTATTTGTGTTTGAACTTAACTCACTGGGAAACTACTAATTGACGTCACTATGCTACTTCAAGCGTAGAAAATTAGTGCAGAATACGTTTTTTCTATTCTTGAATAAAAAACATGTCTAAAGGTAAGTATTGCTCAAAAATGCCAATTTTCTAATTACCGTTTCAATCCTGACTTCATGTCTAAAACTTCACAAAATCCCACTTCCGGCCTCCATTGCTTTGTGTACATTCCATTTAGAATCATCAATCTTGGGGCAGGAAGTACAGGTCAAGCAAATCATATTTTTAGGAATTTCAAAATGACATGCTCCTTACATCTTTCGCGATTTCCCCCGCAAAAAAGCCCAACCAAAATGAAAGGAAAACTATATGAAAAAACAATGTCCATGTCATAATTTGGTACAGGAATATAGAGTAGGTTAAAAACAATTTACATTTATTTTTCATAGATTTTTTTTTTTTATTCATTATAAAAAGATCGATATTCTGACCATCATGACTAGGTACATGTAAATATTTATACAAAATTCCATTGATGTCAAAAGGGATGGCAAAAAATGATGTTTCCTGTTGAATAAAACCCCAAATTATTGCAAACTATTTTAAAGCAATATCCCACAAACAAATAACGTAATTGCCGTAGACTGAAAAATCAGCTAATTGACAATAGAGCAATTAGATTGGGAAGAACGATTTTACTACATGACATGATTTTGACGCCATTGGAATTGGAATGTAAACAGAACAAGGTCAGTAGGTTCAGTATCAGACAGCATCGTACATTGAGTTACTGAGAAACAATTATGAGTTACCAAGCTTGACAATGCATGGTTATAAAAAAATCAAAGCTAAGTCTACAGAAAAAAATAAGAAAAAAATGTCCTGAGGTGAATGACTTATCATTATAGCTGGATACAAACAGGTTAGATATCTAAATCACGGGTGTCATTCAGTTTAACGAGAGAAATGATCATGAAAGAATTTCTAACGGGGTCAAGTATTGCGAGACGATTGTGAAAGCTCTGGTACCGGATTGTGAAAGACATTTAATCGAGAAGACATATGAAAGGTCAGTAAATAATCTTATTTAATTAATTAGGCAGACAAATTTACAACAAAATAAAACTGTCTGTCAATATGGTTCAACATTATGATTAGTACGTGAGAAAATCTAGTTTTAAAAATACATAGTTTTTACAAAACAACGAAAGGCCGATTGCTTCTCAACATTTCAATGACATAAAAAATGATAACAAACATGATTTTTTCACAAATTGGAATAAAATAAACTACTTTAATACGAATAAGGACATTCTATTTTAATGTATCAAATGGTTCTCATAGTTATTTTGTATAAACATAATCTGAAACTTGGTAAAAAAAGAAATATTTACACAAAATTGATTTTTTAGATCGTGAAAGATCACATACCGCTTTTTAAAGATCGTGAAAAGGATCGCGAAAGATCTGATGCTACGAAGCATTCAAATTATTTTTCAATTGTATGATAATTAATATTTGTTATTGGTATTAATAAAAATTAAATTGGCCAAGATCCTCATTAAGGTTTCAAATAGCATTGACCACATTATCATGCATCATTTGGCAATGTTCGTTTTATGTTGTTTGGCCTTTTGCTTATATACCTGTATGCTATAGCGCCACAGTACATTTTGTATTTGGTGTATGGTGTTCATGTCTGTCTGCATGTTTCATATTTAACGTCAATTGTATTTGATATATATTAAATGATAGTAAGATATCTATAGATATAGGAAGATGTGGTGTGAGTGCCAATGAGACAACTCTCCATCCAAATAACAATTTATAAAAGTAAACCATTATAGGTCAATGTACAGAAACTGTACTGCCTTCAACACTGAGCCTTGGTTCACACCGAACAAAAAGCTATAAAGGGCCCCAAAATTACTAGTGTAAAACCATTCAAACGGGGAAACCAACGGTCTAATCTAGATATATAAAAAAAAAAGAGAGAAACACGTATAAATTACATAAACAAACGACAACTACTGTACATCAGATCCTGACTTAGGACAGGTGCAAACATTTGCAGCAGGATTAAACATTTTAATGGTACCAAACCTTCTCCCTTTTTCTGAAACAATAGCATGACATAGAAAACCACATGATAAAATATCAATTGGAAGGCTTTACTCAATCAAAAAACGTAAATTAACACACTATGAACAAATAAATTTGATCTGCGATATCTGAATGCAAATACACAGTTAATAAAATATTAGAGACAAACATACAAGGTCAAAAAGCAAAGTCATGGCACCGCGAAATATTTAACCCTTTTTTGAAAATAATCATTTTTAAAAAAAAAATCGGTTTTTATAATATCTACAGGTAAATGAAAAATAACATTGTCGTTTTAAGTATACTACATTGTACTTTTGTGTATAAATACTTCCAATAATTAGGAAAACCAAGAAAGTTATGTCATATAAATACATAATTTAACACTAGATACAAATTCGGGTGAATATCAACAATAAAACTATACAATTAGAGCTAGCTAAAACTTCCCTGTACAGATTTAAGGAGAATAATCTTGAAGTTCATACAAATGTAGTACAAAGAAGTCAAAATTAGTAGATATTCCAAATAATCAAAGCTGGTATATAGACCCCATCCACAGTCTTCACGACGAACTTTTAAATCTACAGGCCCAGAGCTCAATTATTGAAAATATTTAGTTAGGTTCTGTTGGCCTGTAGATATGATTTTTACAGGCCCGAGAGCAATTTTACTAGCCTGGGCTGCCACTCAGCATGAAGACTTGATCCATATTAATAATAAATAACAAAAAAACATTAAATTAAAAGTATCAACTGGTCGAATTAACAAGAAAATACAATTTGAGAGTACTCGCAGTTACTGACAGCTAGTTAAAAGCCAAAAACAACTAGAATTGCCATTGCAAGCAATAGCGGATGTCACCCTTCCCCCTATTGCCACTAAGCGGCAGCCATTTTAAACTTGTTTAACAGTAAATGCACAAATATGCATGGCTATTCATCTTTTTGTAAATTTTCAGTATATTCAGAGCATTTTAAAGTATTTCACATTTATACCGTTTCCATGGCAACGGCAGCCATTTTGAAAATTTCAAAGTCAAAAGTCTCATCTTAACTTGTCAGTTACCAATAATATCAAATTTCATTAAGTTAAAACCATTTTGAGAATTTTTGACATTTTTGCAGTTTCCATGGCAACCGTGGCCATTTTGGAAATTCCAACTTCAAAAGTTATATCTAGACTTGACAGTTAACAATCATATCAAGTTTCATCAATTTTGAAGCATTCTGAAATTTTTGCTCCTGTATCCATGGTAACATAGTAGTTCCAATGATTATCAAAATCATTCAAAACCTGTATATAGTGGACAACTATATTGCATAAAAATTTGATGATTTTAAGTTCAAGCATACCAAAGTTATTCACCAAACCCGGAAGTTTTTGGAACATTTTGACCTTTTTGCATTGTTTCCATGGAAACGGCAGACATTTTGGAAATTCCAACGCCAAATTCCACATCTACCAAAGTTGCTCATCGTTATGCTAAAGTTTCAAAAAAATTGGAGCATTTCCATATTTTTGAAATTTTTGGTGTAGTTTCCATGGCAACATAGCAGTTCCAAAATGTGCCAAAATCATCCAAAACCAGTATATAGTGGGCACCTACATTGTATTGAAATCTAAAGATTTTAAGCTTAAGCATTCTCAAATAATTCAAGGAACTCCAAAATTATATTTTTTCACCATTTTTCCGTTTCCATGGTGATGGCAGCCATTTTTTAGTTCCAAAGTTGCACAGACTCTGGGGAGTCAGGGTTCCTTGTTATAGTGCACCATCATTCGGATTGGTACTTTTGGCTCTGAGAAAGCGGGCGGACAAAATTAGGTGGAAGTATAATAATAATAATAATACAGAAAAAGAAACAGAGGAAAAGCAATATGTCACCCGACATTGTCGATCGGGTGACATAATTAATAATAAAAAATCATGCAATGAATCAGAGACCAAAATCAACTTAAACACATCCCCTGGATTTAGTATTTTAACGTCATGAACTGTCAGAGAAGACATGACTTGTACAATGGCAAAAACAAATGTATCGACAGGTAGTAGGGTAGCGAGGAGCGACTTCTTTAGAGATAAAATATTAACGTGTTTGTGTCTCTATACATCCTGGCTCAAAAGAAGATACAATTTAGTTATGTTTTAATTTGCTAATGACAAAATCGATATTAGTGCCAATGTAAACTATATTCAGAGATCTGATTACAATATTGGTACGATAACCCTTACTTATAAGTTTGTTTAAAGGTTCGATGAGTTTACATGGATCACATAGTGATTTCCTCACTTTAAGTATAATAGTACCGTAAAATTTAGGATGTGAATTACCATTTTTAATAAGTTTTCTACAGGTACAGCCAAATTGACTAATCAAATCTTTGTATCTATGAAAGAATTTAGTAAAAATTTTAAGTAATTAGGGCCCCGCCTTAGGCGGGTCGCCCTATAGTGATCAGTCTGTCCGTCCGTCTGTCCGTCCGTCCGTAACACTTTAACTTTGTGTCCGCTCTATATCTTGAGAACCGTTATGATTTCAAAGTTTATACTTGACATCCATTTTAACCAACACCAGAGGGTGTGTCATGATGTATGTAAAACTTCCTAGGTCAAAGGTCAAGGTCAAAAACTTTGGTTTCAGTTGACAACCCTGTGTCCTGTGGTGAAGATCGTGTCCGCTCTATATCTTGAGAACCATTATGATTTCAAAGTTTATACTTGACATGTATATGAACCAACACCAGAGGGTGTGTCATAATTTATGAACGACTGCCTAGGGCAAAGTTCAAGGTCAAAAACTTTGGTTTCAGTTGACAACCCCATGTCCTATGGTAAAGATTGTGTCCGCTCTATATCTTGAGAACCGTTATCATTTCAAAGTTTATACTTGACATGTATATAAACCAACACCAAAGGGTGTGTCATAATTTATGTGCAACTTCCTAGGTCAAAGGTCAAGGTCAAAAACTTGGGTTTCAGTTGACAACCCCATGTCCTATGGTAAAGATCGTGTCCGCTCTATATCTTGAGAACCGTTATCATTTCAAAGTTTATACTTGACATGTTTATAAACCAACACCAAAGGGTGTGTCATAATTTATTTACAACTTCCTAGGTCAAAGGTCAAGGTCAAAAACTTTGATTTCAGTTGACAAACCCATGTCCTATGGTAAAGATACAATTTTTTAATGCACATTATTCACAGCGGGGCCCACAGAGATGGCTCCCATCTCAATGATATCTAGTTTACACAATAATTTCCCAGTGATGCATTGATTACGTTCGTTAAAATCTATGACATCAGAACACACACAGGCATACCGAACGAGTAGGGATATATAAACACCTTATGATAGAGCCAAAGGCACATCGCTGTCTAAAAAAGGAAAATTAACAATAGGAAATGAAAAATCGTCTCTTTTGTCGTAAATTTTAGCATGAAGTTTCCCGTTAAAAATTGAAATGTCTAAATCTATAAAAGGACAACTGCTGCTGTTTATGTTAGGTTTAGTTAAAGTAAGTTCTTTTGGGTAAATTTCGGAAGTATATTTAGAGAACTCTGGATTATTCAACGAAGAAATATCATCCAGATAACGGTAGGTATTTTGAATGTATCAACCAAATATAACAAGGATGAGTCTTTACTGGGTTTAGTCATAAACTGAGATTCATAGCAATATAGAAATAAGTCTGCTATTAAAGGGACACAGTTAGTGCCCATAGGAATACCTACTTCCTGCCGATACACTCTATCGCCGAAAACGTACATAAATGTTATCTAGCACAAAATTTAAAGCTTCGATCATATCCTCACATTTCCAGTAAGTGTATCTAGCATACTTTCCTTTTTCGTTACAGAAAAAGGCTTTAAACGAGTTACAGCAAATAAAATTAGTTACAATGAGATTTTTCGAAAGACCATTTTATCAAATACAAAAACTTTTTCTTTATAAGATTGTGTGGAAGTGTAGTGTAAAGAGTAGAAAAATCATAACTGTCAACAGAATTATAAGGACCATCAAAAGCATGTATTTTATCTAAAACCTCCAAAGAATTTTTAACACTCCAAAAATAATTAATATCATTATTTTCATAAGCTTTATTTCAAAAGTTAATAACCAGTTCTTATATAGTAGTAAGGGAGGTAGTTAGAAGCACTTACTTGATGCGGAGATGAAACGAAATTTAAATGTTTTTTTGTGTATATGTCTGGCTGTCGGTCAGGGTTCATATACACTTGACCTTATGTTCTGAATTAATTGGTTAAACATAAATTTTACATTTGTCAGTTTCTAAGGTATTATAGGGATCGGAACACCTACAAAAATGTATATTTGGTGTACGAGATGTTCGTAGAGATCTGTATGGCATGGTTCATCTGACCTTGACTCTTTTTATGAACAATTGACAATCTTAAGCGTATCTGACACTTCTAGTAAAACCCTTGATATTACAGGCGCTCAACAAATACATGTACACTATCATAAGTAAAGCAGACAACATTTCAGCATTTACATTCTGGTATTCTTTAGCCTGTAGTATATAGTCATCTCATTGGAAATCAATCCACATCTGCTATGTTGTATATAAAGATACATAGAAGTTAAGAAAGTACTGTTGCACAAAATGTTCAATCTCATATTCTTCATGAAAGATGCTGATTTTGCTATAAGTTTTTGTTGATGATTAAGCTTTTGGTTTAAACTTTGCATGCCCATATTATTGGCTAAATAGTAGGGATCTGCCTGAATTGTACTGGAATGATTCTCAGAGCTAAATTTTTCACACTGATTTTAAAGACACGTTTGAGTTGGTTCTTTTTTTTTAACTTTCGAGGTAAAGTGTTGAATTAAAGAAAAACAATAGCCTTAGTTACAGGATTCAACCAGTTGCAGGCATCAAATGGTATTAGAAATATTGATTTCTGATTACTAGTATTAAGTCTGGCCACGCATTTTCTTTCATGATCAAAATAATGCGTTGCCTGATCTTTACAATCAAGTTTGATGAAAATTCAACAAAATTCAAGGTTTTCATTAACAAATTAACGCTTTTAAGGGAAGAGCATACTTTTTTTTTACTGTACTATCAGATACAACAAAGATAAAATTTCAAATATATCATGATATATTGAAATATGACCATAATTAAATAGGTACCATTCATGCCATTAGCATGTTTTTTTTTAATTAATTCCATAGACATGATAGACATGCATTGCGCCTTTTGTGTTTTTTCATAAAGTACGGCATATTTTCTTTATCTTATTGCACAGTAATGTTGAGAAATTTGAAACATTTTTACAGACATATTTTTTTGTTCCGATTTGTTCCACGTTTTTAAAATTTAGCGATTTTTTCACAGATTCTGAACTAGAATTAACATTAAATGTCTTTCACGATAATCTCGCAATACTTGACCACCGTTAGATATTCTTTCACGATCATTTCTCTCATTGAACTGAATGACACCTGTGTAAGTATACTGACTTTGGATCAGTATTTTAAACTGATCAAGGGTTTAACACTGATGACGTTTAGTGGAAATGAATTCCACAGTTCAACTGTGAATAGAAGAAAGCTGTACTTGAAGTAATCTGTTCTAGTGCTGAATGTTTCGTATTGAAGGGAACTGGTGAATCATTCTGAATCTGGTGTTTTTGACTGGCTGTGGTATAAGGTAAAGGTTTGGATCTACATGTACTGCAATGAGTTTGTGTGAGATTTTGTACATCATTGTTACTTGATTGATGTTCTGCGAGTTTCAAGTGACTTCCATTGAAGATAGTCAATCATGGATTAGTGACACTACTGGTGTTGTACGTGGTACCTGTTGGTTTTGTACAAAGTAACAAATGAGCACATATTTATTATATATTATTTGAAGAAACTTTTCCCAAAGAACTATAAATCTATCTGGCATTACTGGTATATGGTTCAAATAAGTCCAAGAATTTTGTTATATTACTGGACTTGTATCTTCTGTATTATTAAAAATAATTGGACACCTCTTTTAGAAAAGTTTTTTTTAGATATAATGAACTTTCCCCCTTTTAAGTTAAAAGTCTTCAGTTTTTTTTTTTCTACATCAGTAAAATGACACCTTGTCTGAGGGACAGTCCCTCATTTAATGGATATCCCTCATTTAGAGGTTGTTCTTAACCTGATAAATGGGCACTATTCCCATTAATTGGGTATCAATTTACTGTGATAAAAAATTAAAATTTTATATTTCATCACTGACCTCTCTTGGTACAAATATATGTATATTGGTCTAATGGGTTTTAGAGCAATTAAGAATGCATTGTGATGTCATACTTTCCATTAAAAAAGCATGCCTAGTAGGAATTCATATGAGGTACGAAAGCATGCCTAGTAGCAATTCATATGAGGTACGCATGCCTAGTAGGAATTCATATGAGGTACGCATGCCTAGTAGGAATTCATATGAGGTACGAAAGCATGCCTAGTAGGAATTCATATGAGGTATGCATGCCTAGTAGGAATTCATATGAGGTACGCATGCCTAGTAGGAATTCATATGAGGTACACATGCCTAGTAGGAATTCATATGAGGTACGAAAATATATCTGACCATAAATGGCAACATTTTCAGACCATTGTTCAAATTAGAACTAAATACAAATATAATGGCCTCTAAAGATCCTACTCTTTGAAGTCTGTTAACTTTTATTCTGATAATATATCAGTAATGGTGTCTTTACCCAAAATGTTGCCCTTTACCCAAATGGTTGAGCCATGACTGAAAATATCTGTTAATCCAAAGTTTATATAAACATGTATATCTCTAAAAGTTGATACTGGTTTTGGGGTATAATACCCATGAATGAGAATATTACACATTTAAGAGATCAACTTGTTGAGTTGTTTTGATAGTTTAATATAGTCTGTCAATAAGTCAACCCAGACAGTCTTTTTAAAGTACCAATCTTAGAAATAACAGTCTGCATGGTTAGCCACTAGTCCGATGCCCCAGACTAGTAAATATTGATTTGGACTAGTGAAATTTTTCAATATGTTATATAGTCATATGATAAAGGGACAAATTTTGATATTTAGTTTCGAGACTACAGACTAGTAAATGAAAAAGTTTTCTGTGCAGACTGAAATAATTCATTATTGTGATTACATTTTGAATTATAGTCAAATTATAGCAACCATTTTTATTTCTGTTGCACAATCCCCACATGATAAATATATTTCAATGAATGACAGTAACACAATTACTATTACTATGTTGTAGTAGACTGTTAGTTATGCTAAGCTTTATCGTATATTTTTCAGACCTAAGGCCAAACAGATATGCTGTCCAGAACATCCTTATGCTAACTTAGTAGAAGATTACCATGCCGGAGACATGATCTGTCCGGAATGTGGACTTGTCGTCGGAGATCGGTAAAGTTACTCATTGTTGTAATCATTATTAGCTCACCTGGCCCGAAGGGCCAAGTGAGCTTTTCTCATCACTTGGCGTCCGGCGTCCGTCGTCCGTCGTCGTCCGTCGTCCGTCGTCCGTCGTCCGTCGTCGTCCGTCGTCGTTAACTTTTACAAAAATCTTCTCCTCTGAAACTACTGGCCCAAATTAAACTAAACTTGGCCACAATCATCATTGGGGTATCTAGTTTAAAAAATGTGTGGCGTGACCCGGCCAACCAACCAAGATGGCCGCCATGGCTAAAAATAGAACATAGGGGTAAAATGCAGTTTTTGGCTTATAACTCAAAAACCAAAGCATTTAGAGCAAATCTGACATGGGGTAAAATTGTTTATCAGGTGAAGATCTATCATCCCTCAAATTTTCAGATGAATTCAACAACCCGTTGTTGGGTTGCTGCCCCTGAATTGGTAATTTTAGGGAATTTTTGCTGTTTTTGGTTATTATCTTGAATATTATTATAGATAGAGATAAACTGTAAACAGCAATAATGTTCAGCAAAGTAAGATTTACAAATAAGTCAATGTGACCAAAATGGTCAGTTGACCCCTTTAGGAGGTATTGACCTTTATAGTCAATTTTTAACCATTTTTCGTAAATCTTAGTAATCTTTTACAAAAATCTTCTTCTCTGAAACTACTGGGCCAAAATAATCCAAACTTGGCCACAATCATCTTTGGGGTATTTAGGTTAAAAAATGTGTGGCGTGACCTGGCCAACCTACCAAGATGGCCGCCATGGCTAAAAATAGAACATAGGGGTAAAATGCAGTTTTTGGCTTATAACTCAAAAACCACAGCATTTAGAGCAAATCTGACATGGGTTAAAAGTGTTTATCAGGTCAAAATCTATCTGCCCTGAAATTTTCAGATGAATCGGACAACTGGTTGTTGGGTTGCTGCCCCTGAATTGGTAATTTTAAGGAAATTTTGCCGTTTTACGTTATTATCTTGAATATTATTATAGATAGAGATAAACTGTAAACAGCAATAATGTTCAACAAAGTAAGATCTACAAATAAGTCAACATGACCAAAATGGTCAATTGACCTTTTGAGGAGTCATTGCCCTTTATAGTCATTTTTTACAAATTTTTCGTAAATTTTTGTAATCTTTTACAAAAATCTTCTTCTCTGAAACTATTGGGTCAAATTTAACCAATCTTATCTACAATCATCATTAGGGTATCTTGTTTAAAAAATGTGTGCTGTGACCAAGCCAACCAATCAAGATGGCTGCCATGGCTTAAAATAGAACATAGGGGTTAAATGTAAATTTTGGCTTATAACTCTGAAACCAAAGCATTTAGAACAAATCTGACTGCTTTTAAATTGTTTATCAGGTTAAGATCTATCTGCCCTGGAATTTTTAGATGGATCGAACAACATGTTGTTAGGTTGCTGCCCCAAAATTGGTAATTTTTAGAGAAATTTTGCTGTTTTTGGTTATTATATTGAATATTTATATTATAGATAGAGATAAACTGTAAACAGCAATAATGTTCAGCGTAATAAGATCTTAATATAAGTCAACATGACCAAAATGGTCAGTTGACCACTTAAGGGGTTATTGCCCATTAAAGTCAATTTTCAACAATTTTCCTCTGTATCTAAAGGGCCAAGTTTAGAAAATTGTAAGTTTTTTAAATATTATTATAGATAGAGATAAAATTTAAACAGCAATAATGTAAGTATTTTGGTTTCTTGTTCAACAGATTCTGAAGTTTGAATGTCAATTTCGAATTCCAAAAATTATTTATATATATTTTGTCCCCTTTCACAAGTAATAATTATATGCATGTGTCAGGGGCAGATCCAGACATTTAAAAAAGGGGTGTGTGTGTGTTCCAACTTTAAGTCCTGATTCAAATGCATTGATCATTAAAAAAAGGGGGTGTTCCAACCCCTGGAACCCTCCCCCTGAACCCTCCCCTGGAATCACCACTGTGTGTGCCTCATATTATTGTTTAAAACTTTAATAGAATAACAGAAATTTTGAAAGCTAGATTTTTCAACAACACAGGATCTTAAAATTAATTTATATTGTTGAAAATATCAATTTACTATTAAAAGACATTTTTTCTCATAAAAATAAAAGAAAGAATATAGTTCATCATTTTATATTTTATTGCAAGTTTAGGGTATTTTTTATAAATAAATATAATTGTGTCCATTGTTCTCATTTCATAGGATAAATCCAATATAAAGTATTGGTATTGAATTGATATTTAAGAAATGATTATACTTAATATAAAAATATAACTTTACAAGAAAATCATACATGTGAAAAGTAAAATCACAAAAATACTGAACTCAGAGGAAAATCATTTCGGAAAGTCCATAATCACATGGCAAAATAAAATAACAAAACGCATCAAAAACGAATGGACAAGAACTGTCATATTCCTGACTTGGTACAGGGATTTTCAAATGTAGAAAATGGTGGATTGAACCTGGTTCTAAAGCTAGCTAAACCTCCCACTTGTATGACAGTCGCATCAAATTCCATTATATTATCACCGATGCGTGAACAAAACAAACAGACATAATAGGTAAAAATGTCAAAAATAGGGGTACAGCAGTCAACATTGTGTTATTATCTTAATCACTATAAAAACAACAAATGTAACGAAGAAGCACAAATGGACTGTGAAACTCAGATCAGGAGATTGGGAAATTTTGGTCAGGAGATAAGGAGGTTTTTTATCAAGATAATTTTGTCATAAATGTATACCGTGGGATGTAGATATTGTCTTTAATAAAAGTGATTTGTTTTTCAAATTTCCATCAGAAAGTAATGTTTATCATGTTTATAGTACCCTTGTTGCCTTTCTATTTGAATGATACCACTTTTAATCATTAAGTAAACAATATTCAGTTTCTATAAGTGTAAAATATTTTGTTATATTTAGTTAAATGTAACAATATTCTGTAAGGATTTATATGAATATAACAATATTCTTAAAAATCAAATTCAAGGTTATGCTCCTTGAAGATTATAACACAATAAATACTATTACTTAATCAGATTTTGAATATAATTTTCAATTTAATCCTTGAAAAGAAGTCTAGATTCCTAAAATAATTTATAAATTTATGTTTTTTTATTTGTCCCAAAACATTTAAATTCATTTAATTACCACCCTTTTATGATTATTTTATTAAAATATAACTAATTTATATTCTTTTTACAATTTACATTTTTAGAGAAAAATAACTTAAAAAAGGATAATTCAAAGGGAAGTAACACTTTTTTCAATACACAAAAGTTTTTATTACACATGATACACAAAGGCAGTTAGCCAGAGGTAAACATTGTTGACTACCAGTATGTTCGACACCCAAGCTGTCAAGTGAAGCCATATAATTATACATCTTCTTTGATTTACAGGTAAAATTTAATACCCTACTGTAGTCATAAAAGTAAGAAATTATCAAAAATGGCAGCTGAAAATGTTCATTCATGAAATATTTCATACAGAGGAATTTTTTTCTCCTTAACAGGAGGAGACCCTTAAAAATGAGATTATTGTACTCTCGTTGGGAGGTTCACATTCTTAGAATAAAGACCCATGTTTTCAGTGTCATTGGTTTCAGTCATCATATTTATTGGACTTTGTTGTTTAAGTTTTTTTTGTGGTATTAAGATATAGGCAAAAAGAAACTCTTCAATGAAAAGTCAGAATTCTTCCATGGTCAACTTCTTGAAGGTACAGTAATGGAACAGTTTGCTCAAGTTTAAAACTAAAATAGGGGCACATAAACTGCTTTGTATTTTCGGATATAATATAGATGAATATGATCAACATAGTTAAATGAAAAATTTGATTAGCTAGCATTCTAAATTTAGAATGAAAGAAGCTAGATAACGATGAACAGGTTGGGAACACATGATCACAAATCCTCTATATGGTGATTACATTGTATTCCTAAGCTAAACAATAGATTGCATGTTTTGTCACTTTTTGCATATTATGCTAGAGATTGTAGCCAATAAAACTAGAAAATGACATTCTGCCCTAATTTGTTTTAAATCCAATCTAAACAAAAATACCCCTCTATAGATGGATAATTGTATGCCTCTTTAAAAGAAGTACCTCTATACAGGTATAATCGCCATATAGAGGGTTTGTTCCCAACCTGATGAAAGGGAAGAAATTATACAGATTTATAAATGACAGCAAATAATATTACCTGATGAAAATAGTTTACACATTATTTTGCTGTTAATATTTATTTTACTGCGTTGTGCAGTTGAAAATATAGTAGCATACAACTAAATGTATCTAATTTGCAAACCCTTATACATATTCTCAAATTATGATGTTGTCGTGAAAACATATTCTGGCTAAAGACTTAAAAGAGAAGGATGAAGCGAAAAACAAGTTTTCAATGGAAATATTAAATTCATTAAAAATATTTTAACCATTTGAGTTTTGTTTGTTGGAACTTGTGTACTGATATACTTTATTTGTAATTCTACAAAATAACAATTGAAACATCTGTTATCAGACTTGCCAACTATCCCGATTTTTGCCGTATCATCCTGATTTTCATACCTTTACCCGAATCCTGATATCAGGATCATAAATCAGGTCAAAATCCCAATTATTGGTTTCCAATTTTATTTTTTTCTGGTCCATTCAAATGAATGTTTAATTTAATATAATGACAAGTTTAAGACCCTACGCTAATCAACAGTCACAACAGGTGTCATAATTTGTTGTTGCATGTAATTGGATTACCTGATGGGTCAACAATCCTCACTAATTAATATTTGCTGGGACTATTATACTTTCCTTTAGTATAATATATACCCGGTGCCCACCCGTCCAGATATTTGTAAACAGAAATTTGTTCATACAGCCTTTCATATTAAATGAATTTATCATATGAGCACAATTTGCACCGTTTACCGTATGTGTAAGCCTACTCTGGTAAGAGCACCTCTGAATACAACATACTTTTTATGCCCCACCTACAATAGTAGAGAGGCATTAGGTTTTCTGGTCTGTCCGTCCGTTTGTCTTATTTCAGGTTAATTTTTTTGGTCAAGGTAGTTTTTGATGAAGTTGAAGTCCAATCCACTTGAAACATAGTACACATGTTCCCCATGATATGATCTTTCTAATTGTAATGCCAAATTATAGTTTTGAACCCAATTTCATGGTCCACTGATCATGAACATAGAAAATGAAAGTGCAAAATTCAGCTTAAAGTTTTTGGTCAAGGTAGTTTTTGATGAAGTTAAAGTACGTCACGTCTACTTGAAACTTAGTACACATGTTCCCTATGATATGATCTTTCTAATTTTAAATCCAAATTAAAGTTTTGACTCCAATTTCACAATCCAGTGAACATAGAAAATTATAGTGCGAGTGGGGCATCCATGTACTATGAACACATTCTTGTTTTCTAAATGCCTTCAGATGTTGGCCTGATTTTTAGTATGTGAGTTAACCGTGATGAGTTAAGTTTAACTTTTGTTCCGCCCTGCTAATTATTGCAGAAATTATGTACTTTGGACTTCTATAAATTGTTGAAAATAACAGTTATACAGACTTTTTATACGACCACAAAAATTGAAAATTTTTTGGTCGTATATTGGTATAACGTTGGCGTCGTCATCGTACGAATACTTTTAGTTTTCGCACTCTAACTTTAGTAAAAGTGAATAGAAATCTATGAAATTTTAACACAAGGTTTATGACCACAAAAGGAAAGTTGGGATTGATTTTGGGAGTTTTGGTCTCAACATTTTAGGAATTGGGGGGCCAAAATAAGCATTTTCTTGGTTTTCGCACTATAACTTTAGTTTAGGTAAATAGGAATCTATGAAATTTTGACACAAGGTTTATGACCACAAAAGGAAAGTTGGGATTGATTTTGGGAGTTTTGGTTCCAACAGTTTAGGAATTAGGGGCCAAAAAAGGGCCCAGATAAGCATTATTCTTGGTTTTTCGTACAATAACTTTAGTATAAGTAAATAGAAATCAATAATTAAAACACAAGGTTAATGACCTCAAAAGGAAGGTTGGGATAGATTTTGGGAGTTGAGGTCCCAACAGTTTAGGAATTAGGGGCCAAAAAGGGGCCCAAATAAGCATTATTCTTGGTTTTCGCACCATAACTTTAGTATAAGTAAATAGAAATCTATGAAATTTAAACACAAGGTTTATGACCATAAAAGGAAGGTTGGGTTTGATTTTGGGAGTTCTGGTCCCAACAGTTTAGGAATAAGGGGCCCAAAGGGTCCAAAATTGAACTTTGTTTGATTTCATCAAAAATTGAATAATTGGGGTTCTTTGATATGGCAAATCTAACTGTGTATGTAGATTCTTAATTTTTGGTCCCGTTTTCAAATTGGTCTACATTAAGGTCCAAAGGGTCCAAAATTAAACTTAATTTGATTTTAACAAAAAATGAATCCTTGGGGTTCTTTGATATGCTGAATCTAAAAATATACTTAGATTTTTGATTATTGACCCAGTTTTCAAGTTGGTCCAAATCGGGGTCCAAAATTAAACTTTGTTTGATTTCATCAAAAATTGAATAATTGGGGTTCTTTGATATGCCAAATCTAACTGTGTATGTAGATTCTTAATTTTTGGTCCCATTTTTTAGTTTTTTGGTCTACATTAAAGTCCAAAGGGTCCAAAATTAAACTAAGTTTGATTTTAACAAAAATTGAATTCTTGTTCTATTTTAGTTTAAACATATTTATTTATAGTGGATTAGGAAACAAGTTTTGCAACTTATATTAATCCCTTTCCACTTTGCGGGTGTGAGTGCTGCCTTGTAGCGCCATTAGCCTGCTCTTTTTCGAAATCTACCAGGGTGTCTTTAACATGCAAGAGATATGGCTTTCTCTTAACACTGGTCAGCCATTTATCGTCCCCTTCTGACGGACTATCATCGTTTCCTCGAGACCATACACTCGCAAATGGCGTCAAGGGAGAGCCAAAAATTCAGTTCCTGAAATTTTCATCCCAGACAGGAATTGAACCAGGAACCTTTGTGTTAGTAGTCCGATGCACTAACTACTACACCACGGCTCTCTTAATATTGGGCTATTTTGATATGCTGAATCTAAACATGTACTTAGATTTTTGATTATGGGCCCAGTTTTCAAGTTGGTTCAAATCAGGATCCAAAATTATTATATTAAGTATTGTGCAATAGCAAGAAATTTTCAATTGCACAGTATTCAGCAATAGCAAGAAATCTTCAATTGCACAGTATTGCGCAATAGCAAGAAATCTTCAATTGCACAGTATTGTGCAATAGCAAATATTTTCAATTGCACAGTATTGCGCAATAGCAAGAAATATCTAATTGCACAATATTGTGCAATAGCAAGAAATTTTCAAATGGAGTTATCTTTCTTTGTCCAGAATAGTAGTTGAATCAACTTAAATCATTGTTTTATACAACATACAATGTATATTCACTTTTACTACCAACTGATAAATTAAAACAATCTTTACCATTCAGTGATAACAAGCACTTTATTTTATATTTTAATATTTTATTATGTATTTAAATGAGTAGTTATTGTTGCAAACTCCATTATTAAATTTGAATTGAGATCAGTTTTGGAAAAAGGGAAAGGGGGATGTGAAAAAAAAAATGAGGGGGGGGGGTTAAATTTTTCTCATTTCAGATTTCATTAAAAAAAAGAAAATTTCTTCAAACATTTTTTTTGAGAGAGGATTAATATTCAACAGCATAGTGAATTGCTCAAAGGCAAAAAAAATTTTTTAAGTTCACTAGACCACATTCATTCTGTATCAGAAACCTATTCTGTCTCAACAATTTAATCACAATCCAAATTTAGAGCTGAATCCAGCTTGAAAGTTGTGTCCATACTTGCCCCAACCGTTCAGGGTTCAACCTCTGCGGTTGTATAAAGCTGCGCCATGCACTAGCAATACCAATTTCTAAAATGTTCATTTTTTTACATGCAAAAAAAAAAAAAAAAGGACATAATATTAATCATGATAACAAGGACATAATATTAATCATGACAAAAAGGACATAACATAACTTTTCCTTATTTAACCAAAGGCTACATGTTTAGAAACTATAAATGCACTTTTATAAATTATTTATTCAAATACACGAAGCATAAAATATTCTAGACACATATATAGATATAGCTATAAATATGTCTGAACAAGTGACCACTCTATGGCAGAAAACACATATTATATTCATGATATATATAAAGGTACTATGTCTACCCCAATCATATTAGCTCTCATTATGTAATTGTTCATCTAGCCTTTCTTTTATCACATTATGCATTTATAACATTTTGTCCTCATTATTGTACATTGTTTGCATATATATGTATTTTTAGATTTTTAAAGATGCCAAGAAGAAAAAATTGGAGGGCAGCTGAGGCTAAACGTGGTGGGAAAAACCCAAAGAAACAGAGACTGACGGACTTGACTAGGGATACTGGCCCCATTAACAGTACAGAGTTAGACCTTGACATAGGTGATACTGACACCCTCAACAACAGTAACTCAAATAATATGGGGGATACTGACCTCCACACAAATATAAACAACAGTAACTCAAATAACATGGGGGATACTGACCTCCACACAAATATAAACAACAGTAACTCAAATAATATGGGGGATACTGACCTCCACACAAATATAAACAACAGTAACTCAAATAATATGGGGGATACTGACCTCCACTCAAATGCAAACAACAGTAACTTGAAACTACTTGAACAATCTGAATTGAAAACACTTGAAATATCTGAACTGAATATACTTGAAAAATCTGAATTGAATAAACTTGAAATATCTGAACTGAATATACTTGAAATATCTGAATTGAATGAACATGAACTATCTGATTTGAATCAAAACAGTAACAATAACTGTGCAAAAGAATTGAATCAAAACAGTAACAATTGCTGTGCAAAAGAAACTTGTCAAATACAAACAGATATTCTGTCAAATGAATCAAACAATAGTTATGCAAGAAAAGATTCTCATAGTAATATCCAAACTGATCTGTTGCAAGACCAAAATGAACAATCTAAAAATAATTTAGAAGAGATATCTGATTATTCCAATTCTTTTAATGCAAAATTTCTGAAATTTGGAACTTTTGACCAATATGCCACAAAATTTGCTGATCAAAGCAGGGGAAACCAATGTACTTGTAATTGCTTAGTTTTCTTGTCACTTTCTACATCAAATTTTGATTCAAACACACTGAACCTGGATTACATTTTGAATAAAGGTGATGAAATTTACAGGAAGCATGTTCAAGAATTAACAACACAGGGATTATTTAAAAATATGCTTTTAAATTTTGATGAAATTCCCATCAAAATAGAAATTCCTGAAGGGACTTTTATAATTAACAAACAAAATATTCTGTTTGGTCTAGCTTTACAGTACCAAGAGTTGACTGGATTTCTAACATTACAAGAAGCAATTCAAAGTTGTATAAAGCAGTCTAACAAATTTCTTATATTGATTGGAGCCATATGTTCGGCAGTTTATTATTTTAATCATACATACTATTTTTTTGACACTCATTCTCATTCAGAATGTACACTGAATAATCCATTAGATTCCTCTGGCAAAAGTATTTTGATTGGATTTGCTGACTTGCATGACCTCCTCAGTTACTTATATGCTTTTTACGCAAGTTTACAAATTGATTTAGACTCTCAATTTGAAATTTTACCTGTATGTATCAGTAGTAAAGATACTGACAAAGATGTGACCAAGCAGATTAAGAATTATTTCGATGATCAGAAACTAAGGAACACAAAACAAAAAAAAGTTTCCTACCAGTATATGAAGGTACCCAAATTTGTATATATGAAAAACTACATGCAAAATAGAAGAAAAAATAAAACATTCAAGGAAAAAGAATTAAATGCAAAAAGATATTCCAGAAAAGATAAAAATTATAGAAAAACTGAAGCAGATAAAAAAAAGTCTCAGAGAGATGATTCTGATATAAGGCAGAGAGAGAGACAAAGAGAACTTTCTTCTAAAAGAGAGGCTAGAAAGAATGAAGATTTCAAAAAAAGAGAACTTGCTGCGAAAAGAAAAGTTAGAAAGGATGAAAATTATAGAAGGGCTGAAGCGGAAAGTAAGAAGTCTCAAAGAGATAATTCTGATATAAGACAGATGGAAAGACAAAGAGAACTTGCTTCTAAAAGAGAGGCTAGAAAGGATGAAAATTATAGAAGGGCTGAAGCAGAAAGTAAGAAGTCTCAAAGAGATAATTCTGATATAAGACAGATGGAAAGACAAAGAGAACTTGCTGCGAAAAGAGAGGCTAGAAAGGATGAAAATTATAGAAGGGCTGAAGCAGAAAGTAAGAAGTCTCAAAGAGATAATTCTGATATAAGACAGATGGAAAGACAAAGAGAACTTGCTGCGAAAAGAGAGGCTAGAAAGGATGAAAATTATAGAAGGGCTGAAGCAGAAAGTAAGAAGTCTCAAAGAGATAATTCTGATATAAGACAGATGGAAAGACAAAGAGAACTTGCTTCTAAAAGAGAGGCTAGAAAAAATGAAGATTTCAATAAAAGAGAACTTGCTGCTAAAAGAAAAGTTAGAAAGGATGAAAATTATAGAAGGGCTGAAGCGGAAAGTAAGAAGTCTCAAAGAGATAATTCTGATATAAGACAGATGGAAAGACAAAGAGAACTTGCTTCTAAAAGAGAGGCTAGAAAGAGTGAAGATTTCAAAAGAAACGAAACAGAAAAGAAAAAAATTGCCAGACAAGATGAAGACTACAGAAAACATGAGTCTGAACGAGACTTCCACAGAAAAAAAGAATATAGGTCAAATCCAGAAAATTTAGAAAATGAGCGTTTGAAGAAACAAAGTTCTAGACAGAAAAACCTAGATATAGACAGATGTTATGAAAAGACAGCCAAAAGTACTAAAAGAAAAAACATTGATTTTACAGATCATGAAAAAGACCTGAAAAAGAAAAGAACTCAGGGTATAACCCTTGATGCTTGCATAAGAAATTTTAAAACAAAAATAAATCAAGGTCCTACATATATATGTACTTCATGTCATCAAACTTGGTTCTGTGATTCTGTAGTAAATTCTAAAACTGTCAAAACGAACACTCCTGCTAACATGACTCATTGTTTTACTAATTTTAAATCTGTACAGCACATAGAATGGATATGCCACACTTGTCTAAATGCAATTAAAAGAGGAAAAATACCTCGTTTTGCAATAGTAAATAAAATGGGATTTCCTCAAAAACCAAAAGAATTAAATTTGTATCCTTTAGAAGAGAGACTATTATCATTAAGAATTCCTTTTATGCAGATTCGACAGTTGCCTAGAGGTGGACAGTTATCAGTTAAAGGCAATGTTGTAAATGTACCTGTTGAAGTTCAACCTACAATAAATTCTCTTCCACATACAATAGAGAAATCAGGTACAATATCAGTCAAATTGAAGAAAAAGCTTGAATTCAAAAAATGTGATTTTAGTGAAAATGTCAGACCATTTGCTGTCGTTTGTGCATTACATTATTTAATGAGAACAAGTGACTTGTACAAGTCTTCTGGGATTGAAATAAATGATAATTGGATTACAGAAATAGCAAAAATAAATGAAGAAGAAACACAAAATGAAAACAATAGTACAGAACAAGAGAATGACCAAGATGAAAATGATTCAGACGATGACTCCGATCATTTCAGTGAAGTAGATGAAAGTGAAACGCATGTTGGAAACACAGATACACTGTTAGATCACATTCCAGACGACAATCCACTATGTGATACAGGTTTAACTTTTGCTCCTGGTGAAGGTCAACGACCAATTAGTCTCTACAGTGATCCTGATGCAGAGTACTTATCTTTTCCAACTATATTTTGTGGTCAAAGAAGGCCAGATAACAAAGACAGGTCTGTTTCTGTTCACTATACTGATATTGTTAAATGGGAACTAAGGTCCATGGATAGGAGAGTAGCACAGTCTGTACCAAACATTTTTTTTAAGTTAAAGAAAATTCAGTTAAAAAACATAAGTGATAAGGTCAATCTTGCTCTGAGAAGGTGTCAATCAGAAGGAAAACAATGGACAGCAAAAGATGTACTGAATCCTAACACTGTGAATGATCTTGTAAGATTGGATGAAGGTTATTATATCTTTAGAAGTTTAAGAAACTCTCCAGTTTACCTTGAAAAGAGGAAAAAAGATTTGTTTGCAATGATTAGACAGTTGGGTCTTCCAACATGGTTTGGCTCTCTTTCATCTGCAGACACTAACTGGAAAGATTTGTTACGAATTCTTGGCAAATTAAATGATGGCAAAGAGTATACTGACAACGAATTGGAAGAAATGGATTGGAATCAGAAATCTAAACTTGTTCAGAAAGACCCTGTGACGTGCTCTAGATATTTTGATTATCGTGTCCAACAGTTTATCAACTTGGTGTTGAAAAGTGATCATGATCCTATTGGAAAATTGACAGATTTTTTTTATAGGGTTGAATTTCAACAGAGAGGTTCACCACATATTCATATCTTAATTTGGATTGAAAATGCACCAGTGTATGAAAGTGATTCAAATGAAGATGTTGTAGCATTTATTGATAAATATGTCTCCTGTTCACTTGTAGAAAATGACAGTTTAGTCAATTTGCAAGTTCATAAACATTCAAAAACGTGCAGAAAAAAAGGTCACCCAATTTGTCGTTTTGGTTTTCCCCTTCCACCTATGAAAGCAACAGTAATTTTAGAACCTTTGGGAGAAAATGATGACATAGAAAAATACAAGGCTATATATAAAGAAATACAAAACGAAATTAATACACTTCACAATTTTGAAGATATAGACCAGATGACATATGACATGTTTTTAGATGACGTGTTACAAATGAATGATGAAAATTACATTAAAGCCATTAGAAGCAACTTGAATGGTCCAAAAGTTTTTCTCAAACGAAAACCATCTGAAGTCCGTGTTAATGGTTACATGAAAACTGTGTTGGTAGCCTGGCAAGCCAATCATGATTTACAGTTTGTTTTAGATGCATTTGCATGTGCAGTGTATATTGTTTCATACATAAGTAAGTCACAAAAAGGTATGAGTGCATTACTAGACCAAGCAGCAAAAGAAGCACGACAGGGAAATTTAGACTTGAAGCATCAAGTAAGACACATTGGGAATTACTTTTCAAATTCTGTTGAAACAAGCGCACAAGAAGCAACCTACTTAACACTACAGATGCCTTTAACAAAAGCTACAAGACAAGTTGTATTCATTAACACATCTCCACGTCACAAAAGAACTTTCCTCCTAAAGCAATCATCAGCCCTAGAAAAACTAGGCCCAGACTCTACTGAAATAGAATCAGACAATGATATTAAAAGATACTCGCGTAGACCAAAACAACTGGAGAACTGGTGTCTAGCAGACTATGTATCTGAACTTGAATTGCAGTATCCTAAAACTTCAGAGTCCTCAGATCATGAAACAGAACAGCAGGACAATGGATCTGAAAGTGAAAATGAAGAGGCAAATACAGATGTTATAGAAGAAAACAATAACAAAATTGACTTAACTCTGAAGAATGGTATTAGAATATACCAAAGAAAAACACCTAAGGTTATAAGATATGTTAAATACAATTACAAGACTGACTCTGAAAACTTCTACAGAGAACGCTTAATGTTATTTTATCCATGGAGAAATGAACTTTCAGATTTGCAATGTGGACATGAAACATTTGAAAAAATGTACTTGACTGTTGCAAGACTATTAGAAAAAAAAGCCAAGCAATATGAGGGTAAAGTAATAGATCTAGAGAAAGCTATAGAAGAGGCAGAAAATGAATGTAATGAGAATGATCAAATAGCACCTGCCACACAGCAAGTAGAAATGGAAGATGCTGAAATAGGCCCAACAGAATCTGAACAGTATGTTCATTTCAATCCAGATAGACCAACAGAACATAGACTGTATGATATGTCCCGTGAAGTTGGAATAGAAGCAAGAACAGTAGAATTGACAAATCATGCCAACAGAATAAGTGAGAGTGATTATTTTGCATTGATAAGATCCTTGAATAAAAAGCAGTGGGAATTTTTCCAACATGTTGTCACATGGGTTAAAACAAAACATGAACCATTTTATACATTTTTGACAGGTGGAGCAGGGTGCGGAAAATCTGTAGTTGTCAGAGCAATATTTCAAGCTTTACATAGACACTTATGTTCTATTGAAGGTGAGGACCCTGACGATATAAGAATTCTTCTTTGTGCTCCTACTGGAAAGGCAGCTTACAATATAAATGGTCTGACTATTCACAATGCTTTCCAGATACAACCAAATAAAGGACTTGACCAGTCACTGTCATGTGATGTTCTCAATACACTCAGAATGAAATACAGAAATTTGTCTCTGATTTTGATTGATGAAATTTCAATGGTTGGAAACAAAATGTTCTCTTTACTGGAGAGAAGGCTGAAAAAAATCAAGGGAAGCAACTGTTCATTTGGTGGCGTCAGTATCATAGCTATTGGTGACTTTTTCCAACTCCAGCCTGTATTTGACAGCTGGATTTTCAATGATCTTAGCAAAGGATTAACAGCATTAGCCCCTAATTACTGGAAATTATTATTTTCTTTTCATGAACTTACTGAAATAATGAGACAAAAAGATGATTTAGAATTTGCTCTTCTACTAAATAGGTTGAGACAAAATCAGCTGACTGAAAATGATTTTGCAGTTTTAAGTACAAGAACTGTTTCAATCAGTGATACAACATACAGAACTAATGCTACACATTTGTTTGTTGAAAATGCTTTAGTGGATAATTTTAATTTGCAATACATATCTAAATTATGCTCACCAAAAGTTAAAGTTAAAGCAGTTGACACAGTTTGTGGGGATTTACCAACATCTGTAAAAACAAAATTACTTAGTTCTTTACCAGAAAAACAGTCTGATACAGCCAATCTTGCAAAAGAAGTAGTACTAGCAATTGGGATGAAATATGATCTTACAGCTAATATTGAAGTCACTGATGGTCTCACAAATGGTTCAACATGTGAACTTAAATTGATTGAGTGCAAAACTACATCTTTAAGACCAAGTATCATATGGGTTAAGTTTGAAGATGCCAGAATAGGTGCTAACAATAGAAAAAAATATTCACACTTGTACGGAAAAGATGTTGAAAAAACATGGACTCCAATGTTTGACATTAAAAGATCATTTACTTATAAATATAAGACCTTTGAAAGAATTCAGTTTCCTCTTCGCCCAGCAGCCGGAAAAACAATACATAAATCGCAAGGAGATACATTACACGAGGTTGTTGTTAGTCTGAAATCAAAACGTAAAGGGAAAATACCACATATTCACTATGTTGCACTAAGCAGAGTAACATCTTTAACTGGATTACAGATATTAGATCTTAATCAAGAAGCAATAGCTGTAGCAGATTGTGTTCGACAAGAATTACACAGACTAAGGACAGATGCAACTCTACAGTTGTGCTTTAAGCCATTGTATAACTTATCAAGTAACTATTTTAAAGTAGTTTTTCACAACTCAAGGTCATTGCATGCTCACTTTAATGATCTTAAATCAGATCCTAACATCTTGGATGCTGATGTTATTGGTATTGCTGAATCAAGACTTATTTCAACAGATGAAAATGATGATTTTCATGTACCTGGTTTTGAACCACCAATTCGATTAGACCAAAAGCAAACAAACTTTAATACAAGACCACCTCATGGATTGGTATTATATTATCGAAATGATTGTATTCTTCACAATACAGTCACTTTCTCAACTCCATCTTTAGAGTTTGTTATAGCAGACATAATATCACCCAGCAAAGGTCTTTTTCAGGTTGTCTTTGTTTACAAAGCACCAAACTGCAAATTGCAACAACTTAAAGATACTTTCCTTGCAAGCCTTCTTCCTGACGTGTATTTAAGACATCCAAAAATTATCCTAATGGGAGACTTTAATATTGATTTAAACACTGGGAACACTTCTTTTTTAAAGTTCATGAGAGATTCATTTTGCTGTTCACAAATTGTGTCTAAACCTACTACATCTTATGGTACATTGTTGGACTTAATTTTCCTAAATTTTGATAGTAAGGTAAATTTTGAAACAGAAGTTCTTGATTCCTATTGGTCCGATCATAAAGTTATATATGTAGCCATTGAAACTCAATGATTCAGTGTCATAATTATTTTATATGCCGAAACCAGCTTTGTTTGAAACAATGAAAATTAAACCCGCTGAAAAACATGACACATTTGCGGTTGCTGAAAATGCAACCTCAAATGTGCAGGAGTGGTTTTAAAGGAAAATGGGTTTCCACTCCAACAGATTTGCCTTTTTTTTAGTAGGAATAGAAATGAGTTGGCTTCAAGGCTCTTGATATCCAGTTTTACCTGTTTAGAAGAAAGCTTCTTTACAAAGCTTTCTTCTTTATAGGTACACTGGATTAAAGGTAGCAGAGGTAAAGAAATTTGAAACTGTGTTGCTTTGACTTCCATAAAGCAGAAAGGCCATTGGTGATTAGTCCACTATTTGCTATGGAAGAAAAGTAGAATTCCATTCATTTCAAGTCAGTAATGATTGGAGACATCAAATTTTACTACCTGAATGCTCATTGTATCAGTGGAGAGTTGTGTGCACTTCGCATGTGAACACTCCTGATATTTACTTATTATAAATGTATATATATATAATTCTTGAAATATTTGTTTTTGAATACAATCAAAAGCCATTGCTTTAATATAGATGTAAAAAGGGAGTTTTGAAGACCACAAGTTCCATGCCTCATTTCTCTTCCTACAAAATTATTAAATTTAACTGGCTGTTTGATGAACTATGATTAAATAATCAAAATGTTTATGAATGTTGAAATCCTTGCTGTTATATACATATATTCATTGTAATTTTTCATATAGATAACTTGATACAATTTACAATACTTTTGTTCACTATATATATATATGATATACTAAACATTTATCATGATTAAGTATGTACAGTTTACTTTTTGTAATGCCAAATTAATCTGTATATTTATCTCATCCAATATTCATTGACTTTTCTGTTTAAGAAATGCTCTCATGTTCATGTCAGACATAATAAATCAGTTTCTGTACAAATACCACATATTTTATTATAATATTATAATTACTTCGAGTTCTCCAAATTGAAAAACAATCCATAAATCCAACATTTTTGATTTCTTATGATTTCAATTATGTCTTATTCTAAGTACACGTTTATCAAAATGTGTAAATCATTAATTTATGCAAAGGGTTAAATGTTGAGAAAAAAAATCAAATATTGCATTAATTTGTCATTCTGCTCAACTATGTGGTTGCATTTTTGCTTATACATTTGATAAATATGTAGAAGTCATTTATAAAACAGAAACTAATGAACAATTCATGTAAACATTTGCTTCATAGAGAAAAAAATTGTGAACATTTGCTTAATAGAGAAGAAATTTGTGACATTTGCCTATTAAAGAAGAATTTGTGAACATTTGCTTTCATAGAGCAGAAATTTGTTACATTTGCCTATTAGAAAAGAATTTGTAAACATTTGCTTAATAGAGTAGAAATTTGTGAACATTTGCTTAATAGAGCAGAAATTTGTGAACATTTGCTTAATAGAGCAGAAATTTGTGAACATTTGCTTAATAGAGCAGAAATTTGTGAACATTTGCTTAATAGAGAAGAAATTTGAGAACATTTAATGACTGTTTTATAATAAGCCAATGTAAAGTGAATAGTAAACTAATTGCTGAAGAAAATAAGAATTATATAGATTGTTTCAGTAACATCATACAACAATTAATAAACGTATGGAGTAAACTCTTGAATCTTGCATTAAAGCAAATCCACCAGAACTGATATGAATAAAGTTTAATACAGAGATACTATGGTACAACTCAGTATACCATGATTAGAAATGAAACAACAATGACAATTACTTTGACAGATAGTTGTTAAATGCTCAAGAGAAAATAAATTATATATAGAATCTAAACTCTTTAAGTTGTAAAAAACTGTTAAATATTCTTCTCAACAAGTCCTTACAAATTACCTTCAAGAAATTTTGAAGGTCAAGTTATGGAAACAATAATCATATCATAATATAATCTCTGTGTTGCTTTTTATATATACTGTTTTTACTGTCATATTTTGACTTTGAATATGTGTTGTTATAGAATGTAAATATTGTTCTATAAGTGAACTGTTTTAATGCACATATATAAAAAAAAATGTATAAGACAATGAATATTATAATGCATTATTTGAAGTATTTGATGTGTTCAAATTTTTCATAATAAACAATTAAATTTGATGTCTTTTATTATTTTTCACACCCCTTGAAATTGATAAGAACAAAACTTCCAGTCAAGAAGAGAAATAAAAATGAGTCACAACCCAAAAATGACAAACAAATAGCAGCTTCACACATGTTAGAACTACTATAAAGGTCGTCTCTATTTAAGCTAGCAAAAACTTAGTTCTCTGTGTCTACCTTGTTCAATTCAAGTAATACCTATTCACTTTGAATCTTAATTTAAAGGTCAGGTCACCACTCATAAAAGATGATAATCTTGGGTCCAGTAAAAAGATTGATACAGTTGATCTGTTGCCATTCTCCATAATGATCAGTTACTTTGCTGTCATAACTAATTGAACAACTTATATATATTGAACAAATCAATTAAAGTTTCCTTAATGGTCCTTGACCAGTAATGATAACGTCTGGCGTATATACAAAATGTAGTCTTGGTATCGATGATGAGTTTATATAGAACAAATATATAAACATGTATGTTCATGAGAGAACAACACAATACTTGAAAAGTGTGTTTTATACCTCAAAACTGAAAATAATAAACTTGTTGAAAGTGGTTCAATCACAAGAAAGATTAGATTTTGGTTCACAAAGTTTCCTTTAACAAAAAGTATTACTGTTATTTCATGCATCAAATGTCAACAAAAATCTAAGGTGAGCGACACAGGGTCCTTGGACCCTCTAGTTATTTGTTGTCAGAGATCCGTAAAGTTAATCGTTGTTGTAATCATTATTACATGTGGTTGAGATTGGTAAAGTTACTCATTGTTGTAATCATTATTACATGTGGTTGAGATTGGTAAAGTTACTCATTGTTGTAATCATTATTACATGTGGTTGAGATTGGTTAAGTTACTCATTGTTGTAATCATTATTACATGTGGTTGAGATTGGTTAAGTAACTCATTGTTGTAATCATTATTACATGTGGTTGAGATTGGTTAAGTTACTCATTGTTGTAATCATTATTACATGTGGTTGAGATTGGTAAAGTTACTCATTGTTGTAATCATTATTACATGTGGTTGAGATTGGTTAAGTAACTCATTGTTGTAATCATTATTACATGTGGTTGAGATTGGTTAAGTTACTCATTGTTGTAATCATTATTACATGTGGTTGAGATTGGTAAAGTTACTCATTGTTGTAATCATTATTACTTGTGGTTGAGATCCGTAAAGTTACTCATTGTTGTAATCATTATTACATGTGGTTGAGATCGGTTAAGTTACTCATTGTTGTAATCATTATTACATGTGGTTGAGATCGGTTAAGTTACTCATTGTTGTAATCATTATTACTTGTGGTTGAGATCGGTTAAGTTACTCATTGTTGTAATCATTATTACATGTGGTTGAGATCGGTTAAGTTACTCATTGTTGTAATCATTATTACATGTGGTTGAGATCGGTTAAGTTACTCATTGTTGTAATCATTATTACATGTGGTTGAGATTGGTTAAGTTACTCATTGTTGTAATCATTATTACTTGTGGTTGAGATTGGTTAAGTTACTCATTGTTGTAATCATTATTACATGTGGTTGAGATTGGTTAAGTTACTCATTGTTGTAATCATTATTACATGTGGTTGAGATTGGTTAAGTTACTCATTGTTGTAATCATTATTACTTGTGGTTGAGATTGGTTAAGTTACTCATTGTTGTAATCATTATTACTTGTGGTTGAGATTGGTTAAGTTACTCATTGTTGTAATCATTATTACTTGTGGTTGAGATTGGTTAAGTTACTCATTGTTGTAATCATTATTACATGTGGTTGAGATTGGTTAAGTTACTCATTGTTGTAATCATTATTACATGTGGTTGAGATTGGTTAAGTTACTCATTGTTGTAATCATTATTACTTGTGGTTGAGATTGGTTAAGTTACTCATTGTTGTAATCATTATTACATGTGGTTGAGATTGGTTAAGTTACTCATTGTTGTAATCATTATTACATGTGGTTGAGATTGGTTAAGTTACTCATTGTTGTAATCATTATTACTTGTGGTTGAGATTGGTTAAGTTACTCATTGTTGTAATCATTATTACATGTGGTTGAGATTGGTTAAGTTACTCATTGTTGTAATCATTATTACATGTGGTTGAGATTGGTTAAGTTACTCATTGTTGTAATCATTATTACTTGTGGTTGAGATTGGTAAAGTTACTCATTGTTGTAATCATTACCATCATACAGTTGTACTCTTTAAGAGTACCCATCCCCCAGAGTATAGTACTCCTGGTTAAATTTGTCTGTTTTTCCATCACACTTTTGATCAAACATTCCATAGCTATAACGGGGTCTTAGTTGTTTGAAAAAATATTTTTTGTGTTTTATGTCAATTTGAGCACAGTCTTGACTATATAATGGTATCTGTATCTGTATCTGTATTTCCCACTTGTGTAATTAGGATGGGTACGTCACAGATTCCTTTCGGCTATTATGTGACGGGTTGGTCTGCGCACAATTAGTCGCGCTTGCTGAGGAGTGCTGATTTAAACTCCTCGGTAGTAGTGGCGCACACTACTGAGTCTTCCAGATGGTTCCAGTTTATTGCAGTGCGCACAAAAATAGAGTTCTTGTATTGTTCTGTCTTACTGGTTGGAACTATGACCGCACGTTTGTTGTTACAGACTTGGTGGTCTATAATGTTTTTTGTTACAAAGTTATTATATGTTGTTGCTTTGATTTGTCTCTTTGGTCTATGAAATTGGATTAAATCGTCGGGAGGAAGCGCTGGTATCTTCCCCTCAACCACTTTGAAAAAGAAGATCAGTTGTTGTTGTTGGCGTCTGGATTGTAATGACGGGAGCTGAAGTTCTTTTAGCATTTTTGTCATACATCCTTCCTCTCTTGATTTGTAGTCTTTGGTAATGAATCTAGCACCTCTCTTTTGTATGGATTCTAGTTTGTCAATGTCTTTTTGGGTATATGGGTCCCAAATAATTGATCCATACTCCATTATTGATCGTATGAGAGCTATATATGCTGTTTTACGGCATTCCATAGGACAGTGTTGTAGGTTCCTTCTAAGGAAGCCTAGGGTAGAACTGGCTTTGTTGCACATATTTGTTATTTGTTCTTTCCATTTAAGATCTTCTTGTATTTGGAGTCCTAAGTATGGGTTGGATGACACTTGTTCAAGCCTGTGGTTGTTAAGGTTGTAAAAACGCTGACTTTTACTTTTCAATAGGGATTATCGTAGGATTGTAGCATATCATGGATTGTAATGGCAAGTTGGGTCTCACAGGAATATCCAGATCTAAAGCCGTGGTTTAGTGATGTTAATACATTTTACTTTTCAGGCTAAGCATATAACATTTTTTGGTGTTGAAGCGCATACCCCAGTTGTCGGCCCATTTTTCTAGTGATTTGAGATCCTCTTGTAGTTTGTTTTGGTCATTTTGGGTTTTGATTTCCCGGTAGAGCAAACAGTCGTCTGCAAATAGTCGTACTGATGAGTTTACTGCATCTGGGAGATCATTTATATGACACAGGAAGAGGATGGGTCCTAGTACCGTTCCTTGGGGGACTCCGGATTCAACTGAAGCATTTCTTGAGTTTTCTCCATCAAGTTGTACTCGCATTTTTCTTTCGGTTAGGAATGAAGTTAGCCATTTGTGGATATTTCTTCTAATTCCATATTGGTCTATTTTGTGCAAGAGTCTATCATGAGGTACTGTGTCGAACGCTTTTTAAAAATCCAGAATCGCAATATCTACTTGGTTTCCTTTATCGTAGGATTGTAGCATATCATGGATTGTAATGGCAAGTTGGGTCTCACAGGAATATCCAGATCTAAAGCCGTGGTTTAGTGATGTTAATACACTATGCTTTTCCAGATGTTTAAGTATATGACGGCATATGATGTGCTCAAGAAGTTTATATGGTACTGATGTCAATGAGACTGGCCTGTAGTTTTCGGCCGCGTGTCGGTCTCCTTTCTTAAATATGCTAGAGATGTTTGCATTTCTCCAATCCTCTGGTAGTGTACCACTGTCTAGTGAGAGCTAGAATATGAGTGTTATTATTGGTGCCAGATGTTCGGAGCATTGTTTTAGTACTCTGTTTGGTATGTTGTCAGGACCAGATGGTTTCTTTTTATTGGTGAAGAAGGCCAGAAAACCGTCCGTATTGGGCATCCAAGTTGAATAGATCAGACAAAACATGCCAATGCCATTGTTGGAAATCGCAATGTCAGTGTTGACATGACATCTGTAAATCTGTGCTACACAATGCAGACATTTACATTTACATAATGTGAGATAAATTCAATTCACAATTGAAATTCAATTTGTTGTAAGATTCAGAAGTCTTGTTACGGCCAGACATTACCTTTAAATTGTAGCCAACAAAAGACACAAATCAATAATAAGATTTAACAATATTTATTATACAAAAGTTTACAAGAAGTATTACACAAATATTACTGTTAACTTAACTGTCAAAATATGAGTCCAATCTTTTATTATACGACAGCAAAAATTGAAAATTTTTTGGTCGTATATTGGTATCACGTTGGCGTCGTCGTCTGCCTCATCGTCGTCGTCGTCCAAATACTTTTAGTTTTCGCACTCTAATTTTAGTTAAAGGGAATAGAAATCTATGAAATTTTAAAACAAGGTTTATGACCACAAAAGGAAGGTTGGGATTGATTTTGGGAGTTTTGGTTCCAACAGTTTAGGAATAAGGGGCCAAAAAAGGTCCCAAATAAGCATTATTCTTGGTTTTCGCACCATAACTTTAGTATAAGTAAATAGAAATCTATGAAATTTAAACACAAGGTTTATGACCATAAAAGGAATTAGGGGCCAAAAAGGGGCCCAAATAAGCATTATTCATGGTTTTCGCACCATAACTTTAGTATAAGTAAATAGATTTCTATGAAATTTAAACACAAGGTTTATGACCATAAAAGGAAGGTTGGGTTTGATTTTGGGAGTTTTGGTCCCAACAGTTTAGGAATAAGGGGCCCAAAGGGTCCAAAATTGAACTTTGTTTGATTTCATCAAAAATTGAATAATTGGGGTTCTTTGATATGCTGAAACTAACTGTGTATGTAGATTCTTAATTTTTGGTCCCGTTTTCAAATTGGTCTACATTAAGGTCCAAAGGGTCCAAAATTAAACTTAGTTTGATTTTAACAAAAATTGAATTCTTGGGCTTTTTTGATATGCTGAATCTTAACATGTACTTAGATTTTTGATTATGGGCCCAGTTTTCAAGTTGGTTCAAATCAGGATCTAAAATTATTATATTAAGTATTGTGCAATAGCAAGAAATTTTCAATTGCACAGTATTCAGCAATAGCAAGAAATCTTCAATTGAATAGCAAGAAATTTTCAATTGCACAGTATTGCGCAATAGCAAGAAATCTTAAATTGCACAGTATTGTGCAATAGCAAATATTTTCAATTGCACAGTATTGCGCAATAGCAAGAACTATCTAATTGCACAATATTGTGCAATAGCAAGAAATTTTCAATTGGAGTTATCTTTCTTTGTCCCGAATAGTAGTTGAATCAACTTAAATCATTGTTTTATACAATATATACAATGTATATTCACTGTTACTACCAACTGATAAATTAAAACAATCTTTACCATTCAGTGACAACAAGCACTTTATTTTACATTTTAATATTTTTATGATGTATTTAGATGAGTAGTTATTGTTGCAAACTCCATTAGAAATTTGAATTGAGATCAGTTTTGGAAAAAGGGAAAGGGGGATGTGAAAAAAAAAATGTGTGTGTGGGGAGGGGGGGGGGGTGTTTAATTTTTCTCATTTCAGATTTCATAAATAAAAAGAAAATTTCTTCAAACATTTTTTGAGAGGATTAATTTTCAACAGCATAGTGAATTGCTCAAAGGCAAAAAAAATATTTTAAGTTCATTAGACCACATTCATTCTGTGTCAGAAACCTATGCTGTGTCAACTATGTCATCACAATCCAAATTTAGAGCTGAATCCAGCTTGAATTTTGTGTCCATACTTGCCCCAACAGTTCAGGGTTCAACCTCTGCGGTCGTATAAAGCTGCGCCCTGTGGAGCATCTGGTCTTTATCTGTATCCGGATATCTTTCGGAATCCAATCTGAATATTACGTTCACTACTACGGTCACAATCCAGTATGATGTTGTTTGTAGAATAAAAGTGACAATCCAAATGCTATGAATAGTAATGTCTATCGATGTCTAAATCTAAGTGTGAGAGTTTAACTTTAGTGTATATATATATTGTTGTCACAGAAAATTCTAGAACACTCTAGAATGGAACGTCCTAGAAAGTTACAACGGAAGTTTCTAGTAAAATATAGAAGTTTATATAACGCATCTTTTATTAGGATCATTTTGGAATCATTATGTTAGTCAAATGGAAAGTTCAATCATTCTGTGATTGTTCCAGTGATTTCTAAACTGCGCAGTTCTAAGATTATTCTGTAAACAAATATCAGGCCACACAACACAAATCAGGCCAACATAAATAAATACAATAATTACAATATCATAACAGTCTCAAAAACTGAATTGATATTAGCTTATTAGTTTAACATATATGTACAAATGTATGTTAATTTTTTGTTGACAGTGTTGTAGATGTTGGTATTATTTTTTGTTGACAGTGTTGTAGATGTTGGTACAGAATGGAGAACGTTCAGCAATGAGAAAAGTACGGGAAACAAAGATCCATCTCGTGTGGGAGCTGCAGAGGTTAGATTCTAAAAAAAATAATATGGTAGAATGTGATGTAGATCAAATACCTTAAGATATGCATAAATTCATTAGCCTCCTATTCTTGCACTGTCTTACATGTAAGTATGTATTGGTTTGTGGAATGGTTGGGAATAAAACAGGTTTTGTGAGTATTTTCAATCGAAGTAGGAAATAAACCTAGATTACGTGGAATAATACAAATGATTAATTGATTGATTGCTTTGTTTTGGACATCCTTGTTATTCCTAAGTATAAATGGAGATGAGGGCATATGTCAATGGACAGTAACATAGTACATTTGTAAACCCCTCAGACTCTCTGTACCATTGTACTTTGTTTTACAAGAATAAAGATATATGTAGACATTAAAGAATCAACATATATATCCAGTAGACCATGTTTTCTGCTCTTTATCTTCCAGAGTCTGATAAAAACTGTTAAGGGAGATTTGTATGATTTTGTAAAATTGGCAAACTGCATTTCACATCAAATCATAACAGTTCATTGAAATATTATCACTGACGCTTTCATGCTTTCTGGCAATCTTCAGGTAATGATTTAACAATATCCTTAACAACACTACCGTGACTTCTGTTGGTAACATTCATATATATATAGTAATTTGTGATTCTAAAAAACTATGTTCATGTTTAACTTATGAAATCTTTAAACTAAGATTAACCATGTTAATAAAACAATCAAAATTTAAAAAACAAAATAAAAAAACAGTTGTAAAATTAGTTCAAAGTGTTCTTTCTTAAATCTACAAATTTGAATGGAGTAAAACAAATCAGAACAACTTTTGTCTTGATATTGTACATTGTAGTTCTCAAAATGTCTCAAATTGCATATTTCTAAACAAAATGTGTTTGTTTCGTTGAATATATAACATATACCACATTTTGTTTTAACAGAATCCTTTGTTAGATGGAGGAGATTTGAGTACAATGATACAAGTAGATCCGACCAGTATGTCGTATGACGAACATGGAAAACCAATGTACAAAAACAGACGAACTGTAAGTAATATTGTAATGACTTGGCCAAGTGAAATTCCTTTGATAACGTGTTTTTTCTTTCAAGCACCTGTTATTGGCTATGATTTGATTTTTTGCTATTTTATAAAGTTTGACACCGGTTCTCACCTTTTTAATTCAATTCATTATGCTTTCAGTGTCCTATTCATTCCGTTTTCCCAGTGTTCAACCGTTTTAATTGTTGTATAATCCAGGTAACTTCTGTTGTTATTTTCACTTTTGAGCATCAGCCGCTATTTCTGGCACATGGATTTTTGTGTATTGATTATGCAAATAAGGTCAACTGTGTGTAACCTCAAGTGAACTTTATGTACCACTACCGTAAAACAGTGTATGATTACTATAGCGTTTGTAGATCGATAATTACAGGATTATCACATTAAAACGATATAAATTATGATTGTTAATTGTACTAAGATGATTTTTATGTTCCTGAACATACTGTTTACATTTTAATGTACTTAATTCTAGCAGTCTGGTATTCTTTTTGTACTTGTCAGGCCCGTTTCCAGTTGCCCGTTCGTTTCCCCGTTAAAAACAGTTCGTTGTCCTGTTAAGTCCATCAGAGTATAAAAAGCTTGCAACCATTTGTCAGGGCTCTTCCTCCTTACCTACAGATATGTTGGCAGATTTTCGGTCAGTTTATACTGTTGTATATTCCATATTTGCTGAAGTTTATCGTATTTTTATCATGAATTTCATGAGATTCTAAGCAGTTTTAATCTCATATTTAATACTTGGTGAAAATGACATATCGCTGGACTCTTTTGAAATAAAATCCAAACTTTTAGTATCAGCAATTTTGAATGGATGATTTCTGTAACAGCAAAGTTGTGTTTAATGTTTAATTGTATTGATGTTATTTATATTTTACAGATGAGTAGTGCTGACAGAGCTTTGATAAATGCTTTCAGAGAAATAGGAAACATGGGAGACAGACTTAACCTCCCTAAAATGATAGCTGTAAGTTTATAAGAACACAAATGTCATTCTTATCAGAATTATGTGTATAGATTGAGGTTAGATTAACATTATTTTGTAAACTTATTTCTCTAATTCTTCGTCAATTTATCCCTTTCTGCACCCATTGTATAAAAAAATTTAACAAACGTGTGGTTCGTTTGATCTCAGTACTTCATTGGTTAAAATCCGATTGTGACGTCGAATTGTCTTGCTATCCTCTGAATTTCCTATTGTGACGACATGAAAAAAGGCGACCATGCCTGACGACGTCACATAGAAAGAACACATCTTCTTGCAGATCATTCGAAAAGAAGGAATAAGTTTGCCTGCATAATGTTAGAAAATCATTAGAGAAACAGATTCCACCACCAAATCTCGTGTAATACGATATTTATCCACTCTCGACAGTTAAATTATCAATTTTAAAGTCCTCGCCGAGGCGGCTCGGACTTTAAAATTGAAAATTTAACTGTCTCGAGTGGATAAATATCGTATTACACTCGATGCAGTGGTGAAATCTATATGTATCATCCTTCCTGCCAGAAATAATTGCATGCATTTATTATTGCAATTTTTGAAAAATGGACAAAAATGTGAGATTAATTATTGCAATTTGAATATAACCTGCATATACATATATTTATTAGATTGCAACTTTTCATTATTGCTATAATCACCAAGTCACATTATTCGCATTAATAAAAACTTTGCAATAATTTCTTAATTTACAGTAACACAAAGATGGTAGCAATTAAAAGCTCTGAGTGCATATTGCAAAAAGAATATTTTTCAAAAAAATTGATAAGTTACCTAGGTCTTAAAGATATAAAAAGAATTTGGTAGCTGACAGGTTCTTTAAATGTAGGAAAAAAACTATTTTCAGAGATAACGAAATAGTAGGGTGGCTGCAGAATTCTTGCAATGAATTGTTGAATGACGGTTTATACGGCTAAATTTGGGTTTCACTTTGACAAAATGGACAAAGATGGCAAAATCTAATGAGTTAAACTCACAAAGGCATGTCTGGCCAGATATGTTGTCAACATCCCATAGAAATAGGAAGTAACATTTCCATTCTGAACATAAAATTTTATAAGTCATTTGATAATTAGTTAAATTAAATGTTTTGTAGGATAGAGCTAACAATTTGTTTAAACAAGTAAATGATGGAAAAGCTTTGAAAGGCAGAAGTAATGACGCAATAGCAGCTGCTTGTATGTACATTGCTTGTCGACAAGAAGGTGTTCCTAGGACGTTCAAAGGTAAAAAAATATTCTGTATGTACATTGCTTGTAGACAAGAAGGTGTTCCTAGGACGTTCAAAGGTAAATATTCTGTATGTACATTGCTTGTCAACAAGAAGGTGTTCCTAGGACGTTCAAAGGTAAATCAGGGTTCGACACTAATGCTAGCCCGCTAGCCCAAGACAAGTAACTTTTGTGTTTTGCTAGTAAATGTCTGTGGCGCGGTAGCCCGAGGTGCTAGTAAATTTATTTGTCATTGAACATCAATTTGTTGTACTTTCGGCAAAGTACAGTCCAAACGGCGTTCATATCTGACAACTTCGCTGAATATTGTCTACACTGGTTCCACGACCTCTTTATTTACATACAGATACAGATACTGGAGGGTAATATTTCTACCGTTAACCAGTCGCTATATATAGTCAACTCAGCCTAAGATTACTCGTCGTATAAAGTAAGAATGCACCAAGTTGCAAGATAACCTGTTTTGATATAAATATTAATTAGACTGCATATACATTTTTGTTTTATTGTATTTTATTATTAATCACATCAGAGCTCCAGATAAATCGTGTGCGTAGTTTACCCTTATCTATTACATAGTTGTCGCTTAAATAGTTAATATTGGAAATGTCCTTTCGTTCTTAAAATAGAGCGTTAAAAGGTTCCCTGTTGAAATTTGCCGTTACTCCAAAGGTACACTAGGTGATAAAAACTTTTCGATCTTCTCTGTCTTTATCGAATTAGCGTTTGTCATGTTGTCATAATTCTTTTCGTATTGCTCGGAATTTATCATTACAGTTGCAATGGACTGAAACGAAAGTAAATTTCCAGTATTTTAAATGTGATTAGCTTCTTTTTGAGAGCTGAGGGGTGATGATGATAACAAGACTAAGCCATAGGATGGTTAAAGCTGTTGTGAACTACATGTTTAGTTAAATATATACTGAATTTATTTGATTTAATCAATTTTAAGTTGATTCTATTTTGTAGAAATATGTGCTGTGTCCAAGATATCTAAGAAAGAGATTGGTAGAGTGTTCAAACTGATCCTGAAGAATCTTGAGACAAATGTAGAGCTGATTACTACAGGAGATTTTATGGTAAGATTTGATTAGTTCTAAATGTTTTTATGCCCCACCTACGATAGTAGAGGGGCATTATGTTTTCTGGTCTGTGCCTCCGTTCGTCCGTCTGTCTGTGGTTCCGTTCGTCCGTCCAGGTTTTTGGTCAAGGTAGTTTTTGATGAAGCTGAAGTCCAATCAACTTGAAACTTAGTACACTTGTTGCTTATGAGATGATCTTTCTAATTTTTAAGCCAAATTAGACTTTTGACCCCAATTTCACGGTCCACTGAACATAGAAAATGAAAGTGGGAGTTTCAGGTTAAAGTTTTTGGTCAAGGTAGTTTTTGATGAAGCTGAAGTCCAATCAACTTGAAACTTAGTACACTTGTTGTTTATGATATGATCTTTCTAATTTTAATGCCAAATTAGATAATTACCCAATTTCACGGTCCGTGGAACATGGAATAGGATAGTGTGAGTGGGGCATCCGTGTACTTTGGACACATTCTTGTTTTTTGTATGTAATAAACAGGCTTATAGATGTCTCATGTTTCCATTTGTGCAGTTTAACTTTTATTTTTGTGACAAGTCACTGGATTTAACTTTAATTCTAGTTTCTATGGCATTCACAGTACAAATTGTAGCTTGGTGAACAGTTTTTAGGATCATATCCATGCCACGCAAAAACTTGTACCCAATTTACAAATTGATGTGAATGTTTATTACCATATTACTAAGAGGTGCATAAATCTTCCTGTTACAAAGGGAGATAACTCTATTTAAAATATTGTCATGTTTTGGACTTAAAATTTGAATTTTGAATTGTCAATACAAATTCATGTTAAATAAACTTTGGATTTAAATGCAATGACAAGAATTGAAGTATGGTTAAATGTCAACTGAACTAAGCATTTATTACTGTTCTTGAGTCAGAAAAGATATAAGTGTATCATTATTAAAGTTAGCAATGTTATTATTAATTTCAGTCCAGATTCTGTTCCAATTTGGGTCTGCCAACATCAGTACAGAAAGCAGCCACACATATAGCTAGGAAAGCTGTAGAAATGGATCTAGTCGCAGGGTAAGTAGCATTAATTAATATAAATAATAACCACATATATAGCTGGGAAAGCGGTAAAAATGGATCAAGTCACAGGGTTAGTTGAATTAATCAGTATAAATAATAGCCACACATATAGCTTAATCCAATTGAAATTAAATCTCTTCACTGGATTATTTTGCATTCTTGGTCGCTCCCAGGCAGCGAGCGACCAAGGTTAAAAAATGAGTATGGATTTTTAATTTTAATTAGATTGACATATAGCTAAGAGAACTTTTTAATTTGATCTAGTCACATGATAGGTAGAGTAAGTCAATATAGAAGCATCCAGGACAGCTTGTAACTGTCCATTTTTAACTGAGAAACACAGTTCATAATTAATTCTTAGTCAAATTATTGCATCTGTTTATCAGACTTTTTAAATCAATTTGAAATATATATTTTTATATGACCGCAAATTTTGAAAAAATTTTCGTCGTATATTGCAATCACGTTGGCGTCGTCGTCGTCGTCGTCGTCCGGCGTCCGAATACTTTTAGTTTTCGCACTCTAACTTTAGTAAAAGTGAATGGAAATCTTTGAAATTTTAACACAAGGTTTATGACCACAAAAGGAAGGTTGGTATTGATTTTGGGAGTTTTGGTCCCAACATTTTAGGAATTAGGGGCCAAAAAGGGCCCAAATAAGCATTTTCTTGGTTTTCGCACTATAACTTTAGTTTAAGTTAATAGAAATCTATGAAATTTTGACACAAGGTTTATGACCACAAAAGAACGGTTGGGATTGATTTTGGGAGTTTTGGTCTCAACAGTTTAGGAATTAGGGGCCAAAAAAGGGCCCAAATAAGCATTATTCTTGGTTTTCGCACAATAACATTAGTTTAAGTAAATAGAAATCAATGAAATTTAAACACAATGTTAATGACTACAAAAGGAAGGTTGGTATTGATTTTGGGAGTTTAGGTCCCAACAGTTTAGGAATTAGGGACCAAAAAGGGACCCAAATAAGCATTTTTCTTGGTTTTCGCACCATAACGTTAGTATAAGTAGATAGAAATCTATGAAATTTAAACACAAGGTTTATGACCATAAAAGAAAGGTTGGGTTTGATTTTGGGAGTTTTGGTCCCAACATAATAAGGGGCCCAAAGGGTCCAAAATTAAACTTTTGTTTGATTGCATCAAAATTGAATAATTGGGGTTCTTTGATATGCTGAATCTAACTGTCATGACTGTGTATGTAGATTCTTAACTTTTGGTCCCGTTTTCAAATTGGTCTACATTAAGGTCCAAAGGGTCCAAAATTAAACTTAGTTTGATTTTGACAAAAAATGAATCAGTTAGGTTCTTTGATATGCTGAATCTAAAAATGTACTTAGATTCTTGATTATTGGCCCAGTTTTCAAGTTGGTCCAAATCGGGGTCCAAAATTAAACTTTGTTTGATTTCATCAAAAATTGAATAAATGGGGTTCTTTGATATACCAAATCTAACTGTGTATGTAGATTCTTCATTTTTGGTCCTGTTTTCAAATTGGTCTACACTAAAGTCCAAAGGGTCCAAAATTAAACTTAGTCTGATTTTAACAAAAATTGAAATCTTGAAGTTCTTTGATATGCTGAATCCAAAAATGTACTTAGATTTTTTATTATGGGCCCAGTTTTCAAGTTGGTCCAAATCAGGATCTAAAATTATTATATAAAGTATTGTGCAATAGCAAGTCTTTTCAATTGCACAGTATTGCGCAATGGCAAGAAATATCTAATTGCACAATATTGTGAAATATCAAATTTTTTTTTAATTAGAGTTATCTTTCTTTGTCCAGAATAGTAAGCAAGAAATATCTAATTGCAAAATATTGTGCAATAGCAAGATTTTTTTTTTAATTGGAGTTATCTTTCTTTGTCCAGAATCAACTTAAATCTTTGTTATATACAATATACAATGTATATTCACTTTTTACTACCAACTGATAAATTAAAATAATCTTTACCATTCAGTGATAACAAGCAGTTTTTTTACATCTTAATATTTTATGATGTATTTAAATGAGTAGTTATTGTTGCAAACTCCATTAGAAATTTTAATTGAGATTAGTTTTGGAATAAGGGAAAGGGGGATGTGATTAAAAAAATTGGGTTCAATTTTTCTCATTTGAAATTTCATAAATAAAAAAGAAAATTTCTTCAAACATTTTTTTGAGGATTAATATTCAACAGCATAGTGAATTGCTCTAAGAGAAACAAAAATTTTAAGTTCATTAGAACACATTCATTCTGTGTCAGAAACCTATGCTGTGTCAACTATTTAATCACAATCCAAATTTAGAGCTGAATCCAGCTTGAATGTTGTGTCCATACTTGCCCTAACCGTTCAGGGTTCAACCTTTGCGGTCGTATAAAGCTACGCCCTGCGGAGCATCTGGTGTAATGTATAAAGATATATAAAAAAGATCAGATCAGATATTCAAGATGTGACCACTACAACTTTGTTGAACAGACGCATGAAAAATATAATTGTTACATTTTAACATTTTTTAATAGCGGAGAATGGAAGCTAAGGGAAATGTTTCAGATGATCTCCCCTGAATTAATGTGTGTTGTTGACAAGCACTTAGATTAAAATATGCTTCTTAATTTCAACCTGAAAATTAAGTGTCTAAAGTTTACTGGATATCGCTGTTAAATTAGTTTTTTGGTTAATCCTTTCAAAGAATACCTGAAACAAAAATTTGATATGCTGTAAATTTAGAAATTATTGCAGGCATATATTATTCTGATTTTCAAGAATTGACGAAATAGTGAGTTTAGGTATTGTGATTACAAAAAAAAAATCTGCATAAAGATCAATGTTTAGTTACCAAATTTTAAGTTCTTATATTGGGATACTCACCAAGTCCCATTATTGGCATTAATAAAATCCTCTCAATAATATCTGAATTTACACTTGGTGTGAACTAGAACACTGACATATATCTCTATGGAAAGATTAACATTTAAAGGGTAGCAAGTCACAGCATCTGTTATTATTTCATACTAAGTGACTAAACTTAAGGACACTCTTAGCTGTTTAGAATATTGATAATGTAAACATTACTGGTTCTGTTTTGTAGGAGGAGTCCTATCTCTGTTGCTGCATCAGCTATTTATATGGCTTCTCAGGCCTCAGCTGACAAAAAGAACCAAAAAGGTAACAATAGTGTCTTAAACATATTCAACATAAGTAAACAACATATATTTTGAGTTTTACTTAAATATTAATTTGTGATTATAACCCATTTGTTATTTTAAGAAGGTTTTTCCTGCTGAGAAGTTCCCCTGCCATATATTTTCTTTTAAAAATAATTGGTGATCAGAACAATAAATTAAGCATAAATTTCAAAGCTTTTTTGATTTAATCTTGATGAAGGGAAGGTTGAATAATTGTTTTTTTTTTTCTAAAACTCTAAAAACTGTTATTTATAGATATTGATGTTAAAAAAAGAATGAATGATTATTTTAAAATTAAGAAAAATGAAGTATACAAGAAGAAGAGAACATGTTGGTTAACCTGTGTCTTACAGAATTCACTGCTTAACATGTCGTATGATATTTTATTTAAGTTGTGACTATTTAAATGCTATATGATGTTGTTTTTATGCCCAACCTACAATAGTAGAGGGGCATTATGTTTTCTGGTCTGTGCCTCCGTCCGTTCGTTCATCTGTTCGTCCCGCTTCAGGTTAAAGTTTTTGGTCAAGGTAGTTTTTGATGAAGTTGAAGTTCAATCAATTTGAAACTTAGTACACACGTTCCTCATGATATGATATTTCTAATTTAAATGCCAAATTAAAGTTTTGCCCCAATTTTACGGTCTAAAAATGATAGTGCGAAGTTCAGGTTTGAGTTTTGGTTAAAGTTTTTGGTCAAGGTAATTTTTGATGAAGTTGAAGTCACATCAACTTGAAACTTAGTACACATGTTCCCTATGATATGATCTTTCTAATTTTAATTCCAATTTAAAGTTTTGACCCTAATTTCACGGTCATTGCTAATGGAAAATGATAGTGTGAGTGGGGCATCTGTGTTCTATGGACACATTCTTGTTTTGTTTGTTTCATAATGCTTGAATTACAGTATTGTTGTTGACTTTCTAAATAAGTGCAAGATTTAAAACAAATATTGCAAACCAGCCAAATTAATGATTAAGGCCTGAACTACACGATTTTGACCACATTCAGCATTTCATGATTGCCCTATCATAATCATGAAAAAAGCTCTAAAACACGATTCTACACACAAAACAATTATATTGATGGTTGATTATATTACAGAGATTGGTGACATTGCTGGAGTAGCAGAAGTAACAATCAGACAGGCCTATAAACAGATGTATCCAAGAGCACATGACTTGTTCCCTGCCGACTATAAGTTCTTTACACCAGTAGAACAGTTACCAACACAGTGAGTCAACCCTAGCCAGAATGATGTGGATGGAATTTACTTCCTGTGGGAACCAGATAGTTATCTGGTGGATAACAGGAAGATTTTTTTTTACATCTATCTGTGATAGTTGTAACAGAGCAAATATTAAAAACAAATATAGAATTCTGTCGATCAGAGAATTTTTCATCATGAAAGGATCGATTCTGTTGCAGAAAATAAGTCTTTTTTAGCGTAATATGTGTTGTTTAGTATCTGAAAATATGACTGCATTGAAATAATTCAAACTGACAGTGAAACAAAGGATTAATGATAACATATATGTTATAAATTAATGGCGTGCAATACAACTTGAATGAAATATTTTTAATGATATGCTTCTTAAAAGATATTCAATATTTTTTGTCATCACTTAATATCTGTAATCGTTTTACATCCATAATGTAATTTAGGCTTGTATGTTAGCAAGTTATACATAAACTAATATAGGTCATATATTCTGCAGATCAAATTATTTACATGACTTATAGAGTTGAATACAAATCTTTTCATATAAAGATAAATCAACACAGCAAGAATGATTTTGCATCAATGTCAGGAAACTGAAAAAAAGTGTGAAAACAATAATTGGAATACTTTTATTAAAATGGGACATATTGAAAAAACAAGCACTAAATATAAAAAAAAATTGGTTGCCAACATTTGTATGAAGGAACCTCAGCATGGAAATGAAAATAAAATGAAGTAGACAATTTACTTTATATTAATGAGTTTTATTATGTTATATTATCTGTGTTGCTTATTTTTTATGATTATTGTAGTACGGTTAAACATTTGTCTAAATACATTTGTATGTCTTAATATATGTATGTCAGATTCTATGGAAATGTTTTTTTTAATAAATTACTCAGTTGCTGTTCATGAAATGCAAATACAGTTCTTTTGCTTTCACACTTAACAGGGAATCTTGTGTAAAATAGTTTTGTTATATATTACACTTTATGTGTTTTGTAGACCTTTGGTAGTCTTTGTGTTGTTTTTTTCCCTTTTTTGGCCATAATAATTTGGCCTCTTTTTAACCTGTAAGTTTTCATTCTACCTTTAGTATCATTCTGCATTTTTTTTTTTTTACCTACATATAATCATAAATGAGAGGGATATCATTTTTTTTGACAATGTGAGAAGAACATTTTTTATTTCATGGACTTAGGGAATTATTTTCTATTATTATACTTCACGTTAAAATGCCATATTTTGATTGGCTAATACAAGGGTGTTAATTTACTCTATCACATGGCTTATGAGAGGGTGACAATTTTTTATAATGTTCCCTCTTGTCCAGACCAATCAAAAATCAACATCAAGTAATTGAATACTTTTGGCTCAGATTTTATTATATTACTGTCAAAATAAAAAAAATAAAACATCTTGCTGAATTTTTTTTTTTTTTTTTAATACCCGTACCGTTGTTTCTACGTGACGTCAAAGAAAATACTTTTAAAACAAAATTAATCTGTAAACCACAATAATGATTGGACATTCAGTATAATAAATTAAATAACACATAGAAAACATTGTCAACCGAGGCGCAGCCAAGGGCCGATTGGTACCTCGAGAAAAAATTGTCAACCGAGGGGAAGCCAAGGGCCGATTGGTACCCCGAGAAAACATTGTCAACGGAGGGGAAACCAAGGGCTGATTGGTACCCAGAGAAAACATTGTCAACCGAGGCGAAGCTAAGGGCTGATTGGTACCCAGAGAAAACATTGTCAACCGAGGCGAAGCTAAGGTTGATAATTCTTTTTCGAGGGGTACCAATAGGCTCTATCACCCTCTCAGCTATGTGTTATTTATATACTATAAATACTAATCGAGCAAAGGCATGCAATTAAATACAGACTTTATTTTTTTTTTATATTATAATACAGACTTTATTGTCACCCAATGAGTTGGAATAAGAGGAGGTTTATAGGTCAATAAGACAGCAACACTTAACACAATAAAATAAAAAGAAAAGAAATTTGGAGGTAAAAAAAGCATTTTTTCAAAAATAAAACATCCTTGCCTGAAACCATAAAACACAAAAAAATATGTTCTTTTATGATAACTTATTTTATGCAGTGCTTCAATTTTTCATATTTTCACATTTTATTCTTGTTGCTAGTAAGCAAGGCATTGAATTTATACTGATCCGTAAGATTAAAAATTCAGCTGGTAAAATTGTTGTAGTATCCATAGATATTATTGCCAAACAAATATTTGTTTGATGGCTTTAACAATTTATCATACCTGCCAACTGTTACTATTTGCGGGGGATTTCCCCCATGGAGGCTCCCAAATTGTAATTTTTAAAGAGCAATTATGTCCACAATTTTAACAAAACAATCAATTTTACAATGAATTGATGCTTATAAAAGTATGAAGAAGCCAAAAAAACAACATTACATTGTATTTGAAGGCCCCCTTGAAGGTTTTTTAGGAGTATGGCAGCCATCTTGCATGCAAAACCCCCATGGGCATTTTGAAAACTTGGCAGGTATGATTTATGTAATTTTTGAAATTATTTTTTATGGAAAATAAAACAGTTGTTTTGTTATATCTTGTTTTTATTACAGTTTAACTAGTATAACTACCTGCATTTAATGAAGAACTGTTGTATGCAACCTTGTTTTAAACTTTTTGATAGAGTCCCTCATTATGTTTTAATTATGTTAAGCAACCACCTACTTAATGCCATTGCATGTTCTATAAAGTTTGTTCAGTGGAATGGAGGATGGAATTAATGGGCTGCCTCTGTAAAAAAAATATGGTTTGATCATGGAAGTAAAATGAAATGGTCTGATAAATTAGTTCAGTTATTTATTCCTGCAACAATTTGTAAAGATAGTTTGAAAAGTAGTGAATAATTTATACCCTTCCATTTCCAACACTGATTACACTCAAAAGACAAACAATGATAAATTAAAAATGCCATAAAACGGATGTGTACAATTGTAATTCATATTTATGATGTAGCTTTTAATCATAATTGCAATACCTAATAAGGGAAATACAGAAATATACAAGATCAATATGACAGATATCTGCAGAAATTTATTCTGAACAATGCCATATTAGATGCTGGAATTTCTATGAAATCCAATCACATGGAAGAATTTTGAATTGTTCAAGGAGGTTTGTGTCTCAGAGATTAACAAGCATTTTTCTAGTTTCCAAACAATTACTTGTGTTTAAGTGTATAGATCTATCTGAAATTGTACAACAAGGTTTCATACTTCAAAGGAAAGAATTGGATTGAGAAGTAGGGTAATTGATCCCAGGCAGGATTCCAAAAGTTGTGGGAGGGGGGATTTTTCTTTTTAAAGAATTCATATTTTTTCAAAAGGTTTCAAGAAGAAATCTTCAATGACACAGTATTGCACAATAGATTTGTAAGATCTTTAACTACATTTATTTTGTGTCAGAAACCTATATTGTATCAAAAATTTGATCACAATCAAAATTCAGACGTTATCAAGCTAGAATATTGTATCCAAATTTGCCCCAAATGTTAAGGGTTCAACCTTTGCTGTCCTATCAGGCTGCGCTCAGCGAAACTTTAAACGTATTGGACAAGTGTTTAAAAAAATTATGAAAAATCCAAATGATAAATACAAAATATGAAATGTCAAAAATAAACACGAAGAGACAGATTATTCGGTCTATGGTCCTAACAGTTTAGGAATAAGGGGCCAAAATGGGACCAGATAAGCATTTTTCTAGTTTCCAGACAATATTTTATGGAACAGTGTATGGATCGCTCTGTAATTATACCAAAAAGTTCCATACCAGAAAGGGATGGTTATGATTAACTTCGGAGATTTATGGCTCAAACAGTTTAGGAATTAGGGGCAAAAAAGGGGGGGTTGTCCTGGGTAATGGACAATTTCTTTTACGTAAAATTTGGATTACCTCCTTTACACTGCTTTTTATACGACCCCAAAAAATTTTTAGGATCGTATAATGGTATGATGTCGTTTGCGTCTATGTCGTGGTTGTCGTCGTCTGAAGACACATTAGTTTCCGGATAATAACTTTTGTTTAAATGAATAGATCCTTATGAAATATTTTCAGAAGGTTTAATACCACAAAAGGAAGGTTAAGATCGATTTTGGGGATGATGGTTCCAACCGTGTAGGAATTAGAGGCCCAAAAGGGGCTCAAAACAAGCATTTTTCTAGTTTCAGGATAATAACTTGTGCACAAGTATTTCAATTGCTCTGAAATTATACCGCAATGTTTAAAACCACAAGTAGAAGGTTTGGATTATTTTTGGGGTTATGGGGCCAAAGTTTAGGAATTTAGGGCCAAAAAGGGCCCAAAAAAGCATTTTCTTGGTTTTCGCACTATAACTTTAGTTTAAGTAAATAGAAATCTATGAAATTTTGACATAAGGTTTATGACCACAAAAGAAAGGTTGGGATTGATTTTGGGAGTTTTGGTTCCAACAGTTTAGGAATTAGGGGCCAAAAAAGGGCCCAAATAAGCATTATTCTTGGTTTTTCGCACAATAACTTTAGTTTAAGTAAATAGAAATCAATGAAATTTGAACACAATGTTTATGACCACAAAAGGAAGGTTGGTATTGATTTTGGAAGTTTAGGTCCCAACAGTTTAGGAATCAGGGGCCAAAAAGGGACCCAAATAAGCATTTTTTTTGGTTTTCGCACCATAACTTTAGTATAAGTAAATAGAAATCTATGAAATTTAAACACAAGGTTTATGACCATAAAAGGAAGGTTGGTATTGATTTTGGGAGTTTTGGTCCCAACAGTTTAGGAATAAAGGGCCCAAAGGGTCCAGATTTAAACTTTGTTTGATTTTATCAAAAATTGAATAATTGGGGTTCTTTGATATATGCCGAATCTAACTGTGTATGTAGATTCTTAATTTTTGGTCCCGTTTTCAAATTGGTCTACATTAAGGTCCAAAGGGTCCAAAATTAAACTTAGTTTGATTTTAACAAAAATTGAATCCTTGGTGTTCTTTGATATGCTGAATCTAAAAATGTACTTAGATTTTTTATTATTGGCCCAGTTTTCAAGTTGGTCCAAATCGGGGTCCAAAATTAAACTTTGTTTGATTTCATCAAAAATTGAATAATTGGGGTTCTTTGATATGCCAAATCTAACTGTGTATGTAGATTCTTAATTTTTGGTCCCGTTTTAAAATTGGTTTACATTAACGTCCAAAGGGTCCAAAATTAAACTAAGTTTGATTTTAACAAAAATTGAATTATTGGGCCTCTGTGATATGCTGAATCTAAACATGTACTTAGATTTTTGATTATGGGCCCAGTTTTCAAGTTGGTCCAAATCAGGATCCAAAATTATTATATTACGTATTGTGCAATAGCAAGAAATTTTCAATTGCACAGTATTCAGCAATAGCAAGAAATCTTCAATTGCACAGTATTGTGCAATAGCAAGAAATCTTCAATTGCACAGTATTGTGCAATAGCAAGAAATCTTCAATTGCACAGTATTGTGCAATAGCAAATATTTTCAATTGCACAGTATTCCACAATAGCAAGAAATATCTAATTGCACAATATTGTGCAATAGCAAGAAATTCCAATTGGATTTCAATTGGAGTTATCTTTCTTTGTCCAGAATAGTAGTTGAATCAACTTAAATCATTGTTTTATACAATATACAATGTATATTCACTTTTACTACCAACTGATAGATTAAAACAATCTTTACCATTCAGTGATAACAAGCACTTTTTTTACATTTTAATATTTTATGCTGTATTTAAATGAGTAGTTATTGTTGCAAACTTCATTAGAAATTTGAATTGAGATCAGTTTTGAAATAAGGGAAAGGGGGATGTGAAAAAAAAATTGGAGGGTCAATTTTTTTCATTTTAGATTTCATAAATAAAAAGAAAATTTCTTCAAACATTTTTTTGAGAGGATTAATATTCAACAGCATAGTGAATTGCTCAAAGGCAAACATTTTTTTTTAAGTTCATTAGATCACATTCATTCTGTGTCAGAAACCTATGCTGTGTCAACTATTTAATCACAATCCAAATTTAGAGCTGAATCCAGCTTGAATGTTGTGTCCATACTTGCCCCAACCGTTCAGGGTTCAACCTCTGCGGTCGTATAAAGCTGCGCCCTGCGGCGCATCTGGTTGGTTATTATCTTGAATATTATTATAGATAGAGATAAACTGTAAACAGCAATAATGTTCAGCAAAGTAAGATCTACAAATAAGTCAACATGACCAAAATGGTCAGTTGACCACTTTAGGAGTTATTGCCCTTTATAGTCAATTTTTAACCATTTTTCGTAAATCTTATTAATCTTTTAGAAAGATCTTTTCCTCTGAAACTACTAGGCCAAGTTTAACCAAACTTAGCCATAATCATCATTGGGTTATTTAGTTAAAAAAATGTGTCTGGTAACTCGGCCAACCAACCAAGATGGCCGCCATGGCTAAAAATAGAACATGGGGGTAAAATGCAGTTTTTGGCTTATAACTCAAAAACCAAAGCATTAAGAGCAAATCTGACAGGAAGTAAAATTGTTGATCAGGTCACGATCTATCTGCCCTGGAATTTTCAGATGAATCTGATAATCGGTTGTTAGGTTGCTGCCCCTGAATTGGTAATTTTGAGGAAATTTTTCTGTTTTTTTGTTATTATCTTGAATATTATTATAGATAAACTGTAAACAGCAATAATGTACAGCAAAGTAAGAACTAAAAATAAGTCAGTATGACCAAAGTAGTCAATTGACCCCCTAAGGAGTTATTGCCCTTCATAGTCAATTTTTAACAATTTTCTTACAATTTGAAGATTTTCAATAACATTTTCCACAGAAAGTATTGTTATAGAGAGAGATAATTGTAAGCAGCAAGAATGTTTAGTAAAGTAAGATCTACAAACACATCACCATCACCAAAACACAATTTTGTCGTGAATCCATCTGTGTCCATTGTTTAATATTCACATAGACCAAGGTGAGCGACACAGGCTCTTTAGAGCCTCTAGTTTTTAAGGGATTCCTTTTTTTCAAAATTTTTTAAATTTCAAATTATGAAAATTTTCAAGAAGAAATCTTCAATTGCACAGTATTGTGCAATAGATTTTGTTAGATCTTTGACCACATTAATTTTGTGACAAAAACCTATATTTTGTCAAAAATTTGATCACAATCCAAATTCAGACGTTATCAAGCTTGACTAAATTTGCCCCAACTGTTCAGGGTTGGACCACTGGGGTCGTATAAAGCTGCGCCCTGCGGAGCACTTCGTTAATTATTAAATGGGTAATTATGGTTGCAAACTCCATTGTGACCATATCTTTTCTTTTTGGAAAGGGGGGGGGGGGGGGGGGGGGGTAAAAAAGAAATTGTGGGAGAATTCTGAAGATTTAAAAAATTAAAAAGATAATTCCTTCAATTTTTTTTTATCCAAAAATGGGGGGCAATTCTCAAAAGCTTAGTGTATTGCACAAAAAAAGGAAGGGGTATTTTTTTTTTTTTTATTATTTTATTTTTTTTTGGGGGGAGGGGAGGGGGTCAATTTGCAACATCATGGTGTATTGCACAATAGCAAAAACTTGAATATGAATTCAAATCATGTAACTAATTCTTAATTCTTTGACTACAGTTATTCTGTGTCAGAAACCTATTATGTGTCAAATTACAATCCAAATTCAGACCTGTTTCAAACTCGAATATTGTGTCCATTTTTGGCCCAACTGTTCAGGTTTGGACCTCTGCGATCGTATCCAGCTGCGCTTGGCGAGGCAATTTATTGAAGTTTGGTGTCAGACTGCATGTGGTCATGTTATACAGTGTAAAAGACTATACTGGTCTAAAAAATTCTAAATAGTAAAATGTGCCAGATGTTAATAAAGGTGGTCAAATCTGTGTGGCAAATAAGGACCTGGTATTTTACCAATCTGTTCTAAATTGACGAAATAATCCTTACAGAAACTAGTTTAAGAATTTGTATCATCAACACACATGGCTGCTGTTTCTACAAGGGAAATTCAACAGGAACATATATATTGATATACTGTTTCCAGCTTGATTATTTTGTTTATTGACAGCTTTTATGTGTTATTACCATTGAAATGATTTTTTCCATCAACTGTTGACATCTTCCAAAGAAATTATAAGTGATGGAAAGAATCTGTCATTACAAAAAAAAATCTTTAGCACAACACATTAGATTAACATAACAGTCAACAAGGCTAAAATGGTCAACTGACCCCTTATAGGAGTTTTTATACAACCGCAAACAATTTTGAGGTCGTGTATTGGTATCACGGTGTCGTCATTGTCCGAAAACATTTGATTTTCCCACAATAACTTTAGTATAAGTGAATAGAAATCTTTGAAATTTTAACACAAGGTTTAATGCCACTCCTGGTGGAAGTTTCGTCCCCGAGGGTATCACCAGCCCAGTGGTCAGCACTTCGGTGTTGACATGAATATCAATTATGTGGTCATTTTTATACGACCGCAAATTTTGAAAAAATTTTCGTCGTATATTGCTATCACGTTGGCGTCGGCGTCGTCGTCGTCGTCGTCGTCGTCGTCCGGCGTCCGAATACTTTTAGTTTTCGCACTCTAACTTTAGTAAAAGTGAATAGAAATTTTAACACAAGGTTTATGACCATAAAAGGAAGGTTGGTATTGATTTTGGGAGTTTTGGTCCCAACATTTTAGGAATAAGGGGCCAAAAAGGGCCCAAATAAGCATTTTCTTGGTTTTCGCACCGTAACTTTAGTTTAAGTTAATAGAAATCTATGAAATTTTGACACAAGGTTTATGACCACAAAAGAAAGATTGGGATTGATTTTGGGAGTTTTGGTTTCAATAGTTTAGGAATAAGGGGCCAATAAAGGGCCCAAATAAGCATTTTTCTTGGTTTTTGCACAATAACCTTAGGTTAAGTAAATGGAAATCTATGAAATTTAAACACAATGTTTATGACCACAAAAGGAAGGTTGGTATTGATTTTGGGAGTTTAGGACCCAACAGATTAGGAATTAGGGGCCAAAAAGGGACCCAAATAAGCATTTTTCTTGGTTTTCGCACTATAATGTTAGTATAAGTAAATACAAATCTATGAAATTTAAACACAAGGCTTATGACCATAAAAGGAAGGTTGGTATTGATTTTGGGAGTTTTGGTCCCAACAGTTTAGGAAAAAGGGGCCCAAAGGGTCCAAAATTAAACTTTGTTTGATTTCATCAAAATTGAATAATTGGGGTTCTTTGATATGCCGAATCTAACTGTATATGTAGATTCTCAACTTTTGGTCCCGTTTTCAAATTGGTCTACATTAAGGTCCAAAGGGTCCAAAATTAAACTTAGTTTGATTTTGACAAAAAATGAATCGGTTGGGTTCTTTGATATGTTGAATCTAAAAATGTACTTAGATTCTTGATTATTGAAGTTTTTTTGGTCCAGTTTTCAAATTGGTCTACATTAAGGTCCAAAGGGTCCAAAATTAAACTTTGTTTGATTTCATCAAAAATTGAATCCTTGGGGTTCTTTGATATGCCAAATCTAACTGTGTATGTAGATTCTTCATTTTTGGTCCTGTTTTCAAATTTCAAATTCTACATTAAAGTCCAAAGGGTCCAAAATTAAACTAAGTTTGATTTTAACAAAAATTGAATTCTTGGGCCTCTTTGATATGCTGAATCTAAACATGTACTTAGATTTTTGATTATGGGCCCAGTTTTCAAGTTGGTCCAAATCAGGATCTAAAATTATTATATTAAGTATTGTGCAATAGCAAGTCTTTTCAATTGCACAATATTGTGAAATAGCAAATTTTTTTTTAATTAGAGTTATCTTTCTTTGTCCAGATTAGTAAGCAAGAAATATCCTATTTGTGCAATAGCAAGAATTTTTTTTAATTGGAGTTATCTTTCTTTGTCCAGAATCAACTTAAATCTTTGTTATATACAATATACAATGTATATACACTTTTTACTACCAACTGATAAATTTAAATAATCTTTACCATTCAGTGATAACGAGCAGTTTTTTTACATCTTAATATTTTATGATGTATTTAAGTGAGTAGTTATTGTTGCAAACTCCATTAGAAATTTGAATTGATATCAGTTTTGAAAAAGGGAAACGGGGATGTGAAAAAAAAGGGGGGGGGGTTAAATTTTTCTCATTTCAGATTTCATAAATAAAAAGAAAATTTCTTCAAACATTTTTTTGAGAGGATTAATATTCAACAGCATAGTGATTTGCTCAAAGGCAAAAAAAAACCTTTTAAGTTCATTAGACCACATTCATTCTGTGTCAGAAACCTATGCTGTGTCAACTATTTAATTTTAGATTTAAAAAGTTTGAAGAAGAAATCTTTAATTGATTTGTAAAATCTTGGCATTTGTTTTGTGTAAAAAAAAACATGTAATGTCAAAAATTTGATCACAATCCAAATTCAGAGCTGTATCATGCTTGAATGTTTTGTCCATACTTGCCCCAACTGTTCAGGGTTCGACCTCTGCGGTCGTATAAAGCTGCGCCCTGCGGAGCACCTGGTTATAAATTTCCTGAATACAAAACTTTGATTTATTGAAAAAATAAAGATGTTCTTATCCCAGGAATAGAATACCTTAGCCGTATTTGACACAACTTTTTATACGACCGCAAAACTTTTAATTTTTTGGTCGTATATTGCTATCACGTTGGCGTCGTCGTCGTCTGCGTCGTCGTCGTCGTCGCCGTCCGATTACTTTTAGTTTTCGCACTCTAACTTTAGTAAAAGTGAATAGAAATCAATGAAATTTTAACACAAGGTTTATGACCACAAAAGGAAGGTTGGGATTGATTTTGGGAGTTTTGGTCCCAACATTTTAGGAATTAGGGGCCAAAAAGGGCCCAAATAAGCATTTTCTTGGTTTTCGCACTATAACTTTAGTTTAAGTGAATAGAAATCTATGAAATTTTGACACAAGGTTTATGATCACAAAAGGAAGGTTGGGATTGATTTTGGGAGTTTTGGTTCCAACAGTTTAGGAATTAAGGGCCAAAAAAGGGCCCAAATAAGCATTATTCTTGGTTTTCGCACAATAACTTTAGTATTAGTAAATAGAAATCAATGAAATTTTAAGACAAGGTTTATGACCACAAAAGGAAGGTTGGGGTTGAATTTTGGAGTTGAGGTCACAACAGTTTATGAATTAGGGGCCAAAAAGGGCCGAAATAAGCATTATTTTTGGTTTTTGCACCATAACTTTAGTTTAAGTACATAGAAATCTATGAAATTTAAACACAAGGTTTATGACCATAAAAGGAAGGTTGGGTTTGATTTTGGGAGTTTTGGTCCTAACAGTTTAGGAATAAGGGGCCCAAAGGGTCCAAAATTGAACTTTGTGTGATTTCATCAAAAATTGAATAATTGGGGTTCTTTGATATGCCGAATCTAACTATGTATGTAGATTCTTAATTTTTGGTCCCGTTTTCAAATTGGTCTACATTAAGGTCCAAAGGGTCCAAAATTAAACTTAGTTTGATTTTAACAAAAATTGAATCCTTGGGGTTCTTTGATATGCTGAATTTAAAAATGTACTTAGATTTTAAATTATTGGCCTAGTTTTCAAGTTGGTCCAAATGGGGGTCCAAAATTAAACTTTGTTTGATTTCATCAAAAATTGAAGAAATGGGTTCTTTGATATGCCAAATCTAACTGTGTATGTAGATTCTTAATTTTGGTCCAGTTTTCAAATTGGTCTACATTAAGGTCCAAAGGGTCCAAAATTAAACTAAGTTTGATTTTAACAAAAATTAAATTCTTGGGCTTATTTGATATGCTTTATCTAAATATGTACTTTGATTTTTGATTATGGGCCCAGTTTTCAAGTTGGTCCAAATCAGGATTCCATATCAAGTATTGTGCAATAGCAAGAAATTTTCAATTGCACAGTATTGCACAATAACAAGAAATATCTAATTGCACAATATTGTGCAATAGCAATTAATTTTCAATTGGAGTTATCTTTCTTTGTATAGAATAGTAGTTGATAATATATGTTGGAAATTTGCCAGACATGACTATGATGTCATTTTCTATTTTTATTTGCCAATAACTTTATGTAAATAACTTCATTGGAAATTTGCCAATATAAAATGTTGCTGATGAAGCTTTTTTTCCTTATCTTATCTAAAATGTTTTTAGATAATGTATGTTGGACATTTGCCAGACATGACTATGATGTCATTTTCTATTTTTATTTGCCAATAACTTTATGTAAATAACTTCATTGGAAATTTGCCAATATAAAATGTTGCTGATGAAGTTTTTTTTTATTGTTTTATACAATAAACAATGTATATTCACTTTTACTACCAACCAATCTTTACCATTCAGTGATAACAAGCACTTTATTTTACATTTTAATATTTTATGATGTATTTAAAAGAGTAGTTATTGTTGCAAACTCCATTAGAAATTTGAATTGATAGCAGTTTTGGAAAAAGGGAAACGGGGATGTGAAAAAAAGGGGTGGTTTAAATTTTTCTCATTTCAGATTTCATAAATAAAAAGAAAATTTCTTCAAACATTTTTTTGAGAGGATTAATATTCAACAGCATAGTGAATTGCTCAAAGGCAAAAAAAACTCTTAAGTTCATTAGACCACATTCATTCTGTGTCAGAAACCTATGCTGTGTCAACTATTTAATTTTAGATTTAAAAAGTTTGAAGAAGAAATCTTTAATTGATTTGTAAAATCTTGACATTTGTTTTGTGTAAAAAAAAAACCCATGTAATGTCAAAAATTTGATCACAATCCAAATTCAGAGCTGTATCACGCTTGAATGTTTTGTCCATACTTGCCCCAACTGTTCAGGGTTCGACCTCTGCGGTCGTATAAAGCTGCGCCCTGCGGAGCACCTTGTCTATTTTTATTTGCCAATAACTTTATGTAAATAACTTCATTGGAAATTTGCCAATATAAAATGTTGCTGATGAAGCTTTTTTTCCTTATCTTATCTAAAATGTTTTTAGATAATGTATGTTGGACATTTGCCAGACATGACTATGATGTCATTTTCTATTTTTATTTGCCAATAACTTTATGTGAATAACTTCATTGGAAATTTGCCAATATAAAATGTTGCTGATGAAGTTTTTTTTATTGTTTTATACAATAAACAATGTATATTCACTTTTACAACCAACCAATCTTTACCATTCAGTGATAACAAGCACTTTATTTTACATTTTAATATTTAATGATGTATTTAAAAGAGTAGTTATTGTTGCAAACTCCATTAGAAATTTGAATTGATATCAGTTTTGGAAAAAGGGAAACGGGGATGTGAAAAAAAGGGGTGGTTTAAATTTTTCTCATTTCAGATTTCATAAATAAAAAGAAAATTTCTTCAAACATTTTTTTGAGAGGATTAATATTCAACAGCATAGTGAATTGCTCAAAGGCAAAAAAAAACTTTTAAGTTCATTAGACCACATTCATTCTGTGTCAGAAACCTATGCTGTGTCAACTATTTAATTTTAGATTTAAAAAGTTTGAAGAAGAAATCTTTAATTGATTTGTAAAATCTTGACATTTGTTTTGTGTAAAAAAAAACCCATGTAATGTCAAAAATTTGATCACAATCCAAATTCAGAGCTGTATCACGCTTGAATGTTTTGTCCATACTTGCCCCAACTGTTCAGGGTTCGACCTCTGCGGTCGTATAAAGCTACGCCCTGCGGAGCACCTGGTTGCACTTAGTATAACTTTAGTTTAAGTATATAGAAATCTATGAAATTTTGACACAAGGTTTATGACCACAAAAGGAAGGTTGGGATTGATTTTGGGAGTTTTGGTTCCAACAGTATAGGAATTGGGGGCCAAAAAGGGGCCCAAATAAGCATTATTCTTGGTTTTCGCACAATAATGTTAGTATAAGTAAATAGAAATCAATGAAATTTAAACACAAGGTTTATGACCACAAAAGGAAGGTTGGGATTGATTTTGGGAGTTGAGGTCCCAACAGTTTAGGAATATGGGGCCAAAAAGGGGCCCAAATAAGCATTTTTATACGACCCCAAAATTTTTTTGGGATCGTATAATGTCGTCGTCAGTGCCGTCTGCGTCGTCGTCGTCCGAAGACACATTGGTTTCCGGATAATAACTTTAGTTTAAGTGAATAGATCTTCATGAAATTTATTCAGAAGGTTCAATACCACAAAAGGAAGGTTGGGATTGATTTTGGGGATGATAGTCCCAACCGATTAGGAATTAGGGGCCCAAAAGGGGCCCAAAATAAGCATTTCTCAGTTTCAGGATAATAACTTGTTGTTAGAAGTATTTCAATTGCTCTGAAATCATACCGCAATGTTTAAAACCACAAGTAGAAGGTTTGGATTCAATTTAGGGGTTATGGGGCCAAAGTTTAGGAATTACGGTAAGGGCCAAAAAGGGGTCAAAACAAGCATTTTGCTAGTTTCAAGACAATAACTTAGTGTAATTGTATGGATCTCTCTGAAATTGTACCACATTCTAATATGACGTGCTTCTTTAGCGTTGTAAACAACACTGTGATAAAATTCTCGATAAAATATACTTAGCGCAGACTCAGAGATATAGATAATAATGGCTGTTACAATACACTTCCCACGTAATCTACATGTATTGGAACCTATTTGCAGACCGTCTGCCGATTTTATTGTTTTAAAAAGGGCAATTAAAAAAGACAAAATAACTTTTTTTTCTTATTCGTATGCATAATAAAAAGAAGTAATGCACAAGAGCTCGGAGAAATCAACAAAATAAAAATTAAATAAAATTCCGCGAAAGTCTATTAATCTTTTTGGCGCATTTAAGTCATTTCAAAACATGACGTCATACAAATGAAACCGCTAAAGTTGAAAGTTTCCTGTTGCGTGAACTATCGGAATTCGTATGATATTGTATTAAAACTGACTTTTTAGGTAGGTTTTGTTTTATTTTCTATTCTATTGGATTATTCGCATATTTACTCGTTTCAGCAAGTTAACATGGCGGCTCCTTAGTTACAAAATGTCAACTTTGGATTTAATGGAAGTTTACGAGAAAAACATGTAAATTAAAAATGGCAAATGTTGGGTGTGAGAATTTAAAGAATTAAAAAGTTTTTTCTAGCAGTTATTCACGAATGCTACATATTTATAAAGATATTTGAGCTTTATCTAGCAGGGAGTAAAAAAGAACAGCCACACACACACACAGCATACCCACCGCCGCTTCAGTTTTTTAATGACCGTATTTGTCCGATTAGAATCAAAATAATTCATAGAAGCCATATATTGTTGGAAATTTACACATGGCCTGGGCCATGTGTAAATTTCCAACAATATATGGCTTCCATGAATTATTTCTTAAAGGTACCATATAACAAAGGGGAGGCTGGGATTAAGTTTTGGGTTAATTGCCCAAAATATGTAGGAATAAGGGGCCAAAAAGAAGCATGTTTCTAGTTTCCAAACAATCATGACAATAACTTGTGTTTCAGTGTATGGATCTCTCTGAAATCGTACTACAAGGTTCAATACTGCAATGGAAAGCATGGGATTGAGTTTAAGGGTTATTGCTCCAAGGGGGTTTCAAAAAGTTGGGGGGGGATTTTTTGTTTACCATTTTTTGAAGGGCTTTCTTTTTTTCAACATTTTTCAAATTTCGAATTTTGAAAAGTTCAAGAAGAAATCTTCAGTTGCACAGTATTGTGCAATAGATTTGTTAGATCTTTGACCACATTAATTTTGTGACAAAAACCTATATTATGTCAAAAATTTGATCACAATCCAAATTCAGACAGAATCAAGCTTGAATATTGTGACCAAATTTGCCCCAGGGTTCAACCACTGGGGTCGTATAAAGCTGTGCCCTGCCGAGCACCTGGTTCTTGGTTTTCTCACTATAACTTTAGTATAAGTAAATAGAAATCGATGAAATTTAAACACAAGGTTTATGACCATAAAAGGAAGGTTGGGATTGATTTTGGGATTTTTGGTTCCAACAGTTTAGTAATAAGGGGCCCAAAGGGTCCAAAATTAAACTTTGTTTGATTTCATCAAAAATTGAATAATTGGGGTTCTTTGATATGCCGAAACTAACTGTGTATGTAGATTCTTAATTTTTGGTCCCGTTTTAAAATTGGTCTACATTAAGGTCCAAAGGGTCCAAAATTAAACTTAGTTTGATTTTAACAAAACCTGAATCCTTGGGGTTCTTTGATATGCTGAATCTAAAAATGTACTTAGATTTTAAACAATTAAAACAATCTTTACCATTCAGTGATAACAAACACTTTTTTTACATTTTAATATTTTATGATGCATTTAAATGAGTAGTTAATGTTGCAAACTCCATTAGAAATTTGAATTGAGATCAGTTTTGGAATAAGGGAAAAGGGGGGGGGGGGCGTTCAATTTTTCTCATTTCAGATTTCATACATAAAAAGAAAATTTCTTCAAACATTTTTTGAGAGGATTAATATTCAACAGCATAGTGAATTGCTCAAAGGCAAAAAAAAAAATTTAAGTTCATTAGACCACATTCATTTTGTGTCAGAAACCTATGCTGTGTAAACTATTTAATCACAATCCAAATTTAGAGCTGAATCCAGCTTGAATGTTGTGTCCATACTTGCCCCAACCGTTCAGGGTTCAACATCTACGGTCGTATAAAGCTGCGCCCTGCAGAGCATCTGGTTTACACTTACTTTTCTATATGTTTTAATGTTTTAATTTACTACAAAACAGGATCGTTCTCAAAGATGCAGTAGAAAAATATATAGGTTGCGCTGTTTGTGGGCGTAAACATTTTACGTACGGGTACTTTTTGTGTCGATAGATTGACCTTTATCTGTCAGATTCAGGCGTATGCCTTTCAACTGGGGTATTATGATATTATTCATTAACCTGTTTAATTTAACATAATTTCAGGCAGAGTTCCAGTTCCAGATGCAAGATTTGATTATCTCTGTGAACATTATAAACCAGCCAGGTAATTTCTGATTCTGTTATGAATTTTTATTAGCTCACCTGACCTGAAAGGTCAAGTGAGCTTTTCTCATCACTTGGGGTCCGTCGTCCAGCGTCTGTAATATTTTACAAAAATCTTCTCCTCTGAAACTACTGGGCCAAATTTAACCAAACTTTGCCGCAATCATCATTGGGATATCTAGTTAAAAAATGTGTGTCTGATGACACGGCCAACCAACCAAGATGGCTGCCATGGCTAAAAATAGAACATAGGGGTAAAATGTGGATTTTGGCTTATAGTTCTGAAACCAAAGCATTTAGAGCAAATCTGACATGGGGCAAAATTGTTTATCATGTCACGATCTATCTGCTGTAAAATTTTCAGATGAATTGGACAACCTGTTGCTGGGTTGCTGCCCCTGAATTAGTAATTTTTAAGGAAATTTTGCAGATTTTGGTTATTATCTTGAATATTTTTATAGATAGAGATAAACTGAAACAGCAATAATGTTCAGCAAAATAAGATCTACAATTAAGTTTGCATTACCAAAATTGTCAATTGACCCCTTAAGGAGTTATTGGCTCCTTATAGTCAATTTTTAACAATTTTCATTAATTTTTGTAAATTTTTCGCAAATATTTTCCACTAATTACTGGGCCAAGTTCATTATAGATAGAGATAATTGTAGCAAAAAGAATTTTCAGTAAAGTAAGATCTACTAACACATCACCATCATGTCAATTTTGTCATGAATCTGTCATCTGCGTCTGGACATTGTTTGATATGCACATAGACCAAGGTGAGCGACACAGGCTCTAGATCTTGAGGGCCTCTAGTTGTATTCATTATGCCAACTGATGAAAGCTTATGAAGAAACCCCAGGCCTTTAAAAACTTGTGTTAAGTCTTCCCTGCTGTGAACTTTAGACTTCCAACAGAAGTCAACTCTTCTGTGATGCTGAATCTCTTTAACAAGTCCCTCTGCACTGAAACAGCATGTAAGAATAACCAGTCAAGATTCTCAGTCCTGTTAAGAATAGTGTATAATAACATTCAGTCCCATAGTTGCCATCAGAAAAAATATGACTCTAGTACCGGTAAATTGTTAGACAGAGGAGATGATCATTTTAAAGTTAAAGAATGATGACCACAGATGACGGAAGACGATGGACACCGCGTAATGGCAAAAGGTCACACTGGCCTCTCATGGATGATCATTAATCACTGTATCATCTACAAAAATTCCACATAATAAGAATAAGATTTGCAAGTAAGCTAATATGACGAAATGCAATAAAAGTAAAAAAACATATTTTTACCACATGATTCTGGCCCTTAGGACCTCTTGTATGAAATCTCCTTTGGTAAATACGCACAATAGTGTAAAACTGATTGAAGTGTTATTGTTAACGATATCATGTAAAGCTAATTGCTTAGATATTTATTATTATTAGCATGTATTGATATTTTGAGATGGATGTGTTTGATCCTAAGGTGTTCTTTTCATATCTTTTAAACACTAACTTTTTGTATTACAGCAAGGTTCCAGCATTTCTAAATGTTACAGACATTGCTGGACTTGTGAAAGGGGCACATGAAGGGAAAGGATTAGGAAATGCCTTTTTGTCAAATATTAATGCCTGTGATGCAATATTCCATGTCATCAGTAAGTATACATCTTTAAACCAATATCATACCTAGAAAGATATACCAGAAATGTAATGCATGAAATAAAGGTAGACCTCGCGAATGACACAATTGACAGAAGAATAATGATTACAAAATTGAAAAAAAAAGCATTCTACACAAATTAACAGCATTGGTTGGGTCCCTTAATTTACTGTATAGATTGTTTTGTTTTTGTTTTTATTTTTATTATTCTTAATTTTAAATTGCTTAAACTAAATACTCTATATCTGAGAAGTATTCAAATGTTTACACAGCTATGTTATTGAAATTATGATGTGAGTAACACCATTGACATTTAGAAATTTGAGTGTCAATGCTGGTAATCAATGTTCAATCTTAATCTGGATTCTAATCAATTCACTGTTTAAATTGCTAAATTGAATATGAAAATGAAACAAAAGATCAAATATGGACATACACAAATGAGATCTGCAATGATATGGAGTATACACATTATGCATGTACAATGTGACTCAATGCATGATTTCATTTAAAAAAAGGGCATGGTATAATGATGCGATTATAACCGATAGTCGGTTGGTTGCTGTCAACTGATAGTAATAGATAATCGATTGGAAATTTCAACTGATTATCCAACACTAACAGTGGCGTAGCCAGGGTTGAAATGATGTGGATGCCTTCGCCGAGCGGAGCGAGGCGAATTTATTTTTGGACTATTTTATGCAGAAAATTATATTTTTTCAGACATTGTTCCTGTAGGAACATTTGCTCCCATAGAATCCGACACTGGTTATATAGATTTTTGTTTAATTTCAAAATACCCACCTATTCATATAATTATATTTCAAACATAATTCTAATGTTTTCTCGAAATTCTCGAAACTGAATGAAATTCATAATTTATTTATTTGATGAAAAAGTTTCCCACCAATCTTAATATTAGACATCTCATATATGGCTCTATCACAGCGGCACTTCTGTATAAAGGAACTGAAGTGATCTCCTTTTCTAGCATTTCTCAAAAAACGGCCCTATCACAGCGGCACTTCGGAATATAGGAACTGAAGTGACCCCATTAACGCGTCGCAGGGGACATCCTCGAAATACCGGGTGTCCGTCCATCCGGTCTTGTTTGCACTCTCATGTGTACAATTCTTGCCAGATTTTTATATCATCAGCAATGACAATTTCGAAAATAAGTCCTAAGCTTTGACCTTTTGAAATAAAAATTAAAATGGAAATCGCATTGCATTTTCTCTACAGCTTTTATTTCTCCATTAAAAATAAAAGGAAAAGGAAAAACATTAATTTTTATTAGTTATTGATCTTGTTCATTTGGTTACATAAAATATGTGCAATGCAAGGGGCATAGGAACTTTGTTTTTTTATTGAAAATAAAATTAATATGTGGACCTAGATAGGAATCGGAATTTTCTGATAAGCCTAGGAATGATCACACTCTATTACAGATTAGTTTTTTTCACGTCGTCGTTAATTTCACAGGAAACGATATCAGGATATGGTGGTTTAGTTGGCAGTTATGATGTTAGTCAGTTGTAGAAGCCATCGCTCCGCTAGGCTCAATTTCAGATGAAACATGTCCGAGGATATGTGCATCATTTTCTGCACTTGCCGTAGCCGACGACGTAGTCTTTTTACGAAAAAATCGAGAACACTTTTCTGCGATATCTTGTTTTATTAAAACTAAATTATCCTTAATAAAAGACCACGCATACTTCATCGGAAATAACTGGATGCTATCCTCATATCCTAATCTTTGTTACATACGGATACTTCCGAGTTTAACTGCTGCGAACATATCTTTATTTATATTTTTTCCTGTCAAAATGATGTGGATGCTTGAGCATCTGAGCATACATGCAAGCTACGACACTGACTAAATAAAGGTAATTTTCTGTCAAAAGGGTAAACTTGAAATTTGTTTGTTTTTCGTAATAATTTTCCAATAATTGAAAGTTATGCAACAAAAACTGAGCGGTCAAGTCTTCATGTGTTAGGAATGTGTACATTCAACAAATCTCTTACTTGATAGCACAGTAACTTGATTCCTGAATACGCCCTAGTATGGTTGGTTCCTGTGGTAACACCTTAGATATAAGGGTTAGATTTATATATAGGATTTTGGTCTGTGAAATTGTGGTTTTGTAAAATGATAGCTATCTTTATCATATACTTAGAATAAATAACATATGATTTTTACTGTATGATAATAGCATCAAATTAAAGTAAATTCCATATTTTTCGAATTGGTGCTTATCGGGCTGATATGAAAAGTTTATCACATGCTTCGAACGTTATCACATGCCTTTCCGTAACGTTATCACATGGCATTCCGGTGATACTCGGCAAATTCCGGAAAATACACCTCAATGCTACGTTTTTAGTGAAACATTACAGAAAGTGTACAAAACAATTATTTGGATACTGGAAAGTATATTGTGTAAAAAAATAATAATAAAAAAAAAAAAAAAAAAAAAAAAAAAAAAAAAAAAAAAAATTATCAAGTAAATGCATTTTTTAACAGTTTCAAACAAAATTTAGAAAGTTACTTTAAAAAAAAGTTGACTTTCCAAACAGTGTTCATCATGTATAGTGTTGATTATTTGTTGTTGTTGTTGTTTGATTCGTCCGATCTATATTAAAAAGTTTTTCTTCTCTGTTGAGGCATATGATAGAAAGATTTCATATCGAATGTACTAAATTTGGGATCCAACGTCCTCGAACTTTCAGTCTTTGAACTTCTTTTTGGGAACCACGTAAAAGGATCAATATATGAATCTGTTATTTTTCTCCATTGTTGAAGCATATGATAAAAAGATCACAACATGTCATTTTTCTTATCGCATGTATTATCAGCCCTCGGTCAACATCAGCCCTCGAGCCATGCGGCTCTTGGGCTGATATTGAACCTAGGGCTGATAATACATGCGATATGAAAAATGCCATGTAATAATCTGATAGTATTAACTATCTGTATTGATGTTAATAAGAATAAAAGACTGTTAAATAAAATTTTATGATACTTTTAATATGCATTCAATATCAACAATACTATTAGTTAAATCATGTGTTAGTGACCCAATACAAAATAAATGGGGTCAGTAATTTCCATATGGGGTGAGAGTTTGCTCAAACCCCATATGGAAGTTACTGACCCGGTGTATATCGTATTAGGTTACTAGCACACTAAAGCTATGTAACAAATTTATCTTACCGACTATCTTTATCTGTTAAATTTAGACTACACTTCAGAGTTGTCTCATTTGCAATCTGACATACCACATCTTCTTTTTTAGCTCACCTGGCCCAAAGGGCCAAGTGAGCTTTTCTCATCACTTGGCGTCCGGCGTCCGGCTTCGTCATCCATCGTCGTTAACTTTTACAAAAATCTTCTCCTCTGAAACTACTGGGCCAAATTAAACCAAACTTGGCCACAATCATTATTGGGGTATCTAGTTTAAAAAATGTGTGACGTGACCCCGCCAACCAACCAAGATGGCCGCCATGGCTAAAAATAGAGCATAGGGGTAAAATGCAGTTTTTGGCTTATAACTCAAAAACCAAAGCAATTAGAGCAAATCTGACATGGGGTAAAATTGTTTATCAGGTGAAGATCTATCTGCCCTGAAATTTTCAGATGAATCGTACAACCCTTTGTTGGGTTGCTGCCCCTGAAATGGTAATTTAAGGAAATTTTGCTGTATTTATGCAACCGCAAAAATTTTAATTTTTCGTCGTATATTGCTATCACGTTGGCGTCGTCGTCTGCGTCGTCTTGCGTCGTCGTCGTCCGAATACTTTTAGTTTTCGCACTCTAACTTTAGTAAAAGTGAATAGAAATCGATGAAATTTTGACACAAGGTTTATGACCACAAAAGGAAGGTTGGGATTGATTTTGGGAGTTTTGGTCCCAACATTTTAGGAATGAGGGGCCAAAAAGGGCCCAAATAAGCATTTTCTTGGTTTTCGCACTATAACTTTAGTTTAAGTGAATAGAAATCTATGAAATTTTGACACAAGGTTTATGACCACAAAAGGAAGGTTGGGATTGATTTTGGAAGTTTTGGTTCCAACAGTTTAGGAATTAGGGGCCAAAAAAGGGCCCAAATAAGCATTATTCTTGGTTTTCGTACAATAACTTTAGTATCAGTAAATAGAAATCATTGAAATTTAAACACAAGGTTTATGAACACAAAAGGAAGGTTGGGATTGATTTTGGGAGTTTTGGTCCCAACATTTTAGGAATTAGGGGCCAAAAAGGGGCCCAAATAAGCATTATTCTTGGTTTTCGCTTTTCGTACAATAACTTGAGTATAAGTAAATAGAAATCTTTGAAATTTAAACACAAGGTTTATGACCATAAAAGGATGGTTGGGTTTGATTTTGGGAGTTTTGGTCCCAACAGGTTTTTAGGAATAAGGGGCCCAAAGGGTCCAAAATTGAACTTTGTTTGATTTCATCAAAAATTGAATAATTGGGGTTCTTTGATATATGCCGAATCTAACTGTGTATGTAGATTCTTAATTTTTGGTCCCGTTTTCAAATTGGTCTACATTAAGGTCCAAAGGGTCCAAAATTAAACTTAGTTTGATTTTAACAAAAATTGAATCCTTGGGGTTCTTTGATATGCTGAATCTAAAAATGTACTTAGATTTTTGATTATTGGCCCAGTTTTCAAGTTGGTCCAAATCGGGGTCCAAAATTAAACTTTGTTTGATTTCATCAAAAATTGAATAATTGGGGTTCTTTGATATGCCAAATCTAACTGTGTATGTAGATTCTTAATTTTTGGTCCCGTTTTCAAATTGGTCTACATTGAAGTCCAAAGGGTCCAAAATTTAACTAAGTTTGATTTTAACAAAAATTGAATTCTTGGGCTTTTTTGATATGCTGAATCTAAACATATACTTAGATTTTTGATTATGGGCCCAGTTTTCAAGTTGGTTTAAATCAGGATCCAAAATTATTATATTAAGTATTGTGCAATAGCAAGAAATTTTCAATTACACAGTATTCAGCAATAGCAAGAAATCTTCGATTGCACAGTATTGTGCAATAGCAAGCAATTTTCAATTGCACAATATTGCACAATAGCAAGAAATCTTCAATTGCACAGTATTGTGCTATAGCAAATATTTTCAATTGCACAATATTGCGCAATAGCAAGAAATATCTAATTGCACAATATTGTGCAATAGCAAGAAATTTTCAATTGGAGTTATCTTTCTTTGTCCAGAATAGTAGTTGAATCAACTTAAATCATTGTTTTATACAATATACAATGTATATTCACTTTTACTACCAACTGATAAATTAAAACAATCTTTACCATTCAGTTATAACAAGCACTTTATTTTACATTTTAATATTTTATGATGTATTTAAATGAGTAGTTATTGTTGCAAACTTCATTAGGAATTTGAATTGAGATCAGTTTTGGAAAAAGGGAAAGGGGGATGTGAAAAAAAATGGGGGGTGGGGGGTTTGGGTTAAGTTTTTCTCATTTCAGATTTCATAAATAAAAAGAAAATTTCTTCAAACATTTTTTTGAGAGGATTAATATTCAACAGCATAGTGAATTGCTCAAAAGCAAAAAAAAAAATTTTAAGTTCATTAGACAACATTCAATCTGTGTCAGAAACCTATGCTGTGTCAACTATTTAATCACAATCCAAATTTATAGCTGAATCCAGCTTAAATGTTGTGTCCATACTTGCCCCAACTGTTCAGGGTTCAACCTCTGCGGTCGTATATAGCTGCGCCCTGCGGAGCATCTGGTTGGAATTGTGAACCCTCAATGCTCTTCAACTTCGTACTTATTTGGCTTTATAAATATTTTGATATGAGCGTCACTGATGAGTCTTACGTCGACGACACGCGCGTCTGGCGTGCTAAATTATAATCCTGGTACCTTTGATTAACTATTTCACCACTGGGTCGATGCCACTGCTGGTGGACGTTTCGTCCCTGAGGGTATCACCAGCCCAGTAGTCAGCACTTCGGTGTTGACATGAATATCAATTATGTGGTCATTTTTATAAATTTCCTGTTTACAAAACTTTGAATTTATTGAAAAACTAAGGATTTTCTTATCCCAGGAATATATTACCTTAGCCGTATTTGGCACAACTTTTGGGAATTTTGGACCCTCAATGCTCTTCAACTTCGTACTTATTTGGCTTTATAAATATTTTGATATGAGCGTCACTGATGAGTCTTACGTAGACGACACGCGCGTCTGGCGTGCTAAATTATAATCCTGGTACCTTTGATTAACTATTATGACCACAAAAGTATGGTTGGAATAGATATTAAGGGTTATGGTCCCAACGGTTTAGGAATTCAGGGCCAAAAAGGGCCCACATAAGCATGTTTGTAGTTTCCAGACAATAACTTGTGGAATGGTGTATTGATCTCTCTGAAATTATGCCACAAGGTTCCATACCAGAAAGGGATGGTTATGATTAACTTTGGAGATTTATGGCTCAAATAGTTTCGGAATTAGGGGCAAAAAGGGTGGAAAACAAGGGTGTCCTGGGTAATGGACAATTACTTTTAAGTAAAATTTGGATTACCTCCTTTACACTGCTAAAATTTTGGGGTCGTATAATGGTATGATGTCGTTTGCGTCTGCGTCGTCGTCGTCTGAAGACACATTGGTTTCCGAATAATAACTTTTGTGTTAGTGAATAGATTTTTATCTTTAAGGGAAGTAATTCAAACACAACATTTTGAATTACCTCCCTTACACTGCTTTTAAATAATGTATAAAGAAATATTGTATTGTTTTGAAGTGATTAGCTGTCAATTTATTTTTAGAAGTTACTTTTCAAAATGCTGATGAAGCAGAAAGTAATTTAATTTTAGCCATGCTTATGTATGTCTTCAAATATTTTTAAGGGGAGGGGGTAGTGGGGTCAATTCGCAACAGCATAGTGTATTGCACAAAAGCAAAAAAATGAATATAATCTCATAACCAATTCAAGTTCTTTGACTATAGTTATTTTGTGTCAGAAAACTATCATGTGTCAAATATTAAAATACAATCAAAATTTAAAAGACCTGTATCAAGTGCAAATTTTGTGTCCATTTTTGCCCTAACTGTTCAGGGATTGACCTTTGCGGTCGTATCCAGCTGCGCTCGGAGAAGCAATTTATTGCCTGATATTGTTACCAAGTGATCGATTTAGACTCATGGGAACCTTTTGTTTTGTCTAGCGTTTGTATGTGCCGACTTTCAACAAACTTCATTTAAATATAAGATTATAGGCCAAAGTACAGTCTTCAACACGGAGATAATTGGCTCACACCGAACTGAAAGCTATATGCGGCCCTTAAATGATTAGTGTTTAACCATTCAAACAGGAAAAACGGTCTTATATATATAAATATAGGCAAGGAAAGAGAAACACTCGTGAACAACACCAACAAACGACAACTATTCAGGATCCTAACTTTGTACAGGTTGAAACAAATGCAGCGGGTTTAGACGTTTACATAGGTACCAACCTTCACCCTTACCTGAAACAAAAGTGTTTATTTGCCTTTATTAACTGGAAAAACGAATCTATGGTCACTACAAGCACTTTCCAGTCGTATATAAAAAAGAAAATATGTAAACATGTCACATTTCATGTTACACATGACTTACAAAAATATACTGTCTTCATTATTTACTGAGACATAAATAACTATTATGATTACAGAAAACATTATTTTACATGTACTTCAACAACATTTTCTTAAATCAATTTCATATTAAAAATAACATTAAACAGAATGGCGCATATGAAAATCGAATAATAGGTACTTATAGGTTAAACGACCAACTTTTCTTTTGCGTGTATATTCGAGGTCTTTTAAAAACATCGTGCATTGACAATATTTGAAAAAGGTTGGGGGAACACAAGGTACAGAATTAGAAATTTGGTTGGGCTTTGACTTCAAGAATATAACTTAGTGCATAGAAGCATTTCGAAAATGAATCTGATCTACAAAGATCACTTCACTTATATTTTATGGTGCCTCGCAATAATGGAGTTATATCCGTTCTTTGCTTAATCAATGTGAATTCGAGAATTTATGTTGCCAAAAATGAAAATGCGAACAAAATGAAGCAATGTTTGTACATGTTGTACACAAAAACGAAAATCAATGCTTTTACCTTTACAATTTTTGTCTGATTAAGGATCAATGGCCCAAATTGTGCACTTGAACTTGGAATCGGAATGCAGTTCAGTATGAAGGTATGTGTCAGCATCACACCAAAGATGTACTCGTCAATTATTGCCCAATTACATTTCAGGTACAGGTATCTCTTATGATGTACATTATACCACAAATGATCTTTATTTTGAAAATTAAATGTCGATAAGAAAGCAAATAAGTTTAAGCAGTGTCCTTTTATCCTTCTTTTATGCAATTTAAGTTCTTAGTATGACACAGATTATACTTTCCAGTATTGTTGTTCAAATTTTACGCCTGGTATTTTGCTTTGGCACTCATACCGTGCACTTGTCATTTCCAAGTGGAAAACAAGTACAGATTGGCTGCATATTTATTATAAACCTCCTTTATTGTAATATTGTATGGAAAAGACAATAACACAATCCAAATGTCAAATGGAGTTGCTGATAAGTCATATTGACATTTACTCAATATTTCATTTAATTGCATGCTCCTTACTATAAAATGGCGTATTCTCTGAATCATTCGTGTTTTTTTAATTCTTAGATTTTTTTCTCGTAATTTTGCCTTGGTGATAAGAACAAAGTAATCATAATATTTTTTTGTATATTAACTGCCTTAGGTAATGTCGGAAATTGAGAGGTCATGTATGAAGAAGCACCTGTTTGATCACGTTCGTCCCTCACTTCACAGCATATGGCATAATACTACATGTTATATTGTCACTTGTCATCTTTGGCAAGGTTGATGAATATATCAACGGTTAATAAAAAATACATCATCTGTTCACAACATTCCGGTGCGTGGAGGGTCAGTCATGGATGTTAAAATTGTGGTAAGTTGTTAGTTTAAAAAAGATTCAGACTTTATTGTGATATTTTTTATTATTTTTCAATTAAATCTTATTTCTATGGATTCAAGGAATTTTTGACCGTCAATTATGGTAAAAGTGAAAGAAAAATCGAAAAAAATGACGGTAGATATTTCATAATTTCTATCGAAGATCAGCTTTGCAATCTATGTAATGTTCATGAAGACGTGAAGCATTTCCTTTTGGAGTGTAATATATTAAGTTACTTCCAAAAGACCCTCACTAAAAAGATTAAATGATTTAACTCTTATATATAGCTATAGCAAATAAAAATCAAACATTCTACATCTCAGTAAAAACAAACCCTCTTATAGTGGCAGCCTAAATTTTCCAATTTTTCATCTTGGTCATTCCATTTGACACAACCAAAAGATACATATTGAATCAATTGTCATTTTGTTCTAGTAGTAAAAATGCTTGAAATATTATCCACTGGGCGTTACACCAGTAACAATGGATTCAAAACTCAAATGACTCATTGTTGTGGTCAATGCTGAGAATTTTGATAGAACGTAGAGACTCCTGCTCTCGATTTCCTTTAATTTGATCATATCTGAATTGGATGTAGCTTGTTTAAAACTACACTAGCTGTCACATTCATGTTCACCAATTTGACTCAAATTCTCATATTAGATATATAACAAACAAAACATGTTGTATTGTATATATTTTCATATTTGTAACTATGTTATTTAGTTAATGAGAATAAAGATCTATCTATCTATCTACAATGTAAAACATTTATCCAAATTATAAAAAAGTAAAAAATAAACAATTTACTGGGCATGGGCTCTATGATATGTAGCTTAGTTTCGTGTGTATTTTAGTCTTGACGCCATCTAATAACCTATCGAGATGACCCCGTAAACAATCGACGGTCACATATTACAATAAAAAACATAAAAATGAATATAAATAGATATAGATATATGGACCTCGTGCAAATGGATTTTTCTGTGTTTGTTGATTTCAATTTTAAGGTCTAAAAAATAAGTTAATTTTCGATTTATCTGTATTCGAATGATTTTTTGTGGATCGAATCAGTCAATCAAATGATTTACCCTTTTTTCACTTTCAAGGTTGACATTCTTTTCTTTTAAAAGCCTAACACGCATCAATCATGCATAATCCATCTATAGCTAAGGGTTTAAATTGAAGTTCACATGAATACGGATTCAATTAGGTCGAATTATTCACTTGCAAGTGAATAATTCATCATCGATGGTTCTTGGATTTATTTGACAATATTGAACCGTATTAGCTGATAATAGCAAATTATTATTTCACTACGATATTTCCCTTTCATTAATGATTCAATTTTGAACCCAAAAAGCCTAATCTATATTTTTTTATGTGTCTTGTAGCTAGTGCCCCCTTAACGTCGAGTTGCAATTAGTTCACTGTGGACACAGGCTAAGCAAAAACAAATACCAAAAAAAATAATGAAATAAAATAGGTTCAAAAGGGACGACGGGTGGGAAAGATTGTGGGGTATGTTAGACTGGGTCAGAAATTTAAAATTGCAAACGACCACCTATACTAACTCTTTATGTTTTTTAACGTGCAGAGTGTGACATTTATTCTGTAGAAGAATATTAATCCTTCATTTCTGAGACAAACATTTTATTGTCATTGAGGGGGGCATTGTGTAGTAATAAGTTCGCACGTTTACGGTCAAAATCGTTCCTGTCATAACCCGAGGGGTTGCTAGGAATGAATCTATGATACACGAGACAGCAGTTAAAATCGGAACAACGCTATTACAATCAGACGCTTTTATTGTTTTTTCTGTCGTTTATAATTGCTGGAAGGCTAAAGAACTCACACCTAGCGTCCAGTTCGAGATGACCACTAGGGTCGATTTAAACTTGAAACTACTATATATCTGATTGTAATCGGAATGTATATTACATAAGTTAATTACTTGTTACAAGTAGTGCATATTATACTGTCATTAAACTAGTAACTGAACTATAGCTATACTTTTTTTTTATTGTAAATAAATGATTGCATGTTATTCACTGACCGACATATTAACATAAACATTACACTAGTGGACAAATGGAATGACAGGTAGTCTGCTTGTAACCGGTCAATCACTGTCCGTCAACCTGTCACCTTCTCACTAGAAAAAAGAAAACAGTGTATCATACCAGGGGCTAGATTGCTGATGCTTTATTAAAGAATAATCACGAAAGTTCGTGAACAATGTATCACCTAAACACCTTAAGAAATAGAAAGAGTATGTTTTGTTCCGCCCGTAATTTGTCACCCATAAAATAGACAAACAATTGGTAAGATGCATAAAAGTTGTATTTGTGCATAAATTACTAGTGTAAAACCATTCAAACGGAAAAACCAACGGTCAAATCTATATAAAAAAAAGAGAAACGAGAAGCACTTACGAACCAAAAAACAGACGACAAACACTGATTTGCTCTTAAATGCTTTGAGAGCGCTGAGATTTTGCTGTGAATTACTCTAAATGTGCTATTACAGGTTTAAATAAAGATGCACTTTAAATTGTTGCATACAAAGCGCTTTTATGGATTTTCCCCAATCAGAAACGCTCAAACTGACCAAAAGTTTGGGAGTGAAGGAATCGAATACTTAAGGAACTATGTGACCCAAAAGTGACATTAAAAGAAAAGTAAAAAAAATACACCTAATTTAAAATCTGTCTTAATTAATTTGAAAACTGACTTTCTTGATAATATCTTTTTGTTGCCATCGAAACTTTAAGAATCGTAAATCATAAAAATTCCAGTTGCCCTTACCCATTATATATTATCTGGTTTGTAGCATTATACTTGAAAAACTTTAATTGTTGTATTGTAAAAGTTTTATTCTACTTTTTCAGATATGGTCGTATGTCCTTTGCTGTTTAGCAAATATTGTGAAATCATTTCACTCCAACCCCACGAACAGATTTAGACCAATGGGTCAGATGAAACAACCACGTGCAGGTGTATTCCATGCTGGTCCATTACCACAACACCGTCAAAATCAAGGCAGAGTCTACGTTTTCACAAATCCTCGTAAGTTATTGTCATGCCCCATTGATGGCATTATGTTTTCTAGTATGTGCCTCCTTTCATCCGTTCGCCCGTCCGTCTTTCCGTCTGTCACACTTCAGATAAACGGTTTATGGTTAGAGTATTTGGTCAAAGAAGTTTTTGATGAATTTGAAGCATAGTACTCATGTTCCCTATGGTATGATATTCTAATTTTAATGCCACAAGTTTTTACCACAATTTAACGGTCCACTGAACATAGAAAATGATAGTGCGAGTGGGGCATCTGTGTACTATGGACACATCCTTGTTCACTCTGAAAACATATATTAAATCCACTTCATTTAAATTTAAGTGGATAGTTTTCTCATTGACACTCATACCATATCTTCTTATTTTCATATTAAAAATGAAATAAAGAATTTGTTTTGCTGCTGATCAAACTAGATTTTTTGGGGGAGGGTTTGAATTTGTATACATTTTTGAAAGAAAGAAATGTCAATTGACAACAATAGTGCCATACTTTTTAATGTCAATTGACAACAAAAGTGCCATACTTTTTAATGTCAATTGACAACACTAGTGACAACAATAGTGCCATACTTTTTAATGTCAATTGACAACACTAGTGCCATACGTTTTAATGTCAACTGACAACACTAGTGCCATACTTTTTAATGTCAATTGACAACACTAGTGCCATACTTTTTAATGTCAATTGACAACACTAGTACCATACGTTTTAATGTCAATTGACAACACTAGTGCCATACTTTTTAATGTCAATTGACAACACTAGTGCCATACTTTTTAATGTCAATTGACAGCACTAGTGCCATACTTTTTAATGTCAATTGACAGCACTAGTGCCATACTTTTTAATGTCAATTGACAGCACTAGTGCCATACTTTTTAATGTCAATTGACAGCACTAGTGCCATACTTTTTAATGTCAATTGACAGCACTAGTGCCATACTTTTTAATGCCAATTGACAGCACTAGTGCCATACTTTTTAATGTCAATTGACAACACTAGTGCCATACTTTTTAATGAAAATGCTGCAAAATTATCAAGATTTTGCCAGAGAAATACTTGTTGGTAGAACATTTAAAAATCAGGTGATTTCTTCCATTTTAAGGTGTAACTGTTTCCTTTTTACACATTGTGAGTTGGATGGGGAGTTTTCTCATTGGCACTCATACCACATCTTCTTATTTCTATTCACTCAAATTATCCGATACTAATGATGTAGGCACTCATAGCACATCTTATTATTTCTATTCACTCAAATTATCCGATACTAATGATGTAGGCACTCATAGCACATCTTCTTATTTCTATTCACTCAAATTATCCGATACTAATGATGTAGGCACTCATAGCACATCTTCTTATTTCTATTCACTCAAAATTATCAGATACTAATGAAATAATGGTACATTTCAGATTTTTCTCCTTCAACTGTTTTATGTATGACTGGATTAAACAACAACCACGTATTCTTTTTTTTATATTGTAACATAAGTGCTAGAAGGCTTACATAATATATATGTATGTTATTTGTTTCAAATTTCTACATGATATCAAACAAAATGTGACAAGACAATAAAACAACAGAAAATCAGAATTATTTAGATAATGAACGACACTACCATATATAGACCGCGAGATCACGTCTACGTTACCTGTTGCTACAGTTTGTATTGAAGTTCATTACGTCTTCGTTATTGTGTTTTTTTTCTCTATGAAAGATACAGATGACGAATTTCCTTTCTTCTTTCATTGCGAAAGAAATAAAAAAGTAAGAAACAATGAGTTGTCTGAAAATGTTTCTCACAATATTGACGTGATGCGTTTTACTAACAAACAAAAAACTATTATATTTCGTTTTTTTTTAAATAAATAACGCCGTTAGTTTTATCGTATGAATTGTCTTACATTGTCATTTCGGGGCCTTTTATAGCTGATTATGCGGTATGTTTTTTTGGGCTTTGCTCATTGTTGAAGGCCGTACGGTGACCTATAGATGTTAATTTCTGTGTCATTTTGGTCTCTTGTGGAGAGTTGTCTCATCGGCAATCATACCACATCTTCTTTTTTTAATATCATAATCAATCCCACGTTTTTCAACAAGTACAGCATCTAGGCTCCTTTTTAAAACGGTCACTGGAATTGAGGATAAGGGACTCTTGCTTAGTTGATTGTAATAAGATTTGCTGTATACAATGTTGTTATTTGCATTTTATTTGTCACAACGCTGAAGCTTTATTTAAGTAACAAGTAAGGAATCTGGTAGTTATTTAAGTAACAAGTCAGGAATGTGGTAGTTGTTTAAGTAACAAGTCAGGAATGTGGTAGTTGTTTAAGTAACAAGTCAGGAATGTGGTAGTTGTTATCTATTTGTTTGATGTGTTTGAGATTTTTAATTTTCCATTTGATTATGGACTTTAATCGTAGATCGATATTTTTGCTATTTTTCTTTTTACATGCTTTACCACAATAGAATATCCGTTTCACAGATGATATGTTCCAATTGTCATACCTACAATCCAGTCCCTTCCCCCCGAATGTGACCTACCGAATTAATTAGACTTAATACCGGGTTTGCTCTAACATTAGCAACATAACGGGTGTTACATGGGAAGCAGGATCTGCTTACCCTTCTGGAGCACCTGAGATAATAAATGCTCAGTCTTAAGCTTTCTATGTTGTGCTTTGTGAACTGTTGTTAGTCTGTATATCTTTTTGCTTTTTAGCCATGACGTTGTTAGTCTGTATGTCTTTTTGCTTTTTAGCCATGACGTTGTTAGTTGTAGATGTACTACTTTTGAGTTTGCATATCCCTTTGGTAACTTTCGCCTCTCTTTTACGACAACAAAGTTTATTATTATTTATGTGTATTTTCTTTGTTTATGTAGCCGTATAAGTCGTTTAATCTTAGTCACTTTCTCAGTTTCTGACAAAAGTAATCTTTTTTTGTGTGTTTAAAATACACCCTACAGGATCAAGCAGCAACACAACAATTTTAACATTTATCATGAATTCGTCGACAAGGCTCGTACACCCTCAGTTCAACAAACTTTTAAAGAAGACTTCAATGTGACGAACAAGGTCAGGGGTAGGCTGACTGATTTACTTATTGGATAAGGACAATAAAAGATTTTCTATAACTGGTTGGGAAAATACAAGATTTTCTAGTTGGTTGGTTACAATCGCTGCACCTAAACTTTTCATTTAATAGTCCGGCCCACTCCTTATTATTTTAAAAGTGAGATACCTAAAATGGACTATCAGTACAACACTTATGTTCTAATGTTCAAATTACCAATTGTATTATATGTCTCGCATGATTATGTTTATCAATTCTATATTATACGGGTTATGTTCTACTCATGTCAGAAACTGCTAGTAGTCTGTTGTTTATTTGTGTATCATTGTCATGTTGCTTAATTTCTTTTGTTACCTATTCTGACAAAGGACACGGATTTCTTTCAAACTGCGTTTTACTAAGCGAACTGTAATGTGTTTCTTTATTCTACATTGGCTAGAGGTATAGGGGGATGAGGGATATCACACAAAACATGTTTAACTCACAAGTGAGGAGCCTCTGGCCTTTGTTAGTATTGTATGTGTTTTAATTCTAGTTCATTAATATGTTTCGGGGTTCAGTATGACGTCCATTTTCACTGAACTATAACACATTTTTATATAGGGACCAGCTGAGGCTCACCTCTGGATGCGGGATTTTCTCTCTGTGTTGAAGACCCATTGGTGGCCTTCGGTTGTTATCTACTCTTTAGCCGGGTTGTTGTCTCTTTGGCATATTCCCCATTTCCATTCTCAATTTTTATTGTATGTTTATTCGCAGTGTTATTATACATAACGTTTTTTACATTCAAATAAATGCAATCACTTATGGCTCAAAGCATTTATTTTTATTTTCTTTTCTTTTAGCAATACCAACAACCCAGCCAGCACCATTGACAACAACTCCGGTTCCAGTTCCCATAGCAACAACAACTCCAATACCGACAACAACAAAACCGTATGACTGGGCAATGTATTTTGCAACTACATATCCTTCCACAAAAAAAGGAAATTGTCCCAGTTTTGATGCGGTACATGCCAGTTGCTATGGACGTTGTCATAGAGACGATGATTGCTTTTATGAACGTAAATGTTGTCGAGACGGATATGGATTTGGATGTTGTATTGATCCCGTTCAACCGGGAATGTTCGACAACTTTTTTGGAGGCGGTCCCACAACTAATGGTTTCTTTTGGAAAAAGAAATAAACATATTGAACGGTATATGTGTGTGTCTCCTATCTACAAATACTCAAAACAGCTTGCAAGGGACAGAATGTCACAAATTGATTAACATATGTTTCCGAAATGAAGCACGAACTACGATTGGACATCTGATGAAGCCTTCTTAAAGGAATACGTTAGGTACGCATGTTGTTCGCATTCTAACGTTGTCTCCAGTTCTATAAGCAAGAATACAGTTTTAACTTCCACAGAAACGTTTTATTTAGATGTTTAGTCGTTTAATTGTTAATAATACATGACTTGTATGTTTTTTCCTTGCAGATTATAATAAATACATGAATATTTTCTATATTTTGATCAATGATGTCGTTTAACAAGTGCACGTATGTATCGTTCAGTCACAATGCGCATACTAGAGTAGATAGAAAGTTCAAACAATTCACATTTGTATACGAGTATAATATTTATCATACTAAAATACGAATGTTTTTGACATGTGGATTGATGACAGGCGCTAAAGGAAAATGTACATGTATATGATATAGATATTTTTTTTTAAATTAAAAAATAAAATAAAAATATCTGTATCATATACCCAAGCGCATGTGGGATTGATTTATCAAATATTATATTATATACACAAGTAGCTATAAAATGGCTTGCATTGTATTGTATCATCCTATATGAAATGTTTTTCATCAGTAATTAAACATCATCAAACTTCTTGTTAAAGTTTTTATTTTTTTGTGATTAAAATTTTCTGCATATTAATATTCGTTGCATGAAAATAGACATGAAAATTATTGGCCGTCATTGGTACTGAAAGAAGTTGTCTTCACGTTACGATTTTATTGTCCAACCTTGGCTCATGAATAAAATAAGACCAACGAAGATAAAATATCTAGTTATAGGAAAAGACAAATTATACTTTGTAAAAACTTTGATTCTTATCCTATTGAGCAACCTACGTTGATGTCGACCCTTTTAAATGAAGAAAAAAAAAATGATATAATGACTCATATATAGAATTCAATAAGGGAGGGGGGCCGCCTGATACGATTTTCTAGTGTTCGTGTTAATCTCAACAGTTTGGGTCATTTCTTGAACAGTTATACGGACATATTTCGACTTAGTTGACCGGTGTGGTATATCTGAGTCGACCAATTGTTGAAAAAAAAAACAATCCCGCAAATTTTCCTCATTTATTACATCACACTCAAATACTTAGTATTACATATTGTCAAATTTAACTTGAAATGCGGAACATTACCAGCGCCACTAAAGACACCCTTCTGGATTACATGAGTGCACCAATTTTTTTTAAGTTAGATTGCAGTGAGTTTATTTTAGTAAGCGTATGAATGTATATGCCATTCAGTGGCGTAGCTAGGCCATTTTCAAGTGTACGCCCGAACCTCGACATGAAGTCTAGGGCCCCATCGGGTCTTGGTCATAGCACCTGTTGGTATTTGGTTCGAGGGGCGAAGCCCCCTGAAGCTAACGAGTTGTCAAGAACGAGATACCATTTATTTTATGTCATTTAAAACATACTTAGAGTCTAATTTGTTTATCTTTTGTGTTTAATTTATTCATTTTGTTGATTTGAGATATAAAGGTCACTGGTTTCGGAGAAAATGACCAAACCAGTTACTTTAAAATATGTTTAAAAGGAGCCATGGGGTAAAACAATCACTCAACCAAGACCTCTTTTTATGTGCAAATTTCTTTAGTGGACATGGAATAATCAACTTTGATAGATTTTCAGGTGTATTATGAAAATTCGTAAAGATTTCCGTGGAATTCTGGCACTCCGGTCTAGGACAACTTCCCGCAAAAAATCTATTTATCAGTCCATTACAGGGATTAAAAATATTAAAGATTTTCCTCAGATATTTTTTCTTGATAATTTCTTTTGCCAATGTTTCATATGACAATCTATGAAGGTTTACAAATTTACCAAACCGTCTGTTAATTGCGAAAAAATAAGTCCATCAACTGAAAAATAAAAACAAAATTCTTATAAAATTTTGCTTAAGACAGTAATCATAAAAAAGCTTCTGCTAAAGTTTCATAAAATTCGATGAAGGTTTGACAAATTAATTAATGTGTAACAAACTAACCCCAGTCTTTATCTACTTGTTATATAACTGCAAAAACAACTTTCTTTTATCAGTAAATACGAGAAATTAATTATATGTCCAACTTTCGTAAAATATCATGATTGTTTGACAAAGTTATTGATGATCGATCATTGATATATATATATATATATAAAAAAACGTTTAACAACATGCTGAACCTAAATGTTGACGCCTCCAACGGAATCTAGGATCGCTATGTCTCGCTTTCGCGACTGAAATGTTGCAGGCTCGACAAAAATGCAAACCTTAACAGTAAGAAGTATTTTTTTTAACCAAAATTCAAGTGTACGCCCGGGAGTTTTGACTTAAACGTAGCTACGCGCCTGCCATTGTACACGTAAATACTCAGATGTCCTTCCTTCATTCATTCCAATTCTCCATTAAACCCAGATCTTGACGAATCTGTTTGGAGGAGTAAATCCATAATCTATAAACAATGTCTGGTATGTACAGGTTTTTCCGTTTACAAATCGACCTCTGTGAATCCTCACTTTAGAATAGTAATGAGGAGAAATTTCTCTGAAATAAAGAAAATATAATTAACGGGTATAGGGTAGAGAATAGATATAAGAAGATGTGGTATGAGTGCCAATGAGACAACTCTCAATCCAAGTCACAATTTATATAGGTAAACCATTATAGGATAAAGTACGGCCTTCAACACGGAACTTTGGCTCACATCGAACATTAAACTATAAAGAGCCCCCCAAAAAATACTAGTGTAAAACCATTCCAACGGGAAAACCAACGATCTAATCTATATAAAAAAACGAGAAACGAGAAACACATATAAACCACATAAAAATCGACAACTACTGAACATCAGGAATAGTCTACTTTTAAACACATTAAAAAGAAAATACAAAGTACATTTAACATTCATATACAACAGTATTACTGTGTCATTTTAGCCTATACGTGTAGTGTGTAAACATAATACTCGTTCTGGAATTATCATGATTCTCTTTTCCCTCGTCTGGCTGTTCTGTCTCACAACCAATCCTCTGTTTCTATTACTCACCTTAATGCCACCCGAATGTGACCTAACGAATTAAAATTATCACCGGATTTGAATTAAATGAGCAATACGACGGTTGTCGCATGTGGAGCAGGATCTGTTATAAACCCTTCTGGAACACCCGATACACTCACCGTTTTTGGTGGGGATGTTGTTGCTCAGTCTTTAGTTTTATATGTTGCGTTTTGTATGCTGCACTTTGTATTTTATTTTGTTTTTTAACATGTCAGTTTATTATCGTCTTATGTGTTATAATGTTTCTTTGGTATCTTTCGCCTCTCCTTTGCATAATGATGTCGTCAATTACACCGTCTCTGTTTCGATTGACATACTTAGTAGTCTTTGCCCTGACTTACAACAGTCCATGTCTCGTTACAAGTTTTCTAGACTTTTAAGAGTACTACAGCGCGGTCGCTAGAAAACATTAACCATATGGTACGATTTGTTGTGGTCTCTTTTTACAATGTCTTATTCTATTCAGAAAGTTTTAAGGTTTCCTGCAATATCATTTGCCGTTGAATTATACAAATCGGCAATTTAATGGATGTATTCCTTCAACCCAGATGGGTAAAAATGTGCATTTATATTCATTAAACTTAATAAATGCAAATATATGTTGACTTTCGTATAATTGGAAGTTTTATACTCGGAACAAAAACAACCTACCTAATAGCTAAATGGTGAATTGAACTGTTGGTCCATTCCTTTATAGCTTCCAATGATTTAAGTAGAACTAAGTTACCACTGTCCCCTCCTACAGTTCGTTCTGCTGTAACATACGCTAAAATATCTCCATGATTAGAAAATTCTTCGATAAGTTTCCTATCAATTTTCCAGACTTGATCTTTGAGAGTTTCTGTCAATTGCTCGGCAGGTTTAGAAAATCCAATAAAACCAACAAAATTGATATCATCTAAAGAAATATTTCTCAGCCCTTCACGACCCTGTGGTAAAACTAATCGAATACTTCGACCATCAGTTAATTTGGAATATATCCCTTTTCTTATTGTGTCCTCATATGAAGTACGATCTTGCAAAATCGATATCTGGTCGTCAAACAGATAGGACACAATGGTACAAAGGAAATACAATATATGTTTTTGTCCTATAACCTATTATAGTGACAATGTCATATATATTTATAAACACGAAATAATGCACCAAGTTTTACACTTATTAGTAGTTATAACTGCAGTTTTAATGCAAAAGTGTATATTGGGGTATATGCCATATTTGGGGTTGTGCGTTATACGTCAGAGACTGAGAAATCCACCACCTCTGGAAAACAACAAAAGACACGCAAGCACTTCAACAAGAAATACGTATATATCATGTAAGCTCTTTGTCGCCTCAATTAAGATTTTTTTGGGGTTTTTTTTGGTTAAAATTCCATATAGATGTTTCGTTAAACTGACTGCTGTTAAGACAGAAACGATACAAAAAGGACAATATAAGATCAAAAATGCACGTACGACCATTGCAAAGAGAAAAGACAAAAGGCAATCAGCAGTTAACGAAATATAAAAAAAAACAAGATATACCGATCTACAGACTTAGCTTAGCTATTACATCCGCCAACAATCGTGGGTGAACTCATGTGATATGTAAAGGTAAGAATGGTGGCACCTGTCGCCATGCGCGTAGCTACGTTTACGTCAAAACGCCCGGGCGTACACTTGAATTTGGTAAAACAAAATATTTTCATCTAGATAGTATTAAAAGAATTGGTTAACAGTACATCAACCTTCTAACCTTCTAAGTCTTTCTTCAATTGCTTGTTGACAAAAATGGTGTCATATTTATATATTTGCTCATTTTCTGTCAAAGTCTAAATCTACCGTGATTTCTATCCTTGCTTTCCTTTTTTAAAGCAATTCCTTATGTACTTAGATTCGAAATGTGGTTTGCATTTTTTTTTTAATTATAACTGTGTAGATGTAAGTTCAGTATGTGGTTGATGTTTTAATATATCAATAACTTTGTCAAACCATCGTATGATTTTACGATAGCTGGACAAAAACTGTTTATGGTCAAAAGAGTATCCAGCGCATCATGACAAAATTATATATGATGAATTTTCCCGTAATTCATGGATTTTTAAAAGGAATTTCTTGAAGTATTTACATTCTAAGGTTAAAATTTGGTACATACAAATTATTTGTAAAACCGTGGTCAAAGTTAATGAAGCTTTCTTGGAGGAAAACGCGTATAGCGCAAGAATAAATTTCAATCCTGGTATCTATGATGTCGAGTTATAATTTACATGATAAATTTACAAACCCTCATATTTTGTCATGAAACTTGTGCAGAAATTAAATGAAAATATTTCTTTTGTTTAAATCCTGTAATGGACTGATAAATTAATAAACTTTTCGCGGGGAGAAATTTCAGGCGAGAACCAGGGTTCTATTTATACACACTTTAATATTGCACCTGAACAACTCAGAAAATTAATCATTTCATGTTCATTTACGATTCTAAATAAACAATGAATAGATTAAACATAAAAAAGTAACCATTTTGAATCTAAAGAATGTTGTTATTGATATGAGTTTTCAATGACCAGGAATGGTATGTCATTCTCGATAACTTTAAAACTTATGTCATTCTCGATAACTTTAAAACTTCCGGAGGCTTAGCACCCGCTCATCTACATTGGCCTGGATCCAATAAGGCCTAAAGGCCCTGACCGAGGTTCGGGCGTACACTTGAAATGACCTAGCTACGCCACTGGTCGCTAACAAACAATGAAAAGTCGTCATAAGGAGCAAAGCAGAACGGATGGCACTTTTTCCTTAAACAAAACAATCTGATATCACTAACAATAAAACTGACAAGATGGACGTGCCAGTGGTTAGCTATAAATCGAGTATGTTGTATTATTTTGTTTTTATTCATTCCAAACTTTCACACATCTATTTGTAGGCATGACGTCATAATCTAGAAACAATGTCTGGTCCGGACTGATGCTTCCATTTTGAATTCGACCTCTATGGATCCTAACCCGTGTATAATAAAGTGGAGCAATTTCACTGAAATAAAAACAACATTAAGTTATCCCTAAGACATACCGGTATATAAATACAATTATTAACTGTATCATGTGTATGCTCCTACTTATTATCTGCTGTACTGTTATATGGGTATACTTACTTATATGATTTTTTGACTAATTGTTTAAATGTAAATATATTTCACTGATGTAATTGAATATTTGTAATATTTAAGTTCTATAAGCTGTATTGGCTTTGCTTACGAATAAAAGATTATTATTATATACATCCATAAGATTTGAACTGCTATCTTTTTATGATACATTTGCCCTAAAATATCATGTACATGACCGGTTATATAAGGAAATAAGAGGTCAAATGACATGGATGTTAGCAACTATAGGCCAACGTACAACCTTCAACAATAAGCATAACTTATTATGTATAGTAAGCTATAAAATGCTCCGATCGACGTGGCAAACCTGAAACGAAATACAAACCAGAAAACTATTGGCCTGGTTTATGGCAGAACAAGAACACGATTATAAAATTTGTATATCTACATCAGTTGAAGATGCACATACTAGGTATACCAACAGACTCTATTAATGCGACTACAGCCTACCGATGTTCTAATATCAAAATATTCAAAAACTTTTAATTGTTTAAAAAAGAATTTATTTTCTTAAATAAGAATAGATGACTTTAGCTGTATTTGGCAAACAATTTTTTTGGCCTTTTAACTGTTCGATTCGAGCGTCATTAATATAGACGAAACTCGCACCTGTCTTACAAAAATTCCAAGCCTGAAATCTTCGAAGATTTTTTTTAAAGAAAATTCGTTATGTGGAGTCAGTTTGTATGTTGTATCGAAGAGTATATTGTTAATAAATGAATTATACATACAACCAATATTATAAGACGCAACTAAGAAAATTAGGTGTATATTTGTCTACCATTTGCACTCCGGGCAAAAATAGCTATCCTTTACGATATACATCACTTTTAAGAGAAGGACAATATTATGGTGAACAAGAAGTACTCGTTGCGAACAGACTGAGACAGTATAATATAACAGTGGCGGATGCAGGAATTTTCGAAAGGGGGGGTGCTGGCCCAGGGCAAAGGGGGGTGCAGGGGGGTGCAAACATATGTCCCGATTCAAATGCATTGATCGGCCAAAATAAAGGGGGGTGCGGACCCCCGGAACCCCCCCTCTGGATCCGCCACTGTATAAAAGTGGTGGAATAATAGTATCTGTTTGTCAATTAACCGGTTTTTACACTTTTAGCTTTGAATGTTCTAACTTGATGTATTTGGCGAAACAGGTAAATAGACTAACAGGTAAATAGACTACTTGTATATTAACATACTTGATAGCTGTATGATGAACTGGACAATCCCTCCATTTTTCTATAGCATCAAATGATTGAAGAAGTACCAAATTACCCCATTCTCCACCTATGGTTCGTTCTGCAGACAGATACGCAATAATATCTTCATGGTTAGAAAATTCCTCAATTAGTTTCCCATCAATATCCCACACTTTATCCCTGAGAGTTTCTGACACTTGATCTGCTGGTTTGCTGAAACCAATAAAGCCAACAAAATTTAAGTCATTTTCAAGGGAGACACTTCTAAGCACGTCACACTCACGAGGTAGTACTATTCTGATGCTACGACCGTCCACTAATTTGGAATGTATCCCTTTATTTATTTCGTCTCCGACATTTTTCGAAGCATTTGTTTCTATGTATTCTTTTAAATAAGATTTGAGATCTAAGAGAAATTTGAAATCGTTTGCAAAATCATTAAGGTCACACATGCTTATAATATATAGTCACGAGTGACAATGGTTGACCCTGGGTTCACTTCCATTATTTGTTTTCATCTCTAACTGGTTTTATTTATGTTATCAGTACAACAGTAAACGGAAAAACAAACAGTGATACAAATATAAATGTCGGTTACCAAATCTGTAAATTAATGCGATATTAAAAAATTTAAGCTATTTAAAATCGTTCGAATAATTATTGAATCTAAGCAGGCAAATATTATGTTTATATGAGGTTATTGTAAATTTAAATTCCTAAAAGGTTGTGTTGTTTTTGTAACTTCGAAAATGGACTATGTTATTTTTGTAACCCAATTTTGACAGGTTATATACCATTATACCACGTCTTTTTATACACTTATGCTTATTTTATATATATGTCAAATTTCAGATATATGTCAAATTTCAGGACATTCAGAGTTCAATTTATGTAGGTCCTAAATTTGCGTATTGCTTTGTGTTTGGTTAATCTACATTTTATATATGTATAAGGGGGGTGGGGGTGGGGTTGAGATCCCACAAAACATTTTTAATATTTTGTTAAGGGGCCAGCTGAAGCCCGTGTCCAGTCGCGGGATTAACTTGCTGGGTTGAAGACCCATTGGTGACCTTCGGCTGTTTTTCGGCTCTCTTGTCGGGTTGTTGTCTCTTTGACACATTATCCATTCCGTTTTTTTAGGGATATCCTGAATTATATATTTATGGAGCTTCATCAATTAATGATATCAGGAAATATTTAAGGACCTCCTGAAACAAGAGTGCACACGCTGAAATGTCTCCCCTTCTCTACTAACCATTGATAGCATGTTGACAGTCCTAACTTATATAAAGCTTTACTACAACTATCACATAAACACAACATGATCCAAGAAAATGGGGTCATGGTCATATAAATCGAACAAGAAATACATGTATACCTTACAATTATTCAATACACTAAATATAGATGACCTAATGCTTATAGTTTAATGAGATCAAGGACAGATGAACCATGCCAGACAGACACATACAGCTTACAATCCTTCAATACAACAAAGAGTTGACCTATTGCTTATAGTTTAAGTAAGACAATTTGACACATTGAAACAAAAACACAAAAACTTAACACTGAACAATGAACCGTGAAAATGAGGTCAAGGCCAAATAAAACATGTGAGACTGACATCTACATCATAAAATATTTCCATATACCAAATATAGAAGACCTATTGCATATAGTATTATAAAAAAGATCAAAATTCAAAAACTTAACTACTGAACCATGGAAATGTGGTCAAGGTCAGATTACACCTGTCAGTTGGACATGTACACCTTTACAATCATTCGATACACCAAATATAGACCTATTGCATACAGTATAAGAAAAACAGACCAAAACACAAAAACCTTAACTATATATAAAAAAAGAAGATGTGGTATGATTACCAATGAGACAGCTCTCCACAGGATACCAAAATGACACATAAATTAACAACTATAGGTCACCGTACGGCCTTCAACAATGAGCAAATATCATACCGCATTGTCAGCTATAAAAGGCCCGAAAATGACAATGTAAAACAATTCAAATGAGAAAACTAACGGCCTTATGTATAAAAAATGAACGAAAAACAAATATGTAACACATAAACAAAGGATAACCACTGAACTACATGCTCCTGACATGGGACAGGCACATACATACATATTGTGGCGGGGTTAAACATGTTAGCGAGATCCCAACCTTCCCCCTAACCTGGGATAGAGGTTTGACAGAACAACATAAGAACGAACTATAAAAATCCAATACACCAAGTATATATAGTATGAGAATAAAAGACCAAAATTCAAAAACTTACCTTTGACCACTGAACCCTGAAAATGAGGTCAAGGTCAGATGACACCTGCTAGTTGGACATGCACACCTTACAGTACTTTCATACACCAAATATACTAGACCTATAGCTTATAGTACTATATGAGATATGGACTTGACCATAAACTTAACCTTGTTCACTGATCCATGAAATGAGGAGGTGAGGTGAAAACTGTCTGACGAGCATGAGGACCTTGCAAGGTACATACATACCAAAATAGTAGTTATCCTACTTCTCATAATAAGAGAGAAATCAACATTACAAAAAATCTTAACTTTTTTTACAAGTAGTCACTAAATTATGAAAATGAGGTCAAGGACAAAGGACATGCGACACGGAAACTTCATAACATAAGGCATCTATATACAAAGCATGAAGCATTCAGGTCTTCCACCCTCTAAAATATAATGCTTTAGAAAAGATAGCTAACACTGCCGCCGCTGTTGTCAACGCTGCTATATCACTATCCCTATGTCGAGCTTTCTGCGACAAAAATAAAAATCTTGGTCAATTTTCTTCAGAGACAAAACAATGTAGAAGTAAAAAATTATTGGTCATCTGAACAATAAGCAAAACCTATACTATATGGCAAAGTATAAAGGAGTATCGAAATGACAACAGTAAAATAATTAAATTGAGAAAAATAATAGAGACATACAAATGAAACATAACCAAAGATGCAAATGCATTACAGACAGGTGTTATATAATTTTGAGTGTACGTCTTGGGTTATCATTGCTTCCATGCAGAGCTTCTGTGTTTACCATTACTCCAACACTATATCTGTGTTGTACGAATGTGAAATCTTTGTGTATGTGAATGAGTATTGTGGATTTGAATCAACAGATGTATTATAAAAATAAACGTGCTATTCTTTGCCCTTGGGTTTATTTAGTGTATGTTCACTTATGTTTATGTCTTTTGATTGAGTTAAGACATTTCAATTGATATTTTATAGTGTGTCTTTCTATGTTGTGATGTTACATTGTTGTTTCAGGTAAGGGTGAAGGTTGGTACCTATTTAAATGTTTAAACCCGCTGCATTTGTTTGCACCTGTCCTAAGTCAGGAACCTGATGTTCAGTGGTTGTCGTTTGTTGATGTGGTTCATATATGTTTCTCTGTTCTCCTTTTTTATATAGATTAGACCATTGGTTTTCCCTTTTGAATGGTGTTACACTAGTCATTTTTGGGTTCCTACATACCTTGCTGTTCGATGTGAGCCAAGGCTCTGTGTAGAAGATCGTACTTTGACCGATAATACTTTAATAAATTGTTACTTGGATTGAGAGTTATCTCATTGGCACTTATACCACATCTTGTACCAATAGATTTTCTGTCACGAATTAAAACATTTCATCTTTTCTTTTTTATCATGCTTTTTATCAGTTATGGGGTTTGAACTAGTTTTCAGTAACTGTAAGTACTCACACATCTGTACTTTCTGTCTTTAAGTGTTTTTGTGCTTTTATTGATCTGATGAGTTAAGCCCATTTCAACTGATTTCTAAAGTGTTTTTTTTTTGTATGTTGTTCTGTACACCACTGTCCAAGTTAGGCACATGAAACATTTTTTTTAATGACAGCTACATTCTGTATGTGCCTGTCCCTTGTCAGAAACCTGTACTTCAGTGCTTGTTTTTCGATTACTAGTAATCTTGATTGAATTTTCTTTCTGTCATTATTTGGCCTTTTAGACTTTCTCATAGGCAATCATACCACATCTTCTTTATTTAAAAGGGAAGATCATTTGAAATATTACTTTTACAAGGACATAACTAAATAATTTTTAGAACAGGTACTAGATTCAGACACAATGTACAATTTTTGTTACTTTCATGACAAGTATGGTTATACACATACACACTATTTTGTAACTTGAATATCTGAGTTTACATGTGGATTGAGTTTTTTTTAGTTTTTCATTGAACTTTCGATGTCGTCCCTTGATCCAGAGGACAAATTTGAATTAAAGATTTCGATGTGAAAACTGTTAAGATTTTAAAGTTTAAAATTTTACTATCAATTGCAGAAAATTATAAAACCAATGAATTTCACATAAAATTGAGAATGGAAATGGGGAATGTGTCAAAGAGACAACAACCCGACCAAATAAAAAACAACAGCAGAGGGTCACCAACAGGTCTTCAATGTAGCGAGAAATTCCCGCACCCGGAGGCGTCCTTCAGCTGGCCCCTAAACAAATATATACTAGTCCAGTGATAATGAACGCCATACTAATTTCCAAATTATACACAAGAAACAAAAATTAAAATAATACAAGACTAACAAAGGCCAGAGGCTCCTGACTTGGGACAGGCGCAAAAATGCGGCGGGGTTAAACATGTTTGTGAGATCTCAACCCTCCCCCTATACCTCTAACCAATGTAGAAAAGTAAACGCATAACAATACGCACATTAAAATTCAGTTCAAGAGAAGTCCGAGTCTGATGTCAGAAGATGTAACCAAAGAAAATAAACAAAATGACAATAATACATAAATAACAACAGACTACTAGCAGTTAACTGACATGCCAGCTCCAGACTTCAATTAAACTGACTGAAAGATTATGATTTCATCATATGAACATCAGGCACAATCCTTCCCGTTAGGGGTATAGTATCATACCATCATAACATATATGAGAAGAACATAACCCGTGTCATGCCAACAACTGTTTTTAGAATAAATGTGTTTAGTTCCGATGCAAAGACCTTATCAGTGACTCAATATTAACGCCAAAATATGCAATCTTTAATGACTTGACAACAGTATCGTAATTATATCCCTTCTTAATAAGTCTATTCAAAGGTTTTGTAAGTTTCTGAGGTGAATACTGACACCTTTGTACTTTATAAAGAATATTTCCATAAAAAAATGGATGTGAAATACCTGAACGTATTAGAAGTCTGCATGTTGAGCTATATTTACGAATGATGTCTTTATACCAATGATAAAATTTAGTAAATGTTTTGACTAGTTTGTGATATCGAAAACCCCGAAAACCCTGGTGTAATAATTTTTAAGTAATACATAAATTTCTCTCGTTAAAATCTAAAACATTGTTACATACACGAGCGAATCGTACAAGTTGAGATATATAAACACCGTAAGATGGTGATAAGGGAACGACACCATCTAAAAACGGATAATTAACGATAGGAAATGAAAAATCATCCCTTTTATCATAAATTTTAGTATTCAGCTTTCCATTAGTGATATAGATATCAAGATCGAGAAAAGGGCAGTGGTCATTGTTAGTATTAGCTTTATTTAAAGTAAGTTCAACAGGATAAATTTCATTAATAAACATACTGAAGTCGTCATTATTGAGAGCCAAAATATCATCCAAATATCTAAAAGTATTATTAAATTTGTTTATCAGATGTTGTTTCGATGGGTCTTTGCTTATTTTTGTCATAAATTGTAACTCATAACAATACAAAAACAGGTCCGCAATAAGTGGTGCACAGTTAGTCCCCATTGGAATTCCGATAATCTGACGATATACGGAATCCCCAAAGCGAACAAAAATGTTATCTAGTAAAAATTCAAGGGCATATATAGTATTAAAGCATGTCCAATTAACATAGTTTTTTTGTTTATTGCTACTAAAAAATGACCTAAAAGAGTTTGAACATATATATTCACATTCTGATTTTTTGAATGCCCATTTAATTAGGTGTGTGAATTTTTTCTTAATGAGAATGTGAGGCAATGTAGTATACAGGGTAGAAAAATCAAAACTTTGAACAGATTCAAAAAAACAATATAAGCATGCAATTTATCAAGTACTTCCAACGAGTTCTTGACACTCCAAAAGTAATTTATTCCACTATTTTCGAAGGCCTTATTTGAACAATTTATTATCAGGTTTTTAATTGTACCAAGTGTGCTGGTAAGAAGAATAGACAATTTAGTAGTTGAACAATGGCTTGAAGACGAAATAAATCTATATTTGTAAGGGGTTTTGTGTAGCTTCGGAAGCCAATACATAGTTGGGACTTTCATTGTATTTGGCTCTGTTTGTAAAGCGGTGGCTAAAAGTTTATGTTTGTTACAGATTTCGTTTTCTGAAAATGGAGTCAGTTGGAATGTTGGTGAATTGGTGATTTCCTTCTTCAGAACCTCAATGTAAAATTTACGTCAAACAATAATAATATTATTAGCAGCTTTATCGGCAGGGACAAAAACAAATTCCTTGGCTAGTTCTTTTAGTTTATGTTTGATACGAGAAATAGGTTTATTGTGGTTATTGTTAATAGTAAAATGTTCTTTAAAATGTTGAATACGTATATCAACTATCTTCATTACAGAATTAAAAAAAAGAGTCCAAAGATTTTTTGTCAGCTTTTTCCCGTTTTATCCATTTCATACAGTAAGTAGGAGTGAGTCGTGGATGATATTACGACACTCATTCCAATTAATAATTGACGGGGGACGATATTTAGGTCCTTTACTGAGGAATGATTTTAACTCTCGGTCTTGAACGATGTTAAGATCTCCTGTGATAACATGGGAAATGGGTCCATAAATATATTCGGAATTACTGCAATTACATGAAGTAGGTGTATTTTCACTGATATTAACATCTTTACATAATTGACTATAATTAAACACAAATTTCCGGGTAGATTTCTTGTAAATATAACAAATAAGAGGTAGCTCAGTATTGTCAAAATATCCAGGAATTTGTTCTTTAACAGAATGGTCGTTAAATATACCGGCAATATTTACAAAATCAAAGCCTTTATTGACACACTTAATTTTAATAAAATGTTTTTTTATGATCTTCAGGGCGATCAATTTTGGGAAATAATTTAGAATAACAATATGCCATAATAATTTGAACAATTTCATACTTAGGACTGCTATATGAAATTGTGTTGCAATCCTCCAAAATTTTATTTAACTTATTAACCGGTAACGAACAGAGTTTTGTGGACAGATAATGTCTGCCGTTGTTTTTTGAAATAGAAATTAGGTCCGAAATATTGGTATGATTGGCCCGAAATGTTCTTTGATTACGATTTGTTCTACGACCGTGAGAACGTTTTTTACGAACAGTTTTAGAAACTATATCCAAAATGTTAACGGAATTGGTTCTAGATATATTACCAATTCCCATGATATTATCATTTAGTCCGAGAGGGTAAACTGTCTGTAATTTTTTAATCCAATTTAATTCAATTATTTTCCGTGATCGTACAAACTTTGAATGCGATTCACCAGGCTGCTTATTTACTACTTCTAAAGGTTGAACTGCTAAATATTTAAAAGGATGGTTGTGCTTCTTAAGGTGTTGGTAAATGATACTTTTGAATTTATTGGGTCTTTTAAAACGATACAGATGTTCTTGAGTGCGTTTAGATAAATATCGTCCAGTTTCTCCTACGTATTGAATACCACACCCCGGTTTGTTTCATGTGAGTAAATCATACATGCCAACTGTCACTATTTGCGGGGGATTTCCCCCATGGAGGCTCCCAAATGGAAATTTTGAAACAGCAATTTTGTCCACAATTTTATACAAAACAATTAATTTTACAATGGCAAAAGGCTTGTAAAAGTATGAAGAAGCCAAAAAACAACATTAAAATATATTTGAAGGCCCCCTTGAAGGTTTTCTGGGACTGTGGCAGCCATTTTGCACGTAAAACCCCCATGGGCATTTTGAAAAGTTGGCAGGTATGGTAAATAAATAATACTGTTTGTTTTTCAAGTTATATCAGTTTCAAAATTTAAAGAAAATGTGCGACCATTAAACGTGGACCTTACCGTATTGTTGGTGGAAAGACGGGGACATGTAAGTCATTTTTTGGCATGACACTTATCGATAGAAGGGTAACCACGATTTTTATTGTTAGAAATGTTAGCGATGGTAGTATTTTTAGATAACCGATTTTGAAGATTGAGACGTATAGATACCCTTTGAACAAGTTTAGTATTTAGTAATTTTCCATTTCTAAGCTTCATAATTGTTTTGTTAGTGAATTATATAATAAAGGAGCAAAGATTGGCGTCCAGAATATGAACCAGCATACAATAATTTAAGTTATATAAAATGGATAAATTTGTTCGGCTAAAAATGTCAAACGCTATCAGTATTAATTACCCGAAAAAGATAGGGTATATCAGGGTAGGACTGATGGCTGACTAAATAGTAGAATGGGGCTGAATATTTTGATAAATATTCCTAAAGTAATGAACTAGAGCAGTTCTCGCTCGGACACACACTCCATAATCTAGTATAGTATAAGAGCATAAACCTGAAGCACGGGGAGGCACATTTATAAAAGCTAGAATTGTGATTGCTTAATCAAGAACACAATCATGTACGCAAATACGACGATGGAAGCTATAAACGACCTTGACCAGCTACGTGAATATTGATCAGTCCATTCAACGTTAACCCGAATAATTCAGTCGTTATATTCCGCTGATCTACGAAGGCTACATTAACGTAGTCTCCTCGTGTGGGAGAAAATCGGACACGGAAAGGGCTTGAATTATTCGAGTTAATTCAACGTTATAGTATGTGTGTTCTATTTTCACAGGTGTGAGGTCGAAGGTTTGAATTGACCAATGAAAACGATCGTTCCTTAAAGAGTTATTCTAATAAAGTTTGTTTGACTGATCACGTCACAATACCTTTCGCTAAGCTTTACCGCATATGAGTATATACATGTATATTTCATGAATAGGATGTAGAGAATGCTGTGCTTTATTCACTATGGTTTTATTTATTTCAAAATTAGTGAAAAAGTACAGTGTGGAAAACTGGAGTGTATCAAGCTAAAATTGAGAATGGAAATGGGGAATGTGTCAAAGAGACAACAACCCGACCAAATAAAAAACAACTGCAGAGGGTCACCAACAGGTCTTCAATGTAGCGAGAAATTCCCGCACCCGGAGGCGTCCCTCAGCTGGCCCCTAAACAAATATATACTAGTCCAGTGATAATGAACGCCATACTAATTTCCAAATTGTACACAAGCTAGCCTATTAGGGTTTAGATTACATAAATGCAATCTACACAAAAAAAAGTGAAAGGATGCCCCATTTACACTAGTTATCATTTTCTATGTTCAGTGGACCGTGAAATTGGAGTCAAAACTCTAATTTGGCATTAAAATCAAACAGATCATATCATAGGGTACATTGCTTGAACTTCAACTCCATCAAAAACTATCTTGACAAAAATTTAACCTGAAGCAGAACTGGTGGACAAACAAACAGAGAAAAACATAATGCCCCTAGGTGGGGAATAACAACATGAACAGGACAGGTTATTTATAGATAACCAATTTATTCTATAACTTACTGCATATAACTTAAATATAACTTCATCTGTTTTTATAAAACCTCTAACACAAAATGTAATTTCTTTAAACGTAAAAGGCTAAAACAAACAAGAATGTGTCCCCAGTACATGGGTGCCCCACTGGCACTATCATTTTCTATGTTCAGTTTACCGTAAAAGTGGGGTATAAACTTGAATTTGGCATTAAAATTAGAAAGATCATATCACAGGGAACATGTGTACTTCATGTAAGTTTCAAGTTGATTGAATTGGACATCAACTTCATCAAAAACTATCTTGTCCAAAAACTTTAACCTGAAGTGGGAGGAACGGACGAACAGACAGACGAAATGAATGAACAGACGGACAAAATGAACGATCAGACAATCAGACCAGAAAAAACATAATGCCCCTCTACTATTGTAGGTGCGGCATAAAAACCTGATTTATTATAGTTTCACGATAAAACTATTTAACTTTATTTTATAAGTATATATCTAGGTCTGTTTATCAGAATGCTCCTTGGGCAAGATAAAACAAATGTTTATTTCTTGAGGATACAATAATGATTTGTTGGTGTACTGTAGTTCCCCATGTACTGACTGTTATACTTGTCATCCTTCTTCTTGTTTTCTTTTCAATCTGTTGGTGTACGACTGTACACTTGTATCTAAGTCTGCTTTCCTTTTTTGGAATATTTGATACCGTTCACATTTCTTAACATCTGTAATCTCTGGTGATTCTGGCTGAATGAGTCCGTCAGATATCTTATAATACACAGTTGTTGTATCAGGTTCACAAATAGCCAAAGTTAACCTGAAAAATATAACTTAATTCAGTAACGCTTCAGGCTTTCTCAGCAGTGTTGCATAAATTAGAACTTGCAACTGTTATCTGATAGTGTTATTTCTGTGTAGTACTTCATGAATTGTCCACTGTTTATCATTTTCAATCAGTTATGCACATCATAATATCAGAATTCACAATTTTTCATGGCAACATCTTTTTTTTTCTTCACCTGATTTGAGAAATATTTAAATGCTTTCTGATAAAGTCAACCCTTACCCTTCTGTTTTACAATCTTCCAATTTAATTGTATGAATATAATGCTGAAACTGCATGGGAGATACCATTTGGTGGCTAGATATGGGTAAAACAAGTTGTCTAGGTTCATGTCTGTTTGGATGTCCAGATATAAATGACTGGTCTGCTTGATTGTGAATTGTTACATTCCACCATCCTCTTGCTAGGAATGAAAAATAACACTCTTCATGTTGATTTCAAAGAAGAAAAATAGATAACAGACTGCTACAGTCTTATTGTCTCTTGCTATTTTATACATCAAATATATTTCAACCTTTATTCCATAAGGCATGTAAGGAACAAATACAGAAATATTTCTTCTATTTGCAATATTATGCAGAATATTTATTCTTATATCGTAAACTTCAATTTCAATACAGACTTGTGTCCTTTTCAGTGCCTTTTATAATTATTCATTACTTCCAATGCATTAATTCTAACTCTCTTCATGTATTCTATTCATACTAGATGTAGTATTTCCATTTATTTTCTTAATTATAAGTGAGGACTTCCAATTGTCTAAAATATAATTTAACAAACCCTATATTTGTGAAGTTACTTGTAATTGTGATGTAAATTATGTGTTCTTTGGAACTTTTGAAAAATTTGAAGAAAAAAAATGACCAATTTGGATCTTCTTTGCAAGAATGACAATTTTTTTATTCAATTATTAGCCACAAACAAATTAAGAGAAATGTATTATTCATTCATCATCAAATACATTTTCTTATTGACTTCTATAGCTTTGTAGTTCTTTTTTCAAAAACTATTTTTTATTTTTTTTTGTTTTGTTCTGGGACTATTATAAGTAATACTAGTATAATAGTCCCAGTTTTGTTCTATGTCAGTGAATATATCAAATTCTCTGAAATATGATGAATTCAGTCTATAGCTAGATTTGCTGAAAGTTTCATTCATATTCTTAGTGCATCATTCATATCAATTTTCAAAGTGTTCAAAATGGAGATTATTCCATACTGAATTATGTCCAATTATAAATGATTTTTCCCACATTTTTTTTTGAATGAATGAAATTCTTTATTTTACTAAGGTAACACATTTAACAATTACATGTTAATCTTCCATGAGGCCTTCAAAAACTATTAATACAAATAGAAAACAAAAAAACAAAAAAAATACATACAAAATAAAATACATAATACAGTTAAATATAGCAGCTTAAATATTGAATAAGACCATTATGCATTCAGTAGAAGAAGAAAAAATACATAAGTTCCATGCATCTTTATTCTGTTCAGTTAGAAAACAGTTGGTCTTAAATGTATCTAAATTATCTATTTCTTTAATATTATTTGGTAAATTATTCCAGGTAATAAGACCAGAATATTTAAATGTTCTTTTTTTTACCTTCACATAGATCTAAATATACTCTAGACACAAGACTAGGCTCTTCTTCCACTGTCAACTTTGTTTGTTCCATCTAAAAGAAAACAATCAAAAGTTTAATGAAGATTTTAGTCAGAACTAAACAAGAACATGAGAATAGAGATTCAAATTACCAAGAATTCAAGCATAACATTGGACATTACAAATGGACATTGGAAATTTTGTATATTTCAAACGATTTCTGATAGAGCTGAAATGGTACACTTGGTCTTACATCATGTAAATGGCTATATTTGACAATTCAAAACAATGTTTTAGATTTTAACGAGAGAAATTTATGTATTACTGAAAAATTATTACACCAGGGTTTTCGATATCACAAACTAGTTAAAACATTTACTAAATTTTATCATCGGTATAAGGACATCATTCGTAAATATAGCTCAACATGCAGACTTCTTATACGTTCAGGTATTTCACATCCAATTTTTTATGGAAATATTCTTTATAAAGGGTGTCAGTATTCACCTCAAAAACTAACAAAACCTTTGAATAGACTTATTAAGACGGGATATAGTTACGACACTGTTGTCAGGTCATTAAAGATTGCATATTTTGGCGTTAATATTGATTCACTTGTAGGGTCTTTGCATCGGAACTAAACACATTTATTAAAAAACCAGTTGTTGGCATGACACGGGTTATGTTCTTCTCATATATGTTATGATACTAAACCCCTAACGGGAAGGATTGTGCCTGATGTTCATATGATGAAATCATAATCTTTCAGTCAGTTTAATTGAAGTCTGGAGCTGGCATGTCAGTTAACTGCTAGTAGTCTGTTGTTATTTATGTATTATTGTCATTTGTTTATTTTCTTTGGTTACATCTTCTAAAATCAGACTCGGACTTCTCTTGGACTGAATTTTAATGTGCGTATTGTTATGCGTTTACTTTTCTACATTGGCTAGAGGTATAGGGGGAGGGTTGAGAGCTCACAAACATGTTCAACCCCTCCGCATTTTTGCGCCTGTCCCAAGTCAGGAGCCTCTGGCCTTTGTTATACTTGTATTATTTTAATTTTAGTTTCTTTTGTACAATTTGGAAATTAGTATGGCGTTCATTATCACTGAACTAGTATATATTTGTTTAGGGGCCAGCTGAGGGACGCCTCTGGGTGCGGGAGTTTCTCGCTGCATTGAAGACCTGTTGGTGACCTTCTGCTGTTGTTTTTTTCAATTGTCGGGTTGTTGTCTCTTTGGCACATTCCCCATTTCCATTCTCAATTTTATTGTCCAAATTTGTTCTTTCTTATGCTGTAGAAATAGATCTTATCACTGACGAAGTGAATCCTTATGCCTACTGTATCACCTCAGCACATATAGAGCTTACTAATGACGTTAACATTCATCATTAAGAACCACTGTGTAGACATCTTATATATAGATTGTGTAATATATTTGCTACGTAATAATACAATCCAGTTTCTATAACTAATTTATTAACAAGTACATGGTTTGATGGTCAGACTACAGAATGACAACATGTGTATAAGAACTTCAATTGATCTATTTAATTATGTTTATTTAAGAACTTGCAGACATGTGAGAGTTGCTGATCTGTCAATTATAATTACTGTAACAGATGATACGGAAATAAAGTGCGGTGAACTTTATAACAGATTGCACCATAAGGGGTACAAATTACTGAACATTAAGCCTAAGAAGAAGAATAGAAAATGGGGCATTAAACATAAGTTATTTCTATAGTGTACACCTCTATGCAATATATAAATATCTAAAATGCAATTTTACAATTGATATCATTTTAGATTTTAAGATTGGACACAATTATTTTATGTGTGGATAAAAAACTTTTATCAGTGTAAATAATTCTTACAGATTTACTCTACATTGTATATATTGGTGGAGGATATTCAGTGTATATATCTAACATTTCTTATATACTGCACTCCGGGTTCCAGGAGGAGTGCCTTGATTGGCAGAAGATATTTACAGATAGATAGATATGCAGCTTTGGATTTTAAGCAGGTTAAATCTTGACGAGTTACAGCACAAGTCCAATTGTCTTTTTTTCTTTTGAACCCCTACCCCCTTTTTTTGGGCCGATCAATGGGGATATATAGTTGGACCCCCCCTTTTGCACCCCTGGAAACATAATGAAGTGCCTGTGAGTATGACAAATTATAGTCCGAGATTACTCTGACGTCCAGCGGCTGTTTTGCACGACAAGCTGGGGTCCCACGGCCCCAGCTTGTCTGGCAAAACAGCCGTTGGACGTCAGAGTAATCTCGGACTAGACAAATTAATGAAACACTTTCAATAAAATTTTGTGCTTAAGAAGGACCTTTAAGACATTATTGACCCCTCTCCCTACGTTTTAATGTTAATTTGTTATGAATAGAATAAACTCAAGAGTAGTCACTTTTCGAATAAGTAGTATATGTATGTGTGACTGCAAGGACGTAATATACGTCCTTGGTGACTGTTAAGGAAAATTATCTCCCCCTTGCAAACTGCAAACAACTTTTTAAAGTTTTTTAACTGATTTTCGCCATCTGAATATAATATTAACATTTAACTACGGTTTAATTATCTTGTTAAATTTAGTTTAAAATACAAATGACCAGAATAGTGGAATATAAACTTTTATAAACGTGCATTTATATTGCAGCATGGTCAACTGTTAGGTCTGCCATCTGGGTTATAAACAGCAAAAGGGGATTTCCAATATTTTAACTCTCGCAAAGTCACGTACAAATCAAACAACCAATCAACAGCTTTTAATCTATCGTCAATTCTATTTTTGGACTTTCACTTTACTAAAAATAAACAAAAGGTTGGTTACAACCTAATTGTGCAATATCCAGATATAAAAGTCGAAACATGTATTACACTCACATTTTAAGGCCATTCTGGCCATTGCTGTCACAAACATCGAGTGATTTTCTGAAGAATCAAATGGAGACTTTAACTTTGTCAGCCAAAGATTGCACCTTTAGGTCATTTCAGTTCCAATTCCAACAAAATCAATTTCAAGGCCAAGTGCAGTGTCAGCAAAATTTAACTCCCGAAAATCGAAGAACGCCAAATACTAGTACAGAAGGGGAGGCAAAACTGGCAGAAGGATCTCCAGATCAGGTGTGTGCTAAAACCAAGTTAAGAGTAAGTGACAGTAAAAAAGATAAAAATGTAAACAAAGACAAAAGTGAACAACATCATGACAATAATGATTCTGATGAAAAACCTAAAAAGAAGAAGAAATGGAAGAAGCTACAACCATCTGAAATTGGATTTAACATTTCATTGTTTCCCAGACCAGTTCGAGATAACTCTGAATTTAATGTGGATGCCGACGCTTTGTGGACTAAAATTGAGAATGAATGTGAAACTGTAGAAAAAATTATTGAACCATATCAGAATCTCATTGAACTAGAAGGAAACACTTCAAGAGATAAAAGATACATTCGAGTAGATAGAGACAGGAAAGTTATAAAAGCACATAAACAAGTAAAAACGAAATATTGTAGAAGTGTTTTGAACAATAGGGGACGCAAAGCAATATATGTGAATCATAGAGTATATAAAATGATGGACCTGGACATTCAAAGACTATGTTATATGCCAAGTCCAAAGAAAGCCAAAAATATTCTTAAACGTGACATTGCTAGAGGAAAAGACAATTATTCTACAAACCCATCAACGAATAAACCGCACGAACCAACCCATCGGACATTCCGCCCTGCCCCAGTTCAGTGTCTGGCACATACTATTCACAAAGACAATTTACCATCTGATATTGATACTGCATTGGCTAATTTATTAATGGACTTACAGCATCGAGAACTGACACCAGAGGATTACGATATGTTATTGCGTCTTGATGAAGCTCGTGTGAAACCTAAAACTATGTCCGTAGATAAACTAAGTGCATTTAAAACTGAAACAGTTGAGAGTAATGACGAACTTGAAGTGTGCCCAATCTGTATGGACTTGTATGAAAAAGGACAAATTAAGAAATATTTACCATGCCAACATGCTTTCCATGTAGACTGTATTGATTCATGGTTAAAAAACTCTTCTATGAACTGCCCTATTGACAATTTACCTATTACCTCATGACAAACGGAGGCTTTAGGATTTTGTTTTATTATGTACAATGTAAGAACCTGTATAAAACTGAAAGAAATCAATAGTTCAAATGTTGATATAAGCACAGGAATTTTGGCTCAAATCCAAAATTTCAGATTGTTATTTATTAAAAAAGTAATAATATTAATTTTGTGTTTCATGTGGCAAGCTAATTTTTTCTAGCAAAGTTGTTATCAGGAGAATATATACAAAAGAAGATGTGGTATGATTGCCAATAAGACAATTTTCCACAAAAGAGACCAAATATCACAGAAAAAAGCAGTTTGAAGGTTGATTGTTGTTTTATGTTAATTGGCTGTATAAAGAAACCTTTTATTCAGATAAATGATGCAGGTATTTTTCTCTACTGTTGACCACTTCATTGTTGATTATGAGCTACTATCTAGCATGAAGTAGGAAGTATAACACATCCTTTTAGCTGTACCTATCAGATTCATAGTGGATCACATACTTTTGCCCTGAATACCATCTGTGCATGGTAAATCTATCATGAACCCTGAAAGACAGGCAGGTACACCTTTCATTCATACCATGCACCAAATATAGATAGTCCATTGCTGACAGTATCTGTGTAGAAGATGGAATTAAAAATATTGAACATTGACCAATTGACCATATAAATAATGAGGTTAAGGTCAAGTGAACCCTGCCAGCCAACATGTACAAAATGCAATAATTCAATACACCAAATATAGCTGACATATTGCTTATAGTATCTAAGAAAAAGATAAAACCATGCAAATTTAACATTGGCTGATGAACCAGAGATCTTGAAATATTTTTTTCTGTGGTGGTCCTTGAAGAAAATCTGCTGGTCCTTGTTATTATTTTTATTGCAAAATTCCCAAACTGTGTCTGGTCTTTCCAATTTTTGGTGGTCAAAACCTTTGGACCTTCATTTTTTTTTTTTAATTCTCTTGAACCAACAAAATTGAGGTCCAAGTCAGATGAACAAGTCAAGAGAGACATTAACACCTTACAATAATTCCATACACCAAAGATAGTGACACTATGCTTTTAGTACATACACAAACAACATTGATCAATAAACCATGAAAATAAAGTCAAGGTCAAATGAACCCTGCCAGATAAACATAAACATCTTACAATCTGTTCATTCACCAAATATAGTTGACTTATTATTTATAGTATCTCAGATAGAAGACCAAATAAAAAAGTTTTACATTAACCTATGAACCATTAAAATAAGGTCAAGTTTGAATGTATGATATCCGACAACATGTACAAAACGCAATAATTCCATACACCAAATATAGCTAATTGACATAATATTGCTAATAGAGAAATAAGTATCTGAGAAAAAAGATACAACCATACAAACTAAACTTTGGATTTGGAACCATGAAATATGAGGTCAAGGTCAGATGAACAAGGTGAGGCAGACATTTACACCTTTTACTCAAAATAAATGAGTACTTCAATGACAAAAGCACTAAATAAATTTGAGCAGTTGCTGAACCATGAAAAATAGTTTTCGTGCTGCTGTCAGTGGATTGTAACCCTTTGTCATTATGAGACTTTCCTTGCATGCAATACACAAACTACTTTCCTGACTAAACCAGTACTATAGAGCACATCATTGTATATAGGGGACTATAGGATTGTCCCACTAATTACCAAAACTTGTAAAATTAACCATCCAAAAACCTTAATACAGATATCAGAATGAATGTGCAAACCGTTTTACTATTTATTCGAATTTCAAGATATCTCCTATAATATATAAGATATCTCCTTTAATATATAAGATATCTTATATAATTTTATTTTTATAAGATATCTTTAATGTTATATGAGATATCTTTAATGTTATATAAGATATCTTTAATGTTATATAAGATATCTCATAAAGTTTGTATGATATCTTATATACTTTATAAGATATCTTATAAAGTATATGAGATATCTTATAAACAATTTTTATATAAGATATCTTATATAGTTTATAAGATATCTCATATAGTTTATAAGATATCTTACATAGTTTATGAGACATCTTATAAAGACAATTATATAAGATATCTGATAAATTATATGAGATATCTTATAAACTATATAAGATATCTTATAAAGTTTATGAGACATCTTGAAGTAAGAATAAATAGCAAAACGGCTTGCCATATAAACCTTAGGAAAAATACAATAAAATGCATTATTTATATTTGAAACTTTTTAACAATCTAAATCAAAATTGACAGAAATGGTCCATCAACCAAAGTTGTAAGAGCCTTTTTTTAAGTGTTAATAGTAATTTTTTCAAATATATTGTCTTCTGGGTATTGGTGCATGGATTTGTAAAAGAGTCTGATGCAAACAACATAACAAATTTAATCATCGATGTAAAATTGTAAATAAACATGTGTATGCTAGTATAAAATTGAAAATGACAAAAACATCTGCAAATATATAAAGAATAAACCTTACAAGAACATTCTATTATAAACTATTCATAAAAATATTACAGACAGAATGGCAAATATTAAAGTTATAATAATAATCTAAATTTATCCTCCCTTATTACTGTGGGTATCCAATCACCTTTGTGGTAGTGAATTACCTATTGCCTGACCAGTTAAAAAAATTGCCAATACAATTTGTCCATTTAAATTGTACAATAGGTATTGTGAGAGCTATTATCAACAGGTGGTCATTTAACTACCTGTAGATTTACCTGGTTTGTTTTTAACAGAGCTAATTTAAATGAATGATAGCTAGCTTGCTTTCCTCATGTCCAATGTCCTGAATGGACTATTCTATTTAGGTATGGGACATTTTACATTTGATACACTATTTGTTCTTTCTAACAAAGATAATTATTGTAAATTTTTTTTTTTTGCTAACAATCACAAATAAATCATTGCTGGTAAATCCCACTTTTATAATGAAGAATAAAGCACTGAAATTTCTATTCACTAAGCCATTTGTACTTTTTTGATATATTGAAAATAAATTTTTCACAGTAATTCCGATTGAAGAAGATCCTGAATATTAAATGAAACTTTGATACACTATTTGTTCTTTCTAACAAAGATAATTATTGTAAATTTTTTTTTTTGCTAACAATCACAAATAAATCATTGCTGGTAAATCCCACTTTCATAATGAAGAATAAAGCACTGAAATTTCTATTCACTAAGCCATTTGTACTTTTTTGATATATTGAAAATAAATTTTTCACAGTAATTCCGATTGAAGAAGATCCTGAATATTAAATGAAACTTAGCATTACTACTATTCCATTTCAGGAATCGTAATATAACATGAAAATATATCCCATTATAAAACACCAAGCCACACATAATTCATCTTGTAGAATTATTCACAATTAGATGGGCTATCCAAAAAAATCCATTTCACAAACACTTTAATTCCATATCAGGAATCAGAAACTTAAAATATATCCCACATTAAAACACCATGAAGCAAACATATATCTCCTTTTTTTATAAACTAAATTCACTGATTGAATTTCCATCTTCACTGTAAAGAGACACAAAAAGAAATGGCCTAAAATGCCCCATCTCTAAATAGAATAGTCTATTCAGGACATTGGTCATGATACATGAGGAAAGCAAGCTATCTATCAGTCATTTAAATTTTACCTTTTAGTGATTTTTTTTTACTGGGTAGTTAAATGACCACCTGTTGATGACCTCTCACAATACCTATCATACAATTTAAATGGACAAATTGTGTTGACAATTTTTTATACTGGTCAGGCAATAGGTATTTAAATACCACAAAGGTGATTGTGGAATGACAGTAATAGGATTAGAATAAATTTGTCATCAGTTAATACTTCCAATGTCTACAACATTTATGATGTTTATAAATGTTTCGAGATAATCTTTATTTCTTGTAATTACCTGAGTTAAAAAGATGTTTTATTACATGTTCATACATCACAAATATACTATTTTTTTCTAACAAAATTGAGTCAACATTATTTCTTTAAGAAATCAAAATTTATTCTCCAATTTGGATTGAAACAAATTTGTCATACTTGTTGACATTTCTTTTTCAGAAAAAAAAAAGATTTTGTGTGTCAGTTTAGGTAAATAATCCTCATCCTGCTTTTTTCTATAGATATACTTCATTCATATTATTTTATAGGTTGAAATATAAACAAAAAATGTAGTATGATTTTAAAAATGAAATGTTGTTCCTCTTTTTAACTAGAAAACGAGTATTTAGACAATTTTTCAGCAAGTTAAATTATAATATATTGTAAATGTATAGAATCTCAAATTTAAAATTCATTTTGTCTTCATAAAAATTTAATCTGTTTAACAAAACTGGTCCAGTGGTTAAGCCTTATACTAATGGTATCTTCACCAATTTCTGAGAAAGTTCATTGACATCTTTATAATTCAATGTCTTCTCTTTCCAAGTATCTGGTATACCAGCAAGGCCATTCTGTAAAAAATACAATACTGGTCAGTCATGATAGAGTTTATTTTCTCAGTTCAAACTTCAAAGATAAAACACTGTTATAAAGATTAATCACTGCATACAATTAATTCAACTTGTTCAATTGTTTACCTTACACAATAATGTGCATTTACACCAACTGATGTGAAATTTGGGAAAAGTTCCATTTTAATAGTACCATACTAACACCATTAAAAGAGCTCTAGAGAACAGGACCTGCTCACCCTTCCTGAGCACCTTATTTAGAGGGGCTTTATATTTTTCGTTCTGTGCGTCCTTTGCATCCATCAATTCTTCCCTATGTCCCCATTCAAGTTAAAATTTTTGGTCGAGGTAGTTTTTGATGAACTTGAAGTCCAATCAACTTGAAACTAAGTACACATATTCCATATGATATGATCTTTCTAATTTCAATGCCCAATTTGAGTTTTGACCTCAATTTCAAGGTCTATTAAACATAGAAAATGATAGTGTGAGTGGAGCATCCTTGTACTATGGACACATTCTTGTTTTCTATGTGTTAGTTTGTGTTAATGCTGCTCAATATCTAGTTTTCCCACAGGCACTTGTCTCAGGAGAAAAAAATTTCCATATATACCTTAATATAACACAAGGTACTTAACTTGCATTTTCTAAAAATATCAGGCGGATATGAAGTTCCGTTGTATGTTGCTTTCTAGGTTGTCAACCCCACTAAAACTTGTTATAGCGTAAATCTAAATTGATTTGTCTTTACAGCGGAGTATAACATGCCTACATTTTTTTTCGGAATCATCCGTAGCAATCCTACCCAAGTATGTCAATCGTAATAATTTTACCAACCCCTGATGATTTGGCAATAACCGCATCATGTCTACTTATATATCTCAGTTGCCGATTGATCAATTTTATGGGAAAGTCTAAATGATTCTCGGAGTTATCTGATCTTGTTTCATTGTCATACGTAAAGTCAAGAGAGAGTCTGAATGACATTGACGTCATGGGAAAATTTGAATCTAAAAAAGGGAAACTCGTATCTTATTAGACATACCACAAATAAAACGTGTTAGGGTTTTTTTTCACAGTATCTTATGCAATTTTACTAACTGGGTGATAAGTTCTATTCAGACAAAGAATAACAGTTTTTTTCTGAAACAGTTTTTATAATTAATCATTTACTGTGAGCCTTTTATTGCTAAAGTTTCAGCGGTTGGAAAAATTATTATGATTGACATACTTGGGTAGGATTGCTACGGAAGATTTCGATAACAATTGTAGGCGTGTTATACACCATTGTAAAGATAAATCAATTTAGATTTACGATATTACAAGTTTTAGAGGGGTTGACAGCCTAGAAAGGGGCATATAACGGAATTTCATCACCGCCTGACATTTTTCGAAAATGCAAGTACCTTAAGCCATGGTGTCTGCCCCTTTTCAGCTACTTGTTTTGATTTCCTTGTTGTTATTCTTTTACCTCATTTTCACAGACTAATCTTACCTGAGCAGCAAAACAAGCTCCAATAAAGCCTCCCCTTGAACAGGTGCACCCTCCAGACCTCATGGTTTCTTGTATGGAACCAGTATAACTGGAACCAGTCAGTACCTCATGAGTAGTTAACTGGAATGCACCAGGTATGGCTGAAATATAGGTTCATATTGGTTAATTCATATATATCTCATTCTTGTACAATGTGGAATAATCAATGTTTTGCAATACCCTGAATGTAAAGCAGGGAAACAGTTGTATTCGTCTGAATGTAAAGGGAGGAAACAGTTGTATTCGTCTGAATGTAAAGGGAGGAAACAGTTGTATTCGTCTGAATGTAAAGGGAGGAAACAGTTGTATTCGTCTGAAGATTCTGAATAGATCTTTGGAATTTCAGTCAAGAAAAAAAAAAGAACAATACTAAATTCTAAATTTCATTGAGTTCATTTCATAACTCCCTTTTTGCATAAATTTTATTTTGAGCATGGATGCAACTCTTGTATCATATGTGCCTAAATATCTCAGAGAAACAATGCCCATATAATTTTTTAATTCAGTTTAAACAATATCTTATTGAAATAATTATATGTCTTAAAAATTGGTTTAATACTACAATAAGGGAGCAACCATTTGAATTTTATGGAAGGGGGGGGGGCTAGGTTGAAATTTGAAAAAAATAGGCAGGACAGGAGTTTTGAGTAAAAAAAAAAGGCAGGATGAGACACTTAGCAAAAAAAACCCAGATGCTCCGCAGGGCACAGCTTTATACGACCACAGAGGTTGAACCCTGAACGGTTGGGGCAAGTATGGACACAACATTCAAGCTGGATTCAGCTCTAAATTTGGATTGTGATTAAATAGTTGACACAGCATAGGTTTCTGACACAGAATGAATGTGGTTTAATGAACTTAAAATACTTTTTTTTCCTTTGAGCAATTCACTATGCTGTTGAATATTAATCCTCTCAAAAAAATGTTTGAAGAAATTTTCTTTTTATTTATGAAATCTGAAATGAGAAAAATTTAACCCCCCCCCATTTTTTTTTCACATCCCCCTTTCCCCTTTCCAAAACTGATCTCAATTCAAATTTCTAATGGAGTTTGCAACAATAACTACTCATTTAAATACATCATAAAATATTAATATGTAACAAAAGGTGCTTGTTATCACTGAATGGTAAAGATTGTTTTAATTTATCAGTTGGTAGTAAAAGTGAATATACATTGTATATTGTATAAAACAATGATTTAAGTTGATTCAACTACTATTCTGGACAAAGAAAGATAACTCCAATCAATTGAAAATTTCTTGCTATTACACAATATTGTGCAATTAGATATTTCTTGCTATTGTGCAATACTGTGCAATTGAAAATATTTGCTATTGCACAATATTGTGCAATTGAAGATTTCTTGCTATTGCGCAATACTGTGCAATTGAAAATTTCTTGCTATTGTACAATACTGTGCAATTGAGGATTTCTTGCTATTGCTAAATACTGTGCAATTGAAAATGTCTTGCTGTTGCACAATACTTAACATAATAATTTTGGATCCTGATTTGAACCAACTTGAAAACTGGGCCCATAATCAAAAATCTAAGTACATGTTTAGATTCAGCATATCAAAAAAGCTCAAGAATTCAATTTTTGTTAAAATCAAACTTAGTTTAATTTTGGACCCTTTGGACTTTAATGTAGACCAATTTGAAAACGGGACTAAAAATTAAGAATCTTCATACACAGTAAGATTTGGCATATCAAAGAACCCCAATTATTCAATTTTTGATGAAATCAAACAAAGTTTAATTTAGACCCGATTTGGACCAACTTGAAAACTGGGCCAATAATCAAAAATCTAAGTACATTTTTAGATTCAGCATATCAAAGAACCCCAAGGATTCAATTTTTGTCAAAATCAAACTAAGTTTAATTTTGGACCCTTTGGACCTTAATGTAGACCAATTTGAAAACGGGACCAAATACTAAGAATCTACATACACAGTAAGATTCGGCATATCAAAGAACCCCAATTATTCAATTTTTGATGAAATCAAACTAAGTTCAATTTTGGACCCTTTGGGCCCCTTATTCCTAAACTGTTGGGACCAAAACTCCCAAAATCAAACCCAACCTTCCTTTAGTGGTCAATAACCTTGTGTTTAAATTTCATAGATTTCTATTTACTTAAACTAAAGTTATGGTGTGAAAACCAAGAATAATGCTTACTTGGGCCCCTTTTTGGCCCCTAATTCCTAAACTGTTCAGACCTCAACTCCCAAAATCAATACCAACCTTCCTTTTGTGGTCATAAACCTTGTGTTTAAATTTCATTGATTTCTATTTACTTAAACTAAAGTTATTGTGTGAAAACCAAGAATAATGCTTATTTGGGCCCTTTTTTGGCCCCTAATTCCTAAACTGTTAGAACCAAAACTCCCAAAATGAATCCCAACCTTCCTTTTGTGGTCATAAACCTTGTGTCAAAATTTCATAGATTTCTATATACTTAAACTTAAGTTATTGTGCGAAAACCAAGAAAATGCTTATTTGGGCCCTTTTTGGCCCCTAATTCCTAAAATGTTGGGATCAAAACTCCCAAAATCAATCCCAACCTTGTGTTCAAATTTCATAGATTTCTATTCACTTTTACTAAAGTTAGAGTGCGAAAACTAAAAGTATTCGGACGACGACGACGCCAACGTGATAGCAATATACGACGAAAAATTAAAATTTTTGCGGTCGTATAAAAAGGCAAGATGACAATTTATGTAAAAAAAAGTCAGGATTAACTATAAAAAAAAGGATCGAATAGAGTGAAAAATAAAAAGGCAGGACAGAGATTACAACTTAAAAAAAATGCAGGACAACATTTTTCATCCTAGCCCCCCCCCCCCCATAAAAATCAAATGGTAGCTCCCTAAAATAAATCTAGAGATAATACATTATATAGAAGAATTCAGAAACAAGCGACATTGCTGATTTTGATTTGTCAATATTTTAAATTTGGTTTGTTTACCTCAGTCAATCCTGAACTTCTTCGCTGCAGTTCTATGGTCAATATCTTTGCATTGTAGAACTTCTCTCAACTGTCCAGCCAAAGCTTTATCTAAGTCCTGAGGATTGGTTCTGTTAGGATTATTTAATTCTTCTATCACACATTCTACTGCATCTTCCTTCTTACCATACAATATATACTGCTCAAGTATTCTGAAAATTATACAATACAGTATTTTCTTCTTACCATACAATATATACTGCTCTAGTATTCTGAAAATTATACAATACAGTATTTCCTTCTTACCATACAATATATACTGCTCTAGTATTTTGTAAATTATACAATACAGTATTTCCTTCTTACCATACAATATATACTGCTCTAGTATTCTGAAAATTATACGATACAGTATTTCCTTCTTACCATACAATATATACTGCTCAAGTATTCTGAAAATTAAAGAATACAGTATTTCCTTCTTACCATAAAATATATACTGCTCTAGTATTCTGAAAATTATACAATACAGTATTTCTTTCTTACCATACAATATATACTGCTTAAGTATTCTGAAAATTATACAATACAGTATTTCCTTCTTACCATACAATATATACTGCTCTAGTATTCTGAAAATTATACAATACAGTATTTTCTTCTTACCATACAATATATACTGCTCAAGTATTCTGAAAATTATAGAATACAGTGTTTCCTTCTTACCATACAATATATACTGCTCTAGTATTCTAAAAATTATACAATACAGTATTTCCTTCTTACCATACAATTGATACTGCTCAAGTATTCTGTAAATTATGTAATAAATGTAGGAAAAACCCCAAATATTGATGATAAGAAAATGTTTTGCTAAGGTGATATATAAAAATATCAATAGATAACTTTAGGTTAATTTCCTATATAAATATTTAGTAGGTCTTCAGAATATACAAATATTACCAGACTAGACTTTTTTAACCTTTCAACATCCGGATCTACAGCCACAATATGTCTGATATCTCAGTGCTTCTCTTCTTAACATCCATATCTACAGCCACAATATGTCTGATATCTCAGTGCTTCTCTTCTTAACATCCAGATCTACAGCCACAATATGTCTGATATCTCAGTGCTTCTCTTCTTAACATCCATATCTACAGCCACAATATGTCTGATATCTCAGTGCTTCTCTTCTCAACATCCAGATCTACAGCCACAATATGTCTGATATCTCAGTGCTTCTCTTCTTAACATCCAGATCTACAGCCACAATATGTCTGATATCTCAGTGCTTCTCTTCTCAACATCCAGATCTACAGCCACAATATGTCTGATATCTCAGTGCTTCTCTTCTTAACATCCATATCTACAGCCACAATATGTCTGATATCTGAGTGCTTCTCTCCTTATCTTACCCTTTACAATATATAAATTACCTTACTTGTTCAAGGTTCATCAGTCACAGATGAGTTAATTAAATATGAACTTCTATATTCCCCAACCCAATACTCAACTTTCCCCAAACATATTATACTGTGCTACACTAACACTGACAGTCACAATAATGTTTTACTCAGATCCCACATTTCAGATTACTCTTAAAACATAAATTACCTTGCTGCTGCCAATCCGACAGCCACAGAAGTGTCAGAATTCTGTGTAACTCTGATAACACTCTCTGCCTTTTCTAACATATCAGGTCTACCAGCATACAGAGCAACAACAGGAACAATCCTTAGGACACAATCCATCTGTTCATCTTTATCACAACCTGTAATAACAAAGGCCAATACAATTAACTCCCTCCCCTTAATACAGAGCAACCAAAGAAACAATTCTTAGGACACAATCCATCTGTTCATCTTTATCACAACCTGTAATAACAAAGGCCAATACAATTAACTCCCTCCCCTTAATACAGAGCAACCAAAGAAACAGTTCTTAGGACACAATCCATCTGTTCATCTTTATCACAACCTGTAATAACAAAGGCCAATACAATTAACTCCCTCCCCTTAATACAGAGCAACCAGAGAAACAATTCTTAGGACACCATCCATCTGTTCATCTTTATCACAACCTGTAATAACAAAGGCCAATACAATTAACTCCCTCCCCTTAATACAGAGCAACCAGAGAAACAATTCTTAGGACACAATTTATCTGTTCATCCTTATCACAGCCTGTAATAACAAAGGCCAAGAAAAACACTCATCATAGATACGGATCATACACAGACATATGTTTCATCTACAAAAAAATCATTGCTGACGCTAAAGAAGTTAAAAAGGTCAAACAAAGTACGACTATGAAGTTGAAGAGGCCAAATAAAGTAAGACTACGAAGTTGAAGAGGCCAAATAAAGAAAGACTACGAAGTTGAAGAGCATCGAAGACCAAAAATTCCAAAAAGTTTTGTCAAATACAGCTAAGGTGAGGGCCCTCATGGGGTTTTTGATTATGTGATTACTTGGCCGTTTTTTTAATGATTATTTGATTATTAAGCCAAATATTTCATGATTATTTGATTACCTAGGACTGTATTTTTAGTTTCTGATTATTTGATTACTAAAGATAAGCAAATATTTAATGATTATGTGATTATATTGGCAAAAAAATGGTGATTATGTGATTACTAGGACCCCCCCATGAGGGGCCTCTAAGGTTATCTACTCTTGAATAGAAAAGCATCAGTATTTAAAAAATGTAAAGTTTTGATAATAGGTAATTTATAATTATGACCATATAATTGATAATAAATGTCAACACAGAAATGCTGACTACTGGGCTGGTGATACCCTCCGAGAATAAAAACTCTACCAGCAGTGGCATCAACCCAGTGGTTGTAAAGAAACTCATCATAGAAACAATCACAAAATTAACTTTAATATTCTATCCCCTCCCTCCCCTTAGGCCTAGACATCTTCTATCCCCTCCCTCCCTTTAGGCCTAGATATCTTCCATCCCCTCCCTCCCCTTAGGCCTAGATATCTTCTATCCCCTCCCTCCCCTTAGGCCTAGATATCTTATATCCCCTCCCTCCCCTTCGGCCTTGATATCTTCTATTCCCTCCCTCCCCTTAGGCCTAGATATCTTCTATCCCCTCCCTCCCCTTAGGCCTAGATATCTTCTATCCCCTCCCTCCCCTTAGGCCTAGATATCTTCCATCCCCTCCCTCCCCTTAGGCCTAGATATATTCTATCCCCTCCCTCCCCTTAGGCCTAGATATATTCTATCCCCTCCCTCCCCTTAGGCCTAGATATCTTCCATCATTCTCATAATCAAATTTACATTTAAACATTTCAGGAAAATGCCTATCAATTTTCATGACTATCAACAACAAAAAATATCAGAAAAGAGTAAAACATAAAAAATGGACTATAACAACAAACCTGTGTCTTCTAACCCCTGCTCATATTTCTTAAGGAACTCTTTTATACTAGCATGCCTCCATCCAGCTTTTATAGGATATACTTTCTTTGAAACATCTGTAAAAAACATAAAATCAAAATGAATGAAGAGATGTGGGGTTTAGATTTAAATAAAGAGACAAACAGGATTGTAAACCAACTTATGAAGTATTCTACTTTACATATTACTAGAACACACCCGTGAAATTGTGGGCATTTAGAACTTGGTTGAAAGTATGTAAACTGTTGTAGGTTGAAATTTTGTAAAAGATTTTATGCCTGGAGAATTTCAGAAAAAGTATCAAAAGACATATGTACTTGGGTGACAGGACAATAATTTTAAGCCCCCTTTTTTTCAAAAGTCAGTTATTTTTTTGTTTTCTGTTAAATTCCATGATTTTTGCATTTCTGTATACTATGGATATATTTATATTATAAATAAAGTATATTTGCTATTAACTATGAATTCTAAGTTTGATCTCCATGGCGATCACTGCTATATTATATAGAAACCCAAACTGAATAATCATAAGAATGGATGACAAATACGATTATGCATGGTACCTATTTGACAGAGAGGCATGATGATTAATTTATTGTGGAAAGAAGAGAAGGGACACACAAAATGAGGTCTTTTTGTTTAATAGTATAGATAACAGTAACATATTAGTTGAGTTAAATAACTGTCTGCAGGAAAACATATTAAAATGTAGACATATATGACACCTAGTTCTGAATAAAGAAAACCTTACACTGGATATTTGAGTAGAAGTATATATCTTAATTAACATGCTACTATATTGAGTTTGACCTAGATGTTTACAATGAAAGCTGAAAATCTGAATCTCTTATTAGGACCCCGCCAAAGGCGGGTCGCCCTATAGTGATCAGTCTGTCCGTCCGTCCGTCCGTTCGTCCGTTCATCCGTCCGTCCGTCCGTAACACTTTGTAATAACTTTGTGTCTGCTCCATATCTAGAGAACCATTATGATTTCATACTTTATACTTTACATGTTTATTAACCACCACCAAAGGGTGTGTCATGATGTATGTAAAACTTCCTAGGTCAAAGGTCAAGGTAAAAAACTTTGGTTTCAGTTGACAACCCTGTGTCCTGTGGTGAAGATCGTGTCCGCTCTATATCTTGAGAACCGTTATGATTTCAAAGTTTATACTTGACATGTATATGAACCAACACCAGAGGGTGTGTCATAATTTATGAACGACTGCCTAGGGCAAAGTTCAAGGTCAAAAACTTTGGTTTCAGTTGACAACCCCATGTCCTATGGTAAAGATCGTGTCCGCTCTACATCTTGAGAACCGTTATCATTTCAAAGTTTATACTTGACATGTATATAAACCAACACCAAAGGGTGTGTCATAATTTATGTGCAACTTCCTAGGTCAAAGGTCAAGGTCAAAAACTTTGGTTTCAGTTGACAACCCCGTGTCCTATGGTAAAGATCGTGTCCGCTCTATATCTTGAGAACCGTTATCATTTCAAAGTTTATACTTGACATGTTTATAAACCAACACCAAAGGGTGTGTCATAATTTATTTACAACTTCCTAGGTCAAAGGTCAAGGTCAAAAACTTTGATTTCAGTTGACAAACCCATGTCCTATGGTAAAGATACAATTTTTTAATGCACATTATTCACAGCGGGGCCCACAGAGATGGCTCCCATCTCAATGATATCTAGCTGTTTCTATCACTACTACAATTTTTCTGTCTGATACAAAAATATTTAATGATTTTTTTCCATTTTCTTTTAATTGCAGTATAAAAGATGTCGCATCAGCTACTTTTCCAATAAATACCTGATTTTGATTCATATTCTTTGTTGTCTTTATCATCATAATCTGTGTTTGGTCCGAAGAATTCATACGTTGATTTCTGAAGATTACAGACATCCAAACCTAAATAAATTACATATTCATGATTATTTGAACTTTTCACTGTTTGTATTAAATTGAAACATATATTTATATATAAAATAACCATACATTGTCTTGACATATCAATGTTATTTGTACAAGGCTTAGAAACAGGTAGACAGCGAGGCTGTACTGAGCATTTCTACCTGTTTCCAGCCGAGTACAAATAACATTGATATGTCGAGACAATGTATGGTTATTTTTTATATACTGCAACTCCTATAACTATTCTAAATAAGTAATTAAGGACAAAAACCATAATTTCTTAATTTTGAGCGGAATTAAGACATAAAATTTTCCACAAACCTGTATGTTTTATTGATGTCATAAATAAAACTCTACGAAACGCATTGTCAACGTCATAAACAAGGTGATATACGGTCAGTGACTGTATATCACATATGAATATACGGTCAATGCAATTTGACTGCTCAAATAGCACAGCTGCAGTATATAAAAATATACTTTCCAGTCATGATTGTACTCACACTAATAGGATTTAATAAATCATGATGGTCTTCCTATGGTTATAATTAGTGTGGTGAATAATTGTCCTTGCCAAGTACAAAGTATGACTTCAAAAGTAATAAATTAACAGATTTATTTTTTATTGTCAATGACCTTCATGAATCAAAGTGATGGAAATCACTCATGGAAAGATTGGAAGAGTATTTTGAATAATTTCATATTAAGGTATGGTGGGGAAAAAAGCATATTAATAATGCACTATTGCTGAAAATTCTTCTAGTAAATGTTACCAACTACCTTGAAGGACATAAGATCAGACCAACAGCTAAAAACTTTAAAGTGTCAATAAAAATAATCTAAAAATGTTGTTTTGGGGCATTTTGTAAGTTGAAACACAGGTCATATGGTATTGAAAATTAAAAGTTGTAGAGTGCCTTTTGATCAATTTTAAAACTATTTTTCAGTGCAGGGCATTGAAAATGTACTTTTTCAATGTAAACAAATTAAAAAACTTATTTTATAAATTATTGAAATGTGGCTTTTTTCTTGATTGCAAACATATATACTCTCTTTGTATAAAAATTAAAATTAAAATGACTAAAATAGACATAATGATTGATGGGGAATAAACTAATAAAAAATGTTTGCTATAATTTAAAGTTTTAAAATATTAAAACGGTTACAAGACAATTACTGATAAAAAAAAAAGTGAACTGACCTTAAATATTGATTAATTGCAGATGATTATTGGGAATTTATCAAGTAAATTATAGGCCTTCCTTGAATACCTTTTATATATTCATATTTATATTTATATTTCATTTTTTTTAAAAGTTTTGTTAATCCTTAATTAATCATTTATCTTTCAGACATAATATACAGAATCACTTTATGTAATGTAGATCAATATTAATAAATCAATCATCCTTTAGTTATATATCACACATCTAATATACACATTTGTGTATTCAGTTATGAGGTCAAATATTCATGGTTATTTGTGTATTGGGCCTAAAATAAAATATTGTTTGTTTCCCCAATCCCGACCGACCCTGCAAAATTGGTGCTACTCATAAAATTTCATTGTCAAATCTAAGTCAAATATTATTTTATTTATTTTGGATTTTCAGGCTTGCCGGATCGTCCGATAGTGTTCAAGCTTTTTGGAAAAATAAAATTATTTTCCTACCTACCTACCCACCCCTGGCTTGGCAGGGTCGGGATTGGGGAAACAAACAATTTTTTAATTTAGGCCTTGGGATGTATATTGAAAGTTCTATATAATTATGTAAGACTGAGGTTGATAAGTAATGTGGTCAATTTGATTGACAGTTTAGGAGGTGGAGCATTGTAATTAAAGGTCCACCTTGTCCTGATTGGTTGATGATAATGACAGATGTCAATCATTTAGTATTGTATCAATACTCAACTTGAACTACCTGATCAAAATGTTTTAAAAAAGTCTTTCAATCAACACACCTTAATGACATACATTCTTGAATGAACTGCCCCAAAAATATAAACCATTTTTTTTACAGTTTATATGTATATTATGTGCACATACATGTCAGAGAACAATAGGGAACTATATTTCAGTGTGAATACATTTAGTAATAGTACCTAACCTGTCGTGTTGTTAGGGAGGTCAGTACCTAAGGAAAGATTAAGAACAAGTTCCAATCTTTCCAAAAACATAATTGCAAAATACAAATTTGTTTTGATATATAGCTAAGATTTTACCATTATTTGTAACCAATGACTTTAAAATGACATAGGACTGGTCACCATAACAACTGTGACTTCCTCTTGGTCTACAGTAGAATGGATTGGCAGATGGTTCCCAGAATGCAATTTCTTTTTGATCTCCAATAATTGTATTGAGTTTGTCAATGTTATAATTCCAATGAAGTGGTTGTGCTGTGAAAAATATATCAATTAAATATATCAATTTTTTATGTTTATCATTTAAATACAGAAATTAATCTAGAATTTAAACAATAAGAATATAGTTTAGAAAGAACCGAATAAAGGATGATAGTTATGAACCCAGTTTTTAACTGACACATAGTGATACATTACAACTTTCTATACCACTGTATTTGAATAAAATTAAAGAGATTATCAGCTTACATTTATTTTCAGTTAAAATATTGTATATATAAGATTTAAACTCATAATTTACTATTCCTTAACCAATCACATATTACATTTAAACATTGCACATTTTACCTGCTGCATCTGCTATCAGTGCACCAACCACTGCTGCTATACTTCTCTCTTCACAAGTCATACCTGCTAGTCCTGCAACATTCTTCCTGTTGTATAATTGTTCTAAATTTTAACCTTAACAGGTTTGTCAAAAGGAAGATAACTCAAAAACAAAAAATATTTTAAACTGTTCTAAAGTAAAGTATGGATTATCTCTGTTTATCTAAATATTTAACTATTCTCTGCTTTAAACAAAACAATTAAAGTACTTTAGATTGAAACATGCCAAACAGTCTCATACAATTACTTCTTAATCTAATTGGCATTTAAAAAAATCATACAGCCTTTAATTATCTTAAAACTTTGGAAAGATATATTGGAATAAGTTCTGCTTTTTCTATTTCTTTCTGAAGGCCCTTTGTAAATTTTCAATTTAATTTTTATTGAGATGGTCTTTTAAAGAGTATCCTGCTTTAGTTAAAAAAAAACAAAAAAAAACTAAGACTAAAATTCATTTAATAGCTAGCTCAGTGACTAAGTTAGGTGGGATAATTCTATTTTGACATCTTTATATACATGTATATAAAATCTAAGAGTATTACATTTGATATACAATGTCCTCTATGTACTGTGATATTTGTATTGAATGTGCTCATACTTTTCTATACAAAGGACAAGCTTCAACTTGTTGCTGATGTAGAAACTAAATAGTTTCCATCTTATAGTTGTGCCATGATACTTGTTTACAGACACAGATATTGTCCACAACAGCCCACAACTACTGACCAAACCCAATCCTTGGATATCTATTTCAAAGGAGATTTTTATTATGTCTAGTCTTCTGTAAAATTCATACAACTGCAACAAAAATCAAACTTGATATAGATTGCCTAAGACTTATTTTGCACAACTTTTATGAATTGGTCTTTTTTAATGCTATTCAATTTCGTATTAGATCAAACCTTTCACCTGTTCTGATTCAAGCATTGCTAGTGAGTCTTTTTAATATGAAATGAATCTCTGAAGTACACAATTGTAAGCCTGGTATCTTTGATGAGTTTTGACCTGTAAACAACTGTTGACCCAACTGTACATCAAATATATAATCAATTACTGCAGACATTAGAGATTTTTAAGCTATTTTCTATTTCCAAGAATCACAACTTAGCAAAATTGTTCAACCAGATCTAAATTCAAAGTAGATGTGCCACTTCTTCTGATGTAAATGTATACCAAATGTCTTCAAGCATTACAGTCAAAATTGAAGAAAAAATATTTTCAAACAATCTTCTTTTTCCAAAGTTCCACAGGCTCTGCAAAATGCTGTACTGTTACAGTATTATACTCCATCTGTTATGTCTTATGATTTGACTTTATAAAAAATCTCTTACTAATTTGTTCAAGGATTACAGAATAAAGTGGGGAAAATTCCAAGCAATTTTCTATTCCAAAAGGCCATAACTTCAGCAAAAATTATAAACTGGAACGAAACTCAAACTTGAACAGTAACTTCTTATGATATGACTACTATATATTATACAAAATATCTGTCTTAGATAGAAGCATACCAGAAAAAACTCTGTAAAACTTATTTGACAGACAGACAGACAGGTTAGGGGCAAAACTAGAGTCCCATGAGGTTTCCCTAGTAGAGGACTTATCAAGCACTGGTAATACCATAAAAGCAAATTCAGTTTCAGAGAATGGCTTTGAAAGTGAACATAAAAGGAGCTTAGATTGATTGATTGATTGTTGTACTTTTAAAGCCACTTTTAAGTGTCACTTTTTGGCTTTTTCGTGGTGGTCAGTTCTTTATATAGGTGGAGGAAGCTGGAGTGCAAGAAGAAAACCAATGACCTTCAACAGGAAAACTGACAATCCTAGTCAATTTGATTTGAATTGAGTGCACTTGAAGGAGCGGGGTTTAAATTCACAACCTCAGTGTTGACTGGCTAGTGATAACAGAAGTAGAACTACTTAGACCACTTGGCGAACAAGGCCCATTAAAGGGGCTTAGACAACTAATGCCTAGAGCTAAACTTAACTAATAAAATGCTTCGCAAAACGCAGCCTGATATGACTGCAGAGGTTGAACCCTGAACAGTTTGGGCAAATTTGGACACAATATTTAAGCTTAATACTCTCTAAATTTGGATTGTGAACAAATTTTTGACATAATATAGGTTTCTGATCGACAAATGTCAAGATCTTACAAATCTATTGGGCGATACTGTGCAATTAAAGATTTCCAGCCTTTCCTTTGAAGTATGGAACCTTGTAGTACAATTTCAGAGAGATACATACACTTAAAACACAAGTTATTGTCTGGAAACTAGAAAAATGCTTGTTTTTTACCCTTTTTTTCCCCCAAATTATGAATGGTGCAATCCTCTCAACTCATTCCAAGCCTCCCTTTTTTGATACAGAAATTTGTAGTACAATGTAAGAGAGATCCATACACTTACACAAAAGTTATTGTCCAGAAACTACAAAAATGCTTGTTTTTGGTCCTTAATTCCTAAACTACATATATTGGCATCATAACCCCCAAAATGAATACAAACCTTCTACTTGTGGTATTAAACATTGTGGTACAATTTCTGAGCAATTAAAATACTTATACACAAGTTATTATCATAAAAGTAGAAAAAAATGTTTGTTTTGGGCAAATTTTGGGCCCTAATTCCTAAATGGTTGGGACCATCATCCCCAACCTTCCTTTTGTGGTATTGAACCATCTTTTAAAATTTCATAGAGATCCATTTATTTAAACTTAAGTCATTATATGGAAACCAAATGTGTCTTCAAACGACACAGACAAAGATGATGACGACATCATACCATTATACGATCCCAAATTTTTTTTGCGGTTGTATAAAAATGATGCATCAGATTAGAACATTTTTTATTCATTTGATGACAAATTTTTGTACTTAACTGCTGCAAAATCCTACAGATTGAAAATCCCAGCCATTCAGGACATTAAACATGTATTTAACTCAAGCCTTTTTTCCTGTGAAAACATGTTTTTATTAAATAACAAAATAAAAATATAAATATAACAGAACTATCACAGACAATGACTTAATCATAAATTAATTTTCAATAGTCATAAATTAATTTCAATAATCATAAATGAATTTCAATAATCATAAATTCAATAATCCATAATAATAGATTTGGACAGGTACTTTAATAAGTTCTAAGGTGTTTGTAACACTGGACTAGCAATCTAACACTCTATGCATAATATCAACTTATGCCTTCTAAATTTGGAAAAAATTGGTTGAAAAAATAACAGTGATCACAAATATATCTCAAGCACAGTACCTAAATAAGTCACAGGATTAGTATCAACAGTTCATTACAATATAACATCAAACCTGATAAGTATAAACTCCCCCTCCCCTGCCTCTCCAAATAAAGGGCTGCGCTTTAGCGCATGATACGTCCGTTGCTTTTTTAACTTGTCTTTTATGCTTTAAATGAATTTATATGATCAACTAGAAATATATATACAAATCAAAAGGGATGTTACATTAATATATTTACCAAAGTTTCATAAAATCCCCCTTTTTAAAGTATAAAAATTCATTACTTAAGAAGCCCCATAAATCCAAAACTTAAAATCTGAAATTTATACAAATTGAAAGGGAGCTTACATCAATAGATATAAACAATTCACCAAAGTTTCATGGACATTGGTGAAAGCCTTTTTGAGTTATTGTCAGAAGTGTTGAAAATCCCCCTTTTTTTATGAATAAAGCCCCATAAATCCAAAACTTAAAATCTGAAATTTATAAAAATTGAAAGGGAGCTTACATCAATAGATATAAATAATTTTGTATGAATAAAGCCCAATAAATCCAAAACTTAAAATCTGAAATTTATAAAAATTGAAAGGGAGCTTACATCAATAGATATAAACAATTAACCAAAGTTTCATGTACATTGGTGAAACCTTTTTGAGTTATTGTCAGAAGTGTTGAAAATCCCCCTTTTTTTATGAATAAAGCCCCATAAATCCAAAACTTAAAATCTGAAATTTATAAAAATTGAAAGGGAGCTTACATCAATAGATATAAACAATTCACCAAAGTTTCATGGACATTGGTGAAAGCCTCTTTGAGTTATTGTCCGAAGTGTTGAAAATCCCCCCTTTTTTATGAATAAAGCCCCATAAATCCAAAACTTAAAATCTGAAATTAAAAAAACGAAAGGGAGCTTACGTCAGTAGATATAAACAATTCACTTAAGTTTCATGGAAATTGGTGAAAGCGTTTTTGAGTTATTGTCCGAAGTGTGGACAACGGACGGACAGACAGACGGACAGACGGACGGACAGACAACGGTATACCATAATATGTCCCGTCTAAAAGATGACGACGTATAAAAAACCTCAGAAAACAGAGCAACTCTCCAATTCAAATATTGCAAGCGCTGAATGAGTGAGTGGATTCAAATGAGTAGCAATGGAGTACCCTTTAAAAAGTCTTCTTTAGATCCTTAGTTTTATAAATTGGTCTAGGAAAAATATCATACATTTTATACAATGAAGATTTAACAATTTGGTGAAAAAAAAATTCCTATTTCCTTAGAGTTATTGTAGTATATGTAGCAGCACTTTGAAATCATTTAAGGTGGTACCTAACACAGGGAGATAACTCTGTAAAATCAGCTAAACGTTTTGATTACGTTGTGTTGTTAAGGGAATGTTAAGCTTCTCAATGATCAAAATAAATGTTTGTCAAACTGCTATATAACCAGCGTAATTTTTCTGATAAAACAGTTGGTTCAAATTTTCTAAAATTTTTACATTTTTGTAAAAGGGTCAAAGTAAATACTTTGTCAAAATTTTATGAAAATTAAACGAGCCAAATTAATTTTAGTGAAAGTGTTGGGTACCACCTTAAGCAATGTGCAAACATGTACTAACTGTATTTTATTTTTTATTCTGAGACCTAATGAAAAACAAATTGATATTATTTCAAAATTTTCAATTCGCACAACTAAGAAATAAGCTATTGACTATAAAAAAAACTTTGCATTTTGGTTTTTAAATTTTTTTTTGTTTTGTTCATCTAGTTTTGTGCTTCAACAAAACATTTACAATGATACATTTGTACATGTGTGCTTTGTTAATCTAAAAAAAAAGATCATGATAGCTTATAACCTACAGAAATCTGACAAATCTTCATTGTGAAACTTATCAAATCAATTATGTCACCGTCTAATTGTTGTTAAATTGTGGCTAATGCTTATATTTTCTGAAAGCTTTCATTCAAATATGATTTAGAATGGTGATAATCCTCAATCTGAACATCAGTGATGGAAGCAAATATGGTGAAAATAAATCAAGTAAGAATAGACTTTCACAACCTCTTAATAGTTACAAAATCTGCATATAAAATAATGGATTATAATAATAATAAATAACAATCTTAACTTCTATGAAAAGTAAAATTTAGTATTGGGATTATTTCAATGGTAAAATCTAATGCTTCAGCTAGCTCAACATTATAGAACAGCTGGTCAATTACTGGTGCCAATACCTGAACACCAGCTACTAATACTTCTAAATCATCCTCTACTGCACATGCTCCACACACAGTTGCTTCCCCTGTATTTTCAGCTTGATCCCGAGTTGTCTCCCCTCTGTCATTACTATTGTTTTGATCAGTGGGTATGCTTTGATGAATTGTGGAACCACTATCTCTAGGTTTTGATATAGTCTTTGCTTTAACCTTTATAGTTCTTCTTACAGGTGGAACTGGTATGTAATTTCTTCTAATTACGGTTCGTGTCTACAATAAAAAAAATATGAAAATTAATAAAAAAAATAATGACTTAACTATCAAATAATATACCAAATTGTTACCCAATAAAGTTAACCATTCAAAAACAAAATACAATTCATATAAGGAAAAAAGAGAAACAACCAAACAAACAAATAATCAATCATTCCAATACGCTATTACCAAAAACAAAATGAGTGAGAAGAAAGTTTTAAAATAATTATTTAACAGATACCAATTTCTAAAATTTGACATAAACCACAAACACAAATTCATAACATATAAAATAGCATGAACTGTTTGGTTATTAGAACTATGATTATGGTTTTCTACAAACAGGATAAAAAAAAACATGTCATATGGTATGACATGACCAGATGAAGCTATTTCTTGTGTTTACTGTGAAAAATACAAACAGAAGGGGAGGGGGGCACAGAGCCACAGATAGATAGACAAAGGTAAAACAGTAACATCAATCAATCATCAATAATCAATGTATGGATTGCATTTATTTTTTGTTTAAAGAGGAACATGTCTAAACACTCAATATAAAATTTCTATAAGATTAGATTGCTATGGTCTTTAATGACAAAGAGTTTTATAATATTCTACTTTTTTCAAAGGGATAATCCCAGCTCACCTGTTATCCTGTAATATTGTGTTTGATTTAAAGAATGAAAGATAACACCAGCTAACCCTCGTGAGTATATAAGCATCCTAATGCTACTGTTGGTCATTGAATTTATTATGTTGCTTGCTTACAGAAATCGCACATGCATAGTTCAGAAGTAAAATCCTGACCTTGATTTATTCCTTGCCAAAGCTCTCATGATATTAGGTATTTATTGAAAAAAAATATTTTTCAATGAAATTTAAATTCTAAAAAATATTTTTTTATACCATCAATTATTTAATCAGGTCTACCTAATTTTTTTTACACTATATCCTTAACAAGCATGAAAGATAGATATAATATTTACAAAAGTGAAAGTGCTGATACTGACCTATATAGTTCAGATATTTTAATCGGCACTGAAATCAAAGGAAATATTGTTAAATATTCTTTTCCTAATAGGATTTGGAAATTTTTTACTGCTATATTGGAAAAGTTCAATGATATATACAAAAAGCAAAATAAATACATTTTGAAATTGATTTTTTTAAAACTTTAAATGGCAGATTTTTTTTTTAATTTATCCTTAGAATATTTTCAACAAAGTTTCATAACTGCTCTGATGTTTGTTAATCTTAAACACCACTTTCTATACATCAGAATTATTAGGTTTTTGTTTGTTGGAGGAAACTTAGATTTTACACACACAGTTTGAAAAACCAATAACACAATGGGTATGGTTAAGTGCATGCTTCCAATTCTCCATGTCAGTCAATGATTGAACCAACAATTGAACCCATTAAGTAAAGGTTAGCAGGACTAAACTTAACTGTTTTGTCTAGGGGCCAGCTGTGCCCCTGATATATTTTTTTCAGGAGCCCAACCAATCTGTATACAAAAAGACTAAATGAAAATAAAACTGAAAATAACTTTTTATATACTTACTAACAGTGTTCCAGCTTGAATCTCAGGGCAAAAGGTGCTAGTGCTCCTAAATAAGGAGTTTTATAAATAAAACAGGTGAGATGGGAGAGAATTATATTATTTTGATGCAACAATACAATGCATATATTGCAGAAGCTTAGAACTGTTACTTTTTTTCTCCATAATTGTTAAAATTAAAAGCATTTTATAAGTGCCCCCATGTAAGGAGGATCATAAATACAAGAAGTAAAACAGGAAGTACATGTACAGTCTTGTTTATGTTCAAATACAAATTTCTCTGATTCTTCTTTAAATGTATGTTCATGGTATGAAACAAAACAGTTTTTTTAATAAAGCTTATAATATTTAAATTATTGCCACCAGAAATGTATTATAAGATTTAACAATATTTAATTTAGGTTATTTCCTGCCAAAATTATCTCCCATCAATTTCTTTCAACTTCCTGTTGACCTGACAATATGGCTGTTTTTTTTTTTTAATAAATACTATCTCAATCCAAGCCATCCTCTAATAGTGCTGATCAAAATATATTTTGCAATAAGTTTAAATTGAAGATTGGATATCAAACTTAATATTGGGATATTTATTTACGAGACTTTGCGGTTTTACATTAAGTATTTTTTGTAAATAGCGATTCAGGGACAAGTTACCGTCTAACACAGGCTTGTAATGACTCCGAGGACCAGTTTAGAAGAAAACACTATTCAATAATGAAATAATCGTAGAAAATTTAGCAGTTAAGAAAACATGCTGATTGAAGGAGGTATATGACATATCGTCACTTCGGATTGAAAACATAGTTGTTCGACTGGGTTTAGGTTATTAGAAAGAACCTACTGGTTTTCGAAAATATTTTATTTACTATATCGCTTTGAAAAGACAAAACAGGTTTCCTTTTGGGAACAGTCTTCGTTAATATCGCAGGGAAAGGGTACAAATGGGATTTACTTTAAATTTTTTACAGTCGCCAGCTGGGCGATCAGGATGACTAAATATATTCGCCCAGCCAAAAATCTGGTCGCCTTGGGCGACTGGGCGAGCATTAAGTTTAGTCCCTGGTTAGTCCTAATAAAGATCTGTGCTATAAGCGCATGATATGCCCGTTGCCCTTTTAGCTTGTCTTTATGCTTCAAATGATTTTTTTTTTACATTAATTAGGCTGTTAGTTTTCTCATTTGAATTGTTTTACATTTGTCATTTCAGGTTCTCTTATAGCTGACTGTGCGGTATGGGCTTTGCTTATTGTTTAAGGCCATACAGTGACTTATAGTTGTTAATTTTCTTTTATTTTTTTATTGTGTGATTGTCCGAAAACTGGAAAATCCCCCCTTTTTTAAGCATAATAATTCATAACACAGAAACGTAAAATCTAATATTTATAAAAATTGAAAGGGAGCTTACGTCAATAGATATAAACAATTCAACAAAGTTTCATAAAAGTTGGTGGAAGTGTTTTTTAGTAATTGTCCGAAGTGTGGACGAACAAAGGTATACCATAATATGTCCCGTCTCAGAAGGGCATATAAAAATCAAACAGCAATTTTTACACACAACTATTAGGGTAGTGTCACTTTTTTTTTAAAATAGAAAAAAAATGGATCAACTGAACAAAGAACAACAGCATCTATAGTTAAGAAATCTTACTTTTGCTAACTTCTTTGGATCAGGACTTGGATTTTTCAACACAACAAAGCTTCCACCTGTAAAAATAGAATTAGAATTAAGAATGTGTGAAATTTAAAATGATGTTGTTGGTTGCTGTCAGCCATATAAGATATTTTTGTTTACTGTATAGCAAAGCATAAATCAGGCTGTGTTTTTCTTTTGAATTGTTTCACATTTTGTCATAAGGGGAAAATTTATTGTTTTCTGATGAATTTGTCCTGTATAGAAAAACTAAAAGAACTAGATATCATTGAGATGGGAGCCATCTCTGTGGGCCCCGCTGTGAATAATATGCATTAAAAAATTGTATATTTACCATAGGACATGGGTTTGTCAACTGAAATCAAAGTTTTTGACCTTGACCTTTGACCTAGGAAGTTGTAAATAAATTATGACACACCCTTTGGTGTTGGTTTATAAACATGTCAAGTATAAACTTTGAAATGATAACGGTTCTCAAGATATAGAGCGGACAGGATCTTTACCATAAGACATGGGGTTGTCAACTGAAACCAAAGTTTTTGACCTTGACCTTTGACCTAGGAAGTTGCACATAAATTATGACACACCCTTTGGTGTTGGTTTATATACATGTCAAGTATAAACTTTGAAATGATAACGGTTCTCAAGATATAGAGCGGACATGATCTTTACCATAGGACATGGGGTTGTCAACTGAAACCAAGGTTTTTGACCTTGAACTTTGCCCTAGGCAGTCGTTCATAAATTATGACACACCCTCTGGTGTTGGTTCATATACATGTCAAGTATAAACTTTGAAATCATAACGGTTCTCAAGATATAGAGCGGACACGATCTTCACCACAGGACACAGGGTTGTCAACTGAAACCAAAGTTTTTTTACCTTGACCTTTGACCTAGGAAGTTGTACATACATCATGACACGCCCTCTGGTGGTGGTTAATAAACATGTAAAGTATAAAATATGAAATCATAATGGTTCTCTAGATATGGAGCGGACACAAAGTGTTACGGACGGACGGACGGACAGACTGATCACTATAGGGCGACCCGCCTTTGGCGGGGCCCTAATTAATATTTTGCCAAAAAATGCATACTTCTTTTAGTTTCCCTGACTTGACATAGTACAATAATGTTTTACCAAAGAGCAGGTTACCTGTCCAAAAATTATTCACTCCAGAGTGAAAAGTTAGCATTATGAAAATAGTCTATTAGTATTCATATTGCTTACCTTCAAGTAATTTTGCCTGTGTATCTTTAGACAGTAAATCCCAACCAGGTGTATTTATAACTTGATGAACATGGAGCTTCAGAAAATCTTCACATTTTTGAAACAGGAAGGTGATGAAATCACAAAAATCCTACAATGGATTAACATCTATAAATTTCATTTCTACAATAGTTTTTTAAGTGCTTCGAATATTCATTTAACTGGAAAATTAATAATATCTACATAAAATACTGATGTTGTCATTCATGCAGCTATTCGAACCGGTAAACACAGAATTAATGTTTAGAATAGTGATAATAAAATAAATGATCAAAATATCAAGTTTCCTTCTTTTTATTCACTCATACACGCTTTTAAAATGTGTCAGAAATTTTCTTTTTTCACATTATTTTTTGTTTAGATAAGGTTGATTTCAACTTTTGCTTCATGAATTCTTTTCTCACTCATTTTGTTATAACAAATCCATAACTACAACCACAACTTACATTCTTGACCCTTTTCCCACAAAAGCTGCTAAAGTATTTATACATCCCTATCTTTCATTTTTTCTTTTAAAGTTTTTAGCCTTTCTAATGAATTTTTATCCAGACTCTTGCTTCAGATGCATTCAGTATTTAATTGATCAGACCTGTTTAGAATGATTGGTCTTGGTGGAAAACACCCAACTTACAATGCAGGTTAAAAGATACTTGATCAAGGAGAGTATACACCTATTAAATGTTATTCACTAACCTGACTCCATACCCTCTCCTCTTCAACCTCTTTGATCTGTATACAGTTTAGTAACAAGGAATGATATGCCTCACACGCATTTTTGATCGGTAAAGATTTTATCACAACCTCAAATATATCTTTAAGTAGGCTGATCTTGTATCCAAGTCCCTATTACAGAAAAATAGTCATTTTATTAGATATTCAGCCAAACAATTTATTAAGCAGTTGGTCAAATACAGCCTCCCCTACAACACATCCAACAAAAACAGAGATGTACAAATTACAATACAAATACCAACCAATTATCATTCTCCTTAAACTAACCCAATCACAAACTTGACCAAATTGTAAATATAACACATGAGTCCCACTTCAACAACTTTGGGAATTCCAAAGCAATCAGTTGTCATGACGAATAAGTACATGCATTTAAACTTCAAATTTTAAGGCTACTGCCAAATATTAGATACAATTCAAGACAATAAAATGTTTATGAGACATGAATATTTAATTCTGACTCAGCCATTCAGTTTTTGCTCTTCACTAAATGGTGTGTGCTTTGAGGAGAATCAGCAAATAACAGTGTTCAACTTTTTCAAAGCCACAGAGGCTGTTCAATCTGTTTTAGTTTGAGTTTTCAAAATTATTAATATCTGGGTGTATTCTGACTTCTTTATTTATGTACTAACCTTATCTAGTTTATAAAATGCTGAACTGTTTAATACTTGGACAAAGTTACAACTGATGAATTCTATAGCTGAATCATTGAGTTTTGTAATGAGGCACAATAAGGGTTCACACCATCTCAGTCGTTGAACATTCTGGTTCAAGTTCTCACAATTCAGTAGGATTTCGAACACGGTCTCTTCATTCTATAATCATAGATACAGTAAATATAATTAGATAAACAATTCTTATTGACATTTACCTTGATTCTACTACCAGTACAGAATTTATGTTGTGCTATTATAGCATTTTCTCATATTCAGATATGGTTTGGCCCTCACATGTGTAAAGTCACCACATTCTTTGTGCCTGTCCCAAGTCAGGTGATTGGGTGTCATTTTTTTTATATACTGTTTTGACATAAAATCTATTGAAACAAGGATAAAATTTATTTTTTTGAACTGTATGCCATTTTGTAGTATGGGGACATTTTATTGCTTACTAAACAGTATGGGTTTTGCACATTATTGTCAGCTGTACTGTAACCTATAGTTACTTACATCCAATGTCATTTGGTTTCTGGTGGAAAGTTGTCATTTTGGTAATCATATTTATTTCTTATGCAGCAAAAATACTGCAATCTGATTGGTTGACTACCCCGGTGTAAATAACACCCCACCCTTGTTCAAAAATTTTGCCAAAATTTTAATAAATATTAAAAAATAAAATTTTGCCAAAATAAAGAAAAAAATGTTAAGAAAATGCTAGAAAAAAAAAAAATTTTAAAAAATTAAAACAAATATTAAGTTTTTTTCATTTTTTTGTAAACTCAAAAGAACACAAAAATTTTCTGAATTTTTCCAAAAATAAAGTAAAAAAGTATTTGACAATTTGCAGCAACATGGACATTGAAAAAATATTACGCTTGGAAAATTATCACCATTTTTACAATTTTACATCCTGATTTTAAAATGAGTAAAGGAATTGTTCATAAGAAATAAATTCGTTATCTTGGTGTAATCAGGGGTGTACGGAATTTTACACCAAGATAACTAATAATATCTCCCTATTATTAATGGTTATTTTCCTTAAGCCAAAACTGACGTGGAACAAACAGTTGGTCTCTCAGACTGGAAAACATAGTGCCTTCCTACTACTATCAATTAATTTTAATAATAATAGATGGCCCTGCATTAATCACTGTTCATTCATCTATTTTTTTTTGGAACTTCATTTTTTTTGGGTTGGATGGTATTTTTTTTTTTATTTTATCAGTGAAATTAGTAACTTCTTCAAAACTTTTTGTAAACAGGTCAAAAACTGAAAAAACTCCTTCTATACCATTTCTTCAACAGCTTTTTGATAACAAACATCTAAGACTTCCTGAGGTTGTTTGGCGAGTGATTTTGATCTCCACGTCTTCAGTATATTTCTGTTGATCCAATCTACACACCTATCCCTCAGTGGGTCCATACGAAATGCCACAGATATAGTTAAAGCCTCTGGTAACAGTTCTTCACAACCTGCACACAACTAAGTCACAGAAGAAAAGGATTAATTTGTTTTGAGACTTCAAAGTAAAATTATACTTTCAGGTTTAAAAATTGATAATTGAAATGATAATTGAAATTCTATATGTAGGACTCTAAAGTGCGATGGTACTCTTAAGTGCCATGGTCACGCTAAAGTGCGATGGTCTACGCTAAAGTACGATGATGTATCACGCTAAAGTGTGATGGTTGTTTGTTCGCTAAAGTACGATGGTTTATCACGCTAAAGTGCGATGGAATAAAAGGGTAATTTTAAAGGGCTTAAAGTATTGAAGAACACGGATTTAAAAAAAATCTTCTTGCGAAAGCTAGTACAAGGTTTTATGACATATTTGATAGGGTTTATAATTACTGGAAGTCTTAAGTGATCATTGTTTTAAATTAAGAAGAACGACCACGTAATAATTGATAAAATGGTAATTTAGGTGTGACAAAAATCTGTATATCCTATATATGTTTTTTTTAAATTAAGGGCGGAATCACATATTTGGATAATTGGTGTAGCTTGCCGTTCACACAGTCTATCACTAATGTGAACATCTCCTCTCAAAGTCGACATTGTAAATTATAAATACAAAATTCGTTCTAATTTTTTAGCAGACAATTTATGATTTACTCATGGAAACATGACGTACCTTTATTTTGACTTTACTTTCCATTAAAATCGAAAATATTTGAACAGAGACGGCAAAGTAAACTGCAACATAAACAATGATTTCAATGTATCCGTTAGCTTCAAATAGAAACTGGATAAAGGATATTTATGCGTATACTTTTGTATCTGTATAGTAAGATGGTCGACTGCAGGACAAAAGTCCTTCTTCTAGTACCGAAAAAACCCATATTTGCTTCAGCCGACAAAACACAGTTATCGTGTTTAAATTGAGTAAGTCATGGACATTTGCTTTAAAGTTGTTAATCAAATATTCTACTTTTATCTTTCGGCATGTTCATTTTTTTTTTTGTATACAAATGAAAAAGACTGTTCACGTCATAATCCATAGTATGTTTATTACGTCTATACTTTCGTGGACCATTGCACTTTAGTGTGTGTAGGCATCGTACTTTAGCGTAGACCATCGCACTTTAGTGTGACCATCGTACTTTAGCGTCCACATTGCACTTTAGAGTCCTACATATATATATAATGGGTTGCCACAGATTTCATACATAGATTGCATTTGTAAAACTTAAGAATATAAATCTTACATAAAAGCTGTACAAAAAGTAGTATTTCCTCACAGGTTTTAATTAGGCTTAATTAATCCAAATTGTATCAGGTGACCATGACCTTACATTTGTTTTTGATATAAAAAGAGTAATCTGTTTTTTTTTTATTTAGAAACTATTTTTATAAGTCTGATAAGGATTGCGATGGCTTTCAGCAGAATCCAGAAAAGTACAAAACTTAGTTCGAAATTGATGTAAATGCCTACAGTAACAATACATCATTACAATACAATTTGTTTCTTTTAAAAAAATAGGTATGTTTTTTAATGTAATTGTAGTTTTTGTATGAATATCAGTTGAAGCTAAACAGATAAAGAACAGATCTTCTTACCTTGTGAAACATATGACAGTAATCTCTCTTCAGATAACTGACCACTACTGCCTTGATACCTTCTAAACCATACATGTCTGCTGTCATAATAAACTCCTCAACAGCACAGGACTCCATCAGATCTACCACTCCACCATACAGGTATAACAAAAGCTGTTCTACAACACTTGGTGATACTCTAAAATACACAAATATAATAGTGATATTCGAAAACGCATACATTTAAAAGAGATACTCATTGAAGACCTGTTGGTGACCTTCTGCTGTTATCTTCTCTATAGTCGTTGTTGTCTCTTTGACACATTCCCCATTTCCATTCTCAATTTTATCTAAAATACATCCCAATAGAGTGTTGGAAAATATATATGCTTGTTTTTTTTATCATAATTTAAATCTTAAAAAGTAAAAGAGTTGATACCAAGTGACATCCAATGCCTACAAATTGTTAAAACCAATTTTCTAATGGGAAACAAAATTTAACATACTCTTTGTGTAACATGGAAAAGTCTTCAATTCATTGCTCTAGTCTTTTGCACATAACAGTATGACTTCATAAATTTTGTGTAACATGGACAAGTCTTCAATTCATTGCTCTAGTCTTTTGCACATAACAGTATGACTTCATAAATTTTGTGTAACATGGAAAAGTCTTCAATTCATTGCTCTAGTCTTTTGCACATAACAGTATGACTTCATAAATTTTGTGTAACATGGACAAGTCTTCAATTCATTGCTCTAGTCTTTTGCCCATAACACTATGACTTCATAAATCCTGTTCTGGAGTCAAACTTTATCATTAACTATTTGAATACTTTTTGTAAGCTTCAGAACGTAATAAAATTTGAGGATGATGATGATGTTAGTTGGCTGTTTATCATTCAGTATAATAATTTAAAAAATGCATATTCAAAACGAGAACATGTCAATGAAATATGAATAGTAACCCTGCTTTGTACAAGACCAACACTCTGAGAACAATTTTTAACATGCTAGTTCACAAGGTAACAGTCCAAGTATTGGCTGTTATTATACATGTTATCATTTCATCTTGTAAATCTATCTCAAATGCTGTCCTTCTCAATTGTTGAAAAAATATTGTTTTTCAACCACTTTTAAAAATAGCTCACCCTTCAAGATTTATATCAGACTCTGTTTCTCTCCATGACCCTCCAAGCATTGCTGCAAAGTAACTGGATCTTGATGACAGAATACATCTAAAACACACATGTCAATCTATGATATAGCAGAATACTGAAACAAATCTGTAATATACTGTACACTTTCATTTTTCAGAACTAAGGTTAATCAAAGAGCTGAAGAGCTCTGAGGGAAAAGACGGCCATTGTTTCAATTTTTAGGGGGTATCTTTTGATAGTCTACATACAAAGAATGAACAAAAGAACAGCTAGAACATATAGAAAGGCTGACAATAATGAAACTAATTGTTGTTTATTGTTGTTTGTTTCATTTCCTTAGTCAAGAATTCATCATAGAGACAATTTGAACCAATGAGATCTGCACCTTCTAAATCAAAACATTTGATTAAAGTTGGGAGTTAATTATCTAAAATTCAATTGAATTTAACAACTACTACAGGGCTCACACTACTTCAGAATTATAGGGAGAAGTGACTTCTCTTTTTGAAATTGATAGGGAGAAGTGGCGAGATTTGAAAGAGAAGTGCTCATTCGCGCTGTACGCTACAATGTTTGGATTTTACTATAGTATAAAGGGTCATATGTAAATAATGTTCTTTTTATATTATTCAATTCATATCTGAGTATACAATTAAAGTAACATTTCAAATTAAAAGTTGTTTAAGTTTTACTAAGGTTTTTGTGAGAAACTACCAACTAAATATTTAATATCTAGCACTAAAAAAAATATTTTTTTATTTTAAAAAATGAAATGTAAAGAAATTATAATATATCAATTACAAATTAATTCAAATCTATCTTGTTTTTTGAAATTCAGTGTTTCTCATAAAAAAATATAAAAGTTATTAAGCAGGGCCATAATACAATTAATAGTCTCACAGTTAAGCAACTTTGAAACAATCCATAACAAATATAGGAAATTATATACACCAATCAATTAGATGTAACCAAAAGTCTCTTAATGCGTGTGGAATACGTAATTTTTCCCTTTGGGATCAATATTCTTCTGTCAGCTGTTCCATCCGTGCGTCCGTAGTAATTATTGTAAAAGTACGGATTTCGGTCATAGCTGGTCCAGTTCAGATCCGAAGTTTAGAAATCGGTCAATGGTGGACGAATGCAAGAAAATTTACAAAAAGAAACGATGTTTCACAAGTTATTTGGAAAGGAACATGACGTTTTTAATGCAATAAATTGATTAAACATTTACTGGAGGCAACTTTTATCACGTTTAAATGAAGTAACAAACTTATTTTGCCGCCGAAATTTAGGTTGATGTACGTTTTCGAGTAACAAGCACCGGAACTTGCGGAACTTCACGAAGTGATAAAAAGTTGTATTTTTATCAAATAACCTGCTACACACTGCAAAGACAATGCTTCAACCTCTTTTCTTAAGATAATGAATCGTTTATGTCTAAATTTCTTTAATTATCAATAAAAAATTGATGTTTCATCAACTTGGTAAAAATTGAAAATGTCCGATGACGGAAGCGACTGACAGCGAGTATCGCCAAGAACAGGGCGACTTGTTTTCGCTTTTGGGGGTCGGGGAAAGCGAAGTGACGGTCGGGAAAGCGACTTTTTCGCCCAAGTCGCCTGGTAGCGTGAGCCCTGCTACTACAATATATTTTAGAATTTTAATTATGTACAACTTAAGGGCAGGCTAAGACCTTTCTCAATTTTTTGTGACAGTATTCTCAAGAAAGTGAGGACTGAAAAATCTATTCAGTTTTAATTTTCCATTGATAAAGTTCCCAGTTACAACTCTCATCACAGGGATACATGTACATGTACTTATAAAATCAAATATGATTAATATAAGCTGTGTGAAGTTTGTTTCCAGATCCCACATTTTGATATATCTGTTAAATTCATGAATAGCTTTAAACTTCAAAAAGCAATATTTAAAAAAAAAAATGAAAAAAAAATGACCACTACAATAATTATGTTGGTACGCATGACTACTTATCATATATATACTTAATGTGACATTTTTAGTGTTTAGATACATTAACTTTCATTTTAGTCATCAATTGAGGTGCTCCTTAATTGGAGAAAGATTCTAAAAACATAACTTTACAGAAAGAATGAAAACTGCAGTTGCTCTCCCCAATCTCAAACTACAAAAAGCAACATTTTAATTTTTTTAATTTTTTTTTAACCATTTCAATAATTATGTTGGTACACAATTTTTTTTTTTATATAGAAGACTACCTACTTATCATATACTAAATGTCACATTTTAAGTATTCAGAAACATTTACTTTGATTTTAGTGTATAAGTACTCATTAATTGAGGTGCTCCTGAATTGGAGGAAGATTCTAAAAACAGAACTTTACAGAAACAATGCAAACTGACGTTTCTCTCCCCAATCTCATGTATCCCCATTGACATTGTTTACCGCGAAAGTTGACCTACAAATTATCTGATTATAGCCTCAGATTAAAGCATTGCATGTTGGTGTGTGAATCATCTACACTACAGCAAACATCATTAGGTTTACATTTAACAAATACGGATTTTTAATTTGTATACAAATACTGTGAATGATTTTTATAATGAATAAAGGATATCCCTGTGTAGTGTGGCATTCAAACAATGACGTCACTAGGTTAGATATATTTAGAATATTTCGTAATACTGATTTTTCCGGACTGTAAAAGAAACATATAGAGTGTAAGGAAAAGCTCAATATACGATAATTTCACGAGAAACAGAAGGGAAATGTGTAAAAAATGTATTTAAAGTCAATCTGTACTCCTTGTAATCAATTTCAGTATGACATTTTGAGGGGTTTCCAAACTATCAAAACAAAATGATTGACGTGAGGGAATGATACTCTGCCCAACCCCATTAGGGAATTGACGGCTTGAAGCCGTCTTTCCCCAAAAACTGTAAGATAACCATCAGCAATTCAAACATGGAATGTTCCTTAAACTAGAAGTTTTATCGGTGTTCAAAATATGTCTACTACTATAAAGTAGCACAAATCAAATGTTACAGGGGAACCATTGCAATATATCTTGTTAATTGTATTCTACTATAACATATACATGTACTGGAATCCCCTGTTTAGCCTATGTAAATGTAGGTGCTTTTCAATGTCATATTAGCAATTGTAAGCATGTGAATTAAATTCTAAATTTACAGCACTAAGTATTTTACGTTGTAAATTTTTAATATAAGATAAAAAAAAGTAAATATGGTTATTGGAAAAGTACAATTCATTAATGCAGACTATTTTGCTGTAAGATTTATGAGCTCAATCAAAAGTTGAATAAGGTAACCACATTGATCATGTTGATCTAATTTCTAATGTTTAGGACATTGTTAAGCAATTATAATATTTAGGTGTATGTTATGGAAGATAAAGTCTAGACTGCATTAACTACTTAAATGATAAATTGCATGTACATGTACTGATAGATGAGATTAATCTGATCTATACACTTTGAAATGCCTTGGAGTGTACATAGAAAAAACTTACTTATGAACTTTGAAATGGTCCCCAGAAACTGTAATTTGACAATCTGTGTGGATCTCCTGTAGGTAGCCTCTCAATAAATCTTCTCCAACTCTGTTACAAGTTTCATAAGGTAGAGTCAAACCATAGGACAACTTAATCATGTCAGAGAATGAGGACTGTACATTGTTTATCTCTTCTGAATTCACACTGTTTATCTCCCCTGAATTCACACATCCATTTCCTATTTGGCTATCATTGTGGATATCTTCTAGATTATTAACATTGTTCAAACTATTAATAGTCAGATCTTCTTCTGAAGCTCCTTCATGTGATGGTTCACCTTCTTTCTTAATTGGAGCTCGAGAAGTGGTTTCTTTTTGACAAAGGTTTGAATTGGCAGTATCAGCATGATTTTCACATTGACTATTTGAGACATCATTCTCACCATTTTCAGCCTCTATGGTAATCTGATTCTGGTTATTTGACTTTTCACAACCATTAGATGCTACATTTCGGTGCTGAAACAACAGTGACTTAAGATAGTCCATTAGAATCTCGTCTTGTTTATCAACAGTTTCATCTAATGGTTCTGTTTCAACAAAATATAATTTCCTACAAAAAATACAATAATTTATTAAAATCTTTTAAATTTTAGACATACATGAACCATATAATACATTGAAATGCCTTGGAGTGAATATGGAAAAAAAAATACTTTTTGAACTTTGAAATGGTCCCCAGAAACTATAATTTGACAATCTCTGTGGATCCCCTGAAGGTAGCCCCACAATAAATGTTATTCAACTCTGTTACATGTTTCAAAATTTAAAAAAAATAAAAGAAATTTTTATTGACCTAGATTTAATGTTGTAACTTAGAGACGAATTTAATGAGATAGTCATAATACTAATAGTATGTGATATGTCATCTTATAGTATTTCATCAACATATCAAATATGTTGTCTGTTTTAAATGAAAAGGTTCTGCCCAAGACAAGTTTATTCCTCACAACTTTAAAAAAAATCTTATGTTTATTCATGAGTAGATAAATTATTACCTTTGCTGATCTTAAATTATGACAGTCAAGACTAGATATGTAAAAATAATTTATCAAATTCTTGTTTCATAGTTGTTCCAATGAACCATTTGCTTTACTTTTAATAATAACATTAATATAACTTTTCTCCCCGTCTTATCCAACCTGGAGCAATTAAATCTGTGTCATAAACATTTAGAGAATAGAACAATAAATAGTCAACCAAATGATATGTCATATATCATCTCATATAATATCACCAAATTACCAATTTCCAAAGTCTATGGTGCTGAAAATCATTAGAATAGTAAAAAAATCCGACACGGACACAACTGCTAAATTTTAGGACCAAAAAGGGTTTTTAACGGGCCTACTCCTTTGTTATCATTTACTTACCTGACAATAAACAGTACAATTTTATATGTAACCCATGATGGCATGACTAGAATATCTAAATCTTCTCCTGTGGAAAGTTCTAGAAATCGGTCAAATACTGCTGGACATCTATATAAAATAAACACTTTCATGACTTTATAAGCTATAAATCAAGGTATTCCACTTGTACACAATCTAAGTTTGCAATGACTACAGTTTATGACACCAAAACATTATTTGTTAAATCCAGGGTACATGCATATTATACATGTATTTTCAAATTTAAAGACTTATATCAGTGGTCTTTATATTTTTTTTGGACTAGTATTGTGAAAATATTTGTATGAATTTCAAGATTATATATTCATCATAAAAATGTGTCACTGTTTGTTTTGTCCAGTGTTGTCCTGAACGGAAAAGGTTCCTTGTTGTTTTGTGGTTTACATATTGTAACAACTATTATGTTGTTTGTTTGTTTGTTTCTTTGAGTGTTCTTGGGTTTGTTCGTTTCTCTGAGCGCTCTAGGGTTTGTTCGTTTCTCTGAGTGTTCTTGGGTTTGTTTGTGTTATATTTCTGCCACATCTGTCACATAGTGTTGTCATTATAGCAAAATTTTTAACATGGCCATATAGGTGGGAGGTTTGGCTAGCCATAAAACCAGGTTCCATCAACAATTTACTGTAAAAATGTCCTGTACCAAGTCAGGAAGCTGTTATCAAATAGTCTATTTCTATGTATGTTCAATGGTTTTTGTTGATCTTCAGTGTTTCTCTTGTTCATTTGTTATCCTTTTATGATCTCTCTTGTTCATTTGTTATCCTTTTATGATCTCTCTTGTTCATTTTTTATCCTTTTATGATCTCTCTTGTTCATTTGTTATCCTTTTATGATCTTTTATAGTTAATGTATTTTCCCTAGGTTTTCATTTGTAACTAGGATTTGTTTTCTCTCAATCTAATTATGATTTTAAACAATGGTATACTACTCTGGTCTTTATTAGCCATAACTACATTTTTAAATCTCTTTTTTAAAATAGTACAAAAATACATTTAACATGTTTTCCATTCTCAATTTTATTAATTGATGTATTGACACAAAATAAAACTATAGGACTTTTACCATAAAAGGAGATTACTCATGCAAGTTCTCATTCTCAGTGTAAAGTTAAAAACAAGTTTCATGTACATGGACCAATTTCTAGCATCTCAAATAGTATCTCCTGTTTAAGTTACAATATGTCTTATAAGAAAAAATCTTACAAGAAATGCTATCATTTAAGTATTACTTACAATCAATTTTAATGGTAATGTTTTTTTTATGAAAAAAGCCGAGGACATTTCATTTGATGTGAAAGAAAACTGTTTAAAAGCTCACGATTTTGAATCAGCATGGGTCCAAGACAGTTACTTACCTAGACTTCAAAATAAACTTATGAACTTTAACCTCTTTTCCTTCTGCTCTTATCAACAGGTCAGAGTGTTCTTCATTGTGTAATAGACTGAAAAAACAAGCATGTGCAGCATGTTAAACTTCTACTCCTACAGGTGTACAGGATGGTTTTTACTGTAATAGGATTCAATAGTCAGAAGATGGATATAAGAAGATGTGGTATGAGTGCCAATGAGAGAACTTTCCATCAATGTCAAAATGTACAAAAAGTAAATCATCATAGGTCAAAGTATGGTCTTCAACACATTGAACATGGATAGATCCAGTGCTTTGGCACACAACAAATAGCAAGATAAAATGGGCCTTAATATAAATAACGGTAGTGTAAAACAGTTCAAAAAGGAAATGTACAGGTTGACAAAATTGTTATCAGAAGACTCTCAAAGTGTTAGTCAGAGTAGACAACACCCACCTGCCTGATTTACATGAAAATAATGTACTCCAACTGATAACACAATCCATTTACAAGTAACTTATTCTTCATTGGTGGAGGGCTGAGATCTCACAAAACATGTTTAACCCAGCTGAATTTTTGCGCCTTGCCTATGTCAGGAACCTCTGGCCTTTGTTAGTCCTGTATTTTTTTTTAAATTTCAGTTCATTTATATATGTCTAAGAGTTTAGTAATGACAGTATGACAACCATTTTTGCTTACAGACAAGCTGAAACCGCCCTTCAGGTTCAGGATTTCCTCACTGTGTTGAAGACCCATTAGTGGCCTTTGGCTGTTTTCTACTGTCTGGTTTGGTTGTTGTCTCTTTTACACACTCCCCATTTCCATTCTCAATTTTATTTTGAAAATGAAATTATCAAAAGATAAAAAAAAGTGATTCCAGAATCAAGCATCAGGAAACTCTAAAAAGTGTAAGCTTCTGATTTACCTTCCTAAATCTTTTTGGAGTTGTTTGATAACACTCTGTTTCAAGTTGTCTTTTTCATGTTGACAGCGTTCTAAAAATGTTTTTGTTTTAGAAGATGGAATTTTTTCTTTGGGACGAGCCATACTCCAAAATCTGTTTCACTCTTCTAGCAATCTACAAGTACATGTGTAAAAGATATAAACTATTAGTATTAGTAGTGTGATATAAGTGATATTCTGTAAGTATTAGGTGTGAGGTGTAAGTATTTATTAATTTCCATTCTAATTACAAAATGTATATTCAGTTGGTTCACTTTCGTTTGTAATTGATTTTATTTTTATCGGGAACCCCTGCATTCCGTAAAGGAACAACTGTTGCAACCAGCACTAATCATACTAGCCATTCGAACAGAGTAAACAAAGAATTATTTTGTTGAGGCACCGACAGGAACCTTCCGATAACGCTGCCATCCAACACAAGAAAAGAAATAAATAATAATGGACCATCTTATCCTAAAAACGAGTACTATGGCGGAAAAGAACAGTGATAGGAATTTATTTTTCTCTGGACCCGACTTCGTATTCTTCAAATTCAATATGATACTGAAGATACAACCACTTTCACAGATAACTGGCCATTCCTGATAGTTTGATGAACGAACACATAGTTAAAAATTCAGCATAGACTAGAGATATTTATACTTCACTATACATTATACACTATACATATATACTTTGTCCCTTACTCTCAGCAACTGAAACATTTTACAGCATTCCTGACGCGATTGGAAGCAGTATCTCTGGCCAAGGGAAGCCAAACGAAATGGTACAGAATTGCAGGTAAAATGTTGTCTAAAAAGTTAAATGAACACTCAGACCATGCAACCTATACACAGCTTGACAACTTATTGTATTATTCTTTCTACATTGCAAGAGGACAAAAAAAATTTGGAGAATAATTTTAACAAACATTTTCACAACAAAAACATTTTATTTTTATTTATATATTTTTTTTATGGACTCTTAATAATTGTACTACAGACTCACCAGGCGTTGGTTCACATTGTTTGTAATTGATCTTTTTTTTTATAGTTTACTGACATACTTACAATGAACTTTCACTTTCAGTTGCTATTTATAACGTTACTTACCATTGTAACATTGTGATGTTTAAATTTTTACAACCCGATTTTGTACTTCAGCATGATTTTATGTATTATTTTTATCCTGATGATGGTGCCCTAGGCACTGAAACATGTCTATCAATAAATTTCTGCAGCAGTCCCTAAAGTGTTGTTATAAGACTCTCTACATTTTATGTTGTTTATCATAACGACCCTGCATACACGAGGTATCCACTTTATGGACTCTACTGTATTACAGATTCACCAGGTGTTGGTTCACTTTCGTTTTTAATTCATTCTAATTAGAGTTTACAACCATCATTAAAGTCAAGCGCACTCTAGAAGGTGTACTTGATTGGTCCATATTTGTTTGAACCAATATCTCAATTTATAAACTTGTTTCACAAAAATCATTGCTAGCACTACCAGACCTGCCAACTATCTCAAATTATGGAGGTTTATCAATTCCCAATGAGAGTTTACGTAGTTGACCTAAATTTTGAAATTCTTTCTTTTATAACATAGACACCTCAAAAAAGTCGTTCAAATGAGTCAAAAGGGTATTTCAGCATATATATACTCATTCAAACAATTTAGTTGTAAATTAAAAACACTTATGGCAATATAAGAGGAGCAAAAGTACCTCATGAACCTCTTCGACTTAAAAATCCCCAATAGAGATTTTGAAAAGTTGACCTGTTGACCATGTTGACAGGTATGCACTGCATGAAATGATGATGGTAAAGGGGTTATTTTCCTGCAAAGTGTTTTGTCTTTTTTATTTCACGCGCAGCAGTGAAAAGAGTTCATTATCGACTGTGTTTCGTGAAATCGGTAAAAAGGTCAATCTGCAAGAAATTTTTAATAGTTCGTTTGTCCTGAAATGGCAATTTTATTTTGCGTTCTCCCGTGCAGATACATTTACCACCCCATTATGCCCCTCTGCAATAATACTCTTATCTATCAAGCACCAAATTGTCAAATATTACAGAACAAGGGCAAATGCAGAACATTTTCAATAAGTTCATAAACAACAGAAGGGTACATTATCCTTAAGGTAGATGGGGTGTCTAAATTAAAATCCATAGAAATTTTTGATAATTTGCCAAAATGTAGTTTACTTTTCTACATTGGGTAGAGGTATAGGCGGAGGGTTGAGATCTCATAAACATGTTTAACCCGGCAGCATTTTTGCACTTGTCCCAAGTCAGGAGCCTTTGGACTTTGTTTGTCTTGTATTATTTTAATTTTAGTTTCTTGTGTACAATTTGGAAATTAGTACATGTAGTATGGCGTTCATTATCACTGAACTAGTATATATTTATTAGGGGCCAGCTGAAGGATGCCTCCGGGTGCGGTAATTTCTCGCTACATTGAAGACCTGTTGGTGACCTTCTGCTGTTTTTTTTCTATGGTCGGGTTGTTGTCTCTTTGACACATTCCCCATTTCCATTCTCAATTTTATGTCATGCTTTTAAAAAACTAGAGGCTCTAAAGAGCCTGTGTCGCTCACCTTGGTTTATGTCATGTATGTGAATATTAAACAAAGGAAGCAGATGGATTCATGATAAAATTGTGTTTTGGTGCTGGTGATGTGTTTGTACATCTTACTTTACAGTCTTGCAGCTTACAATTATCGTTATCTATAATGAACTTGGCCAAGTAGTTTCAGAGGAAAATGTTAATAAAAATTTACAAATTTTATGGAAATTGTTAAAATTTGACTATAAAGGACAATAACTCCTTAGGGGGTCAATTGACCATTTCGGTCATATTGACCTATTTGTGAATCTTACTTTGCTGAACATTATTGCTGTTTTCAGTTTATATCTGTCTATAATAATATTCAAGATAATAACCAAAAACAGCAAAATTTCCTTAAAATTACCGATTCAGGGGCAGCAACCCAACAACGGGTTGTCCAATTCATCTGAAAATTTCAGGGCAGATAGATCTTGACCTAATTGATTATTTTACCTCATGTCAGATTTGCTCTAAATGCTCTGGTTTTAGAATTATAAGCCAAAATCTACATTTTACCCCTATGTTCTATTTTAGCCATGGCGGCCATCTTGGTTGGTTGGCAGGATCATGCCACACATTTTTTAAACTAGATACCCCAATGATGAGTGTGGCCAAGTTTGGATTAATTTGGCCCAGTAGTTTCAGAGGAGAAGATTTTTGTAAAAGATTACTAAGATTTATGAGAAATGGTTAAAAATTGACTATAAAGGGCAATAACTCCTAAAGGGGTCAACTGACCATTTCGGTCATGTTGACTTATTTGTAAATCTGACTTTGCTGAACATTATTGCTGTTTACAGTTTATCTTTATCTATAATAATATTCAAGATAATAACCAAAAAACAGTAAAATTTCCTTAAAATTACCAATTTAGGGGCAGCAACCCAACAAGGCTTAAATTAAAATATTGTTTGTTTGCCCTTTACGGACCGACCCTATAAATTCGTTCCGCCTGAAAATCTTTTATTTGTATTTACCTGCAAGATTTTATTTTATTTTGTTTTTCCGTTCCTACAAATAATCTTATATTTGTGTTTCCCGCTCAAAACATTTTTACCGGAATCCTCGGGTTTTATCTTTCCCGGATAAGGTCTAGTCCGTTTGGTATCACGTGAGCGTTTGACATGAACATTTGCATTTAGAGTTTCAAAGCATTTGTTAGAAATCATGATATGACGAACGTTACTCTGTGTCTTTATACTTGAAGAGTAGGGTTCATTAAAAAAAAGTTCGTCCAATACAAAATTATCAACGTGTGTACAAAATATTTTGTAAACGGACGTTGTATCCTATGTAGGAATGGCCTTTGGTGATCGGTGGATCAGGATGATTATGTTAACGATGCCTTCAACAAGTATTGATATATTATTTATATCTGACATGAACCAAAGGTCTGTAAAGTGGAGAATATTTGGCAGTAAAATCGCCAAGTTTTTCCATACAAATCATTTATAAATGCGATAAAAAATATGTGACAATTTTGTTTCAAGTCTTGTATCATTTTTATTGAAAACCCAGGCATACAAGAACATTTAAACACGCTAGGGACTGTTTCTACTTGTAATGTATGTCTGCCTGGACATATTTTACCAGGACAAAGTTATCTCTAACAGAAAACCTTTAGGTCGAGGTAAGCGTACAATGAACGTAGGACAGAATATTAGTGTTTTTAAATTATTAATGTTGAAAATATGCTGCACAGCCCTATATTTTCATATTTGAAAACAAAATAGTAGTGCATATGAATTAATTTCACATTCTACATGATATTTTTTTCTTCAAAACTTCCTGGAACTCTATACTAGTCTAATAGTCCCAGAAATTTATTAGCAAAAACATACTTAAACAAAAGCAATACAGACAAAAATGACGTCATTCAGATTATGTATCTATAAAATAAAATATTATACCTACCTGCCTACCCATGACAAAAAATGTACCGAGCTCAGTTATTTTTTGGGAAAGAAAAATAAAATATTTTACCTACCTACCTACCCTGTTTCAAAACATAGGGTCGGAAAAGGGCAAACAAACAATATTTTAATTTAGGCTCAACGGGTTGTCCGAATCATCTGAAAATTTCAGAGCAGATAGATCTTGACCTGATAAACAATTTTACCCCCGTGTCAGATTTGCTGTAAATGCTTTGGTTTTTGAGTTATAAGCCAAAAACTGCCAGTGTCTTCCCTAGAATATTCTTGATGCATGGTGGGTCTAAGATGAATTTGCAGCGCGGAGCGCGGTGTTGTTTTGTAGAATTATTTTTATTACACTAGTAAAATGAATTGTGCTTGCAAGTTTAAAAACTTCACATAAATCTGCAATACAGTCAGGAACAATACTTAACATTTTCTCTCAAGGCCAGCCTGGATCCAAAAGTTTTTTCAAGGGCCCTGTAGAATTTTTTTAGGCTCTACCAGGTTTGTTATTACTACAGGTACATACATATTAATAGTCTGGAATGTTCTTATATAAAAGCCAAAAATATATGTTTGAAATACCTTATACATGTAGCTTGTTTCTGATTATGATTGAAATAATAAAGGAATTAAATTAACATGAGTTTTTCAGAATTAAAATCCATTTAACCATGTATTTTCAGACTGGTGAACTTTATATATTTGTAATATTAATGGAAAAAAAAAACACAAAAAAAACAGCCCCCCTTTTCATACCCCTAGATGTAAATTATTTTAATAAAAAAAAAGTATTATCAGTTTCACCCCAAGAAATTATTAATTGTTCATGAATGAATCTTAGCAGTTAATTAAAATGATTTCCAAAATGAAATTCCTACTGTCTATAAATAACAATGAAATGTAACTGTTTCCTGTTAATAAGGGGTTTCCCGAATTTTCCCGCCAAAAAGCACATGGCTTTCAACAATTGTAAGCAAAGCATTCAATTTGTGATCATGGATTACAGCTTTAAATAATAGATATTAAATTTAAGGTACAGTCAAGCAATGTTTTTACTTTCTTCTGGATTATAACTAGTTTGAAAGATCAGTTTGAAAAATAAAACAATTTTTGACATCAAACCAAAAACGATCTGAATTGTGAATATTCAGTGACCCATAATTTTTTTGAACTCTGCTACGGAGGTCAAAGTTACATCATGTTTCAACCCAATGATGTGTATTCTCTGTTACAACTAATCAACTGCGTTTGATATAAATATTTCGATGTCAGACTTATGATTTCAAAACGTAAAATTTATACTGCAAAAGGTTTACTTTTTATTTTTCACGGAAGGATATTTGGAAGCTGTATCAGGCTATAATATTTATCATTAAAACAACTTGAACTCCCGATTTCTATTATGCAATCGAAGTCTTGAATGTTGTTCTATCTAATCAACGTGGTTGTAAAATCAGAGCGTTGCATCTAATTATGATCAATTATCAGTCCAGTGAGTTTGAAACACCTGTAGAGTTTTGTCAATTGTCACTTCATATTATAAGATAATAAAAATTTCACACATAGCGGGATGCATAGCGGGTATGATACATGCATGGCGGCCGAAATTTTATGCGTAGCGGTACCGCAATGCATGAATAGCCTAGGGAAAACACTTAACTGCATTTTACCCCTATGTTCTATTTTTAGCCATGGCGGCCATCTTGGTTGGTTGGCCGGGTCACGCCACACATTTTTTAAACTAGATACCCTAATTATGATTGTGGCCAAGTTTGGTAAAATTTGGCCCAGTAGTTTCAGAGAAGACTTTTGTAAAAGTTAACGACGACTGACGCCGATGACGGACACCAAATGATGAGAAAAGCTCACTTGTCCCTTTGGGCCAGGTGAGCTAAAAATGAACAGATTGATATCCGATTTATATAATTCCAAGGCCGTCAGTCGGCACCAGAAGCAACGAAGCAGCACATCTATTTTGAGTGGGCAAATATCCACTTTTTGATATGGGACGAGCTCTGACGTCCCACAGCACCAGCTTGTCTGGCAAAACAGCCGTTGGACGTCAGAGTAATCTCGGACTAAATTATTTGCCCTTGTATTTGAGTCGCCTCCCTTACATTTATATGTAATGCCATCTATAGGTCTTAACCATTTATTGTTAATGAGTTTGTGCCAATAAAAATATTTGTATTTGTATGGCAAAGTGGGGAAATAAATGATCAAACAAAAGTTTTCTGGTTTTTTTTGTAAAATACAACATAAATATCTATTAAATATTCTTGTATTTCCAAATCCAAGATTGAGGAAGACACCCTATCTACCTTAAAGATAATTTAACTATCGTCTATAGATCGAGTTTTATTTTCGCAAACATCTGTACTCCAATAGTTAATTTTATGGATTCGTCCTCTTTCAAAGATACTTCCTGTCTCATTTTAAAAACACCCCTATACCTTACCTAAAATAAAATAGTTTCAGGCTTTAATGAATCGTTAGAAGCAAAATAATTTATGAGGAATTTATTTCCACTGGAGGCTGCCATATTTAAATTATAACATGTAAAATTGAACTCGGACAAATATCCGTATTATAACCATATATATATATATATATATGTAAAATTATGTCTAATAACACACTGTAAAGATAACACACTGCGGAGTAAAAGAAACTACATTAAGCTTGATAAAAGACTTATTGATGAGTGTCAATACACTAGAGGAACATACATCTACATTAATTATATTTTATCTTCAGTACCATAAGGACTTTAATAGGATCACGACTTTTCCTAGCGTATATTAGCTGATTTCCTAAACTATGCCTCTCCAAGCAAGCCAATCAAAGTCTTACTCTACAAGAAATTAGCTAAAATAATCTGCCAAATTAAGCAAAGACATCTGCAGATGTTTGTATATCTTGCCGACTCTAAATAAAGCTTATTTATTTATTTATAGATGCCAGAGTGATTGGCAAGCGAAAGCCTGTCTTCAGAAATATTTAAACTAAGACTGATGATGTGGCAACCCAAAGAGACCCCTTTTCCCTGAAGAATGAGAACGCAGGTGGCAGATGTGTTTTCAATCAATATAAAAAACGAGAAACACCTATGAACGACATCAACAAACGACAATCACTGAACAACAGGCTCCTGACATAGGACAAATGCATACTATGAATATTCAGAGGGTTTAAACTATTTTGTTGGTGGCAAACCTCTCTTGAGCTGGGAAAATTCAAATGGTACAACAACACAACATAAAATTAAATTTTACAAAACAAAAAACGGTAAACAAATATGAAAAGTAGCAATAAACAAATATGAGAATCAGCAATAAACAACAACCACTGAATAACAGGCTCATGACTTAGGACAGGCGCATATAGAATGTAGTGGGGTTAAACGTTCTAATTGGTGCCAACCTTCACCCTGACCTGAGAAGTAATGTACAACATAAAAATATACGCTATAAAATATCAATTGAAATGGCTTAACACTATCAAAAGACATTTTTAAACAAGAACAAGTTCACATATTCTGAAGAAATACGTTTGATCTATGACACAATATAACACAATATTAAAACGTGGGTGCCTATATAATATAACAAAGGTTTCCTCCACAAAGACTCCGACACAGTCTACTACGTATTGATCAGATCATTTGCCGAGTATGTCGAGTATGCTGCTATAGTCTCACCCACATCAAACCACTTTGAACAAGAACAGCTCAGAGAGGCTCCCTCTGTCCACAACCACTACACCGATATCTTTGGTTAGCTTTTTTGCTAGCAGAACTGTGAATTAATTGTTAGGTAAGGTATACTACCCTCCTTTCGAAGTATCCAAGTCCAACAGACAGATAGATTTGTTATCTGTCGGACTAGTCTACTCTTAAGTATGGTAGTTTATCTAACCTAACAATGTCTTCACGGTTCAGCTAACAAACAAGCTAACAAAAGGTATTACCTATGGCTACACACTCAATGAAATCGGCTGTAAAACAGATATAGTATAGGAATAATACGTATCCGATTCGGAGAACTGTTGTACAAATCAAAGAATAGGACAGATGTTTCCCATTCGTTCCGTTAGTTTATATAGAATAGGACAGATGTTTTCCATTCGTTCCGTTAGTTTATATAGAATAGGACAGATGTTTCCAATTCGTCCCGTTAGTTTATATAGAATAGGACAGATGTTTCCTATTCGTTCCGTAAGTTTATATAGAATAGGACAGATGTTTTCCATTCGTCTCGTTAGTTTATATAGGCTAGGACAGATGTTTCCTATTCGTTCTGTTAGTTTAAATATAGAATAGGACAGATGTTTTCCATTCGTCTCGTTAGTTTATATAGGCTAGGACAGATGTTTCCTATTCGTTCTGTTAGTTTAAATATAGAATAGGACAGATGTTTCCTAACCGTTCCGTTAGTTTATATAGAACAGGACAGATGTTTCCCATTCGTTCCGTTAGTTTATATAGAATAGGACAGATGTTTCCCATCCGTTCCGTTAGTTTATATAGAATAGGACAGATGTTTCCTATTCGTTCCGTTAGTTTCTATAGAATAGGACAGATGTTTCCCATTCGTTCCGTTAGTTTATAAAGAATATGACAGATGTTTCCCATTCGTTGCGTTAGTTTGTATAGAATAGGACAGATGTTTTTTATTTGTTCCGTTAGTTTATATAGAATAGGACAGATGTTTTTTATTTGTTCCGTTAGTTTATATAGAATAGGACAGATGTTTCCTATTCGTTCCGTTAGTTTATATAGAATAGGACAGATGTTTCCAAACCGTTCCGTTAGTTTATATAGAACAGGACAGATGTTTCCCATTCGTTCCGTTAGTTTATATAGAACAGGACAGATGTTTTCCATTCGTTCCGTTAGTTTATAAAGAAAAGTACAGATATTTTCCATTCGTTCCGTTAGTTTATATAGAATATGACAGATGTTTCCCATTCGTTCCGTTAGTTTATATAGAATAGGACAGATGTTTTTTATTTGTTCCGTTAGTTTATATAGAATAGGACAGATGTTTCCTATTCGTTCCGTTAGTTTATATAGAATAGGACAGATGTTTTTTATTTGTTCCGTTAGTTTATATAGAATAGGACAGATGTTTTCCATAAAATTATATATTAGTTTATATAGAATAGGACAGATGTTTTTTATTTGTTCCGTTAGTTTATATAGGCTAGGACAGATGTTTTCCATTCCTTCCGTTAGTTTATATAGAATAGGACAGATGTTTCCCATTCGTGCCTTTAGTTTATATAGAATAGGACAGAGGTTTCCCATTCGTTACGTTAGTTTATATAGAATAGGACAGATGTTTTCCATAAAATTATATATTAGTTTATATAGAATAGGACAGATGTTTTTTATTTGTTCCGTTAGTTTATATAGGCTAGGACAGATGTTTTCCATTCGTTCCGTTAGTTTATATAGAATAGGACAGATGTTTCCCATTCGTGCCTTTAGTTTATATAGAATAGGACAGATGTTTCCTATTCGTTCCGTTAGTTTATATAGAACAGGACAGAGGTTTCCCATTCGTTCCGTTAGTTTATATAGGCTAGGACAGATGTTTTCCATTCGTTCCGTTAGTTTATATAGAACAGGACAGATGTTTCTTATTCGTTCCGTTAGTTTATATAGAATAGGACAGATGTTTCCCATTCGTTCCGTTAGTTTATATAGAACAGGACAGATGTTTCTTATTCGTTCCGTTAGTTTATATAGAATAGGACAGATGTTTTCCATTCGTTCCGTTAATTTATATAGAATAGGACAGCTGTTTCCTATTCGTTCCGTTAGTTTATATTGAATAGGACAGATGTTTTCTATTGGTTCCGTTAGTTTCTATAGAATATGACAGATGTTTCCTATTCGTTCCGTTAGTTTATATAGAATAGAACAGATGTTTTTTTTATTCTTTCCGTTAGTTTATATAGAATAGGACAGATGTTTCCTATTCGTTCCGTTAGTTTATATAGAACAAGTGCATATAGTAAGTTTAAATAGCACGTGCCTGAAATCAATGGAAAGACATCATAAATACCGAGGTGTTCCGAAAAATGTAATAGTAAAGATTGAAGTACACCTCTAAACTTTATAACATACTAGAACACACCCGTGATATCGCGGGTCCATGACTGAATATAAGTATATAACTATGCGCAATCCTTATTTTAGTATTAGTATTGTCATCTGATAAAGTCATGCCGATTATAAGATACACAGTTTTCTCTGCTTTCAAATCTTTCTGTTTCAACTTTGAACCCGTCGAACTGGAACTTATCAATTATTGATAATATTAATTATTTGGAAAACAAAAGGTCCTGGAATGGAGTACTTTTTAATCAACAGCATTGTCCTATATTAGTTATAAATAAAGTTGAATTCTTTGATTCGCTGTTTTACGTCATGCCCGCTAACAAATTGAAAACTGTACCTAGTATACGCCTGATTTTAGTCTAGATTTTCAGGATTCGTATTGTTATCTTAGAAAAGTCTTACTGATTAAAATATCATTATGTTATTATGCTATTGTAAATTTTTGTATTTTTGTATTCTTGTCTTTCATTTTATTCCCCGTTTATGAGCATTATGTTTTTGGTCTGTGCGTCCGTTCGTTCGTCCGTCTGTTTCGCTTCAGGTTAAATTTTTTGTCAAGGTAATTTTTCAAGTCTAATCAACTTGAAACTTAGTACACATGTTACCTATGATATGACCTTTCTAATGTTCATGCCAAATTAGAGATTTGACCCTAATTTCACGGTCCACTGAACATAGAAAATGATGGTGCGAGTGAGGCATCAGTGTACTATGGATACATTCGTGTTGCTGATGTGCTTGTTCTATATTCCTTTTTGTGTTTTTTTTGTTACATATTTGTTTGTTTTTATAGTGATTAAGATTCTAACACAATGTTAAGGATGCATTGCCAGATTGTTGTTCAGTGGCCATTGTTAACGGCGCATTCTAGATAAGATTGACTTCCACGTTATTTGGTCTCTGATGGAGAGTTGTCTTACCACATCAACGTATATTTAAATGCTTTAAAATCGAACCGTCCTGACTAACTATTGCCGATCCTGATAATTCACTTCTAACTGAGAACTTCTGTGCTTATATAGATAAAGACAATAGTAGTGTAAATATAAAAAAAGAAGATGTGCTATGATTGCCAATGAGACAACTCCCCACAAGAGACCAAAAATGATACAGAAATTAACAATTATAGGTCACCATACGGCCTTTCAACAATGAGCAAAGCCCATACCACACAGTCAGCTATAAAAGGCCCCGAAATCACAATGTAAAACAATTCAAACGAGACAACTTACGGCCTTATTGATGTACAAAAAATTAACGCTGTTAAATTTTGACAAGTTGATTTAACTGACACAAATAAGGGTCACAAACCAAACCTGAGGGAATCATATCAACTCTAAGAAGAAAATAAACCCAACAATAACATTTAACTACTACAAAAACAAACGCCAAAATACACAAAAAGGGACTGTTTAATAAAACTGCCAGATTCCTGTCTTAATACAGGACGTTTGAAGAGAAAATGGTGGGTTAAACCTAGTGTTGTGGCTAGTCAAACCTCCCGCCGATATGGAAATGTTAAAAATACCGTTATTTTCTGTTATGTAACTGCTTATAATTATAAGAATTTTAAACACACAGTTTTTCCTACCCTAATTTTTGGAATGTAAAGTTTTCATCTTACTTTACGTCTTGATAAACTTTGACTGCCATGTTTTTTTTTGATATGGAATTCACTGAACTTTAATAGATACATTAAAATGTATTATTGATAAGGGACTTTATGGAGTTCGTAATGTGTTTCAATTTCTTTTTATTGAGGAGTTTTATATAGTCGCTTTTTATTTTTTTCTATCAAACAGGATTCGAAATTCAAACAAAATGAAGGTAAATAACTAGACAGACAAAACATTTATATAACAGCGTCTTCTGCTGTTCGTGCATGACCAGTCGTGCGAATTTACAGATAGTCAAAACGTCACAATCGGGAATATGAAACAATTGGTAAGTTCACAGACTTTTTGTTGTCCAAAGATCTAAAATTAGGAAAAACGAATAGCAAACTTTTCTACTCATATGACACCCGTCGCATTGACAAGAGGTGAACTATGCTTACGGATGAACGTCAGTAATCATCAATTATTATTAAACGACATGGATCACAATAACATGTGACAACGATACAATTATTTGATAATGATATACTGTTTTGTGCTAGCAAATGTTAATTTTGAGATGTAAGCTTAATACATAAGAATGAAAATAATCATTCCGGAAAAATTTATGTGACATTTATATCCCAAAAGCAACTCAACTATCTTTTAACAAATATGATACAGAGTGACATATTGCTTTTTTATTACTAAAATAATTTAGTGTCTCATACTTATTTTCATTAAATTCTATTGTACTTTTAGTCAATGACTTGGCGAAAGTTTAGATCAACAAGCGGATATTGTTTTTGTAGTGTTTCATTGACCCGAACCAGAAGTAGGTAGTCATAAAATGTAATTGTTTCTACAGAAAGTATGCTTGCTACGAACAATAACAGTTGTCTTCTTTTTTTTTAAATCGCAACTATAATTAACGCCAGACCAGATCAAGTCGTTTCGATGGTATATTAATAGCTTTTGCTAGTTAATTTTGCTGATGTGCTTTGTCAATACTAGTATGCATTTTTTTCTTGTGTTGTAACACTTGTTTGTTTTCATAGTAAAAAGTAAAAGCACAAAAATACTGAACTCAAAGGAAAATTCAAAAAGGAAAGTCCCCAATCAAATGGCAAAATCAAAAGTTCAAACACATCAAACGAATAGATAACAACTGTCATATTCCTGACTTGGTACAGGCATTTTCTAATGTAGAAAATTGTGGATTGAACCTGGTTTTATAGCTAGCTAAACCTCTCACTTGTATGACAGTTGCATCAAATTCCATTATATTGTCACCGATGCGTGAACAAAACAAACAGAGCCAATAGGTAAAATGTAAAAAATAGGGGTACAGCAGTCAGCATTGTGTTATCATCTTAATCCCTATAAAAACAACAAATGTAACGAAGAAGCACAAAAAGGCAAGATTAGATTAAGATTAGAACACAATCTCGACTGCTGTACTCCTGTTGTTGACATTTTTTACATAATATTTCTGTTTGCTTTGTTCAGACATCGGTGTCAAAATAATGGAATTATATGAGACTGTTATACAAGTGAGCTATTTTAAGCTAGCTATAAATAAATCCATCATAGAAACCGGGATTGAAATTTTGTATTTTCGCCAGAAACGCGTGCCTAATACGTTCTCCTATTTATTTGTATTGTAGTCCTGTATTATTATGTTGTCATATTAATGTTATGTTTAACAATGCCATCAAAGTGCGAGGTTGGGCATGCCACAAAACCAGGTTCAACCCACCATTTTTTTCTTTAAAAATGTCCTGGACCAAGTCAGGAAAATGGTCATTGTTATATCATAGTTCGTTTCTGTGTGTGTAATATTTTTACGTTGTGTTTCCGTTGTGTCGTTTGTTTTCTCCTATATTTGAGTGTGAATTCACATTACTATAAGAAGTGTCACGGTACTTTTCTATCCCAAATTCATGTATTTGGTTTTGATGTTATATTGGTCATTCTCATCGGATTTTGTCTAATGCTTAGTCCGTTGCTGTGTGTGTTACATTTTAATGTTGTGTCGTTGTTCTCCCTCTAATATTTAATGCGTTTCCCTCAGTTTTAGTTTGTTACCCCGATTTTGTTTTTTGTCCATAGATTTATGAGTTTTGAACAACGGTATACTACTGTTGCCTTTATTTAGTCTTCAAAAGACTCATCATTGACGCTCGATTAAAAAAAAGCTAATAAGGCCAAATTTGAAGAGCATTGAGAACCAAAATTTCCTAAACGGTTTTGCCAAATACTGCTTAGGTAATCGATTTCTGAAATAGAAAAGTGTTAGTATTTCAAAAATGTAAAGTTTTGTAAACAGTTAAATATAATTATGACCATATCAATGATAATTCAATTCAACACAAAAGTGCTGACTCTTTTTGATTGGCGATACCTTCGGGGATTAAAACTTCAACAGGTTTAATCAATTTTATACATTAGGAAATGCATATACCGAGACAAAATATGACAGTTAACTGTTTTCCTTTGGTTCGATGTGTTACAGCTTCTGATTTTGCTATTTGATAAGATAATTTCCGATTTGAATTATCCTTGGAGTTCGGAAATGTTTTTTATTGTACATTTTTGTCAATCTCCGTGAATTTTAGCATCATATAGATACAAGGACTTTGATTTTATTCTACAAACGATTGTTTTGTCTACGAAAGTCTCATTAGTGACGCTCGAATCACAAATGTTAGAAAGGTCAAATAAGGTACGAAGTTGAAAATGCATCTTAGTGATTGATTGTTCGTGTAACATTTTTTTCAGGATTTAATTGCACTACCACACATTATAACCACGTGGTAAATTGTGCTAAGCATCAAAGAAAACGAAACGATTCATCAAAAGAACGTTTTCTAGAAACAATGAACAATCGTTGCATTGAAATGTACATTGAAAATATATATTTAAAAAAAAAAAAGAAAATACTGTTGTGCTGTTGTCAAATTTTGTTTTGTTGTCTTTCATTTTTGATAATTTGCTTTGTCGGTATGCCAAATTAGATAGTTTATCTTTGTTGACATATTTTTTTTGTTTTTATAGCACAATATGACTGTTCTACCCCTATTTTTGATATTTGTAAATTGTATCATGTCTGTTTGTTTTGATCACACATCGTTGTCAATATAATGGAATGTTATGCGACTGTCATACAAGTGAGAGGTTTAGTTAATTATAATCCAGGTCTAATCCACCATTTTCTACACAGGTAAATGCCTGTACCAAGTCAGAATATGACAGCTTTAATCCATTCGTTTGGTGTGTTTGAGCTTTTTACTTTGTCATTTACTTACTTACTTTCCGTTTAGAATATTTCTCGGAGTTTGGTATTTATGTTATTTAACTTTTTTCATTGGATCAATTTAGAATAAAACTAAGCTATTGACTGACATTATACATGTTACATAAAAAACTATTGGAATAGATTTTTTTCATTATTTTTCTGCGTCATACATATTTTTTTTTATTATTCTTAAAAAGAGGGACGAAAAATACCAGAGCGATAGTCAAACTCAAAGATTGTAAATAAACTGTCAACGCCATGGCTAATAAAAGACAAACAGACAAATAATAATACAGAAGACAAAACATAGAAAACTAAAGACTAAGCAACACGAACCTCACTTTACACTAAATGGTGTTCACATTACTTATTCAAATACAATTAAATGTGTTTTTACTTCAGAAATCTTGTTACATGTTTGATATATGGTTTGATAATAACCTAATTTTGTTTTATTACAACTTGTTAAAAGTATGTCATATAGTGCTGATTCATGATATACATTTATTCAAATAAAGAGAACTATTAAACAGATTAAAGCTCTTCATCTTTTATATAAGCTTTGGATTTCAAATATTTTGGCCACGAGCATCACTGAAGAGACATGTATTGTCGAAATGCGCATCTGGTGCAACAAAATTGGTACCGTTAATTTTATTCATCATTTCACTTATATTCCTTTCCCATTAGATTAAAACCAGGGGCGTAGCTAGGTATTCATTCAACTGTAGGCACAAATCGGCAGGGGTTCTGTAGGCCGCTCAAGGCCCCCAGCAGGTCCAGGGCATAGCCCTGGTAGGAGGTTCAAGGGGGGGGGGGGGGGGGGCAAGCCCCCGACGGAAAACGGATTTCAGCGTTTTGGCTGCAAAATTTTATGCACAAAAATATTAAATTTTCTGGTTATTTAATCATGATAATTATAATATACATGATGAAAAGTTAAAAGAATTATGAATAATTTACCATAACATCTGAATTGTGAATTAAATAACGCAGTACAATTGGAAAATCAAATATTGAAAAAAAATATTTACAATATGTACTGCCCAGCATAGATCCGCGTATCCCTTTAAGCAGTACACCTTGTTTGGTATTTTCAAATCTATTCCGTTATGATCGATATAACGTTTAACTTATTTGATAGTACATATTAAAAAAAAATAGGCACGTGCACGTAAACACTGATATTACTATATAATAACACTATCCTTTTGGCTAGAAAGACATCAACCATCAATCTTTTGATTCTTAAACCTTCCCTAGCCACACAAACACATACACACATAGTCGAAGCATAATGCAAAAATTCTGTTCTGTTCATACTAACGTAACAAAATTCAAGAAATTCGTATTTCTTTAAATCCCGCTCTACTGTAAAATCCCTACCGGCTTAGGAATTTGAATAATTGTGGTCATTACACGTAGATTTGAGAGTACTCAAAACTACTGGAAGCTAGTTGATAGATTGATTTTTAAACATCCAGTGTCAAATATTTATGCAAGTTTAGAACAAAAAAAACAAATTGATTATTTACAATAAACACAGCAGGGAGTTTAGTTCTGTAATGGTACAGGACGAAGGTCTGGAAATTTGAAAATGCCATGCATTGGAAAATGAGGGATTATTGGATAGGAGCAGACACTTTGCCTTTCAGTAGACCAACTACCAACCCCTCAAAGATTGGCATTCTCTCTACAACTAGGCATAATATTAAATGTCCCCATTCTGACCAGACGTGACTACGTATTTATACATTCTGTACAGCCAAACGCACGACCAAAATTGGCAAGTCGGGTGAAGAGAAACTGGAAAGTTAGTTGAAAACTAACAACAACTAATTAAAAATTAATGTGTCTAAGTTGAGGTTCATTCAAGTTTTTGTTGATAGAATTGAAATGATCTGAACCAAAGTTCTAGTTTATAGTTTCTATAAAAGGTACACACATAAAAAACATTCAATTCTATCCAATATTCCATCAGTCACTAAGGACGAGAGACTAGTGTACACATGACATTCGATAATTAGAGTTGTGTCGATTTCACTGGAGTTCATCGACATATAACGTTGTTTATTATTTTTTTTAATTAGAAAAAAAAATTGTGAAAAAATTATGTGTAGGCACGTGCCTAAAGTGCAGAACGGCAGCTACGTCCCTGAAAACATCTTGCAAAAGGTGGATGGATATACGATAAGAAAGAAAAAGTGTTACAAGATGCTTTTACTTAGTTTATACAGATTGATTCAATGCCGTAAAAGCACTGTTATTAACGACTGTAAGACGTTGCTATTTGTGAACGCATATAAATTCTAATCTATCATTAACATTATTTAAGTTGTATCCACAGTCATCAAATAAGGATGTTAGAATAAAGGTCAAAAGGTAAACAGCAATAAACAAGAATTACATTGACCGTCACAAATGGTTTCTTATAACATATTCTGTATTTTGTTTATGTTCTTTCTTCCATGATACATTTAATGTTTATTTTGACATATGGACCTTCGAAATATTTTCGTAAAGACACTAGTTATTATATTTCAGAAACGAATGTCAAGGTCAAGTATTCCATAACCCATGTTAGATACAAGATGAATTTTCGTTTAAATTATAAATTATTTGCTGCTAAAGGTTTAAATCAACTTACCAATTAGTGATGTTTTAGTTAATGATCATCGTATCATCTATAATAGTTAGAAGCCTAATTGATTTAAATCACACCATAAAAAGGACAAAAACATCAAACACAAAATCCAAACAAAAGCAAGCACCTGGCCAAGAACAAACAATTAGTACACAAAATAATTAACAGGACAGGTTGCACAAACTAGGAAAATGTATCTTTCTTCAGCAATGGGTACCTGACAAATGTTGGCTGACAATTATGAAAAAAATGATTTTTTTTTTTAGAAATGTACACTATGTTTGTAATCAGACCACACTTTCACTGCTACATGTAACAATTAAGTAGTGTATTTGTTTATTTAAGGAATGACTGTAATATTTTATCTGTTTATGAAGAAATAACATAAAAAATGTGGTGTACACCGAATAATATGTGTGCACCACCTTTTTGATTTTCTTTCGAATAGACATAGAAAAATACTGTTATTCGTTATAATTTAGTTTCTTAATTCCATTTTATGCCTGAGTGAATAATGAAAAAACGTTGATGACGTCACGTTCACATGACAAATTTATGTCTATGAGCTGAAGGTGCTTTACATCCCAAATTGAATTATTATATATTATCATTGTATGATGTTTGCTTAATGCTCATAATCAATAAGAAATTAAAATTAACGGTTCTTTTTATATCTTTATGTAACTGAAACATATCAAGCAGTTGAAACAAATCTTTGGGTGCTTATTAAACATTACTATTATTTTCTAAAATCCTATTTAGATATGATAATGAATCTGTAAATAAAAGATTAAGTTTGATTTGCTAATTTATAATATTTATAGAAAGAAGAGATCTCATGCTTATTAACTTATCCCTTTAGTAATGATAAATATTAACTGCTTCATGAATTTTATTTCCTTAAAAAGCTTGTAATTTTTATGAAGATGTATCATACTATATAATACGATTTAACTATTTTTTTCTGGGAACGTGTCTAACTGTCATTCAAATAAGGAAGGTACGAGCATTTAACTGGAGTAGCACAAAAAAAAGTAAGCATTTATATTTCATATAAATATGTAATTTTCATCTTTTAATCATTGTTAAAAACATATTATTAATAATATTCTAACATATTTAATTATTTTTGCACATATTTAAAATTTACCTTAATCGAACAGAACAAAATCAATGTGACAATATATCATCTATGATATCTCTGATGAGTTATTATAATCATACTGAAAATCTAGTAGAATTATTTAAGAACTTGTAAAATTCAAAACAAATTCCAACGTCCCAAGCTGGTTTTTTAAGTGTTGTCGTTTTTAGGTGTCCGTCATATTCGAATTTTGTTTATTGAATTTAGCAAATATCTGACTGTTAGTTTCTCTTGTGCATTGCTTCTTATTTTTGAGTCTGTTAGTTTAAGCGTAGGCAATCTTTTGCTCTTATTGAAGGCCGAAAGATTACATATATTCGTATTCATTTTCTCGTCTTTTTTTCTCTCCTGTTGGATAATTAACTCATTGACAGTCATACCCCATGTTCATATGTTTTAAAAGCACAATGCTTTTGTTCGATTCATTAATTTTAACTTTGCCACATAAGGGGAGATAACTCTAACAAAGTATTTTCTATAGTAGAAAATATTGTGAATTTACGATTTTAAATGTGTAGCAAGAAAAAACATATCTAGTGAATAATTTGTTCTTTTTCTATCTGAAAGCATGATATAAAATCTATCCTCTCGCATTTTTCATAAATTCTTATGGCATAGTTTTCTTTGTATCGCATACAGTTAGATTCTCCATGCATAATCTATAAAAAATATGACAATTTTGTGCAACCTGTAGCGTGAAAAAGTCCGGTGACCCATACTTTATTAACACCACCGGGGCGATTCTACTGCTGGTGGACGTTTCGTACCTGAGCGTATCACCATTCCAGTAGTCAGCACTTCGGTATTGACCTGCATACCAATTATGTGGTCATTTGTATAAATTTCCTGTCTACAAAAATTAGAATTTTTCGAAAAACTAATGATTTTCTTATTCCAGGCATAGATTACCTTTTTTTTTACTTTTGGAATTTTGGATCTCATGCTCTTCAACTTTGTACTTGTTTGGCTTTATAACTATTTTGATATGAGCGTCACTGATGAATCTTATGTAGACGAAACGCGCGTCTGGCGTACTAAATCATAATCCTGGTACCTTTAATAACTATTTTATCATATTTTGGAAAAAGGCATCATAAATAAAGGCAGCAGTACTATACCGCTGTAAAATCTTTGTTTTGACAAATTATTAAAAGATTCTATATATTGTTTTTAAGAGCCCCATTCATCTTAAATTCATCTGTTTACGTCATTTCTTGTTTGTCCCCTTGTTATTGGAACATCGGTAAACAACTGGCATCATACTTTGACAACTCTGATTTGAATACACAAATTGAAATTTAAAAATGTTCAAATCCTGGAGTATGAAATGAAGTATATATAAACATGAATAATACAAAAGAATAGTATGATAATTCAAACTTTATCTTCAATTTACTTTTTAGTTACTAATCCAGGATTTCCCATGGGTCAAAAGTAAATCAACAAAAGTACCTCCGAGGGAAGTCAAAACGTAAAGTTCCTTATTAAATGGCAAAATCAAATGCTCAAACACATCAAACGAATGGATGACAACTGTCATATTCCTGACCTGATACAGGCATTTTGTTATGTAAAAACAATGGATTAAACCTGGTTTTAAAGCTAGCTAAACATTGAAATTGCATGACAGTCGCATCAAATTCCAATATATTGACAACGATGTTTGAACAAAACAAACAAACATAACAGGTAACAATATAAAAAAATAGGAGAACAACATTCAGCATTGTGTTATAATCTTAATCACTATGAAAACAAAAAAATATATATAAAAAAAAGAAAAACAAAAAGGCATATAGACAAAGCACATAAGTTAATACGAAAGACAAGAATACAAAAAAATACCAGATTGCAATAACACAATGACAGAAGTATAAGTACATAGCCACGTAAAATGGATATTGTCAAAAATAGACTTAACAGTAAAAGTAATAACTTACTAATAATTAATTCTCAAATATAAGAAAGCTACAACACGTTATCAAGGTGATAAGTAACGTCAGTACCTAGCATCTATACTTCAGGAACATCGTGTACTATTTGTGAGGTTGAAATAGATATATTTTCAATAAAGTCTTGTGATCTTCCAATTATTTTTTTTAGAAAAGAACTCTTCAGCGAAAACAGTATTTGTTTCAACATTTTCATATTTGAATTTATTTTTCTTTTTTACCAAAAATGTTTTAATTTTAATTTGTAGCATCCTATAGTTTCATGAATATCTGTGATGTTTATAGTCTGTCATATTTAGTCCCTATGTACATTGATACAACATACTTTTTTTTACCAACATTCAAAGAAAGTAACACAAAATTAGAATTATGATTTTTAATTACTGCCAAATTATATCTGTATCCCAAAACATCAATACTTTATGATTTAATGCTTTCAAGAAGTTTAACAGATACCATTGAATAAAAACGAAGAGGCTTTTTAATTCTTTTAGAGTTAATTGAAAAAAAATGTCTTTGTCTTTTTATTTTCAAAAGTTAAGGTAAAGAACGATTACTTGAAACAGGAGCGGTTTAACAATTGCACATCAATAAAGTTATCACTTCAATTATGTTTTGTATAATTTGTCAAACAACTGATGCAAGTGACATGTGTAGCCATTTGTTAAACTAAAACAACATCAAGTATTGTTTTGGTATGACCGATAGCTATTAAATGTTTATACCGTTCATAATCAGCTGATTATTGAAAACTTTATGTTTGAAAGCCGATAATGAAAAGTGCAGAAACGCAAGATTTTTTTTCCTTTTTGTTTGCCTCTCTTATTGTCCCAAAATGCGATAATGATAGCGAAAATCTCACCTTTTTCCGAAGCATACATTTTGGTTTTGGAATCTTGTCCACCTAAAATTTTGTAATATGCAAAATCTTAATTAAGTATGCACCCCATGGGGGTACATATTGCTCAGTTTTTTGTCTACTGTTTTGTTGATGTGTTGTCTATTCGTTGTTTTCTATTTTGTGCCATAACATTGTCAGTTTTCTTTCGTCATGTACGTTTGGTATCTTATGTCTTTGTCTGTAGTATATCTCTACGTATTTAATAATTACAATCAAATACTAGTATTTGATTCAGCATAAAAGCAAGTTTTGATTTAGAACGTATCTTTATAAAAGGAGATAACAGATTTTTGGTAAATAACAGGTTGAGTATACAATTGTAAATGTGTTAAAAGAGGCGAAAACAGAAATGCAGAGAGCAACTATCTAGTGAGAAGGCAAAAGCAACGAGATAATTGTAAACAAAAATTTAAAAGAGAACAGTTTTTGGAAATACTGATGTTGAATTAATACTCAATTGAAGCAAATTTCAAGAATACCTGGTTATTTATGTTTTTTTCTAATTTAGAATACATCGTGTTTTCGTTATGCATAAAATCATGGCAGTTTATTCTAAAGTATTTTATCAAATATGCATACAAATATAGTTAATTGAATAAGAGGGACGAAAGATACCAGATTTGATTTAGTTCTGTAACACGCATAAACACAGCATAGAAAACTGAAGACTAAGCAACATAAACCCATTAAATTGTTGTATGATCTTAGGTGCTCCGGAAGGGTACTCCAATGAAATATATTGATAGGGTACTAGTATATGAATTTGTAAAGCACAACGGAATGACAAATAATTATTAACTATTAAACCCCAACAAATCACCTTATTCATGTATATTTATAAGCCTAAGTTTTTAAGAACTTTTTCATGATAAAGTTGTGACAAAACTGTTGCCGGTATAGCATTTTAGACATTCAAAAAGTAAAAGGCACAATGAAAACACTAAAGATAAGAACAAACACTGAAATGGCTATATGCTAAACCAGGGATAAATCTGGTATCTTTCGTCCCTCTTATTCAATTATCTATATTTGTATGCATATTTGATAAAATACTTTAGAATAAACTGCCATGATTTTATGCATAACGAAAACACGATGTATTCTAAATTGGAAAAAAACATAAATAACCAGGTATTCTTGAAATTTGCTTCAATTGAGTATTAATTCAACATCAGTATTTCCAAAAACTGTTCTCTTTTAAATTTTTGTTTACAATTATCTCGTTGCTTTTGCCTTCTCACTAGATAGTTGCTCTCTGCATTTCTGTTTTCGCCTCTTTTAACACATTTACAATTGTATACTCAACCTGTTATTTACCAAAAATCTGATATATCAAATTTTAGATTTTAAATTACTCCATCTTTACAAATACTTTAAAATCGAGTTTTTGCGAAGAAGCACACACTTAGGATACTAGTAGAATATTCGCCTATTAAGAATCAAGCGTTTAGCAATTGAATGAGTATAACATAAGTATTCATAGAAATATAGTAGAGCAATGATTAAGGGTAGATGATATTAACAATGTCCCATCTTAATTTATTTTACAGATGTGCAAACTCTACGTGTATGTGGTGACTCTGTTTCTAACTTATGTTAGCTGCAGAATAACCAACAACTTGTACAAGCAAGGATCATCGTTTGCCTTCCCTAAAACCTTTGCAGAATGTACAGATATGATAGTCAATCCAAGCACTCCTAAGTATGTAGTACAAGCCGTACAGAGCAGGTGCTTGGATGGATTCATTTCAGTTGACCATACGCATAGATGGGCAAGGAACATGACAAGCGACGAACAGAACTATATCAAATCCGTGTTCAGGAAAGTCATAGACGATGCTGCTCAGTTAAATAAGCTCAGACACAAGAGGGACGTTGGATTATTTCCAAGGAGATTGAGACGTGAAGTAAGAGCTGCACCATACCAAAACTGGCAAAATTATGCGAGAAACGTTAGACGGCTTAAGTATGAAACGGTAAGTAAATGAAAACAAAATTACCGAAAAGTAATTATAAATCAATCACGATGTATGGCACCTGATAACCGGATGAGACTTATTCACATTTGTCATTTCAGATCCATTTATACCTTACTATACGATAAAGGGTTTGCTCATCGTTGAAGGCCTACCGGTGACTTATAATTGTTTAATTTTTATCATTTAGTCTGTTATAGAGCTGTATCATTGACAATGATGTCACGTCTTCTTATCTGGGTATCCACAACACATATTTTGAGTTCGTTTCGCTATTTAATTGTTCAATTCCCTATTAATTCTGGCGATTTTACAGTTTTTTGTTATGATTTATCTTATTTGCGTGTTCACATGACGTAGATTGTTTTTTGCCAATGCAATATATTCTTGTTGAAATTAGACGTTAATTAAACCTTTTAGAATATTCAAAGTATAATTTAGGCGTTCCTGATAAGTGCTTCGGACGCATACGATTTATAAAGCTTTATTTCCATTTCATAACTTAATGCTGGTATAAAAACACGATTTGATATTGAGTTTTCGTCAATGAGACTACACTTATAAATCAGACAAACCGCAACTAGAGGGCAACACATAATCTTCAAGAAGACATTTCCACACACTGTACCAATTATTAAATTATCCCTAATCTCTAAAATGATTTAATACATTTAAAAGAGGGATGAAAGATAATCGATGCTTATAAGGAAGATATTGAACCGCGGCTATCAATAATGCAAGACGAGGACATCCTCATTAAAGCTTATTGGAAGTCTTCGCAATTTGGTTGATCGTTTCGTTTTATTTGTTAATCAAATGACCGTTGATTGATCTGATTTTTATTCACTACAATCACACCTTCTTAAATATACTTATTATGACATTACCGAACAAGAATTATCGAATCTGAACTGATTATGAGAAAATTGTTTAGCGAATCTGCTGCAATTTTTTTTTAGGTTGGCGTTGCTCAGTCTTTAGTTTTCTATGTCGTGTTTTGAAGATTAGTATTTATCCTTTCCTTGTCAATCGTATTTTGTCATGGCATTTTCAGTTTTATTTTGATAGTAAGGTCAAATGTCTAGACCAGCCTTGTTTCATTGAATACAGGGACTTGCAAAAAAGGAGCTATTTTAAATAAAGAAACGGTCAATAATTTGTGATTGTTTATGTTAACTACTCATTGCAATTTAAAAGATTTGGGACAACTGACTGCTTGACACATTATATAGACATCAGGGTAATGTTTTAATTGTAATTTGCCTTCTAGGAGTCGTTTTATTAATTTGTTCTTAATTTAGACAGTTAAGAATTGCATTGTTCCTTTATTGCAGATAACCCATAATGGAAGAAGTAAATATGATGTCCTTGCAGACATTCATTCAATAGCGGTACCCAACGCCCATGATGGACCAAACTTTCTTCCATGGCACAGATTATACTTGATATTGTAAGTTCAATAAATCATTTGTAAGTAATAAGAGAAAGGTGTGAGTCTATATATAGACCGTTTACACTAACAAATTAAGATGGTTTATCTTAAAAAATAAAGAAATATCAACTTTTCTCAGTTGTTTATCATGTTATCACCAAAGGGATATTTATGTAAAGTATCTCCAACATGTATAGCTTTAATTCTTTATATAGGTAGATTTTGTCCTCCTTGACGTTTATGTCAACTTTTTATATAACGGTTTGAATTTTTTCAAATATGTTGGCCTTTATCATTACTGAACAGTCAATAGGCGCGTCGTGTGCTAAAAAATAATACGGTTAATTTAAATGCTTTCATAAAAATAAAGGCAACAGTATTTTACTGATATCAAATTCTCCCAAATCAATTACAGAGACATAAATCAGGTCAAACACACAAAGTACCGTTAGATCTGCACGAATTCTAAAAGGATCTATATCGGGGACGTCTATGGCGTAGGTCTGTCTACCTATACATATCTCACCCACCATTCAAATCCCTACTGCTTCAAAATTTCACGATGGGGATAGAACATTAGTAATAAAATTGAGAATGCAAATGGAAAATATGTCAGAGAGACAACATTCCGACCAAAAAGCAGATAGCAGTTGGAGGCCCCATATGGGTCTTCAACGCAGCGAGGAAATTCCACATCGGAGTAGGGCCTTAGCTGGCCCTTATATAAAAATGTGTACTAGTTCAGTGAAAATGAACGTCATACTTAACTCCAAAACATATAAATGACCTACAATTAAAATAACTGACCGAACGACTCTACAGTTGTCTGTTATATCCCCCAAAAACCCATATCGCTTGTGAATTGAGAGAACGATACTTCGTCTCGATCAAACTTTTTTTTAAATTTGTGTAGTATCCAGTAGTCTTCCTCAAACTCTGCATTAACAGTTTTTTTTTTTTATCGAAATCAGTATGTAAACGCATTGTGGGTAATTTGTGAAAGAAGAATGTTTATAAAGATGATTGATCTATGAAATGATAAATGTTTTGTTCTTAATTTAAATAATCATAAGCCATATATGAATATGTCATGATATTTTATGTGTAATTATCACATCAATTATGATTGTCTTTTAACAAAAATAAGGCGCATGAGGGACATTTGTAGTTTAAATATATTAATCAGTCATTATTTTCATTGCTGCAAATTGACATTTTTTTTTTGAGTCAAAATAATCATTTAATTATAAATTAACTGTTAACAAAACTTTGAATTTTTGAAAAACTAAGGCTTTTCTACCTCAGGAATAGATTAGCTTAACTTTACTTGTCAAAACTTTTTAGGAATTTTTGGTCCTTAATGCTCTTCAATTTCGTACTTTATTTGGCCTTTTAAAACATTTTTTGATTCGAGCGTCACTGATGAGGCTTAATATAAAATTTTAATCCTGGTATGTAGATATGATGAGTTTATTGACATGAAATTGAGGAAATATACTTTTTCACCTAGAAAAACAATCTCTGGACTATTAAACCGACATTGGTCTTAATAGAGAAATAAAATCATTGACCTATAATGTCAGTAATTGGCATTCACTCGGACAGACATTTAATCATGATTAATATAGTGATAACATATACATGTCCAATTAATAAAGGAAAGGGCAGTACAAAAACAGCTGTATATATTCATATAAAATTGAGAATGGAAATGGGGAATATGTCAAAGAGACAATATCCCGGCCAAAGAGCATAAAGAACTTTTATCCTGGAAATTCGCATCTTTAGTAATAAAACTGGTACCCCACTATTCCCACTAGCTGATAACAAAACTGGTATACTACATTGTTGATATCACAAATATATTTTCTATCTCAATTTCAATTGGAATATTCACAATTAATATGAAACAAAATATACGTTTCAAATTTCCTTGGTGATTCACGACCACTAAGTTGTTTAAGGAAACCATTCTCATTAATATCACGCTTTTCAAAATCGTTGTGAGATAAAAATGTTATTGAAATCTTAAAACAATGATTTTTTTTTCGATTTCAGAATGGAATCTGCACTTGGCACACCAATTCCTTATTGGGAGTCTACCATTGACTATGAAATGGAAGATCCTGTGCAATCCATTCTATGGACCGCAAAATATTTTGGGAATGGTTATGGTATGGTGAAGACAGGTCCCTTTGCTAATTTCGACACCCCCCTTGGAAAACTATTTCGAAACATTGGAAGTGATGGTGCGTTGTTTAACAAACCTGGAGTTAACATGCTTTTGTCAAAATTTAGACTTCAACAAATTTCTGAACCAATGGCAGATATGCAAGCTTCAGTTGAGGGACAACATAACGGTGTACATATCTGGGTAGATGGTGTAATGAATAACTTGGAGTCTAGTCCCCATGACCCAATTTTTTTCTGTCATCATGCCTTTGTAGACTTTATATGGGAATTGTTTAGAAAACAACAAATCACTCGTGGTATCGATCCAGCTACTGATACTTATGAACAACCAGCAAACGTAACGTTTCAAGATATAACCGAGGTAGCGGTTGGCCTTAGAGGATATTATAACAATGATGGTTATTCATATAAGATAGCAAACATGGTGAAATACGATCCTCAACCACATTGTCCAACATGTGCAGGCAGTGAAGATCTGTATTGTGACGAAAGAAAAAGGGTATGTGTAAGCAGAAGAAGAGATCCAAGAGAGTTTGCTGGACAACCGGAAGAAGCTATGGAAATGGCAATGAACAATGGAATGATGAACAACGAAGTGATGAATAATGGAATGATGAACAATGAAATGATGAACAATGGAATGAGGAACAACAACCAGAATACCAGACCATTTCCGTTCTACAACAGAGACATGCGTGTTCGTATGGATTCCGTTACCTTGAATTATAATAACATGATGTTGACAGGAAGTATGGACGAGAGATCTAAAATGATGACAATGATGGGAAATATGAACAGCCGAATGAATCGGCCACACCTGATGACCAATGGGAACGGACAGTCAGAACCTTCTGGTAGAATGAACATGCCAGCAATGATGAGTGTTGATACAAGTGTGAGAATGGATCTTCCACAAATGATGAGAAATGGGGACCGACTATATGACGTTTCTGGCAGAATGAATGAGCCAGCAGTAATGCATGTTGATACAAATTTTATGTCTAACTCTTTCATACCAATGAATTTAAACAATCAACATGGAATCAATTCAAACATCAGGATGAACCAACTGGTTAACCCTATTATCTCACAAAATCATAATCAAAGAATGCCAGTGGGTCCTGGAGCAGTAATAGATCTAGGTCCAGGGTTAACAGTCGTAGGCTCTGGTGCCAACATAAACTTCCTGCAACCAAATGGATTCAGAGGTTATTTCCCAGGAATGAAGATTCCGACATATTGAAAAAAGCAACCGTAAATAATATAACTTATTTGTTAAAAGTCAAAAACGTCTCTACAAAAAAAAGGTTATGCTTTCATATTTTTGCAATTAAAGCAACAAAAAAAATCAATGTTTAAATTCAGCTAATTTATCAAACAGTAAACAAAATATTGAAAAGGATGTTGCAAATATTGACATATTATTGAATGACAGTAACGACGGTTAAAACATTGGATTTCATAACATCTAATGACGTCCTCAGCAATTTTATCAGTTGTACCCTTTGGTGACAGTTCTAAAACTGTTGTGTCACTCTAATGTATAAACTAAATTCAATTGCTAACTTTATCATCAATTATTTGTTGTAATTTCCTGATTAGGTCGTATTAGCTGTTATTGAACACTTGTCTGATTATTGGGACGGTGATATATGCAAGTTGGTGAATACATTCATCATTTGTAAATATTTGTTATTCCAAGATAGCTTAATGTATGTTCAAAGTTATACCGAAAATCAGACAGCGATTAATGAAAATAGTTTGCATCGTGTTGTTTATATTTTAAGGACGTATTTTCAAATGTTCATGATTTGTTTAACAGCTATGAACAATCTTTGTCACAGAGGTCCTCGTATATTTTCCACCTTATTGAATTTTACTTATCCTTTTTTATAAAACTTTTTATATATGAGTAACAGGTATTAATGACCCCTCGGATCATCTGAGTCTACAGATTTTCTGTGACGTCTTATTTCTTAAAGTGATGTATGAGTAACCATCGTCTTTCAATCTGGCCATGGTATAGTTTTTTTTGGGGGAAATAAAAGCACATATAATAAATTGATGCGTTTGTAGATCTTTTCTGGAAAACGTTTTTATCTTTTTATTTTATTCACTGCGGTAATATAAGTGTATCTTTATCAAAAACCCTTATTCAAAAAAGATATAAGTACATCCAGTATATAATTTTTTTCAAATGATAAGGCATGGTTCATATAAATAGGTAATGTCTACTAGTTATCCACGGTAACAATGCAATTGTTTTTTTTTTAGCATTTATTTATGAGATCCTGATACATTGCTTAGTTCAAACAATTTCAGCGAACTCACCATGGCACACGGAATGAATTATTGATGAAATTAAAAAAAACAACCAGTTCTTACAAAATATAAATTCATTGAAATGTGTGCAATGTGCTTATTGTTTAGTTTAAACTTCTGATTTAGAACGTCCAAAATACATAAAATTGAACAAGAAATAAAACCATGAAATTGATGAACATTATGACTATATTCAAGTTGACTATTCACACATATATATAACCGTTGAAATAGATGAACATTATGACTATATTCAAGTTGACTATTCACACATATATATATATAGTATTCGGGTTCCTTTAGAAGAAAGAATAAATAATCCAACAACGAAAGTTGATGACCTTAGCCATTATAAAAAGTTTCTCACATTATTTTGTACTACTTGCATACAAGCATTTTATTGATCTCCAAATAAAGATTTGTCACAACTTTCGAAAAATCCAAATGATTTTGCTCTTCAATGTTGTCCTATTTAGACGAGAGACACGTCTGACGTATCAAATTATGTTTCTGTTTTTATATGTGTTTTTGTCACACAGAATACATTATAGGATTCTTGTTAAATTTTCGTGATCGTCTCGAGACGCTCACAACCCATATAATCTGGTTGTGTGGTGAAAGAAGAAAGGACATTTTTCTTTAGATGTATTTCATGTATTTATAAAACGGACCCGGTCTGAAATACATCCAAAGGAAGTTTTCAACAATGCATAGCAGCTTCTTGCGTGTATTCTGCGATTTAATGATGTACTTAGGCGAGGGTTTGGAATAAGTGTCAAATGTTCGGACTCCTTGGTGTTTTTTTCCATACGATACAAGGTAAAATATTTTGCCCCATTACACCTATTTATCTTTTAACATAAGACTTAATAGCTCATAAAAAGTAATTTGACAAAATTTAAGCAGATTCTTGATTTTCTTTCTTTTGATTTGAGACTCAAATAATACCAATGCAAATATCAGGTAAAAGTGCAAATCAGCCTTTTCCCTGCCATATTTTATAAATCAAATATCTCGAAAAGGAGCTCCATGACCTATCAATATTTTTTGCTTGTTTTGATCCTTACCTAATACTCTTCTAGCTTAAATAATCAATTTTGAATTCTTGATTTATCTAATTTTACCTTAGATCACCTGAGTACATCCTTTCCTTTACGTTTTGAACCTGAGAACTTTGTTGAAGGTTGTATTGTGAACTTCGTTTCTTAACTATGTCATTTGGTTTCCTGGAGCCATGGAGTGTAGTCACATTGGCAATCATACTTCATCTTCTTATTTTTGAAATTATTAAGTTATTTTTAAATGTCCTAAGATGACGCCAAGATTATAATGAATTATGACACATTATGTATGAATAATAAATCTGAAGGGAAAATCAGAACGAAATCTTCGTCCAGGGCAAGGTTATAATATGTCTTATAGGTAAAGTACACAGATATTATTGTAAACTTTCGTTTAACGATTCAAAATTATACTAAACTTTGTATTAAGGCTCTGTTGTGTAAATAATCAATAGGGTTAAACGACTTTCGGAGTACCCTATTGCTTGTATTGCGATATGTAAATATAATAGAATTACATTTAAGTATTTTCAATTAATATTGACAATTAAAAAAAACCCCATAAATGTTTGATATTTATTTTTCAATTAATATTTTTAATCTAACACACGTTGGAATAACGTTACAGTGCATACTACACTTTGGATACACCAAAATTCGTTGGATACCAATATTTGTGGATTTCGTGAACCACGAATTAATTGTTCAACGAAGTCAAAAGGTTCTATTGGTTTGGATGCGTATTTGGGTAAAACCACGAAATAAAATATCCACGAAAATACATGAATCCACAGTAACCTGTCTACCAGTAAATTGCGTGGACAATTTCACAATAAAACATGAAAAGATTATTTTCTCTTTTGAAACATCGACCACATCGTCTCATTAAACGTTTTTAATACCGAATTTGGAAATTTGAAGACCAACACTAAAAATCCACCGCAGATGATATCATCAAAAAGCTAGACTTTGATGCAACATACTTCTGATTTTCCTTTTTTTGTTTAGCGGATTGATTTTGCTGATAAACAAAAATGATGCACCACTACGGGTCGACTTACAAAGCAGAATGCAAATACATTGCCAAAAAATAAAACTGAAAAAAGCAATATAACGAAACCAAACCCCGCAAATCCCTGAAAACAACAAAAAGACAAACAACAGTCTGCAAACACAAATCAGAATATAAGAATAGCGCTATACGAACCATTCACAAACCACGGACGATATGTGGTGTTCAAAAAGGGTTATCAGATCCTGCTGTATCTTTGGTACACGTCGTACACTTCAATTAAATACAACCACAGTTATTAGTTTAATTTAGTGTTGGTCTCACTCGAAGAAAATAAGACGTTTTTGTGTAACGACAATTTAATACCATCGATCGGCATATGTAAAAAAGACATGCCATAACTGTCAACCAATTTATGATTGATTGTGTACAACATTTAAAGGAATGACGACAACTTCATCTCTTCGTTGTAAGGTCAGAAGCAACCTTCATCCAAAGAGGGGTGAAAGATACCAGAGGGACATTCCAGCAGCACATGCATACGGTGTATATATCTCCCAGTTGATACGATATTCCCGTTCTTGCTTTTCCTATCATCATTTCCTTGATAGATGGTTGCTGCTCACAAGGAAGCTATTAAACCAAGAGTTCCAAATGGTGAAGTTAAAATCATCACTTCGTAAATTTTACGGGCGCCATCACGAGTTGGTTGACCGTTATGGAATAACCGTTTCACAAATGATATCGGATATGTTCCTTATGTCGTAACTACAAACCCCTTCCCCTTCATGAATTTGACCTACCGAATAAGACTATTTACCGGATTTGTTATCACATAAGGAACACGACGGGTGCCACAAGTGGAGCAGGATCTGCTGACCCTTCCGGAGTACCTGCGATCACCCCTAGTTTTTGGTGGGGCTCGTGTTGTTTATTCTTTAGTTTTCTATGTTATGTCATGTGTACTATTGTTTGTCTGTTTGTCTGTTTGTCTTTTTCATTTTTAGCCATGGCGTTGTATGTTTATTTTTGATTTATGAGTTTGACTGTCCCTCTGGTATCTTTCGTCCCTCTTTTAAACTCATAGATCAATCAAAAGGTTCATGACATGACGTCAAAGTCATTATACAGAATGATAATTGTGTGATCTGTAATTTGATCGATTTTGATATTTTCTATTCACGTGACAGGTGGTTCTAGTCGTGTTGTTAATTTAAGCACAAAACTTCTTTGTAAAAAGCAACTGCTATAAGCCAGTTTGAATTAAGGCGACAGTAGTTTACCGATGTTCTAGTTAATTGACCAGTTCAAAGCCACTAACAACTAAAAAATATTTTATCTAAGACTAAAGTATCAATCAGTACACATCGAACATACAATGGATTAAGTGTAAAGACGTCATAAACAGTCAGATAAAAACATGACCTAGTGCAATGCCAAGATACAGTTATCGACAGATTGTAGATCAATGAATGTATATATGTATATAACAATAATAATTAGTTTGCTTTTAATTTACTGATGACAAAATCAATATTAATACCTATAAAAACAATATTCAATGATCTAATTACAGTGCTGAATTGGTAACCTTTTAGAATAAGTTTGTTTAGAGTATCGAGAAGATTACCAGGATCGTTTCTAAATTACCGTAAAAATGAGGATGTGCTATCCCGTTGTAATAATATAAATAAATTTTCTACAGGTACAACCAAACTTCAAAACGAAGTCTTTATATCTATGGAAGAGTTTAGTAAAGGTTTTAAATAACTTGTAAACGTCACAACAGATACGGGCACAGCAAACGAGTTGTAAAATATAAACCCCATAAGATGGTGCCAAAGGAATGTCATCATCCAGAAAGGGAAAATTAACAAAAGGGAACGAAAAAAACGTTCCTTTTGTCGTAAATTTTAGTGTGGAGTTTCCCGTGTAAAATCGAAATACATAAATCTAGGAAAGTAGTTATCAAAAGTACCAGGATTATAATTTTATACGCCAGACGCGCGTTTCGTCTACATAAGACTCATCAGTGACGCTCAGAACAAAATAGTTAAAAAGCCAAATCAATACAAAGTTGAAGGACAGTTATTACCACTTGAATTTGATTTATTTAAAGTAATTTCCTTTTGGTAAATTTCGGCAATATATTGAGACAATTTTTGATTATTTAACAAAAAAAAAAATATTATCAAGATAACGGGAAGTGTTGTTGAATTGATCAATTAAATGCAATTTATACAGGTCTTTACTGAGTGTTGTCATAAACTGTGCTTCATAACATTTTTTATCAAAGGTGCGCAATTAGTGCCAAAAAGGAATACCTACAACCTGTCGATAAACTTTGTTGCCGCAACGTTCATAAATATTATCAAGGAGAAAATTAACAGGTTCAATCATCTCATCACACCTCCAGTAAGCATATCTAGCATATTAACCTTTCTGATTAGAGAAGAATGTATTAAATGAGTTGCAGCAAATATATTTTCAATTAGATTTACCAAACGGCAATTAAATTAAATAGTAAAAACTTTTGTTTGACAAGATTGTATGGAAGTGTAGTTTAAAGAGTAAAAAAGCCAAAAGTGTCAACAGAATCATCAAAAGCACGTAATTTATCTAAAACATCCAAAGATGTTTTTACATTTCAAAAATAGTTAATTCAACTATTTTCATTTATTTTATTACAATAGTTTATGATAAGCTCTTTGATTGTAGTTAAGGAACTTGTTTAAAGCACTGAAAGATTAGTTGTAGAACACTTACCAGAGGACGAGATGAAACGATGTTTTACTGTTTGTTTTGTGTAGTTGAGGTTACCAATACATAGTAGGGACCTTCAAATGTTCAGAAGAAGCCTTAAGCTGTGATGTGGTTATGATTTGTTTACTATATGACTCTCTGTGGTGCGCATGGACTTGAATGTAGAAGAATTTGAAGTTTCATGTTTAAGAATGTCCGTGTAGTATTTACGGCATAGCACCACCACATTGTTGGCTGCTTTGTCGGCCAGTACAAACACAAACCGCTTTGAAAATTCTTAAAGTTTATTTCGTATTTTGGAAATAGGCGTATTATGAACTATATTAATTTTCAAAATGTGATATTCTATTATCTACAACATTCTTACATTTATTTAGATAAGAATTAAGAGATATTTTTATCAGAATTTTCCCGTTTACACCAATTTTTATAATACAAGGAAGGATCATCTTTGGTGAACTGATGACACTGTTTTCAATCTACTTTAAATGGAGTACGATATTTTGGTCCTTTTTTCAAAAAGTTGTTAACTTCACTTTCCTGAACGACATTGATGTCCTTCGTAATGACATGACCATAAAGAACATATCTTAACTTCGATGTTTCACAGTGTCAAGTAATAGGCGTATTATTTTCTACATTGACTGATGTTACCGATTTTTAATTTAAAATTTAACTTCTGTTTTTTTTTGTATAGGTATAAAATAATAGGTGGTTCTGTGTCAAAATAAGAAGGTATAAAGTTTTGAACGGTAGAGTCCTTAAATATACTAAATAAGTTGATAAAATCAACTTATTTCCTAATATATTTAATTTTCAGAAAATGACAATTATGATCTTCAGTTTTGTTGATACGCGGGGACAGCCTTTGGTGGCAAAAAGCTGTAATTATACACGAATATTCATATAGTTGGCTGAAGAAAAAGATGGTGTCACACTCCTTGAAAATGTCATTTAATTTACTAATTGGTATTTGATCCAGTTTACATAATAATAGATGCGTACTATTGTTTTTAAGTATAGATTTGAGATTACCAAGCGTATAATTTATACGATGTTTATTTCGTTGATTTTGACTGATACGTTTGCAATGAGACCTATTATTTCGAAATCTTTTATCCATAACATTCATGACATCAATAGAATAATTTGTAGATATGTTTCATTGTCCAAGTATCTTGTCATTTAGACCGTATCTTGTCATTTAGACCCAGGGGATAAGCTGTTTGAAGTCGTTTAATAGCAGTTCTATAAAACGGGAAACTTCAAATTGTTTGTGCGATTGGCATTGTTGTTTCTGGATCGTCTGGAGCGGTTGAAAACTAATAAATTAATATTGTGGTTGATAAATTATTCCTTTGAACTTCTTAGGTTTGAGGCAGCGGTATAGTTAATTCAGTTTGTCACAGTCGATAATAAGCAGCATATATAAAGATCTCTAGCTCAGACGACAATATTGATATCAGAGGATTAGACTGCAAGTTTGGTGTTTGATGCGTTTATCATACAAGTGAGAACTTCAGTTAGCTATAAACCAGGTTTAATCAACTATTTTCCACTTAAGAAAATGCCTGTATCAAGTCAGGAATATGACAGTTATTGTACTTTTGCTTAAAGTGTTTAAGCATTTGATTTTGCCATTTAATTTGGGACTTTCTGTTTGAATATTCCTCGGAGTTCAGTATTTTTGTGATTTAATTTTTTACATAAAGTGAAAAACATCCAAACAAGAATGTTTTATATTCATTCCTGACCAGATTATTATTTTCATAAAAATTGAAGTAGTTTTGAAAATCCCAACGATCAGATTTCCTCATACTTGCAAATATCTTGGTAGCTATTTTTACTTGTGAAAATATCATTCGAGTTACATATAAAAGAGGGACGAAAGATACCAAAGGGACAGTCAAACTCATTAATCGAAAACAAACTGACAACGCCATGGCTAAAAAAGAAAAAGTCAAACAAACAACAGCACACACGACACAACATAGAAAACTAAAGAATAAACAACACAAATACCACCAAAAAACTAGGGGTGATATCAGGTGCTCCGGAAGGGTAATCAGATCATGCTCCACATGCGGCACCCGTCGTGTTGCTTATGTGATAACAAATCCGGTAAATAGTCTTATTCGGTAGGTCACATTCATGAAAAGGAAGGGGACTGTAGTTACGACCTAAGGAACATATCCGATATCATTTGTGAAACGGTTATACCATAACGGTCAACAGTTGCGTAATTTTTAATGAGCTTCGTTGTAACACGTATACATGCTTGTTGTAGAATTCCTTTGTAAATCATAACTAACAAATATAATATATACATGTATAAAAAATTTGCTGTGATATCCCTTTGTTGTATTGAAAATTAATAATACAGTGTGGAACCTTAGTGTCATTTTTGTAGCTTTAAGGTGTAATACCACGATTGATTTTCCCCTATTCGTCTTTGTTAAATTTGCACTTTTCAAAAACATGTGCAGAATTTATTTTTGTTTAAAAAAAAGAAATCCTTGACATGAGTAAAGTTTTATCCTGTCCAGTACTATAGAAAAAAATTCACATACATTTCATTACATATAAGACAATAACCATCACCGGAAGTTAACCAATAAAATTTCTCCCCTTATTTAACTTGTGTACAAGATTCAGTAACCATGTAGCCTCAAGTTTACAAAATATTCTATAGAAACCCCAAATAAAAAAAATATGGTGCTTTGAAATACCAAAGACATATGTTTATGACACAGAAATAATTTACTGCAATAAAATGTAGGATTAATTACCTACAACTGTCAAATTCAAGGGAATATTTTTTTTCGACCTATTTTCGTATACAACCGGATATGGCGTACCATGATTTTGGGCATTGTTAACAAGTACTCATTCAGAAAAATATCTGAAGTTTAAAAGAAAAGGGATTCAGAGTTTTGGTTTAGTTTTATTCTAGGAATAACTATACCGATTATGCGGTGTAACAAAGGGTTTTATGGACGAAGAATTTAAATAGATATATTTATTGTTGTCTGATCTATGGTCGAGTTGTTGTCGCCTGGACACATTCCACATTTCCTTTCCCAATTTTATTTTATTTTAGATATATACCAAATTGTGTTCAAGGGGAGCAAATGCCCTTTAATTTGGTATGCAGGTTTCCAAAATAGAGGGAAAATTAGAGGGAAAGTTGAGTCATCTTTTTAGACTTCAGTTAAATAATGACTTATGAAGTTATGTAGACTTACCTTCTAATTCTAAAAAAACACACACACTACTCAGAACTATGTCTAATTTACTTTGACTACTGATATGCAAACCTAAAAACAAACAGAAAAATATATCATAAAATAGTGATTGAAAGATTCATAACACTTTGAAAGGATAATTCACACGTGTTACACGGGAGCATGTTTGTTTACAAATAATAATGTCACGTGATCGCGCAGACCTCACATGTTGCATCGCCCTTAATATAATCCACTAATACATAACCCATTATCATGCAAACATGCAACGTGAATGTGATTGGTTATCAAATAATACAGAAATAATGCATGTACAGTTTATGAAGAAATTAGTTCATCAAATAGATGCGATTTTCACTTTTGACACGAATAGGTCGGGTTGACATTTCTGTCATCGGGGATAATATTGAGATAAATTGGATAAAACTGACCGTCAAAAAGGTCTCGAGAAGCACATAAGTAGAACCTTAACGTTAATAAGTAAAACTTACCAAAATTTCTTTAATTAATAAACTATATAACTGAAATTTCACAAAGATAACGGTAAAAAATTTTGATGATGGTGATGATGCTGGTTAAATTGGCGCGAAATAATATTCTTACTCCTATTGCTTTACGTAAAAAATGTATAGAATTGAATTTGACTAAAGTTGAGCATAAAAAAACGTGAATATGCAAAAGCCTGGTAATGTATTAATGATAAAGTGTGTATAAATTTCCGTAAACGAATTTACCCGTATACTTCACTAAGAATTACATTTGAGCGCAAGGAGATCTATTTGTGAATCGGTTTATATAACCCCGGTTGAACTCAGGATCGTATTAACGGAATTTTTTGCGTTGCTTTTAAATCATTGAGGCCATCTATTTTTATTACGGGTTTCCACATCTTTAAATCGGAATTATAGAAAAAATGGAATGTTGTTAGCAAAATCAAAACAGAAATGATGAACACTGCAATATTTTCAGCAAAACATAAATAGGATGGAGGATCTGTGTATTCACATTATTTGTAAAACTCTCAATATTCCTGTGAAGCGTGTGCTTTACATCGAGGCTTTCTATGCTTATCATCGACGCCACAGTACTTCAACCAATCAGACAACGTTTATTTGGGGCATTCGACCTATTTTAACTCAGATTTTGGAATTTTTTAATCGAAATTATAGAAAAATGGAACGTTGTAAGTACATATAAAATAGAAAAAGATGAATACTATTAGCTAAAGCAAGTTTGGATGGGGTTCTGTGTATTTACATTGTTTGTACAACTCTCCTTACTGATGCCAGATTTTGGAATTTCCGAGAATATTTTTATATATAGTATAGTAATAACATTTTATAAAAACATATCAAATATTCAAAAGTAGCCACATTAAAAAAAGGCTAACGTCTGGTAATAATGTCGATTAGATGGCCTTAATTTTTTTCACGTTTTGGTGTTTATGGTGCATATTTTCCTACATAAATTATTCATTTCCAACCTTTAATTGGTTCTGTGAGTTACCCTCCCAGTTACATTGGACAGTCGTGTAACAGTACAACTTAAGAACGAAATATAAAAATCATTTAAAAAATGCTTGACTCATTTATGTTTATTAAAAATGAAAGTAATTCACATCAAAAAGGTATATTTCCCTTCATCACAACTCCCATCTGCGACAATTTATTGTAATGGTTTATTTTTCATTCATAATGCTCAGTTTTGTCCAACTATTCAAAATAAAATTGAGAATGGAAATGGGGAATGTGTCAAAGAGACAACCAGACCATAGAACAGACGACAGCAGAAGGTCAACAACAGGTCTGCAATGCAGCGAGAAATTCCCGCAACCGGAGGCGTCATTCAGCTGGCCCCTAAACAAATATATATACTAGTTCAGTGATAATGAACGCCATACTAAACTCAAAATTGTACACAAGAAACTAAAATCAAACGTAATACAAGACTAGCAAAGGCCAGAGGCTCCTGACCTGGGACAGGCGCAAAAATGCGGCGGGATTAAACATGTGTATAAGATTTTAACCCTCCCTTATACCTCTAGCCAATGCATAAAAGTAAACGCATAACAATACGCACATTAAAATTCAGCTCAAGAGAAGCCCGAGTCTGATGTCAGAAGATGTAACCAAAGAAAATAAACAAAATGAAAATAATATATAAATAACATCAGACTACTAGCAGTTAACTGACATGCCAGCTCCAGACTTCAATTAAACTGATTGAAAGATTACGTCTTCATCATATGAATATCAGGCACAATCCTGCCCATGAGGGGTTTAGTATTATACCATCATAACATATATGAAAAGAACATAACCCGTGTCATGCCAACAACTGGTTTTTAAATAAATGTGTTTAGTTCCGATTCAAAAGTCTTCTTTACATTTTTAATATTTCAAATGAAAGATCGTTACTCTACAATTTGAATTTGAACTGACTTCCTTTTTTGTGTATATGCTTTTCAAATTTATTCACAAAATAAAATTATGTTATAAAACCTTTATTCAATATAAAACAATGATAAATCGTGAACACTGAACTAATAAACAATAGTAGGTGATAATTTGTAGATTATATGTTTGCACGAAATTGTTACACTGTAATCATTACCCTTATTTCTACGTGCGCGACTATTTTTTTTTTGTGTGTGCAAATGTTTGAACACCTTATATATATACATGCATTTAATTGCAGTTAAACTTCTTAATATGTTAAGGCTTTGAAAGTTTAAGACTAGTTATCATTAAATATAAGAGCATGTACACTTTGAGGGTATCTCAATATAACTTGTTTCGGTTTTAAAAGTAATTTTACTCTTTAACCACAAAATAACGTGAAAGAACTCGTGATGAATGAACTTGTTAATTTACCGTATCTAGCTATTTCATTTCGAATTAAGTAGTTCTGAATATATTAAATAAACTCATCATAAAAATCTGAATTGAAACTTTTATTTGCGCCAAACGCACGTTTCGTCCTCAAACTGTACTTACGGTGGCACGGTTGTATTTCCTGGTCCATAAGGGATAATGATAGCCTTTTTAGAATTTTCACCACTTTCTAACACTGCCAAAAAATCTACATTCACAATTAACTGAAGTACTTTCATTTTACTATTCAGAAATGAATATGAATGTGTATCATGACCGTTTACTTTTTTTGCTATTTTTAAAAATCTAAGTTCACTAGTGCTTTTAGTTCTTTTATCATGTAGTGAATACACAATTAAAAAAAATTCTCAAAAATTCATTTTCATCTGTTTGTAAAATTATTTCATATTTTTCTACACCTGTTTCATCCCTCAGTTTGGGAAAGTGTGTTCAGTTGATACTGTATTTTTTGTCCAATCACACTGTTCAGATGCATTGACTTAGGTAGGGTACACAAAAGAGCAACCTAAATTCTGGAATGCAAATACTACCGTGCCACCTTAAAAGCCATCTATTTATGATGCTGTTTTAAAAAATTAAACAAAAACCCATTTATCCATTCGTTTATCATTAATAGTTGCCTGAGTGGTCATATACTCAGGTCAATAAATGAGGTCGGCAGTTTGATTCCCGCACTTCATCGAATCATAATTGACGAGGATTGTTAGTTTAACCACAGGTCGTGGATCTCTTAGTGCATTCCCGTCCTCTTACAATAAAACTAGAAGCCACGAAATATAATATTGAAAGTGGCATTAAAAAAATATTAATCAAATGTGAGATATTGTGTAAATCCAGGCAAAAAATTCCAAAATCAAATGAAAACAAATATAGATATTATTTTTATTGATATGAAGACTGTTGTAATAATAATTTGGTTTTCTTATGGATTGAAATCTTATTCACCTCAAGTTTTTGGTGGGGACCGTGTTGCTTAGTCTCTTGATTTTATATGTTGTGGTTTGTATACTTACGTTTGTGTATTGGTCTTTTTCTTTTTTATTCATGACGTTGTTAGTTTATCACCGACTTCCGAGTTTGATTGACCCTTTGAAATCTTTCGCATTTCTTTTACAGCAATAGCATGGCAATGGTAAAACTTACTGAGCGGCAAAACCTTTCGGACCGATTTTTACAACTTAGCTAAAGCAAACATGTCAAACACCGCTTCATGCTAAAACATTTAGGTGACAATATATGAACAAAACCAAACAAAACTTAATGCAATCCCATGGATACAAATAAAGGCAACAGTCGATACCGCTGTTCAAAACTCATAAATCCATGGACAAAAAAAACAAAATCGGGGTAACAAACTAAATCTGAAGGAAACGCATTAAATATAAGAGGAGAACAACGACACAACATTAAAATGTAACACACACACAAACGGACTTAGCATTAGACAAAATCCTATGAGAATATAACAAATATGACATCAAAACCAAATACACGAATTTGGGATAGATAGGTACCGTGACACGCCTTATAGTAATGTGAATTCACACTCTACAATAAGAGAAAACAAAAGACACAACGGAAACACAACGTTTAAATGTAAAACATATAATATAAAAATGGCCATATTCCTGACTTGGTACAGGACATTTTTAAAGGAAAAATGGTGGGTTGAACCTGGTTTTGTGGCATGCCAAACCTCCTTATTTTATGGCCATGTGAAATATAACATTAAAATGACAACACAACAGTGCAGGACTACAATATAAATAAATAAGAGAACACAATTGACAAGGAAACACACGAATAATACCTAACAAAAGGCAACAAGTTTAAAAATTTTAATACGCCAGAAGTGCATTTTGTCCACACAAGACTTACTAGTGACGCCCAGATACAAAAGTTTGAAAGCCGAAACAAGTACAAAGTTGAACAGCATCGAGGACCAGGAACAGGAACCTTCATCCAGTGGTTGTGATTGGTTGCCATTTTCCAGATTTGTTTTTCGTTCATTGAAGTAGTATTTATCAATCAAATTGTATTCTTATTGGAACTATTCACATTAAACAATATTTGGACCGTCAAAGTTCACTAAACGGTTTGGTTTTGTTTTTTGCTGAAGGCCGTACGAGGATCTATAATTATATGTTTTATGGTCAATTGTTTCATTTGCATTTATATTCCAACTCCTTATTTTTCAATCATTTTGATTGTGACCGAGTTGGCTGAGTTCACACATAGAATACTGCATAAAACGTTTCTTGACAACTGAGTGGTCTAGCTAGCTATAACATCATGTTTAATCCACCATTTTCCTACATAAGGAAATGTCTGTGCCAAGCTAGGAATTAGGAGATAACTGTATTGTTTTTTAAGCTTCTTAAAATGATGTTTTACGAAGGCCAAGCTTAAAATACAATACAGTTATCTCCATTCTTATGCAGCATGTTAAAATAAATTATATTTTATTAATGTTTTGGCTTTAAATAACATTAATAAAAAAAAGTCCGCGAAACTGTTGCATCGGAAGGTACCAAGACCTTGCTGATAAATATTCACTATCAACTTATACAACGCAAATAATACACGATGGTCTTGATGTATAGATTCTGCGTACTAATGTTGTTTATCATCTTAACAACGTGTTTATAGTTCTTTCATTTGTCTTTATTCTATTATTAATATTACTTTTACTGTTGAATGGTTTTATGTGATATCCGTTTGACGTGGCTCGGTACTTGTACATCTCGTCAATGTGTTTGTATTATCTCTCAATTTTTGGTGTCGTGCTTTGTATATGCGACTTTTTGTATTTCTTTGGTTCTTATATCGTGACTCTGTACTTTAAAAGATCCCGTCAGTATGATATTGTTCTAGTTTATGTCATTATGATATATTTCTATTATGAATTACAAAATACGTTGACCCATAAACGTCAAAATCATTCAATCGCGTAGTAGAATTTACTATTTTTGGATTTATATAAATTCTATATATAACTTTGGGACTATTTTCAATCTCGGTCTATTTCTGAAATTTATTCTTACATACTTTTGATTTTTTAACCCTATATGCTAACATTGCCTATGTAAATTTTAGAATTGTTTGTATGTACATTGAACGACAAATTTATGTGACGTATACAATTTTCTGACGTCAGACACTCAAATCAATGAATGTGTTTGTAGATAGATGTTTTTGTTTTCTGTTAAATTGTTCATTTTAAAATTGTTATACGATGATGACTGATAGTGGAATTAACTATTTGTGGATTCTTATAAATTCTATATATATCTTTTGGACTATTTTCAATCTCGGTCTATTTTTTATATTTATTCTTACATACTTTTGATTTTTTAACCCTATATGCTAACATTGTTTGCATGCACATTGGACGACAAATTTATGTGACGTGTAAAATTTTCTGACGTCAGACACACAAATCAATGAGTGTGTTTTTGAAGATAGATGTTTTTGTGTTTTGTTGAATTGCCCCTTTTAAAATTGTTATACGATTATGACTGATGTACCCATATTTTGACTATTTATTTATTGTGTCTGTTTGGTTAACGCATCAATGTAAATATAACGGAATTTGATGAGACTGCCATCAAAGTGAGAAGGTTAGCGCTATAAAACCAGATTTAATACACCATTTTCTACATTTGAAAATGCCTGTACCAAGTCAGAAATATGACAGTACTTGCGCATTCGTTTTTGATCCGTTTTGTTATTTGAAATTGCCATGTGATTATGGACTTTCCAAATTGATTTTCCTGTAAGTTCAGTATTTTTGTGATTCTACTTTTTTTTAGCATCCAAACCATGAGACGTCATTTGTTTTCTCACGATGTTAAACATAAACACTAGGCGTATTTTTGCGTTTTGTACTCTTCAGAATGGTTTCAGTGTTGACAAAAAGAAGATTTAAAGACTCAAAACGTAATTTCTTGTTTATTTTGGGAAAAAATTAAATATTTAAAAAAAATCGTGGCTTCCTTAGGGACCGGTCAAAATTTATCTACACATAGGACCGGTGCAAAGTGCAGTAGGACAGATACTTTTTTTCCGGAATTGCTTTTGTTGGGACATCACTTTTTTCACAGATAATATCCATAGGATAACTTTTTCAAATCAACTTGGATTTTCATCAAACTATGCAGCTATCTTAGATATATATCAAGATATATATCAAGCTTACTGAATCCCATTTCATTTAGTTTTTTGTTGTATTGCTGTAAAATTTAAGAATTAAAGTAATCTTGGTAAAAAAAGCTAGGATTTGCAATTCGGACAAAATAGAGATAGTACACTTTAATTTTTTTAATAACTTTTTCAAATCAACTTGGATTTTCATCAAACTATGCAGCTATCTTAGATATATATTAAGCTTACTAAATCCCAGGTCATTTTGTTTTTTGTTGTATTGCTGTCAAATTCAAGAATTAAATTAATCTAGGTAAAAAAAAGCTAGAATTTGCAGTTCGAACAAAATAGAGATAGTACACTTTAATTTTTTTTTATAACTTTTTAAATTCAACTCAAACTATGCAGCTATCTTAGATATATATCAAGCTTACTGAATCCAATGTCATTTAGTTTTTTGTTGTTTTGCTGTAAAATTTAATTTCACTTATATGGTGAAGTGCAACAAACATACATCATGTACATCATGTACATTATATCATCCAACAAAGTAGCAAAAATTCGGGGGTCACATCAGGTACATTTTCTGTAAGTGGGAAAATGTTAAAGCAATTATTACCATTCCTAATAAAAACACATTCCAAGGCAACCTATGGGTCTTCAGGTTAAAAAATATATAGAGTTCAGCCAAATGCTATTGAGTTTCATGTTTCTCCTGGAGCTTGTTTTTATAATTAATATTTAAAGGTATTGATAAAATTCTATATAAGATACATGCAGCTTCATTAATTTTTCAGTTTAACAAACACCTATTTGTGGTTTGATTGCATTATGCAATGTCTTTGTTTTTTTCAATGCTATATTCATAGTATAATTTATGATAATGCCATGCCTGTAATTGTTTGTGAATCAACAAAATAAAACATGACACTGTTGCTTTTGATCATATTATAAAGACAACATATGTTAAATGCCTCTATTAAGTATACTTTTATTTACAATACATTGGAAAAATAGGATAGGACACCAACTTTTTTATTACTAAGTTGGCATAGGACATCATTTTTTTTTTCAGTCAGAAAGCGATAGGGTTGTAACTTTTATTAAATGTTTTTATTTTTTGCACCGGTCCTATGTGACGATAAATTTTGACCGGTCCCTTAGTTACGGACTGATAGAACGTGAAATCGTCCAATGAAAATTATCGTTACAAACAAATGGCATTAGAATATATGGCAGTTGTCTTCCATTCAATTGATGTGTTTGAGCTTTTGACATTACAAGTGCAAGGGACTTTCCGATTGCAATTTTCCTTTGAGTTCGGTATTTTCGTTATTTTACCTAATTACATATACCAATAAAACAAATTTTCATCACAAACTCTTTAAACTTTGAAAAAATCTTTTATGTGTCTTCATTTAACGGGTTTATTCCTGTAAAAACCAAAGACCTGGTTAAACGGGTTCAAGTATACACTGTTTGGTTGCAATTATGCTTACTCAGAAATAATATATACCACACAATACTTACATTACCTTAATAAAACGAAAGACATTTCCCAATTAATCAATTTGTACAGAAGTAAATTCAAACTTATAGTACACATAATGATATGCCAGATATATCAAGGAGGTGATTACTCATTTAAAAATGATGCATGTTTCATTGAAAAAAATCAAACTTGGCATGTATCTAACAGATTGGCAGTTCCTATATTTTCAACAAAGAATATTTCTCCAAACTGGTAACCACATGCAAAAAAAAAAACATTTTTTTCAGAAAGATGTATTATACATTACTTTACAATTTTAATTAAGTTTTTCTTGAATAACACTTGCGCAAATTGTCATTCAAGTTTGGATAGTACGGACGTTTACTGAAGTAACACATATGAAAGTAAGTATTTTGATTTCGTATCAGAACAAAAAGACAGAAGATACAGGAGAAAAATTAACAACTCATAATTATAATAGAAAAAAAAGAGGTAATAAAACTAACAAAACTCTTTATTGGAAACTACAGATTGGGCAATATGATGTCCACCAATAACTGGGGTTGAGGGCTAACTCAAAAGGGGATGTCTTTAATTTCCCTAGTTGACACTCTTGATGCGATAGATATTTTGTAAGAAATTTTTCAGCAAAGCGCTTTGGACGCATGCAATTTTTCAAAGAATTCATTGTAAGAATTGCAAGCCGTAGAATACTGTATCAACTGGAAACTATAACCTCGAGTGTATCATCAGCGCAGTAGAAACTGCTTGGTCTATATGTCTTTTTGTGAATCTTTCTAACATATGACGTGGCTCTGTACTTAGACATCCCGTTGTTGTGTTTTTGTGCCAAGGTAAAGATTTATAAATATATTTTTTTGTTTTTATAGTGATTAACATTATAACACAATGTCGACTGCTGTATCCCTTTTTGACCTTTTTACCTATAATGTCTGTTAGTTTTGTTCACACATCGTTGTCAATATAATGGAATTTTATGCGAATGTCATACAAGTGAGAAGTTTAGTTAGCTGTATTACAAGGTTCTATCCGTCATTTTCTACATAAGAAAATGCCTGTACCAAGTACAGTACCAGTAGCCTGTGTTTGAGCTTTTAATTTTGCCATTTGATTAAGGACTTTCCCTGCTTAGGATTTTCCTCGAAGTTCGGTATTTTTGAGATTTTACTTATATTATCTATAACGTTTTTTCTTTAATCTTAATATTCAAAAAAATACAAGACAGAACTTTTGATACATGTCAGTTACAAAGAAAAATTGAGAAAGAAAAAAGTGTCTTTTTCATTCATTCTAAATGCGGCAGCTGCTTCATTTTTCCAAACAAAGAAATGAAAAAAAAAGAAAAAAAAATTCCGATTGTGGAAGTGAAATCACCTCCATGTTTTGGGAGTTCAGTTCTCAACTGATCCTAAATACAAATTTCTACATGTAAATTAAGATAAGAAGCAGACTTAACTAAATGCTAGGTATCACTTATTTAAATTTTATTGGACAAGATGCATCAAAATAGTCACTCAGCGTTGAACTTTTCAGGGAGATGGACTCAAAATAGAAAAATATTAAATAGTTATCAAAGGTACCATGATTATAATTTAAACCGCCAGACGTGCATTTCGTCTAAAGAAGACTCATCAGTGACGCTCAGATCAAAACACATAAATACATTGTAAATGTAATAAAGCCAAACAAGTACAAAGTTGAAAAGCATTGTGGACCCAAAACTCCAAAAAGTTTTGCAAAAACGACTTAGGTAAACTTTCCTATTAAAGTCTTTAATCAGTCTGTAAGAAAGATTTTTTATATCGTTTCTGTTTTACAAAAAAATAAAATTTAAAAATTTTGCTCGAAACACAAATTTCCTAAATTAAACATGTTATTTGAAAATGACCATATGGTTTTGCTATTTAAATCACTGAAAACAATTAATCCTTCGCTCGTAGTTTTTGTATTGAAGCATGTAGGATTAACTTTAATGCTGTAACGTGCATAGGTAATGTAAAGGAGTAGCATGTTTAAGCATATTACTGTAGGTGTATTAAGAGGATATTTACAGCTTAACTTACAGAATAAAAAGGTTTTATCTGAATTGTTATTTTTTAAGATTTTTGAATGACCATTTGATTAAACAAGAACATTTTTTTTGATATCATTTGTTTGAAGTGTTTTGGTGCTACAACAATACGAATCAACCAAGTACACGTAACTATCGTTAGACAGTTGGCAAGTCAATTACCGTCATATTTGTCTCTTTCCGATTATGGGAAACCAAGAAATAAATATGGAACATTGGTAGTATGAACTCAAGAAGAGATACAGTTTATTTGATACTATTTAATTTGAAAGGTCGACTATATATATATATATATTATATATACAACTCGTCTAAACATCAACCCAACAATGTTAGATCTGTAAATTTGCGAAATTGTTGGGTTGATGTTTAGACGAGTTGTATATACATTATGTACACAGCCATGTATCACCATCATTGATGGCGATCCGATGGATACATCTGTTGTAGAGTTGTCACTGACTCAGACGTACTTATATATTATATATATATATTTTTGTAATTATCATAAATACATCAAATAACATAATTAGAAAATTAAACCTAATCTTGATTGATATCCAATTTTTTAGATATTTACCTGTGACTTTCTTTTTGTGGCGTCGACACACACTTCGTAATTCTTTTAAGCTGTTTTTGTGTACTTAATTAATTTTAAATATTCGTTGTTATGCTGTTGCTAACATGTCGAAATATTCTACAAATGTATTATATTATTTATTTATGTATTTCTCTGTCTTGTGTGTTCTCCCATTCATTTGAACTGTATTCCTGTCATGTAATGTTGTTATTTTAGCGATATTGTTATCACCACCATCAAGGTCTTAAAATGTCATTTACCAAGTAAGAAATATGGCAGTTATCTAATAGTTTGTGTGTATGTATGCATGTTGCATTGTCGTTTATTTTATTTTTTTTAACGGCATTTGTTAAATTAATACTAAGAAACAATGAATTTGAATTCAATGAACAAATTATCGAATATCATTTGTTCCTACATGACAAATAACGATACTGTCAGTCAGATCTTCATACTGTTGAATATATCCGTCAAGGTCTGCTAATGTGGCGGTTCTTTTAGCGAGACCCTCCAACTGAAAAGATGCTGTCAGCCGCTTGATATCAATAAACTTTGGAATGGAACTATGATGGAAGATAAACTTTTTTTAATAGGGTTTTGTTTGAAAGTGGGACAATCAGTGAATGACACTTCTTTTTCCTGAATTACTGAATCCCTTGATGCTGAACTCTTTGAATTGTGATGCAAATTTTACTGGTGTTGGAATCCAGACGTTTTTGAGCATGAATCATTTTTGGATTGCTCTCCCTTCACTGCTGACCATTGGCCTCCTAATATATCTTCTTTTACTGTTAGAAGCCTATCATGTAATTTTTCAATAGTGGCACCTTTTTTCTGCAGTTTAGCATGTTTTTCATGGAAACAATTTCTAGTTCAGTTTGTTTTTCAGAGAGAACAATTATCTTATTCTGCAGCTTTTCCTCCACTGCCTGAAACACTTCTTTTGTTTGATAACTATTCCCCTCCAATTCCTTTGCTACACTCATGAGTTGACATTTTTCTATCTCAAAGTTTTCAATTATTTTCTTCTTGTCAATATCTGATGCTTGTATTTTCCCACGTAGCATTTTAAGCTCTCTTGCAAGGACTTGTTTTAGTGTTTCTATAGACTCGGGAGATGTTTCAACTTCATTCATCAAATTTAGCACATCTTTCACGATATCATTTCTAAGCCCTTGGAGATTCGTCATGAGTAACGTTTCAAAGTTTTTTGTAATTGAATGTGCATTGAAAATTTCCGATGACATATTAATCGTGCTTTCTTCTAAGATAGATAACCTCTCCCGAATCTGAGAGGATTCTGAATGTGATCATTTGGAACATTTTTCGATGGAGTTTTAAGTTTGATCTGATCTTCTTGTTGTAAAATTTCTGCATTTGTAGATACGATTTCTAAATTTGTAGATACGATTTCTAAATTTGTAGAAAGGATTTCTGAATTTTTAGAATGGATTTCATTGATTTCATTGACAGGTGCATTTTTTCGAATAGTATGGTGATTTGTGGAGGACTCAATATCAGCTTCTTCGTTTTCAAATTGAAGACTTTTTGGAGTGGTCATTTCAGAACTGGATGACAAGTTTTCAACTATTTGTAATGTTTTTTTCAAATTCATTTGAGCACCACTGTTTCAAGGATTTCCCTTGGGTCATTATTTCACCAGTGGCCAGGTACACGATAACTTTGTACATTAATGTATCCCCTTCATAATCCCCAATACTTTCGGAAGAGTGTACTTCAAACTCTGTTCTTTCTCTTATACCTTGTGTAGTGGGGTCATGCCATTCTACTTTTACTGAGTGGTTATTCTTGTTATCTATGATAAGCAATGGTCCTAATGCGTGGAGCCAGAAATGCATTCTTTCACGACATGTTGTAAATAGTGTGCAATATGCACCTTTCCTACATAATGTAAGGTCTATTTTTTCGAATGGTATAAGTGTTTTAATAAGTTGTCTTTTGTGCCTTCTTATAAGGTGCTGATGGTAAGGTATATATATTTTTTTTCAATTCAGATAATTGGTACCGGTTTTCATAATTCATCGCCATTTTCTTGGTTTACAAATTGATATATATATATATATAAATAGCTTGTTGTCTACTGATTAATCCCATCAGTGATGTCGGAATCTTGTGATATTTAAAATGATATTGCATTAAGTTTGTTTCTGTTGATTATCCCTTGTAATGTTTGCTTAATAAACATTATTATATGTAAAGTTTCTGCTTACAAAAATAACGTGTAGCCGATGTTTTCACCGGAAGTCCACTAGAAACCATGGTTTTGGTAGTTTTTGTTACTGATTGTATTATTTGTTGGTACATTGTTGTTCTTTTTTAAAAAGGTCACTTTCCATTTAGCACAAAATGTAAGGACTTTTTCGAATTTCCTGGTTGTTAACACTGTTGCAGCTCTTCAAATGTTCAAGAATTAACTAGTCCCACCATATTTATGTATAACTGACATATATATACAATGATTATATTGTATTGTTTATTGTACTTGTTATATTTGATTTGATTTTATTTTAATTTTTTTGTTTTGTTTTCATTTTTTATCTAGTCAATTGTCTTAAATTTTTCTGGTCATAATTTGTTCTCTCTCGTTTTTGTTTTTGTTTTTTGTTTTTTTTTTCAAAATTCAAAGGATACACATTAAAAAAAAGATAAAATGAATCCCTCATTTAAGTAAATTTTCAACTTGGTCAAGTTATTGTTTCAAAAAAAAATTGTTTTTCAACTCTGAAGGTTTTCTGTTGAATCCCTTATAATTCAAAGAATGTTAAAAAACAATTAGTTGTATGGAATGTTCATGGTTTGTTTTACATGGAAGATGGTAAGAGATATTGCAAACTTAATGACCCTGATTTTTTGTGAAACTATAAATTCTGATATTATATCCCTATTAGAAACAAAGGCTGATAAGGAAGAAAATATATGTCTGAAAGGTTATACCTTATTAAAATAGGTTGCTCGCCCCAGGAAAGGAAAAGCTATTCATGGAGGCATTGCTTTATATGCCAGAACTAATGTTTGTAAAGGAATTACTTTAATCAAAAGTAATTGCTCTGAATTTTTGTGGGCAAAACTAAGTAAAAGACTATCATTATGGGGGATCTAAATACACATATTAATGAAAACGATTTGGATTTTATTTCATGTGATCATGTTAAAAGTTTATAAGATATACTTCTAAATTCATATTTGGCAGATAATGTACATTATCGCTATTTTGTGCATTTTTCCTTTGATCTTTTTTTGTGATAATTTTCATAACATGCTTCTCGCTTAAGATGGAAAAATTATCGCTAGAAACTAAGGAGGCCACGTGGCGTTGCTAACGAAATTGACATGAAATTGACAACGTCGTCATAGGTAAAATAGCGATAAACAGATTATCATTGGTCATCTCAACTCGATTGCTTTTCTCACTTTCGCTGTACCAGCTCAAGCGAGAAAATCAATCTCGTTGAGATGATCAACGATAATCTATAATTATAGGAGATATTATACTAAAAGGAATACTAATACTGATGAATACGGAAAACGTGTATTAGAGCTTTGCATATCATCTAGAAGCCGAATTCTAAATGGAAGAACTTTAGGGGATACATTAGGTAAACCCACTTCCCATCAATATAATTGTAGTGTTGTTGTTGATTATTGTATTGTTAGTAATAATATGTTTAAAAATGTATGTTTTTTTTTTACTGTAAAGGATTTTACCGTCCACTTTATTCACTGTCCTATAAATGTATTTTTATCTTTAAATTATTTTCAAGTACAACAAAAAGTTGGGAGACCAATACCTAGGGGTTAACATTGGACCAATGCGGTTCAAACATGTTATACAGAGATAATGTTATCAAAGGAAGTTGAATCTAATGTACAATCATTCTTAGGTAAAGACAGAGTACCACAAAGAAATGGGGTGGATGAAGCCACCGAGGATTTACAGATATTTTTCACAACATTCTCGATAAGCTAAGAAATTTAAATCTTCCCAAGGGAAACAGGTTTAAATAACAAAAAAATGTAAACGAAAGAAATCTATTTTAGGGTTTGACAGTGAGTGCGAATCAATGTTTCGTATTTAAATCCAATCTTCCCGTTCACTCTCTAAGGGTTATGTAAATGAAGAAAAGTTGAAGAATTACTATGGGCTAAAAAGCAGTTAAAAAACTAGTACGAACAGTATAAAGCAAAGATGCTTAATTCCTTACTGGAATTAGAAGACAAAAACCCCAAAGCTTATTGGGATATTATTAATAAATTTCAATATTCTGACAAGGATATCAGTGATCAGAGTTCCAATATTCCCTCTGATGAATTGTATAATTATTTTAATAAACTATTAAATGTAGATTGTAGTAAAGAACAGGATGATTTTCCTACAAGGTATAATGTTTTTCTTGATTATGACATAAATATGCAGGGAGTATTGAAAGCTATAAAAAGTTTAAAGAATAACACAAATGAAGGTTTTGACTGTATAAGCAATAAGATGAGTGTGAATAAGTTGTACTGGCAAACTTTTTAATATCATTTTGAAATCAACTTTATTTCCTAGTAGTTGGACAGAAAGTATGATTAAACCTCTTTTTAAATCGGGAGACGTTAGATATCCAATTAACTACAGAATTATAGCAATATCTAGCTGTTTAAATAAGTTGTTTGTAAAAATCTTATGCAACAGATTTGATTTTTTTTGTAACTGAGAACAACATACTATGTAAAAATAAAATAGGCTTCAGAAAAGCTAATAGAACAATTGATCATGTTTATTCAATAAAATCTATTATGGATAAAATGTTTAGGGCCAAAAAATACCTATATTGTTGTTTTGTTGATTGTAGCCTTTGACACAGCCCGGGACTTTCCAGGATATCTTGATAAGAAGTGTGATCCAGTAGATATAGGGAATACAAGCTTTAATTGTTTAATGTATGCAGATGACATAATTTTAATGTCTCAAACCAAAGAAGGGCTAAAAACTGTTTATCCTCATTGGAACTTTATTGTCAAAAATGGCAATTATCATTGAATATAGAAAAATCTCAAAAAATAATATTAAATAAATCAGGTAAATTATTGAAAGACTGTATTTTTTTTTATTTTGAGCAAAATCTTATCGTGCTTGCATTTCCTATCATGATTTTCTTGATAGAGGTTTGCTGCTCACAAGGAAGCTATTAAACCAAGAGTTCCAAATGGTGAAGTTGAAATCATCCCTTCGTAAATTTTACGGACGCCATCACGAGTTGGTTGACCGTTATGGAATAACCGTTTCACAAATGATATCGGATATGTTCCTTACGTCGTAACTACAATCCCCTTCCCTTTCATGAATATGTCCTACCGAATAAGACTATTTACCGGATTTGTAATCACTTAAGCTACACGACGGGTGCCACATGTGGAGCAGGATCTGCTTACCCTTCCGGAGCACCTGAGATCACCCCTAGTTTTTGGTGGGGTTCGTGTTGTTTATTCTTTAGTTTTCTATGTTGTGTCGTGTGTACTATTGTTTTTCTGTTTGTCTTTTTTATTTTTAGCCATGGCGTTGTCAGTTTGTTTTAGATTTATGAGTTTGACTGTCCCTTTGGTATCTTTCGTCCCTCTTTTATCAAAAGTGTTCAAGAGTATAAATACCTAGGTATTGTAATGAGAACATTGGTTCTTTCAGTACTGCAGTTGAAGATCTTAGTAAGAAAGCACTTAAAGTAATTTTCATGATTAAACGTAAATTTCATTGTACACATAATAATACACATTTGCTCTTAAAATTTTTTGACTCCTGTGTTAAACCAGTCCTTCTTTTTGGAAATGAATTGTGGGGTCCGTACATTCTTAACCTGGACAAAAGATTCACACAAGGTTCAAATGATGATCTAGAAAAAACTTTTTTTAGTTTTGCACCTGAAAAGGTTTACATTCGATATTGTAAATGTAGATATGCTTCTAATATTGCCAGTATGGCAGAACTTGGTCGTTATCCAATCTCTATATTTGTTATTTTGCAATCTCTTAAATACTGGCTATATTTGTATAAAGACCCTATTTTTAATTTTTCAAAATTAGCATATAAGTCAATCGAAGATGTTGGTTGTAACTTTCCATGTACCTTCAATAAACACATTTTTCAGTTTCTAAAATTCATTCGTTTTGACCATGTTTGGAATAATTAAGGAACTATGTAAGAAGGAAAACGTGTGTCTGCAGTGAAAAAGATAGTACAAGAAAGATATGGAAATTATTTTTTCTCATGTTTGTCAGGTGAAAAGCAAAACAAACTACGCACATATTACAAGTTATAAAATGAATATAAAACTGAGACTTATACAAAGTTAAATATCTCAAAACAATATATAAGACAGTTATGTAAATTAAGAATTTCTTACCACAATTTACAAATTGAAAAAGGCAGATATAATAATACGCCTTTTGGATAAAAAAATATGCAAACATTGTAGCGATAACAAAATTGAAGATGAGTTTCATTTTATATGTGAATGCAACCTCTATCAAGACGAGAGGGAAAAGTTTTATGACGAGATTGTTAATATTATACCATGTTTTTGTAATTCAGATAATTTTGATAAATTCAAATATTTAACGAACTGTTCGGAGATTAATGTTCTCATCAGATTTCTTATATATATAAACGCCTAAAAAGTGTACATAACAACACCAATGATATAAAAAGGAACTATAAATGTAATTATTTATAAATATTTCGGATAACAGATATCCTTCGTCAGTCAGATTCTGATGTTAAATGAATCATCTTTAAGTCTTCTTAGATGAAACTTTTACTAAATCTTGAAATTTATACAATAAAAAAGGCAAACCGAACATCAGTTAAGACGCTTGCACCATTCTAAAAATTTGTTGAATATGACATAGGTTATATGACTAATTACATCAGAGAGTTCACAAATATGCTTTAGATAAAAATAATAATGTGCGATGTGAACTAGCACAATTTTAAAGCTTTAACGGTGTCGATATTATGATGTTACAAGAAAGATTGCGTCAATAAGAATTCCAAATAAACAGCACTGAACGGTCTAAATTTCTAAATATTTCAGATTTGACAACTGTAGTGTAGTTACATTAGAGTCTGCGATGTTTAAAACAAACGGCCGTTAAAATATAATAACAAATTTTGACTAAAGTAAAATAGTTGGACGTGGCTTGGTACTTATACATCCCTCAAAACATTAAGCAATTTAAATTGTTATATTCAACCGATTTATTTTAGAGATGAGTAAGGTAAAGAAATAGAAACGGAGACTGTAATAATAAGTAATATAACCCAGATGTGAAGCACTGCATGGTTTCGAACTACATCTTTTCATTTATCCCATTTGGTGCCAAAGTTGTTAATTTTCTAATCCAAAATCTTTCCCGAGTAAGTCTATCCTCCCTAGACCAAGCAGAGTTGTGGTCAATGATAGTAATGGTCAGTCGATTGAGGTCTGCCTTAGTGTGACCAGGGGATCTCAAATGTCGACTAAGAGGGAGGTCTGGCTTGCATTGGTAGTCGCTACGATGACCGTTCATTCGTTTGTGAAACGGCTGTTCTGACTCGCCTACATACTGTTTACCACATTTACACTGTAGGAGATACACAACATTTGTAGTCTTGCAATTAACATTGCAAAATATGGTGTATTCTGTACCAGTGGAGTGACTGTTAAAAGTCTGGGTATCCAGTATTTGTTTGCAAGTCAGACATCGTTTGTTTCCACAACCCTTACAAGAGCCCACTGACGAAGAGCCTGCTTGAGAGGATAACTCAGCAAGTCTTTAAGGCTTTTGGGCCTGCGGAAAGCCAGTACAGGTGGCTCGGGAAAGATCTTGGATAGTTTAGGATGATTTTCGATATCTTTCCAACTTTCGCGGATAAGGTGAGACAAGTTGTCAAATTTTGGATTGTAAGTCAACACAAAAGGCACCCTCCTGTTGACCTTTTTGACTTTATATTGTAAAAGTTCATCTCGGCTGATGTTGCTAGCACGAGAAAAACCTTTATCAATGTCTTTCCTTTTGTAGCCTCGATGTTTTAGGTGACCGCGAAGTTCTTGTAGTCGTTTTTTGGCAACATCGTTGGTGGAGCAAATCCTTTTTATTCGTATGGCCTGGCTGTAGGGAATGCTCTTGGTGCAATGTTTAGGGTGACAACTTGAAGGAGACAGATATTGATGTTTGTCTGTGGGCTTGCAATACAGATCTGTAAATATGTTTCCATCCCTCACTTGCGTTGTAGTGTCAAGAAATGTTATCTTAGAGTCAGAGATTTCATATGTGAATTTTATTGAGGGATGGGCATCGTTGGCATGTTGAATAAACAAATCTAGTTCTTGTTCAGTATTATCCCACTTCATGTCAATATCGTCAATAAATCGGAACCAAGAGAGGGGTTGATAAAGAAAAGAATTGAGAATTCTCTGTTCTAATTTCCCCATAAAAATATTGGCATAAGACGGGGCCATCTTTGTTCCCATTGCTGTTCCATTAACTTGGAGAAAGTGTTCACCATTGAATGTGAAGTTATTGCATTTTAAAACCAAAATTAGAAGCTGGATGAGACATTCAGTTGGTGGATGTAAGGTGTTACGAGAGTTCCAGACTTCCCTACAGGCTTATATATATATATATATAACTCGTCTAAACATCAACCCAACAATGTTAGATCTGTAAATTTGCTTTCGCAAATTTTTGGTTCTTCCCTCGCCGGGATTCGAACCCATGCTACTGTGATATCGTGACACCAAATCGCCTGCACTGCAGCCGTCCCGCTAGACAACACGACCACCTGGGCTCTCAAAAAAGAGCTTTCGCTGGACATGTGTTACCTTTCCTCGTCAGTTTTAATCTAGCGGCGTACTACAGTACATGATATATAAGGCATGCAGATGTTATTGTTACAGATCAGCTAAATTATCTATAGTAAAGGATCCTACAAATTAATGTAATATACAGTCACAGAAAATAATTATATTTATAAGTACGTCTGAGTCAGTGACAACTCTACAACAGACGTATGCATCGGATCGCCATCAATGATGGTGATACATGGCTGTGTACATAATGTATATACAACTCGTCTAAACATCAACCCAACAATATTAGATCTGTAAATTTGCTTTCGCAAATTTTTGGTTCTTCCCTCGCCGGGATTCGAATCCATGCTACTGTGATATCGTGACACCAAATCGCCTGCACTGCAGCCGTCCCGCTAGACCACACGACCACCTGGGCTATCAAAAAAGAGCTTTCGCTGGACATGTGTTACCTTTCCTCGTCAGTTTTAATCTAGCGGCGTACTACAGTACATGATATATAAGGCATGAAGATGTTATTGTTACAGATCAGCTAAATTATCTATAGTAAAGGATCCTACAAATTAATGTAATATACAGTCACAGAAAATAATTATATTTATAAGTACGTCTGAGTCAGTGACAACTCTACAACAGATGTATCCATCGGATCGCCATCAATGATGGTGATGCATGGCTGTGTACATAATGTATATACAACTCGTCTAAACATCAACCCAACAATGTTAGATCTGTAAATTTGCTTTCGCAAATTTTTGGTTCTTCCCTCGCCGGGATTCGAACCAACTTATATATATATAAGACAAATGTATTTTGATTAGACATTCATCAGTGGGAATAATTGCATAATATTGAAGTGTGAGTTTTGTCTATTGCTTGTTATAAGTGTCACAATTGTTGGCGCCGGTATGTTTTATTGTTGTTTTGTTTTGTATATGTTTTTAAATGTGTTCATGTGTTTCAGCAATGATCCTTTTGTACTGGATTTCATACTGAATAAAATTAGTTAGTTAGTTAGTTACAAACAAATTATAGGAGCGCCTATGGGTGGTATATTTTCTCCGACATTCACAGATTAACATCTGTCTGTACTATTAATTAATATCTTAGATAAGTTCCAATGGAGAGAAAACATCAAATTACACTGTCAATACAGAGATAACGAATTTATGGTCTTCACAGGCAAATTAAAACAGGTTGAAGATTTCTTTAACATAGCGAACAAAATTGACCCTCTACTTAAATTCACATTTGAGGCTTCTAGTTCTAGTATGACATATTTAGATACCAAAGTGTACAAAGGTAAAAGATTCCATAATAACAACATCCTTGATGTTAAATCACATATTAAAAAACTGAAACGTATCAATATTTACCAATCACTGGTGCACATCCGAAACACACATTCACAAGTATTACAGTGTGTGATTCTATACGTCATATTAGAAATAATAGTGACATCAATGAGTTAGATAGACATTTAACTAACTTGCAAGATAAGTTAGTTGAAAGAGGATACTGTAAAAATGAAACAGAGAATGTTATTAGAAACGTTAAAAATACCACAAGCATAAAAAACAACTTTATTGAAGGCCGATAGGACAAAGAATGTTCCACTCACTCTCATTACTAAATATAATCCAATGGTAAAAAAACCTTAGTAAGGTTATAAGAAAAAATTAGAACAATCTACAAAAAGACAAACAATGTAGTGAAATCTTCACCCAAGTGCCTATCATAGCGTATAAACGTAACAAACATATCAAAGAATACCTTGCTAAATCAAGGAAATAGTTGGGAGACTTTTGAAAAGGGACCCATGCTTTAATAGTATAAGCAAAAAATCCCGAAACACTGTTAATTATTATCTCATTTATAGGCAACAATGACATATACATGAAATTAAAAAAAAAACAAGGTAAAGTCTTGAGATTAATTACATATGTTGGTTGAAGAAACCGCATTTAATTATGACTCGACACATATATTATACCCGATACATATAGAAACATTGCGACAAAGTTAGTATGACATTTGGTCCAGTGATTTCAGGAGAAATATTTGTTTCCAAAACATTTACGATACAGACCCTAATTGATGGCAAAAGCGCACTCGAATCTTTGATGGGAAGAATGACTGTGTGGTTTATAGAAATGTCATCATTATATAGAGGACTCATTTCTATTAATATTTATAGTTATCTTTTTCAGAATAGAATCAGCACTGGCACACCTCTTACTTATTGGGATTCCACCATTGATCATGAAATGGAAGATAGTACACAATCAGTTCTATGGACTGCAAAGTATTTTGGTAATAGATTTGGGACGGTGAAAACTGGTTCATTTGCCAATTTTGACACCCCTCTAGGAAAACTTTATCGAAATATTGGTAGTGATGGTTGCTTGTTTAGCAAATCTCGAGTCAATATAATTTTGTCACGATCAAGATTTCAACAAACTTCTAAACTATTTGCTGATATCGGTGCTTCTGTCGAGGGACAACATAACAGTAAACATATTTGGGTTGATGGTGTGATAAATAACTTAAAAGTAAGTCCCCGTGACCCAGTCTTTTTCTGTATTCATAGTATGGTCGACTTTGTCTGGGAATTGTTTAGGAAACAACAAATAATTCAAGGTATTGATCCTACTACCGATTACATTTTAGCACCAACTGATCCAAGAGCTAGTTTTTAAAATACAATCGATGTATCTGTAGGGCTGAGAGGATATTACAACATTGATGGTTATTCTTAACGAAGAGCAGACATGGTTCAGTACCAACCTCATCCACATTGTCCAACATGTGCAGATAGTCAAGAGTTGTATTGTGACCAGAGTAAAGGCCTATGTCTTACCAGACGTAAGGATTCAAACGAGTATGCTGGACAACAGTTAGAGGCTGTGGATATGGCATATAGCAATAGAATAAACAATAATGGACCAAAAAATATATCTTGTCCGATTTACGGGAGAGACATTCGTGTTCGTATGGATTCAGGTACCGTAGATTATAATAACATATCGATAACTGCTAGCTTGGAAGGTCACCATCAATGGACGCTGGTACCGATATAATGGCAAACTCTCCATTGAGTTTAGGTGATGAAAAAAGAATCAACGATAATATTAGACTTGTAAGACCACAGTTTCATCGTTATATCTCGGCTTTTTAAAATCTAGGTCCAAGATTAGCCTTCAAAGATACTGCTACTCGAAGGAAGACCGGTACACTTAAATGTCCATCAACCAATTGGATTGAATAGACACTTTGGTGGAATCAAATTTCCAAACTATTGAATATATAGAAACATATTATTTTGTAGGGTTTCAGTAAACATGAATAAAACACATAATCTTGTATTATCAATTGTTTTATATCGCTATATATAGTTTTTTCTTTCAAAATCGTTAACTCTGGACGATACAAATTTTAAGTGAAATTTGATTTTAAGTACCCATTCACGTCAACATGTAGTTTGTCCATCTGATGAGTTAAGCCTTTTTCAACTGATTTTTTATAGTTCGTTCTTATGTCGTACTGTTATACCACTCTCCCAGGTTAGAAGGGGGGATACCGCAAACATGTCTATTCCCGCCACATTATTTGTAAGTCAGGAGCCTGTAATTCGGTGATTGTCGTTTGTTTATGTGTTAACATACTAGTTTTTCGTTAATTTTTTGTACATAAATGAGACCGTTAGTTTTCTCTTTTAAATTTGTTTTACATTGTCATTTCGGACCTTTTATAGCTGACTATGCGGTATGGGCTTTGCTCATTGTTGAAGGTCGTACGATGACCTATAGTTGATAATTTTTGTGTCATTTTGGTCTCTTGTGGAAAGTTGTCTAATTGGCAATCATACCACATCTTCTTTTTTATATAAGATAATAACAAATGTCAAGTCATTATTCATTCCGACTAAAATGCAACCTAAAATTGTCAAAACATCATATTATTTGATAGTAAGTAAATAAACTCATCATAGATGCGATTTCGTTTACAAAACACTCATCAGTGACGCTCAAATTAAAAAAAAGTTAAAATGCCTAAAACAAGTACGAAGTCAAAGAGCATTGAGGACCAAAACTTCCTAAAAGTTTTGCCAAATACAGCTAATATAATCTATTCATGCGGTAGAAAAACCGATGTATTTCAAAATTAAACGTTTTGTGAACAGTATTGTGTGTTTTTGATAAATTGCGTGTGTTATGCAGTAAAACACCATTCTCCTCTTGTGTTTTAACAATATTTTTTTTCAAATAAATTGAATTGGATTGGGCAACAGGCATAGCCTATGTAATCCCTCTCTACAAAACAAGGTTTAATATATTACATTCAAACAAAGCAACACATACACAAACATAATGACAAAACAGAAATAATTTTTCAAAAATACCTCTTAGTAGATGTAAACACAAGAAAACGCCTTTAACATGTTAAATTTGACAATTTAACTATAGACACAAACAATGTGATGTTCTCTAATGTACCACTACGATAAACGGACTTTATGGGATATCAAATTATTAATGCAAAGAGTTTAAATAACACTTTTCAGTAGGAAGTCAAATGAAAAAGAACACTAGAAAATCATTCTTCTTATGAAAAAGTCGAGAAAATTATAGCAAAATAATACTGATTACGACAAAGATCAATGTTATTTCAAAACACTAAGTGTACATTTTTAAGAAATTGAATTGTTAAGCCCTAATACGGATAGTAGTTATCAAAGGTACCAGGATTATAATTTAGTACGCCAGACGCGCGTTTCGTCTATATAAGACTCATCAGTGACGCTCATATCAAAATATTATAAAGTCAAAAAAGTACAAAGTTGAAGAGCATTGAGGATAAACCAGCATGTTACATACTGAAAACGTTCCACTGTCGATATAAATCAATAGTTAATATTCCTTTCGAACATGGTCAATACGGAAAAAAGCTGTATTGGCCCATGGGCTTATACAGGACATTGACTTCCGGTTTTTAATTTTCTTATAATACTTTAATAAAAGTGTTATGAACTGGCTGTTTCTGTATTGACCCTGATTTGGATTCTCGATCAGCTGTATAAGCCCTCGACCCTTCGAGTCTCGGGTCCAATACAGCTAACCTCATATCTATAAGAGGGCCAATACAGAAACAGCCAGTTGATAACACTATAATATACGATGTTTTATGTTATCAAGATAATCCCATTAGCAGTAGTTTATGAAATCTAAAACAATGTAAATCTTCGATGCATATTGACAAAAACAAAAATTGAAAAAAAAATTATGTACATACAAAACCCAAAGAACGTTCTAGTCATTATTTTTTGGAGTGTGCCACAAAGTCATTTATTTAGCTTGTTACAATTTCCTACAATATACTAGGGTGGATAGTTATTTTTATATTGATTTTCACATCTAAGATTTCGATGACGCCGGTCTGCTCTTGTCACGTGAATATTCAATATACAAATGTTGTCCTTGCCAAGGAATTTCTTTTTGTCCCGGCCGATAAAGCTGCTAACAATATCATTATTGTTTGACGTAAATTTTACATTGAGGTTCTATAAAAAGAAATCACCAATCAACTGACTCCATTTTCAGAAAACGACATCTGTAACAAACATAAACTTTTAGCTACCGCTTTACAAGCAGAACCAAAAACAATGAAAGTCCCAACTATGTATTAGCTTCCCAAACTACACAAAACACCTTACAAATATAGATTTATTTTGTCTTCAAGCCATTGTTTCACTACTAAATTATCTATTCTTCTTACCAGTCCACTTGGTACAATCAAAAACCTGATAATAAATTGTTCAAATAAGGCCTTCGAAAATAGTGGAATTAATTACTTTTGGAGTGTCAAAAACTCGTTGGAAGTTCTTGATAAATTGCATGCTGATATTGGTGATTTTGAATCTGTTCAAAGTTTTGATTTTTCTACCCTCTAAACACATTGCCTCACATTCTCATTAAGAAAAAAATCATACACCTAATTAAATGGGCATTTAAAAAGTCAGAATGTGAATATATATGTTCAAACTCTTTAAGGTCATTTTTTAGTAGCAATAAACAAAAAAAAAATATGTCAATTGGACATGCTTTGATACTATATCTGCCCTTGAATTTTTACTAGATAACATTTTTGTTCGCCTTGGAGATTCCGTATATCGTCAGGTTATCGGAATTCCAATGGGGACTAACTGTGCACCACTTATTGCGGACCTGTTTTTGTATTGCTATGAGTTACAATTTATGACAAAAATCAGAAGAGACCCATCGAAACAACATCTGATACACAAATTTAATAATACTTTTAGATATTTGGATGATATTTTGGCTCTCAATAATGACGACTTCAGTATGTATACTAAAGAAATTTATCCTGTTGAACTTAATTTGAATAAAGCTAACACTAACAATGACCACTGCCCTTTCCTCGATCGTGATATATATATATCATTAACGGAAAGCTTAATGCTAAAATTTATGATAAAAGAGATGATTTCTCATTTCCTGTCGTTAATTATCCATTTTTAGATGGTGACGTTCCATTGTCACCATCTTACGGTGTTTATATATCTCAACTTGTACGATTCGCTCGTGTATGTAACAATGTTTTAGATCTTAACGAGAGAAATTTATGTATTACTGAAAAATTATTACACCAGGGTTTTCGATATCACAAACTAGTCAAGACATTTACTTAATTTTATAATCGGTATAAGGACATCATTCCAAAATATAGCTCAACATGCAGACTTTTTATACGTTCAGGTATTTCACATCCAGTATTTTATAAAAATATTTATAAAGCACAAAAATGTCAGTATTCACCCCAGAAGCTAACAAAATCTTTAAATAGACTTATTAAGGAGGGATATAGGTACGATACTGTTGTCAGGTCATTAAAGATTGCATATTTTGGCTTTAATATTGATTCACTTATAGGGTCTTTGCATCGGAACTAAACACATTTGTTATTTATAAACTAGTTGTTGGCATGGCACGGGTTATGTTCTTCTCATATATGTTATGATGGTATGATACTTAACCCCTGACGGGGATGATTGTGCCTGATATTCATATGATGAAGGCATCAGACTCGGACATCTCTTGAACTGAATTTTAATGTGCGTATTGTTATGCGTTTACTTTTGTGCATTGGCTAGAGGTATAGGGGAGGGTTGAAATCTCACAAACATGTTTAACCCCGCCACATTTTTGCGCCTGTCCCAAGTCAGGAGCCTCTGGCCTTTGTTAGTCTTGTATTATTTTAACTTTTAGTTTCTTGTGTACAATTTGGAGTTTAGTATGGCGTTCATTATCACTGAACTAGTATATATTTGTGTAGGGGCCAGCTGAAGGACGCCTCCGGGTGCGGGAATTTCTCGTTGCATTGAAGACCTGTTAGTGAACTTCTGCTGTTGTCTGCTCTATGGTCGGGTTGTTGTCTCTTTGGCACATTCCCCATTTACATTCTCAATTTTATTTTCGTGAATTTAAAAGTTTGTCTGTGCAGGTCTTTTGTGCACGTATTTGTAGTCAATCTCTGCTAGTATATCAATTGATTCATTTGGATTTACCTCCCGAAACTTTTCTGATCTAGAAGAATTTGAATTTGTGACAGACGCGCTTTTCGTCTACAAAAGACTCATCAGTGACGCTCGAATCCACCCAAGAATCATGCAATATGAAGAAAAAGAGATTTACCTTATGTTACCAATGTGCTTGATATTTGGTTATGTGACACATTAAGTGATAAAAATAACAAATATTCAACCATAATTGTTGATACCTACTATTAATGTAACTTAGGGATTGTGCAATATTTATCTGAGGGTTAGGCTGGTGCAAACATGGACGGGGCACATACGTTTTTCATGCAAATAACGGGACAGACATTTCTATATTGAATATTCACTTGACAAGAGTAGACCGGCGTACTCGAAAACTTAGATGTGCAAATCAATATAAAAATACGGAGATGTAGTATGATTGCCAAAGAGACAAATATCCAACCCTAGGAAATTGTAAAAAGCTAAATGACTTTGTGGGACACTCCAAAAATTGATGACCTGAACGTTCTTTTAATTTTGTATGTACATACTTTTTTAAATCTTGTAGCTTGAAAGACACACATAAAAATAATAGTACACAAGACACATCATAGAAACTAAAGACTAAGCAACACGAACCCCATAAAAAATTGCGGGAGATATCATGTGCTCCGTAAGGTTTAGCACATCCTGCTCCACATGTGACACCCGTCGTGTTGCTCCTGATATTACAAACCCGGTAAATAGTATAATAGTCATTTTTGAGCCTGTCGTAAGTCAGGAGCCTATGACCTTTGTTGGTCTTGTATTTTTTTTAACTTTAGTTTCTTGTGTACAATTTGGAGTTTAGTATGGCGTTCATTATCACTAAACTAGTATATATATATTTGTTTAGGGGCCAGCTGAAGGACACCTCCGGGTGCTGGAATTTCTTGCTGCATTCAAGACCTGTTGGTCACCTTCTGCTGTTTTCTGTTCTATGATCGGGTTGTTGTCTCCTTGACACATTCCCCATTTCCAATGTCAATTTTAATTCGGTAGATCACATTCACGAAAAGGGAAGAGGATTGTAGTTACGACGTAAAGAACATATAAGTTTGAGTTGACGCATATATGACAAATGTTCTCTATCGTACATATTTAATCGTACCAAAACACTATGACAAATGGCGGATATGGTGTATCATGGCATGACACCTTATACATGCAATCAGTATTATCCGGTACCAACACTGATACCGTTTTTGCAATCGTCCGCAATCTTTATTTCGTATATTACATTTTATTTACGTAACACTGGCTGTATGTTGTGCTTTTTATAGTGTTGTTTGAATGTCAACAATGGGGAGCCACCCAATATGAGTTTGTCAACAATGGGGAGCAACAAATATGAGTTTGTCAACAATGCGGAGCAACAAATATGAGTTTGTCAACAATGGGGAGCAACAAATATGAGTTTGTCAACAATGGGGAGCAACAAATATGAGTTTGTCAACTATGCGGAGCATCAAATATGAGTTTGTCATTTTGTTTGCAGTACACATCTGTTGTCATGATTCCATCTCTCAATTGTGTCAATGAATTTTGCCTTGAGTCATGGCGTTGTAAGTTTTTTTTTTTATCAATCTACGATATTGACTGTCCCTCTGGTATCTTTCGCCCCTCTCTTACAGATAGTGACTTTTTTCTTTAGATATATAATCAACTAAATTATTTTCCACTTTTATGATAGATATAGGAAGATGTGGTGTGAGTGCCAATGAGACAACTCTCCATACAAATAACAATTTAAAAAGTAAACCATTATAGGTTAAAGTACGGCCTTCAACACGGAGCCTTGGCTAGTCTGTAATATTAGTAAGGGACATTTTTACAAATAACCCTACCAGCTTTCAGTTTCGCTCCTATAAAATTGAATCGATTTTTTTACGTTTTGTAGTATGCACTTTTTTACAACAATAGTTTGCAATATAAATTTTAATGATTTAAAAGTAAATTTTTGACACCAGAAGAAGTTTATTCAGTAAGGATCATATTTAGCCTAAACATATTAAGTTGGAAATTGATAAAACATGTTGGAACCTTAGTGTCAATGTTGTAGCACCAAGGGAAACCACAAGATAGAGATACAGAGTTTCGTTGAAGTATTGGGTAGTTTTGTTGTAGAAATAGCTTAACCGATTATGTAATGTAACACATGGTTTCATGGATTAAAAATATAGATACAATGTTTGGTATATATAAATTTTTCATAAACATATTAAAAATATTCAAATTTATTTATTAGTTAAAAGAGTTAATTCAAAGCATTGTGGTTTATTTCAATCAAACAGAACTCCGGTCTGCGACTATGACTGGTTAAGATTTTATTTCTTTAAGCATGCTCAACTATTTCCAACATTTCAAAGTCCTTCTGTCGAACTGATTTTAACTGAATGATAGTCTCTTTACGATTTTCATGAAACTGACTTCCTTTTTTTGTACCTGTTTTTTTCAATATTTATTCATAAATTAAAATTATGTTTAATACCTTTGTACAATGTATAACAATGATAAATGGTGTGCACTGAACTGATCAACATAGCAGGTAATAATTTGTAGATTATTATACCGGTATAAATCTTCAAAAGTAAAGTCCCAAAATTACAGAACTCCGAGGAAATCTCAAACGAATAGGTGACAATGGTATTATTCCTGACTTTGTACAGACATTTTCGACTGTAGAAAATGGTGGATTAATTAGATTTAGGACGATGTGGTAAGAGTGCCAATGAGACAACTCTCAATCCAAGTCTCAATTTATAAAAGTAAACCATTTAAGGCCAATGTACGGTCTTCAACACGGAGCTTTGGCTCAAACTGAACTGCAAGCTATACGCCTGGTTTTATAGCTAGCTTAACCTTTCACTTGTTTGACAGTGGCATCATAGATCAATAGACATAATAGGTAAACATGTCAAAATAGAAGTATAGCAGCCAACATAGTGTTATCATCTTAATCACTATTAAAAATATTTATTTTTAAACCAGACCAAAAAAAAACCCAGAGCAAATAAAAACGAAATATGATAATCATTTGCAATGCTATGACGTTAGCTGTAATATTAATTTAGATAAAGATTTTGGTGGGGTTCGTGTCTCTCATTGATTTGTTTGTGTATACTATTGTTTGGGTATTAGTCTTTTGTTTTTTTTTAATTTATTTTCGTTTTTTGGTTTATTATCAACTGTTGAATCTGAATGTAACTCTGGTATCTTTCGAATCTCTTTTATAGCAATAATATGGCAACAGTATATAAAATAAAACATACCGAACAACAAAACCTGTCGAATGGATTATTACAATTGAGCTTAAGCAAACATTGTAAACACGGCTTCATGCTCAAACATTGTGTTGATGATATAAACTTATATTCAAATATCGTAAAATAAAAGTAACAAAAACAAAAACAAAAACAAAACTTAATGGAATTCCATGGACACATACCAGGAACTTCATTCCAGTGTTTGTGATTGTTGCCGTTTTCCATATTTGTTTTTCGTTCCATGTAGTAGTATTAATGCATCGATTTGTTTTCTTATTGGAACGTTATCACATTTTACAATAATTGGACCTTCAAAACTTACTATACGGTATTGATCTTGATCTTTGTTGAAAGCCGTACAAAGATCTATAGTTTATGGTTAGGTGTTTCATTTGCATTTATACTAAAACTCCTTATTTTTCAATCATTCAGATTTTGAACGAGTGGGCTGAGTTCACACATAATGCCTGCGTCAAAGGATTTTCTATAAGTGAAAGGGTTAGCTACAAGTAGCTACGACACCATGTTTAATCCATCATTTTCCTACATACAGAAATGTCGGTACCAAGTCAGGAATAGTACAGTTGTTTCAATTCATTTGATGTATTTCATAGTGTTGTCAAATCGTACAGTTTTGCCTAACCGATTACTCAGATAAGTCTTATACCGATTAACCGGTTAACCGGTAGTTTAAGTTGACATTTGAAGGCCTTATAAAAAATACCCTACACATGTTCGTTTTCATAATACGATGAATTGAAGTTTGTACATTATCATTATAAGGTTGGTGTGTGAGAATTTCTGGCGAGGTTTAAAATTTTATAATCAATTACACCCACAAGGACTCGAAACAAAGAGATATTGATTCCAACGTTTAAAACGTTAATAATGTAAAACAAATAGAAAGGAAATACGAAAAAAATATTGAAAAAACATAGATATTTTTTTTAGATATCTACAATGTCGTTTATAATAACTTCAGCTTAAAAAAAATAATAACGATCTTGATCTCGTCGAAATTAAAAAGGTCTGAAACCGATGATTCTTTCGTTTTCTTTTGCTGTCTCAGAAATTATGTGGGATGTTTCAATTATAAAGGATAAAACCTGTTCCTCGTATCATCAATGAAATTGAGAATGGAAATGGGGGAATGTGTCAAAGAGACAACAACCTGACCAAAGAGCAGAAAACAGCTGTAGGCCACTAATTGGTCTTCAACACAGCGAGAAAATCACGCACTCGTAAGCGTGCTTTAGCTGGTCCCTCAAATAAAAATTTATACTAGATCAGTAATGATGGATGTCATACTTAACTTAGAAATATATATATGAACTAAAATTAAAAATAATTCAAGTATACATTAATTACAATCACGTTGATTTACCTTTCATAATTTTTGAGTTGACATTTAGTTTAAAGTATGACAGAGCCTTGCACGATGGAGGTTGCACTTTCAGATGTAGGTCTACGCAATATTAGATCAAAAATAAGATAATGAAGTGTAATCGGATTACTGATATAAAAAGTAAAATCACAAAAATATTGAACTTCGAGGAAAATTCAATCGGCAAGTCCCCAATCAAATGGAAAAATCAAATGACAAAACAAATCAAACGAATGGACAACTGTCATAATCCTGACTTGGTACAGGCAATTTCAAATGTAGAAGATGGTGGATTGGACCGGGTTTTATAGCTCTAAACCTCTCACCTGTACGACAATTGCATCAAATTCCATTATATTGACAATGATGCATGAACAAAATGTCAAAAATAAAATATAAAAACAACACGGACCCAACCAAAAATTACTGTTTAAAAACATATTTACTAATAAGGTTTACTTGAGAAGTTGTCTAAGTTCTAATTTATTTTATGGATTAACACTATCAATCAATATGCTGGACAATTTATCTGTCAAATCAATTACCACGACAATAATTTTTAAATAAAACAGAATTATTTAATGATTTCAATACACATTGATATCAAATCTTTTCAAATTGAAAAATTGAAAAAAGTCCGCTTAACCGGTGAGTAGTTTTGGTATTCAATATTCGGTCCTTCCGACGTTTAACCGGTTTATCGTTGACATCACTAGTATTTTAAAGCTTTTGATTTTGTAATTTTATAGGGAAGTTCCGATTTCAATTTCCTTGAAGTTCGGTACTTTATTTAATTTTACATACTTATTACTTATTCCAATTTAAAAAAAAATCCAAAACACACACTATCTAAACTTTGAAATAAATCATTTTTGTTACTTTTTGAACGGGTTTATTTCTGTTAAAACTAAGATAATCGTGACATGGTTAAACGGGTTAAAGCATACTCTGTATGGTTGCTATTACGCTCACTCACAAAATAATACATAACACACAATACTTACATTATCTTGATTAAAAGATAGACATTTCCCACTTAATCAATATGTACAGAAGTAAATTCAAACTTATAGTACACATAATGATATACAAAAAATATCAAGGAGGTGATAACTCAGTTTAGAATGATGCATGTTTCATTGAAAAAAAAATCAAACTTGGCATGTCCTTAACCGATTGGCTATTCATATATTTTCAACAAAACATATTTCTCGGAATTGGTAACCACTAGATTAACAAAAACTATCTTTTTTTTTCAGAAAGATGTATTATACATTAATATATTTTTATTTTTTGTTGGGATAAAACCTGCGCAAATTGTCATTCAGGTTTGGATAGTACAGACGTTTACTGAAGTAACACATATGAAAGTAAGTATTTTGATTTCTTTTAAGAATTTAGACACATATACCTGGAGAAAAAAAATAACAATTCTTATTTATAATAGAAAAAAGAGAAAAGGACTGATAAACGTAACAAAACTCTTTGTAGAAAACTGCAGATTAGGCAACATTATGTCATCCAATAGCTAGAGATGAGGGTGAAATAAAAAAGGGATGACTCTAATTTCATAAGATAGCTCTTTTTATTCAATAGCTATCTTATAAGCAGCAATTTTCTGTTAATGTAATCAAGCAAAGCACTTTTGACGCACGAAGTTTACCTTAGAATAGTGTATCAGCTGAGAAATATATGTGCGAGTTTGTCATCAGCGTAGTAGACAATGATTTGTCTATATGTGTTTTTGTTAATCTTTCTTACATATGACGTGGCTCTGTACTTAGACATCCCGTCATTGTGTTATTGTGCCATAGTAAATTTTTGTTGATATGTTTGTTTGTTTCCATAGTGATTAAGATTACAACACAATGTTGACTACTGTATCCCTTTTTTGACATTTTACCTATTATCTCTGTTAGTTTTGTTCACATATCGTTGTCAATATAATGTAATTGTATGCGACTGTCTTACAAGTGAGAGGTTTATTCAGCTGTAAAACCTAGTTCATTCCAGCATTTTATACTTAAGAAAATGCCTGTACCAAGTCAGGAATATGACAGGTGTTGTCCATACGTTCAATGTGTTGGAGCTTTTTATTTTGCCATTTGATTAGGGAATTTTCGTTTTTTTTTTATTTTTCTCAGAATTCAGTATTTTTGTGATTTTACTTATATTATTGAAAATGTTTTTTTTCTTTAATCTAGATATTCAAAAAATACAAGAAAACTGTTTGCATACATGTCATTAAAAAGTAAAATTGAGAAAGGATAAAGTGTTTTTTTCATCTTTTATTTCATTCGAAATGCAACAGCTGCTTGATTTTTCCTGATATAGAAATGAAAAAAAATCCAATTGAAGAATTAGATTTGGGAAGTTCTGTTGTCAATTGATCGTAAATACAAATTTCTGCATGTAAATCAAAATAAGAAGCAGACTGATCTAAATGCTAGGTATCCCTTATTTAAAGTTGATTGGACAAGATGCAGTCAAAATAGTCATCCAGCGTTGAACTATTCAGGGAGAGGACTCAAGCTAGAAAAATATTAATATCTTAAATAAGTCTGAAAGACAGATTTTTTGTATCACAACTGTTTTACAAAAAACTAAATTTCAAATATTTTGCTCGAAACACAATTTCCTGAATTAAAGTCATGTTATTTGAAATTGACCATATCAATTTGCTATTTAAATCACTGAAAATAATGTTCTAAAATCTCGCATGTAGTTTTTGTCATTTTTTTAAGGACTTTGAAATGACTATTTCATTAAACAAGAACATTTTCTTTTTGATAATATTTGTTTGAAGTGTTTTGCCGCTACAACAATACCAACCAACCAAGTACATTTAACTATCGTTAGACAGTTGGCAAGTCAATTACCGTCATATTTGTCTCTTTCCGATTATGGGAAACCAAGGAATAAATATGGAACATTGGTAGTATGAACTCAAGACGAGACAAAGGTTATAGAAATTATTATAAATTATGGAATGTATCTCCCTCATGCAAAGCTCTGATTCCTCTCACGGATTTGGCTATACTTTTTGGACCTTTTGGATTATAGCTCTTCATCTTTTATATAGGTGTAATACCACCAAATCATGGTACGTCACATCCGGTTGTATACGAAAGTAGGTCTAAAAAAATATTCCCTTGAATTTGACAGTTGTAGGTAATTAATCCTACACTTTATTGGTGTCATACCACCAATTAAAAGTCCCTATCTGTTCAACCAAATTTTGCAATTTTCACAGCTTTCTAAATATTTTACCTTAAGTTTAACTTCATAGAAAGTAAGTATATCCTGAATTGTACAGGTGTCACCTTTCTGCAAGCCAATTTTCAACATACATTCAAAATCACATAAGAAAGCAGAGAGCTTCCGAAAGGAGGTACCACTAAAAATAACCCCTGGTTTTCTGGAAATCTTAAATTAGTATACTATGGAGCGCATTAATCCTCAATTTTTAATGCAAACTCATAGACAGGTAAATTTTGGCTCAAAATGGTCTTAATATATTTCTCTTTCAACAAAACTTTCATTTCTGCAAATTTGTTAGTTAGTTTAGGTGAACAATGACATCAAATGCACTTTTTTTTGTCCGAGTAGGCCTACTTTCACATACGTTCTAAATTTGAGGGAGTAATTGGTGGTATGACACCTTTATTGCAGTAAAAACATTTCTGTGTCATAAACATGTCTTGGGTATTTCAAAACACCATTATTTTTTATTTGGGATTTCTATAGAAAATTTTGTAATCTTGAGATTACATGGTGACTAAACCTTGTACACAGATAAAATAAGGGGAGACATTTGATTGGTTAACTTCCAATGATGGTTATTTTCTTATATGCTATGAAATGTTATGTGAATTTTTTTCTATAGTACTGGACAGGATAAAACTCTACTCATGCCAAGTATTTCTTTATTTGAAACAAAGATAAATTCTGCACATGTTTTTGAAAAGTGCAAATTTAAAAAAGACTAATAGGGAAAATCAATAGTGGTATTACACCTATGAGCTTTGGATTTCAAATATTTTGGCCACGATCATCACTGAAGAGACATGTATTGTCGAAATGCGCATCTGGTGCAAGAAAATTGGTACCGTTAATTTTATTATTTAACATGGTTTGAAAGGCCGACATAGTTAGTTACACAATTACTAACACAAGTCTATAACAATAATATTAATATTCTTGTCATTGTTAAAAAGTATAAAAAAAATAATATTATTAGAAAAGTAAACCTAATTTAATTTATTAATTTTTAGATATATACCTTTTACTTTTTGTGGCGTCGATACATTCTAGTGAAAGACACACACTTCGTAATTGTATTAAGCTGTTTTTGTGTACTAAACTAAATTTTTTGTTTTTATTTTGTTGTTAACATTTCGAAATGTTCTATCATATTATTCATTTATGTATTTCTCTGTCTTGTGTGCTCTCGCATTTATTTGTACTGTATTACCGTTATGCAATGTTTTCATTTTAGCGATATTTTAACCCTACCATCAAGTGTGAGGTTTGGCTAGCCACAAAACAAAGTTCAATTGTAATCCGGATTTGTTTTCTCTCAATCGATTTATGACTTTTGAACAGCGGTATACTACTGTTTCCTTTATTTTCATACAAACAACTGATATTAAATTTACTGTGTATGGAACAAAATAGTGGTGAAAGGTTTAATCATCTACTGTTAAAGTCAATTCAAAATGTGTTTTTATTTTGAGTTCCTTTCAAAATATATTTTATGTGATGAAACACTAACTAATCGAAGGACCATATCATATATTTCAAATTCAAGAACTTGCCATTTTACTTTTCCTAAGAAATCATTAATATGCATATCAAAATAAAATAACGAGCATGTATAGTAAAACTCTCCTCAATTTGTTTTCACAGATGTGCATACCTCACGTGTACGCCGTGATCTTTCTTCTTACCTGTGTCGGCTGCAATTCAATTAATGATTTACAGAATACCCATTACGAAAAATTGTCAAAGTTTCCCTTCCCGAAAACCTTTGCAGAATGTACTGACTTTCTTGTAAAACCGAATACTCCAAAGGATATAGTACAAGCCGTACAGAACCATTGCTTAGATGGCTTCATTTCAATCGATCATACTCACAGCTGGACACAGAACTTGACTATTGACGAACAAAACTATATCAAATCCTTGTTCAGGAAAGTCATAAGTGATGCCGATAACTTAGATAAAACAAGACATAAGAGGGACGTTGGAATATTTCCAAGGAGATTGAGACAAGAAGTAAGAGCTGCACCTTACCAACACTGGGCTGATTATGCTAGAAATGTTAGACGGCTTAAGTATGAAACGGTAAGAAATGGATAAATATATCTTCCAAAAATGAAGTAAGAATTTTTTTTTTGATAACTTATCAATGTTTTATACATATTTCTATAGATTTGTAAAAAACACAAACTTTTAGCTACTTCTTTACAAGCAGAACTAAATACAATGAAAGTCCCAACTATGTACTGACTTCCGAAGCAACACAAAATACCTTATAAATATAGATTTAATTCATCTTCAAACCATTGTTCTACTTCTTAATTGTCTATTCTACTTACTAGTACACTTGGTGCAATCAGAAACCTGATAATAAATTTTTCAAATAAGGCCTTTTGGAAGTACTTGATAAATTGCATGCATATATTGGTGATTTTGAATCTGTTAAAAGTTTGGATTTTTCTACCCTATATACCACTTTGCCTCATATTCTTATTAAGAAAAAAATCACATCCCTAATTAATTTGACATTTAAAAAGTCAGAATGCGAATACATATGTTCTAACTCTTTTAAGTCATTTTTTAGTAGCAACAAACAAAATAACTATGTTAATTGGAATGCTTTGATACTTTATATGCGCTTGAATTTTTACTTGATAACATTTTTGTTCGCTTTGGAGATTCCGTATATCGTCAAGTTATTGGAAATCCAATGGAAACTAACTGTGCACCACTTATTGTGGATCTATTTGTTGTATTGTTATAAGTTACAATTTATGACTAAAATTAGCAAAGAATCATTAAACAACATTTGATACAAAAATTTAACAATACTTTTAGATATTTGGATGATATATTTGCTCCCAATAACGGCGACTTCAACATGTATATATACTAAAGAAATTTATCCTGTTGAACTTACTTTAAATAAAGCTAATACTTACAATGACCACTGCCCTTTCCTCGACCTTGATATCTATATCATTAACGGGAAGCTTAATACAAACATTTATGATAAAAGAGATGATTTTTCATTTCCTATTGTTAATTATTTATTTTTAGATGGTGATGTTTCGTTGTCACCATCTTATGGTGTTTATATATCTCAACTTGTACGATTCGCTCGTGTATGTAACAAAGTATTAGATTTTAGCGAGAGAAATTTTTCTATTACTGAAAAATTATTACACCGGGGTTTTCGATTTAACAAACTAGTCAAAACATTTACTAAATTTTATCATCGATATAAGGAAATCATTCGTAAATATAACTCAACATGTAGACATATTATACGTTCAGGTATTTCACATACAATCTTTTATGGTAATATTTTTTACAAAAGCAAAGAAATGTCAATATTCACCTAAAAAGCTAACAAAACCTTTAAACAGACTTACTAATAAGGGATATAGTTACGATACTGTTGTCAGGTCAATAAAGATTGCATATGTTGGCTTTAATATTGATTCACTTATAGGGTCTTTGCATCGGAATTAAACACATTTATTCTTAAACCAGTTGTTGGCATGACACAGGTTATGTTCTCATATATTTCATGATGGTATAATACTAAACCCCTAACAGGAGGGATTGTGCCTGATATTCATATGATGAAGACATAACCTTTCAATCAGTTTAATTGAGATCTGCAGTTGGCATGTCAGTAACTGCTAGTAGTCTGTTGTTATTTATGTATTATTATCATTTTGTTTATTTTCTTTTGTTTCATTTTCTGACATCGGACTCGGACTTCTCTTAAACTGAGTTTTACTGTGTGTATTGTTATGCGTTTGTTTTTCTCCATTGACTAGAGGTATAGGGGGAGGGTTGATATCTCAAAATCATGTTTAACCCGGCCGCAATTTTGCGCCTGTCCCAAGTCAGGAGCCTCTGGTCTTCGTTAGTCTTGTATGATTTTTAATTTCAGTTTCCTGTGTATAATTCAGAGTTTAGTATGACGTCCATTATCACTGAACTAGTATAGATATTTGTTTAGGGACCAGCCGAATGACGCCTCCGGTTGCGGGAGTTTCTCGCTACATTGAAGAACCATTGATGGCCTTCGGCTGTTGTCTGCTCTATGAGCGGAGTTGTTGTCGCTTTGACAAATTCCAAATTTCCATTCTCAATTTTACTTCTTCTTTTTTTACACTTTCTTTCAAACATAAATGTTCTTCAAACATATTTTGGTTTCTGAGAATGAATTTATATTTGTCACCAGCTTGTTGTCTTTCCATGTAAGCATATAATCAGATATAACATTAGTCAGGTAAACACTTACTGTTTGCCAGTACGTGCAGTTTAAACTTTACAACACAGCACAAACCAAGCCAAATCTTTATCAAAGCGATTTTGTTTGGCGGCATGATTTTGGAAGGTCTTATTCTAAATAGATATGTTAAATCTTGAATGGATAAGCAGTCTTTAAAAATGTCTATTGAAGTACTGTTCATATATTGTAGATTGACAAAAATGGAAGAAGTAAATATAATGTCCTTGCAGACATTCACGGAATAGCGGTAGCTAATTCTCATTTCGGACCAAACTTTTTACCATGGCACCGACTTTACTTGATTTTGTAAGTATTTTCGCATATTTCATAGAGTTCATGTGCATCCTCCATTATGGACACTGTCCACCATTGTGAACTAAAACAGAATTCTATATTCCGCTTTCTTCAGGTTTTGCTTAAAATACAAATGGGTAAAAGAATTTCTTTTCAGGGCAACCATTTCAAATGTTGTCATTAAAGATAAAAAAAAATTCCGATAAGTATTCTTCTGACGATTTTGACCATTAGGGGTTAATTTGTATATAATATTGTTCTGGTAGTTATCGCTATTCAAAGTGTGAATCTATATATTCCAAAGATTTGAATCAATTGTCATACATTGAATAAGGTGTCGGACAATTTCTTCCATTTGACTTATTTGAAGATCTTGTCTTGATGATCATATAAGCTATTTATAGTTCTTAAGATAATAGGAAAAACACTAAAAATAAATAAAAATTGTTTTTAAAGAGCATTAGTTCCAATAACGAGTCATCGGTTGATTTTAATTTTAGCTTATTTTAATTTCCAAATCTCTTTTATAGTACCGGTATTTGAGATAGGTCGTATGATAGGTAAATAAGCAATGGGAAGAACTCAACATTCCTAACCTTTATTATTCGTTTCTTTTTCTTTTTGTTAGTTGGACACAACAAGAACAAATGTTAAGCATAACATACTCGAAGAATCAAAAATATATCTGTTGAACATACAATTCTAAATGAAATTAAAGGCAACAGTTGTATATATACCAGTGTTCAAAAGTCATAACCGATTTAGAGAAGATAAATCAGGGTTACAAACAAAAACCGAAGAGAAACGCATATGATTTGCAAAATTTTGTACAGCATATATAATTTATCAATAATCAGCGTGCAAATAACAAAATATATGGAAACACAAGCGTGTATATATGATTTACAGAATACAAAAAAAAACAACAAAAAACTACCTAAACCAAACGAGAAAACTTAAACAACTTACAAACCGTCATTAAATTTAATAGCAAATAACAAAAAACGGCTTTGACATAAGTTACAAAAAATGGTGACAGGAAGAAAGTCATAAGAATCTGAAATCAAAACGAACTAGTAATATTGTTGTCACCACACAGTCTTTTCGATAGGAATTGTAAATATATATGAATATTTCTATTTAAGTATTATTTCTCAGTCGATACGTTATACTCGTGTATGTTCACACTTTACGGACTTCATATACAAGAGTGTGCTCCTTACACAGAAACTGCTCCAACAAAGTTACGAGGAAGACAGATTAAAAATGACACTCCGTAAAATTTATGGACATCATCACGAATTGGTTGATACATACGATGTGTCTGTGTTTTAACTAACTAAGGACATTTTTACCACGTCTTAGATTGTGGTTTACCATTTACGTTGTCTGGTCTTTTAAGTACCGAACATGACCTATTCCAGAATATGAATGTTTTGCTGAGTGTGAATTCGTATTGCTATAAGACGTCGTACGGTATTTGTTTATTATTTACTCATGTATTTAGTTATGATGTTGTATTTCTAATTCTCATCAGATATTGCTTAATGTCTCAGGAGCCTGTAATTCAGTGGTTGTCGTTTTTTTATGTGTTACATATTTGTTTTTCGTTCATTTTTTATATAAATAAGGCCGTTAGTTTTCTGGTTTGAATTGTTTTACATTGTCTTATCGGGGCCTTTTATAGCTGACTATGCGTATGGGCTTTGCTCATTGTTGAAGGCCGTACGGTGATCTATAGTTGTTAATGTCTGTGTCATTTTGGTCTCTTGTAGACAGTTGTCTCATTGGCAATCATACCACATCTTCTTTTTTATATTATCGTTTGTAGTTTTTATTTGATTTTTTGTATTTGATTTTTCCGTATGTTAAAGTACAGATAATTGATCACCAAGGTTTGGCTAGCCACAGAACCAGGTTCAACCTACCATTTTCCCTTAAAATGTCCTGTACCAAGTGAGAAAAAAATGGAAATTGTTATCCTATAATTCGTTTCATAGTGTGTAGCATTGTCGTTTGTTTTTGATTCACTTCAGGGTTTCTGTTGTTTCGTTGTTTTCTTCTAACCTCGGTCACACCTTCCCGGATAGCCCAAACAGACGCCTAACGGATGAAAATAAAAGTTGTCCGTTGACAAAATTGTTATCCGTTGGGAGTCCGTTGATGTACTGACCGAATAAAACGGACGTGTTACAGATGCATAACGGACACACACCGGATATACAACGTACGAGAAATGGAGACGTACAAGACAGAACGGATGACGAAACATACATCCAACGGACGAGTATCGCATAAAACGGACACCTAACGGAAGCGTACCGGATAAAACGGATGAACAAGATATACGGAAAACTCAAAGGCGACAATAATAAAACATGTATATCGCATAAATATTCAAAATATTTCTGTGTTACAGGTTTTAGTTTGTTCTTCAAAATTCGCCAAAGGACAGTGTCTGCCCTGAATATGAACTGCTTGATTGTGAAGACGTGCCTATACTCTAAGATCGATTATAAATAATAAGAATCATGAACCTTAAGAAATCTGACATGACAATAATTGGCATTTATGATGCAAAATTTTCAATTGGCATTTATCCGTTTCAGATCCGTTCATCATCCGTTATACGTCCGGTAGAAATCCGTTCGTGAACTTATCTTCCAGACCTCCAACGGATGTATAACGGACAAGTAACGGATACAAAACGGAAACGAAACGGACGAGTACCGTACAAAACGGACGCCTAACGGACGTTCAACGGACATTTATCCGTTGGACGTCCGTTCAAAGTTTTGAACATACCTAATATTTTCCACCGGACAGAACGGACGTCGACGGATAAAACGTACGCTTAACGGACATGCAACGGATATGGACGGACGTCTTACGGATAAGAACGGATTGAAAAAAAGTTATCCGTTCGGCGTCCGTTCGAGCTATCCGGTAAGGTGTGACCGAGGCTTCTTATAGTTGATGTGTTAGTTTGTGACCCTTATTTTTTTTTTCAATCGATTTATGACTTTCGAACAGCGGTATACTTCTGTTGCCTTATTTTGTGTAAATTTGAAAAAAAAATACTAGAAACAAGAATATTTTTTAAATATGCAGCCTTTTTAATGTAAATGAAACCAAGTTCAAGAAATCATGTGTCTTCGTAAGTGTCATGATCACTTATCTAACTTTGAAATCAGGATAAGGAAATTATTTACTATTTTTTTCATTCAACATTCCCCATCATAACAAATTGCCGTTCTATATCAAACTATCAAAGGAATATAAAAAAAAAATATCGTTTTGCCTGAATGTGACATTTAACTGTAACCAATCTTCTCTATCAATATTTCTCAAGATATTATCCCAAATCGCTAAAGTTGTTGAAAAAAATCATTAATCAAGGATAATAATTCATGTTAGTTTCAATTGATGGTTGAAATCATAATGATATTATTAGAGATCCTTGATATAGGCTGTATTACCTGTTTCCTGTTTACAATATCGGTTCATGTGTTAAAGTTCTCAAAATGATTTGCATAATTCCAGTTAATTGTTATTTTGTCAATCTTGTAATATAACTTACAGTTTTTGTCTATCTGTTATAGTTTTCTGTAAAGGAATCACAGACATTGGCAAAAAAAGTATTTAATGGCAACATCTATCCGTCAGGACTTGTCTGATAATGTTGTTAGAAATAAAAAGTTGGTTGACTTTCTAAGCTTTCGGCTTACACAAGTCATTTTTAACTATCGTTTAGTTTTGTTTTAAGAAATATGACAATTGTCTGTATTTTACCGTAACCATGATGATCATGTTTTGCCGGGAAATCGACACACACCTTATACCCGATACACATAGAAACATTGCCACAAAGTTAGTATTACATTTGGTCCAGTGGTTTCATGGGAAATATGTTTTTTTTTCAAAATCATTTACGATACAGACACTTATTGAGGACAAAAGCGCACTCGAATCTTTGATGGGAAGAATGTCTGTGTGGTTTATATAAATGTCATCATTATATAGAGGACTCATTTCTATTAAGATTTATAATTATCTTTTTCAGAATGGAATCAGCACTTGGTACACCTCTTACTTATTGGGATTCCACCATTGATCATGAAATTGAAGATGGTACACAATCAATTCTATGGACTGCAAAGTATTTTGGTAATGGATTTGGGAGGGTGAAAACTGGCCCATTTGCCAATTTTGACACCCCTCTAGGAAAACTTTATCGAAATATTGGTAGCGATGGTTGCTTGTTTAGCAAATCTCGAGTCAATATAATTTTGTCACGATCAAGATTTCAACAAATTTCTGAACCATTTGCTGATACCGGTGCTTCTGTCGAGGGACAACATAACAGTAAACATATTTGGGTTGATGGTGTGCTTAATATGTTAGGAGAAAGTCCACATGATCCAGTCTTTTTCTGTCTTCATACTTTTGTCGACTATATCTGGGAATTGTTTAGAAAACAACAAATAATGCAAGGTATTGATCCTACTACCGATTACGTTTTAGCACCAAATGATCCAGAAATAAGTTTTCAAAATACAACCGACGTATCTGTAGGGCTGAGAGGATATTACAACATTGATGGTTACACTAAACGAATAGCAGACATGGTTCAGTACCAACCTCATCCAGAATGTCCAACATGTGCAGGTAGTCAAGATTTGTATTGTGACCAGAGTAAAGGCCTATGTCTTACCAGACGTAGGGATCCAAACGAGTATGCTGGACAACAGGTAGAGGCTGTGGATATGGCAAATAGCAATAAAATGAACAATAATGGACCGAATAATGGACCATTTCCGATCTACGGGAGAGACATTCGTGTTCGTATGGATTCAGTTACCGTAGATTATAGTAACATATCGATAACTGCTAGCTTGGAAAGGTCACCATCAATGAACGCTGGTACCGATGTAATGGCAAACTCTCCATTGAGTTTAGCTGATGAACAAAGAATCAACGATAATATCAGACTTGTAAGACCACAATTTCACCGTTTTATCTCTGCTTCTACCAATATAAAACTTGAAAGAAGACCGGTACACTTAAATGCCCATCAACCAATTGGATTCAATAGACACTTTGGAGGAATCAAATATCAGAGCTATTGAATATATAGAAACATGTTATTTCTGAAGGGTTTCAGTAAACATGAATAAAACACATAATCTTGTATTATTATTTTTTTTTATATCCCTATATATAGTTAAATGTTTCAAAATGGTAGACCTGTCTTTGAGAAATCCCACTCTGGACGATAAGAATTTTAAGTGAAGTTTTATTCAAGGCATAAGATAACAACACATGTCAAGTCATTATTTATCCCGATTAAAATGCAACCTAAAAATTGTCAAAACACCAAATTATTTGATTGTAAATAAACTCATCATATATGCGATTTCGTTTACAAAAGACTCACGAAAGACGTTCGAATAAAAAAAAAATGCCTAAAAAAGTATGGAGTTGAAAAGCATTAAGGACCAAAAAATCCAAAATACCTAAAACTTTGCAAATACGACTTTTTTAGTTCTTTTTTGTACATAAATACGGCTGTTAGTTTTCTCGTTTGAATTGTTTTACATTGTAATTTCGGGCCTTTTATAGCTGACCATGCGGTATGGGCATTTGCTCATTGCTGACGGCCGTACGGTGACCTATAGATGTTAATGTGTGTGTCATTTTGGTCTCTTGTGGAGAGTTGTCTCATTTGAAATCATACCACATCTTCCTTTTTTATATGTAATCTATTCCTGAGGTAGAAAAGCCTTAGTATTTCAAAATTCAAAGTTTTGTAAACAGCAGCGTATGTTTTTGCTAGAGTGTGTTTCGTCTACAAAAGACTCATCAGTGACGCTCGAATCCAAAAAAAATTTAAAGGCCAAATAAAGACGAAGTCAAAGAGCGTTGAGGATCAAAAATTGCTAAATGTTTTGCCAAATACATCTTTACCTGAGGAAACAAGTCTAAGTATTTGAAAAATTCAAAACTTTGTAAACAGTTAAACTGGAGGTAATGGTTTTCATCCGTTAATTACCTAATGCTCCAACACTATTTAGGTTGATTCAATATTTAATATGTACTTAATGCAACCAGTTCTTTCGGTGCAGATGATTAATATGATTGAGAAAAAAGATAGCATAGTAAACACAAAAGGACATTTCGACATGCAACATGGCTACTAAGATTGTTTCAAAGGTTAGTTCACGCTCGATGTAAGTAACACTCATGGAACAAATGCTTTTACTGAAGTTCACCATCAGATGTAATATGACTGTGTAATTAAAAATCAGCAAAATATCAAATATTGACACTGATGTAATTTTACCTTGTGTTGACAGTTTATCTTTTCTGAGGAGAACGAATATGCATTCCTACCTCCGACGTGGACCTTTTGTTTGCTGTTTCAGCTTTCAACATATCATTGCGTCTATAAAAACCAGTAGGATTGTATCACAATTAAGCTGATCTAATGACAGTGATGTGTAGAAACTCATCAAAGATATCCGGTTGATGATTTGATACGTCAGACTTTCGTGTTGTCGGTATAACACGCCTTAGTGGCGACTGGACTTTGTGGTCTTTTTCCAGTTTGTTGATCTTATCTCGCTGTTTATTTTTTTGGCTATTCAAAACTTTTCCCTATTTATGAAATATTCAGAACAAAATGCACAGAAAAAAAAACAATAAATCGGTAGATTATAACCTGTAGTTATATTTGCATCATAGGATAACATATTTGTTAACAATTAACGGACGATGGACGCCAAGTGATGCAATAGGTTAAATTGTCTCCCTTTATCTAGATGAGATAAAAGGTAAACAAAAGAGAAAACCTTCGTCCTTATCTTCATCATTTGATTTGAACATTTTGTCTATATAAAAAGAACAATCGTAAATATCATGTTAATAGAAAAAAGCTTATACTTGAGATATTTGTTTTCGAAATGTTCAAAGTTTTCTAAAAAAAGATGGGCAAAAGATACCATAAGATTGAAAAATAAATGACAGAACCATGGCTAAAAAATAAAAAGACAAACAGACAAATAATAGTACACAGGACACTACATAGAAAACTAAAGACTAAGCATCACGAACAACATCACACACTGGGGGAGATCTCAGGTGCCCCGGAAGGGTAAGCAGATCCTGCTCCACATGCTGCACCCGTCGTGTTGCTTATGTTATTACAAATCCGGTAAATAGTCTAATTCGGTAGGTCACATTCGTGAAACGGGAAGGGAATTGTAGTTAAGACATAAGGAACATATCCGATATCATCTGTGAAACGGTTATTCCATAATAGTCAACCAACTCGTGATGGCGTCATATTGTGTTTACAGGGAGTTTACAATAACTGATATACTGCGGAATATATCTTAAATAACTTTTTGTATTTGAATCATCGGCCCTTTCTCTAGAATGTTGGGGATATACCTAAATTTTATTTCGTACAATAATTGATGAAAGTAATAAAACTTGTCATATTAACATTAATCAGGTCATTCCTTTTATTGTGTATAGACATTTGTTTCCTGAAGGTAAAAAAAGATATCAGTCTTAAAATAATTTACAACTACAAATTATCTACATCTATCAAGCATCAAAACATAGACATCAAACATCTCGTCAAACTGACTTATTTTATTTTCTTGCCAGACCACAAAGGACAATAACGTGGAAACTACAGCGAGTGGAACACATGTAGTACACAAGGGTTGGGTGTATCATAACTTAACATTCAGTGTGTTTTGTTATGATTAAAACGTAGAAATTACAGATTCTCAACTGATAAATATTGAACATTTTGAAAGATACTACTCAATTAGGCAAAACAGATTTCAACAAATGACGTTTCTTTTTATGACTGTTTTTGTTATAAAATTGAGATGGAAATGGGGATTGTGTAAAAGAGACTGTCACAACAACTAGAACAAAGAGCAGACAACAGCAGTGGGTCTGGAACACAGCGAGAAAATCCCACATCTGGAGGAGAGCGTCAGCTGACCCCTTTTAACTATAATGTTTGTTTTGATTTCTTTTTTGACTGACTTGACTTAGCTTTTCATTTACTAGTGATAAACTATATAGTTATCAAAGGTACCAGGATTATAATTTAGTACACTAGACGCGCGCTTCGCCTACATAAGACTCATCATCATATGTTAGGAAATATACCTTGATATCGATCTTTAAAAATTGACCCCACTATTCTGTACCAAGTCAGACATCTAATCAATGCATTTTTATTTGTAACATTTTATAATTTTATGTATTTTAAATAGAATACACCGCTGTTCAAAAAAATGTTTAAAAATGTTTTAAAATGTTCCTGGCAAATCTTAGAAAAGCGTCTGTTTAATTCCACAGCTTGTTTGGACTCCAGATATATGTTGGCATATAAAATAGATACATATTAATGACAACTGTCTGTTTTAATCGTTATGCTTCTGTCTCTTTATCGTATGCATCAGTTGTCTTATTTCGAACAGTACCAGACCGGTAAAATTAACTTGGAATAGTTATCATAACATTAGCCAACTTTCTTCGTACAGTTGAAGTTGTCCATATGTCTTCCCTTTAGGAGAAGAACAAGCTTAGCATTGTCTACTTATGAGGGTGATCTCGCAGATGCAGTGATACTGTACTTAAAATGAGACATACTTTGGCCCATAAAAGTGCAAAAACAGATATATTTTTAATAGAAATTTAACCGACATTAGTATGTTTTTATAATGTTACTTAATGTGACGTTTAATGGATGTGTAGACAAGCTGTTTTACTTAAAAGTCTAGTAAAAAGGTGTATAAAAACAACAAGCCCATAAAATATGTGACAGTGAGCAGTTAAAAGTTAATTTTATTTCTTCCTGTTTTTTATCTCTTTTTTTCTTGAATCCTATAAAATATAAAATAAAACTTTATTATGTCACTATATCAAACGTTTTATTCTTCAAAATACTAACAGATAAAAACATGTAACAATACGTTTTAAGTTTCATGTTTGCTTGCTTTATCGTCATCAGAAACGCTTAAAGTCTAATGATGTAACAGAACCGAAATCATTAAAGCTATGTAACCAAAAAGGAGCTAATAAAAAGAAGATGTGGTATGATTGACAATGAGACAACTGTCCAAAAGAGACCAAAATGACACAGACATTAACAACTATATGTCACCATACGGCCTTCAACAATGAGCAAAGCCCATACCTCATAGTCAGCTATAAGAGGTCCGATATGACAATGTAAAACAATTCAAACAAAAAAACTAACGGCCTTTTTTATATAAAAAAAAAAAAAAAATGAACGAAAAACAAATATGTAACACATAAACAAACGACAACCAGGCTCCTGAAACAATATTAGATTAACAAGTCCTTTAAATTACAAAAGACTTTCAACAATTTTCTGAAATATTTTCTATTTAAAAATTTGAAAGCTGCTTTCCAAAGAAGAAGATTTGATAGCGATTTATAAACTTAATTTTTGGTTCAGTTTAAAAGATCGCATTCGTCAGACTTCAGCAGATCGAACAATCTTATGTTAGATGCATAGGGTAGCAAAATAGGGTGCCGATGCAGTGGCGGATCCAGAATTTTTTATAAGGGGGATGGGGGGGGGGGCGCTGACTTACCTAAAGGGGGAGGCACTCCAGTCACGCTTCAGTGATTCCCAATATAATCAACCATTTTAGTTCCACTAAAAAAGGGGGGCGGATCCCCTAGGCCTCCCCCTGGATCTGCCTATGCGATGTTTGCCAATAAAAATGTATCTTCAAATGAAATGATATCATTTATTGTAAAAGTGGTTTCATTATGTGCATGTATTACAATGTTACCAAAGCATCGAAGAAACGAATTGGGTATTTATACACTAGAATTACCAGGTACAATATATTCTGATCATATTAAGGTATTTATACACTAGAATTACCAAGTACCATATATTCTGATCACATTTAGGTATTTATACACTAGAATTACCAAGTACCATATATTCTGATCACATTAAGGTATTTATACACTAGAATTACCAAGTACCATATATTCTGATCACATTAAGGTATTTATACACTAGAATTACCAAGTACCATATATTCTGATCACATTAAGGTATTTATACACTAGAATTACCAAATACCATATATTCTGATCACATTTAAGACAAAAGGGAAGGATCCAACACTGTACATTGATTGACAGAAAAAGAAATTATTCTTAGCATCCGTTGTCTAATAATTACCTTTCAATCAGAATTACACTGAATTGCATATAGACAACACATATGAATTCATTGACTTAACTAATACACAGACAAATTCTAATAACGTTTTACCTGAATCTTCTTTGACATTCACGTGATATTCGTCTCTAATGAGCTTAAACGTGAAATTCACGTAACAAAAAGTAAAATCACAAAAATACTGAACTCAGAAGAAAATCAATTCGGAAAGTCTATAATCACATAGCAAAATCAAATAACAAAAAGCATCAAAACGAATGGACAAGAACTGTCATATTCCTGACTTGGTACAGGCATTTTTAAATGTAGAAAATGGTGGATTGAACCTGGTTTTATAGCTAGCTAAACATCTCACTTGTATGACAGTCGCATCAAATTCCATTATATTGTCACCGATGAGTGAACAAAACAAACAGACACAATAGACACAAAAGGTCAAAAATAGGGGTACAGCAGTCAACATTTTGTTATCATCTAAATCACTATAAAAACAACAAATGTAACGAAGAAGCACAAAAAGGCATACATCAAATTTAACATCCTCATTTTGTTTATATTATACGATTTAATTTATCTATGTAAAATGCACCCATAATTTTCAATTTTAACATGAATTTTGCGTGAACATATATTTTTTCACAATTAACACGAATTTTAGTAAACAAATACAGATAAGTTTCAAATCAAATTCAGGGGAGATCATGGATGCTTCAAAAGGAAAGCAATTCTTGCTCCACTAGTATTGATAAAAAGATATATATCAAGGGTTAATCAAGGTGCATTGGTTATAACAAAAGATGTAAAATGAATACTGTCTGGTTATGTCTGGATGTTTTCTGTGATCAACCATGATTGTTGTAGATTTTAAGAACATACATCAGCAAAATATTTAGTAGTATTATTGTCTTATCTATTTTTCAACTTTGTATCTTTGTATCTGATGTAATTATATTCCAAACCTTACAAATGTCGGGGGTTCAAATAGTTTGTAATGTTACCCAATGCCATTGGAATGCTTTAATAATTAAAGAGTTTAAGACAAGTATGAATCTTTAAACATTTGTAAAATATACACGAGTTGTATAAAAAAAGTAAAGTAGCAAAATATACACAACGGAAAGGAAAATCATTAATCAATTGGCAAAACCAAAGCTAAAAACTCACCAAACAAATCATATTCCTGACTTGGTATAGACATTTCCTTATGCAGAAAAATGGTGGATTAAACCTGGTTCTATAGCTAGAAACATGTTTAAGTTGCATGGTAGTTGCAGTCTTTCATAATATTGACAACAATGCCTGAATAAAACAAACAAACTTTGTGATGTCTTCAACACACACGTTTGCTACCTTTGTATTTTTTTTTATTCTTTAACCATAGCATTGTCAGTTTATTTTCAATCTATGACTTTCACTGTCCCTCTGGTATCTTTCGCTCCTCTTTTGTATCAATGAACAACAATTATATCAAATTAATAGATAATAAATCGTACAGCATCTTAATGGACGATATTATGTTGGATATTTTGCTAAGTTTATTTTAGGGTACTAAATGATTATTACAATTTTAAAATCATATACACAAAATATTGAATCCATTTATGTAACCTTACATATGCAATCAAAAACCATATAATTATTTTAGATATGTTCAAGAAAACAGTGGTGCTATAGATTTATTCAAATCAAAGAATTTGTGATATGACCAGCGCAGATACTCTGTTGGCAAATGGGAAGGTGTGTACAGTCTTCATATAGATGTCGCTTCTAAAAATATTTATAGTATAACTAATCGCCGTATTTGAATATCAAAAATAAGACAACGCGTGACCGAACGACGCATGGATTAAACGAGTGCGCAGCACGAGTTTAATCCATAGCGGCGTTCGGTCACAAGTTGTCTTATTTTTGATATTCAAATACGGCGATTAGTTATTCTTTTTATTACATTGGTAAATGGCTTTTTTTCATGAAATTAATGTAGAAAATGTAAGGAACTATATCTTTTTCCTACGCATTGACAATTTGTTTTGATCCGACGTTATCGACGTCTTGACAACGCCTATTGTTGTATGACGTCAGAGAGTGAAATAACCACGTTTATTTCCCATGTGAAATTATCGGTTTTTATTTAACTGGGAAATCAATGTATTCATTGCAACCAATGTAATAATCTACAATCTGATTTAACGAGTTATACTAAATTGTACTGGATTACATCTTCCATTGATACATGTTGAATTTTTCAACTTCAGAGGAGAGGGGATACTCTTATTTATTACATTGGTTGCAATGAATTACATTGATTTCCCAGTTAAATAAAAACCGATAATTTCACATGTGAAATAAACGTGGTTATTTCACTCTCTGACGTCATACAACAATAGGCGTTGTCAAGACGTCGATAACGTCGGATCAAAACAAATTGTCAATGCGTAGGAAAAAGATATAGTTCCTTACATTTTCTACATTAATTTCATGAAAAAAAAAGCCATTTACCAATGTAATAAAAAGAATAACTAACCGCCGTATTTGAATATCAAAAATAAGACAACTTGTGACCGAACGCCGCTATGGATTAAACTCGTGCTGCGCACTCGTTTAATCCATGCGCCGTTCGGTCACGCGTTGTCTTATTTTTGATATTCAAATACGGCGATTAGTTATATTATAATTATCATGTACTTAGACTAAATAACATATGAATTTTACTGTATGATAATAGCATTAAATTAACGGTAAATTCCATATTCTTCGATTTGGTGCCTAGCGGGCTGATATGAAAAGTTTATCACATGCTTCTGATGTTATCACATGCCTTTCCGTAACGATATCGCATGCCTTTCCGGTGATACTCGGTAAATTCCTGAAAATACACCTCAATGCTACGTTTTCAGTGAAAAACATTATAAAGTAAGGTACAAAACAATTATTTAGATACTGGAAAGTATATTGTGCAAAGAAAAAACAAAAAAAAACAAAAAAAAAAAACAACAAAAAAAAACAAAAAAAACAAAAAAAAAAACAAAAAACAAAAAACAAACAACAAACAACAAAAAAAAAAAAAAAAAAAAGATAAAATAAATGCACATATTTTAAAAGTTTAAGATATAATTTAGAAAGTTACTTTAAATAAAGTTGACTTTTCCAAACAGTGTTCATTATGTACATAGTTGAATTATTTTTTTTATCGATTCGTTCATATTAAAATATATCATACTTATGTTTTTCTTCTCTGTTGAGGCATATAATAGAAAGATTTCATATCGAATGTACTAAATTTGGGGCCCGTGAACTATTCACTCTTTGAACTTCTATTTGGGAAACACGTAAAAGGAATTATATATTAATCTGGTATTTTTCTCGATTGTTGAAGCATATGATAAAAAGATCATAACATGTCATTTTTCATATCGCATGTATTATAAGCCCTCGGTCAATATCAGTCCTCGAGCCATGCGGCTCTTGGGCTGATATTGAACCTAGGGCTTAGAATGCGATATGAAAAATGCCATGTAATAATCTGATAATACTTACTTGAACTCACGTTGCAGATTCCACATTGATTAAAATGTAAAAGAGCAAAGGGCAAACATATCATATTTTATTCATAAACTTTAAAATATATACATTTATTTTGAACGTGATTGTCTCCCAGTCCTGTCTCGACTTCAAATCATTGTATAACTATTTATATATATTATCTTATCTCTCCGGTGAATATTAGTGTATACAATGTTTCTGATCGGGATGAAGGGGATTTTAATTCTTGTATTCTTATCATTGAACAATTTGGTGTTATGCAAAACAGGTAAGGTCCCAGTAACCCCCTTGTTTATTGTAGGATTATATAAGCAAAATACAGCTGCAAAACCACGTATTGGATGATACTTTGTAAAGTTTGAATTTTGTATGTAAACCAGAAGTTTCAAAAACATGCCACGGTAACCAATGTTATCTGATTATTTGAAATAATTAGTATAAAAATCATTGGAAGCTCATTGAATTTGAATATTGCAGTAATTAACCTCACATCATCGTTTACTATACAATTGAGAATGGAAATGGGGAACGTGTCAAAGAAAATTTAGATTTTTAAAGGAGCATACAAGCGGGAGAATAAGATGGTTATAAAACCAGGTTGAACCCTTTTTTTTCATCGTAAAAAAATATATATACCAATTGATGGATATTTCTACCTCTGCCGATTTTCATTTGTTCTGTTGGTTGATAATACTTGAGGTTCAGTTTTAATTAACTTCCTCTCTTAGAATTTGCCTCTGAGTTCGGTAGTGCTGTAAGTCCTTCTAATAATGCATACAAATAGAAACTTGGAAATAATCTCCAATATTTAAACCTAATTATTTAAAATCCTTCAATATAAAAAATAAAAATTTGATGGGTTTACTACAAAATTTCTGTTTTATACAATCAAACACATGAATTCTTATTATTCATAATCGATCTTAGAGTATAGGCACGTCTTCACAATCAAGCAGTTCATATTCAGGGCAGACACTGGCCTTTGGCGGAATTTTGAAGAACAAACCAAAACCAGTAACACAGAAACGTTTTGAATATTTATGCGATTTACATGTTTTATTATTGTCGCCTTTAATTTTTCCGTATATCTTGTTCATCCGTTTTATCCGGTACGCTTCCGTTAGGTGTCCGTTTTATGCGGTACTCGTCCGTTGGATGTACGTTCGACATCCGTTCTGTCCGGTACGTGTTCGTTTCTCGTACGTTGCATATCCGGTGTGTGTCCGTTATGCATCCGTTACACGTCCGTCTTATTCGGTCAGTACATCAACGGACTCCCAACGGATAACAATTTTGTCAACGGACAACTTTTATTTTCATCCGTTAGGCATCCGTTCGTACTATCCGGTAAAGTGTGACCGAGGCTTTAGTTGGACGCCGGAGGAACGGTAAGCAACCGTTAAACGCACGTTGCATAATTTCGAAGTTCGCAGAAATGGGAAAGTATACGCTTGGTGAACGCTATAAATCCAGGACATTTTTATTCAGCATAACAATTTTCATCCGGCTCAAGCGCTTGTCTGGCGTATACATGTACGCTACACGGACGTAATACATACGCTACAAGCGCGTTGAAAATGCTACAGATAAGTTTGAGACACGTTTAGGGCACGCTGTATACGCTTCAAATCGTTCGATTTTAACTAAAACGTATGCAGGTATGTTTGTAATTAACCCCATTATCAAACGTTCCAGACACGCCGAAAGCACGAAATATCGTCCCAGATACGACCGCGACGCCTCTCAAATACGTGCAAGAGACATTTTGTCCTTCGTAGCGTGCATTCCATCTACGTTATACAAACCCCAGACTTACGCCAACATACGTTACTTGAACGACCGATTGACGCTTGGGAACGCTTCTCGTACGCCAAATACACGCTTAAGCTCATTGTGCACACGTTACAAATATTTTGGCCACGAGCATCACTGAAGAGACGTGTATTGTCGAAATGCGCATCTGGTGCAAGAAAATTGGTACCGTTAATTTTATTACTGATATGATTGACATGTTGAATGCATCCAAAATTACTAGCGTATTTGCAGCGTACATGATTTTTACCACGCCGGCGTACGTACGAGCTGTACGCTGATGTGTGACGCCGGTATAATAGCTTCAATAGAGTATGATTGAAAAGTTGACTGTTTCCAAAATTACTACCGTATTGGCAGCGTACAAGGTTTTCGACCGAACCAAGCGCAAGTCGGTGTTATATGCTGATGTGTGACGCCTGTATAAATCTTTGGAAAAATAATTTGTGAGATTAACTTCCATAAACGGCAACTTCCTGCAAAAAAGAATACAAAAAAGGTTTACATATATCGTTTTTATTTTTGCAGTCCGAGCTAATTCCTTCTCATTCTCCCCCTACTATGCTAACCACATGGTATTACAGAGAGGAGCCAAAGGGGCGTCAATCTGGGGACATTCAACTGTACATGGAGATAAAGTACAACTTTACGTCAACAACGTCCTTTCTGGTAGTACTACTGTAGATTCTAATGGAATCTGGCAGTCAAGAGTTGTAGATCCTGGTAGTAATAAAGCCACTGTAATATCGGCATCATCTAGCGTGGGGAATATAACTCTTAATGATGTCCTGTTTGGCGATGTGTGGCTGTGCTCAGGACAAAGTAACATGGAATTTAATGTTAACGGGGTTGGTAATACTTATTTTATCAGTATGTACATGTAATTTAAGTAAAAATATTTCATGCTTTCTTCTATAGAAAATAAATTTAATATTAATATATATCTTATTCAAATGAGGGAAGGACATACTACTTTAGATAACGTGTGTATTTGGTATTTTTCAAGAATAGACAAAAGAACCAGTTAAATTATTTCGATTTATGCGATTTTGAAAAAAATCTGCACACAGGTCTGTGTTTCAGTTATCAGAATGTGAGATCTTATTATTGCTATTCTCGTGGAATTGCATTATTGCAATAATAGAAACTCCGCAATAATATCTGAATTTACAATATCTAACTTGAAATTTTTATTTTCTACCGCATTTCTAAATTACACTCATTGGTAGTTAGTTTATTTGCTTATTTGTTCCAATCAAAGCTTACCTTAACTCTTGTATTATTTTTGTTTTCATTAGCTCGCGAATAGCAGCGAGGAATTAAGTGATGCAAGCAATTACCCGAATATAAGATTGTTCCATGTTGGACATCATACAACACTAACCGCAGATGGAGACCTTAACAGTATTGCAAAACCCTGGGCTAAACCAAATATTGGTAAGCTATACCATAATGCTCGCAAATCATTTTTTTCGGCTAGGAGGGCTATTCATTTTGACTCAATTTTATTCGTATTGTGCTATAATTTTCTGGGACGAGGGGATTTAGTGTTCGTTTCTGTAGTTTAATAATTATTCACTATTCTTGATTTCTTCCTTAATACTTTACTAGCCATTGTGTACCCACACAACTAATTGGTACCAACATCTGTGTTAAACATTGACTGTAACTAGTCATTTGTATTTAACGAATGGCATTTATCTATTTTGAATTTATTGAACCATAAAACTAATTTTTGACTCTTCACATTGAATAATCCGCGAAGCGGATTATGTAAAATGTGAAGAGTCAAAAATTAGTTTTATGGTTCAATAAAATCAAAATAAATTATTGCCATTCATTATAAATAAATTTCTATCAAAAATAAGGCTAAAAGAACTTTTTATATTATTTATTTTAACAATAACAACGTACACACATGTTGGCGTATGAATACACAACGTCAGAGTGGGCGTGTCGCCATCAAAATTGACAACATTGAAAAAAAAACTAATAATTTTAACCAATCAGAAAACAGTAAATACAACAAATTTATTTATACTCAAAAGAAACTATTGGTTTTCTCAATCATTGGTATATATGGTAAACATGTCAAATTTGGGGAAAGAACAAACATTGGAGTAAATCGGGTCCGTGTATATCTGCGTCCATTCGTTTTTCGTTTTGAAATATCAAAAACAAAAAACAAAAAACGAAAGTGTTTTCATTTTTCGTTTTTGATTTCATAAAAACCAAAATGAAAAACGAAAGTGTTTTCATTTTTCGTTTTTGATTTCTTAAAAATTAAAATGAAAAACAAAAGTGTTTTCGTTTTTCGTTTTTGATTTCACAAACAAAAAACGAAAAACAAAAGTATTTTCATTTTTCATTTTTGATTTCACAAAAACAAAAAACGAAAAACGAAAGTGTATTTATGTTATCTTTCCAACACAGTTTAATTGTCATTCAAAAAATGACAATGTTGTCATTTGTCATTCATTTAAAGGTCGTTAAATTATACATGCACAGCGGTTGTCAGATCAATACTACTTTAATCGAAGATAATGTCGACGGATGCAAAAGTCTTTATCAATCTAAACAATAAGGGTGCGTGATCTTTACTTTTAAGTTTGGAGAAGTTAATCTAAGATGATAATATTTTAGCGTAACTAGCTCTTTGAAGGGCTCAATGACTCCAGAAGAACTGGAAAAAATGATACAAAATCTTTCACACCCTTTCTTAATCTAAAGCGCAAGTTTTAATTTATCTATTTTATTATGTTCTGGTCTCGCAAAATATATAGATACAATGTAAGACTTTTAGTATTTACATGTATGAACAATATCAAAAGACATATGTAGGATGATGAAAAAAATAATGTAATCCACAAAGTCAAGTGTGTGACTATTGTTAGTTTAAACAAATTTATTAATAGTGGATTGGAAATTTTCTCAACCAGGAACTTATGTTTTTGTATAGTCCGATGCACTAACCTATGTTACTTTTGTATAATGAGGATCAATGGTCTAGTTCCTCGTTGAAGACCCTCCAGCTCCTTTCAAGATGAAGAACAGGCATTAAAGCCCTGTTCATTAATAATTTGTATTTTTTATATATATTGTGTGCGATTTTGTCCCGTGTACATTTACTCCACATCTCTTTATTTTCTATTTCGGACCTGGACACGGGTCAATGCTAGTTTAGACCTCCAATGTTAAAGGTCATATGTTTTTTTTATAAATTATTTGATGCCGTGGGATTGGGATTTTTAGCTTTAATAATGTAAACCATGTCAGGTTTTTAACTTGTATTTACAGCAAAGATAGCCAGTTTTGTGTTCTGTAATATATTGTAACAGTTTAATTTTTCTTGTCCCGTCGCATCGGAACTTCTCAAAACATCGTCCGAACAATATCTGGACGTCGGTTTCGTGGGCATGTACAATTGCTAAACCACACATGAACGGTCTTTAGTCTTCTTAGATCTATTCCAACTTGAAGTATTTTTGAGTCTATGACAAGCAGAATATGATATTTTATACCATTAAATATTGAAGCCATATGGTCATGAAGATCGATTACTTGATTGATGTTCCGTTAACGTAGCCGCAGAACAAAAACGCGAGAGCTACATTTGAATATTTCTACAATTTTAAGTAGTTTTCCACTCACAAACACAATAATATTTTCAACATTTATTAAAATATTTTTTTTTTTACACTTTTCAACTTTTATGTTGTTTTAAAATATCAATTTGACTTGAATTTGGGATCCCGCTAACATGTTTAACCCCGCCACATTCAAAATGTAGGTGCCTGTCCCAAGTCAGGAGCCTGTAATTCAGTGGTTGTCGTTTGTTTATGTGTAACATTTTTGTTTTTCGTTCAATTTTTGTGCATAAATAAGTTAGTTTTCTTGTTTGAATTGTTTTACATTGTCATTTCGGGGCCTTTTATATCTGACTATGCGGTATGGGCTTTGCTCATTGTTGAAGGCCGTACGATGACCTATAGTTGATAATTTCTGTGTTATGTTGGTCTCTTGTGGAGAGTTGTCTCATTGACAATCATACCACATCTTCTTTTTTATATTTATATGAGTATATTAAATAAACATGTATATACCAAGCTAAGTCAGTTTATATCTTATTTTTCGTCTGACTATACAAAAGGCGAGGAGAGCTACTTGATAGATCAGGTTGACTGATAAGCTGTCTATATAAAGTAATGGGACAATGCATGGCATGAAGACATCACTAAATAACCGTATGCAATACTCAAAAAGATATCCAGAGCTTACCATATAGTCATCAACTACCCACCAACAGGCCGTGAGCTTTGGTTGGCTCTTAACTCAAATCCAAGAGCACGTACAGCAAAATGTCAAAATATTCTATTCAAACTGGGTGACCTGGGAGAAAAACATTGAAATTTTCCAAAGAAACACACACACCCCTCAACTTTTAATAAGAAGATTTGGTATTAATGCAAATGAGTCAACTATCCAACAAAGTTTAAATGTAGTGGATGTAAGCAATTATATATAGGCAACCATATAATCTTCAACAATGAGAAAAAACATACGGTATTGTCGGCTACAATAGTCCATGAATTGAAAAATATGAAACAGTTTAATTGAGAAAAATAACAGCCTATTTTAAAACAACATGAATTACGAAAAACACATATTAAAGACATCAACAAACGAAAACCATTGAACTACATGCTCCTGAGTTGGAGCAGGCACATGCAATATATTGTGGCGTTTAACATGCTTGTAAACAGCCGGGACAGTTTTGTTACAGCACAGCAGAAGAACAAACTATACAAATCAGTGGAAAAGGGCTTAACGTATGAGATCGATACAAAACAGAAGGAAAAAAAGAGGTCAAACAAAAACACATACCGAATGTGGCAGGGTATTTTTACCTCGTTTTCAAACAATCAAAGTACTGAAGTACTGAACATCGAATGACTGCAAGTTCTTTTTGATTGTCACAAGCACTTGTCTCCAAAAAAAATCACATCTCTATCCTTGAAAGTGAAGTTAATGTACAGATATATATTTTTTTGAAACTCAGTACACATATTCTATATCATATGATCTTTTTAATTTCAATGCCAAATATAGAGTTCTGACCCTCAATTCCACGGTCCACTAGACATGGAAAATGATAGTGCAAGTGGGGCATTTATGTGGTATGGACACATTCTTATTCAAATCCTTTATTAAAGAAGTCAGTAAATTTATTACAGATAGCACTACATTTGTAAATTAGACGAACTAATCTAATCAAAATGCATATTTCTGATTTCGTAATACTTATGTGTATGAGAAAATTAATATATATATATTAATTTTAATAAGATTGTTGAACGAACGCGTTCAATCTTAGGATTTTATTCTTGTCAATTTTTCCGACCGAGCAGAGCGAGTCGAAAACAATTAAATAGACGTCTTTCAAGCCAAAGTTAATATGTTTGCTATACACACATATGATTTTATTAAACTTGGTTATCAATTGTTAATCAAAAATACTGACAGTCCTAGATAATAAAAAATCATGAAATAATTGGTCTAGTAATAAAAAAATCACACAAAAAAAAAGTAGCTGTCGTTTGTTGATGTCGTTCTCGCTTCTCGTTTTTTAGCTCACCTGGCCCGAAGTGTCAAGTGAGCTTTTCTTATATCTTGGCGTCCGTCGTCCGTCGTCGTAACTTTTACAAAAATCTTCTCCGTCGAAACTACTGAGCCGAATTCAACCAAACTTAGCCACCATCATCATTGGGATATCTAGTATAACAAATGTGTCCGGTGACATTGCCAACTAACCAAGATGGTCGCCATGGATAAAAATAGAACATAGGAGTAAAATGAAGATTTTGGCTTATATCTCAGAATTCAAAGCATTAAGAGCAAATCTGACATGAGTAAAATTGTTTATTAGGTCATTATCTATCTGCCCTGAAATTTTCAGATGAATCAGACAACCTGTTGTTATGTTGTTGCCCCTGAATTGGAAATTTTAAGAAAATTTTGCAGCTTTTGGTTATTTTCTTGAATATTTATTAGATAGAGATAAACTGTAAACATCAATAATGTACAGCAAAGTAAGACCTACAAATAAGTCAACATGACGAAAATGGTCAATTGACCCCTTAAGGAGTAATTGCCCTTTATAGTAAATTTTTAACAATTTTCATAAATTTGTACATTTTTACAAAATATTTTCCACGGAAACTACTAGGCTAAGTTCATTATAGATAGAGATAATTGTAAGCATCAACAATGTTTTGTAGAGTAAGATCTACGAACACATCACCATCACCAAAAACACATAGACCAAGGTGAGCGACACAGGCTCTTCAGAGCCTCTAGTTATATATAGAGTTTAGACCTTTGGGTTTCCCGTTTGAATGGTTTTACACTAGTCATTTTGGAGGATCCTTATAACTTGCTATTCGGTGTGAGCCAAGGATTCGTGTTGAAGAGGGTACTTTAACCTATAACAGTTTCTTCTACACACTGTGACTTGGATGGAGAGTTGTCTCATTGGCACTCATACCATGCACATCTTCTTATATCTATATATTCTTTCGATATTTTTGATTGGGGTCTGGAGCTGGCATGTCAGTTACTGCTAGTAGTTCTTTGTTAATTTATGAATCATATTCGTTTTGTGTAGTTTCTTTTGTTTACTATTTTGTCATCGGACTCAGATTTCTTTTAAACTGAGTTTCTCTGTGCATATTGTTGTGTGTTTGTTTATTCTACATGAGCTGGATATAATTGTATAGCGGGAGGGTTGAGATCTAACAAAGCATGTGTAGCCCCGCCGTATTTTTGCGCCTGTCCCAAGACAGTAGACTCTGATCTTTGTTAGTTTTTTTTATGTTTTTTTTTTGTCTAAGTTAAGTGTGACGTCCATTTTCACATTACTAGTATATATTTTTATTTAGAGACCAGCTGAAGCCCGGATTTTTTCGTTGTGTTGAAGACTCATTGGTGGCCTTCGGCTTTGCTCTTTGGTTAGGCTGACTGTTGTTTCTTTGACACATTTTTTATTTCCATTCTCAATTTTATTGATTGATCGATTGATTGATTGATTGATTGATTGATTGATTGATTGATTGATTGATTGATTGATTGATTGATTGATTGATTGATTGATTGATTTATTGATTGATTGATCATTTTACTACAAGCAAAAGTCATGATCATTTGTGAATCCTTTATTTGTATTGTAGTGTTAATTTCACCAATGAAACTCGACATTAATGTTTGTCTTAATATTAAATTTCTTTGTAAAATTACCGTCTGATTATGATATATAAGACACGCAAGAATAAAAAAAAATATTTGGCCTTCAATGTCTCAACCTTTTTTAATGTGAGTAACTTCATTGTTCACTTAGATTTCGATTTTGATATTGTTTTTGCAAGTTTCCATAATAGATTTCCGGTAATTGTTCTGCATAAAACCCTATGGGAAAGCACATTAACTAAATTTTCCAAACGTATATTGGAACCTAATGATTTGGCAAGGTGTTGCAACCTGTAATGTAAAAAAGTTACAGCCGATTGCACTGAGTGTGTAGGCAAAGGTAGCCTATCCTTGGTTAGCGTGCTTGTACTATTAGGTTAGGTAAACTACCCTCCTTTAGGAATAGACTAGTTCGACAAATAACCAATCAATCTGTCTGTAGGACTAGGCTCCTTCTACAGGAGGGTGGTATACCTTACCTAGTTACTTCATAGTTTAGCTAACAAACAAGCGATCCAAAGATATTACCTTTGTCTACACACTCAATGTAATCGGCTGTAATGAAAATGCGGAGTTTGTGAAACCAGGCTCAAGCAACCAGTCGGTAGCAGTCAGTTTTCAAATATATAAAAACAAATATTGCATAAGACTCAAACGTACTTAAAATGTTTTTATTAGTATATAACCACTATATCATCAGTTTTTAAAATATAATTAAGCAGTCAAAGACACTTTTCAATGAATTTTAAAATTTCATTTCTGGTTTATTTAAGAATTGAATGCTTTTTTTTTGTTACTTCATTGAGGTGTAAAGCGATGACCGAAATACATTTTGTATGAAAAGCGGAAGCGATTCATTCTGAAAATGTACGCACGGTCAACGCTTTTACAACCCTATGAAGTTACAAAAAGAAGCATTCAATATTTATAATTACATGCTTTAGCTAGGATCATGAAAACACGATTTTTATCAAGTTTTTATTAAAATTCACCTTTGCACTTTATTGTGGGACCTCGTGTTATCATGAATAATGATTTTCGTTGTGGAATGTAACATGAGATGTGCAGTTAGCCAATCAGAATAACGAATTATAATGAAACATACATCTTATGTTATTATTAGTTATATAAAGGCAAAATCAATCGCTTTCGATATATTACGCAGCGTACGGCCCGCTTTACATTTTAAATAGTCAACACTTGGAGTGTTTATAGAATCGTAAATAATTATGATTTTTTTTTTAATGATGGCAAAATTGCACTATTGGGTGAAATAGCTTTCCTTATTATCGGCATCCTGTCAAATAGTTCATGAAAAGTAATAATAATTCTGCATTAAAAGAAAAGAAAGTTGCACTCGTGCTTTAACTTTTTTTTGCCACACAAAACTGTTTTTACAAAACATTCTACCTCTGAACTAGTGGATTTCGCTTAAATAGGACTGCCAGTGGACAAAAGGTTTATTTTTTGTATTCAAAGTATAGTGGGCAAGTAAATTATTTAGTAGCTTAAAATTGTAATTTTGATCAAGTAGGCCCTAGATCTCTAGCTTACGTTCTCACCTAGAGCAGATAAAAGTATTGCCGCAGAATTTTTTTATCAACTGTCTGGTTAGGGTTTTTGTAGGGTATACGACCTCAACTTTAGACCTACTTTAGAAAAAAAAAACTCCCTGAATTTTTCTACTGTAGACCCCATCTACCCAGCTTCCCTTTGCACCTAGTGAGGACAATTTTTATTACATTTTCGGTAAGGATGGGGTTCGATGTTCGACCCCAACTTTGGACCTATCTTTGAAAAAAAATAAGATAACCAGCAACCTTGATTTTTTTCTCCAGCAGACATCAGCTACCAAGCTCCCCTTTACACATTGTTCGGACAGAAGTATTTCCGTAGACATTTGATTATTAACTTTTATGTAATGATGGGGTAGGGTGGGTAACTGCGGTCCACTTGAAAAAAAAATTCACAGGGACTCCAATGTGGTGTGGTCTATGCAGAACAATTACCGGAAATCTATGGTAGTTTGCAAAATAATAGTCTTTTTTTATAATGTGATATGTAAAATGTTGGTAAATAATGAAAGCATGCTTCTGAATTAATAGACATAGAAATAAAGAGAAACCATATGATAACCAATAGCAATCTCCCAGAGACAAACTAACGTTCATTAAGGCAACTAGTATGATGGTCTGGATTCGGGGTTCCTTATTTCTGTATTCTTTGATATTTTATGCCATATTTCTCTATTCTTTATACTTTTTGACAATTATTCTCTTATCATTACATTTTAACACCATTATTCTAGCTATTTTATTTATTTCTTGGTCCATTGTCTCTATTATTTATATTTTTTGTCCACTATTCTCAATTCCATAATCCCCCATCAACGACATCTAGTTAATGTCACCTTATAGTCTTCACAAATAAGCAAAATTAATACCTTATAAGCTCCTAATGACAAACCAATTTAATATCCCAGTTTGAATTGTGAAATTGCGGAAATTTTGAAATTAAATCAAGCAAAATACATTATCGTCCTCGTAGTTCGTAAAATACTGGCAGATGATCTTGGTCATCAATTCTAATAATCTTGGATCGACCTTTCTGGTCCGTGTAACACTTATCAATTCAAAGTTTTAAAACGTTTTGAAATTTTAGATTTTTGGAATTTTGATCAAAGTTTTAAAATATCAAAATTTCAAATTGCGTAAAAGTTTTGAAATTTAGAAAGTTTAACCAAATAATTAAAATATCAAAATTCTAAATATCGTTTTTAAATTTGATAGTTTAAAAATTTGATCAAACTTTTAAAATACTAAACCTAACGTGCAATTTTGATTATTTCACTTTTTGAAAGTTTGATATTTTAAATTTTTGATTAAAATATCAAAAATAGAAAAGGGGCGAAAAGAGGGAAACATATACACACGGCACCTATTTAAACCGTCATCAAAAAGGCCAGAGGCTCCTGAATTGGGACAGATGCAGGCCCACAAATGCACATGTTTCGTGAGATCACAACCCCCCCCCTCTACCTCTAGAAAATGTAGAATGAACTAACGTTCACACAGTTAATTAAACACACTTTAAAAGAAATCCAAGTCCTATGTCAGAATAGGAAACATAAGAAAGTAATCAAAATGAAAATGTTAATAAATTAACAAAGGACTGCCATATATATATAAAGCCAGCTCCAAACCTCAATTAAACTAATTGAAAGATAATGTCTTCATCAATTGAATAACAAACACAAATCCTCCCTGGTGTATTTATTGCTATCATTCATGAAATATTTGTCACTGACAACCAAAAATCGATAATTCAAAATAGGTTCTTTACATACAAATTTCAAAGAAACTCAGGATTCAGCTGGCTCGGGCAAAGTAGCCCTTATAGATGTATTTTGGTATGTTTAATAGATAAAGGAAGATGTGGTATGCGTGCCAATGAGACACTCGACATCCAAATAACAATTTATATAAGTAAACCATTATAGGTTAAGGTAAGGCCTTCAACACGGAGCGTTGGCTCACACCGAACAGCAAGCTATAAAGTGCCCCAAAAATTACTAGTGTTAATCATTCAAACGGGAAAACCAACGGTCTTATCTATATCAAAACGAGAAACACGTATGAACTACATCAACAGAAGACAACCATTGTACATCAGATTAACTTCATTTTAGCGAATCACCTCTTCAATTGATTCGGTTCTTATATATACTTCACTTTCAAATATTCAGTTTTCAGTGTTCTGTAGGTGAATGCTTTACTTAAAATTCAGCATTTTACAATGTACTGGTTTTTCGAGAGCAACATTGGTGTATGGCCAAAAATGGGAAAATCCATCATGCAGCTGACAGCGTGGCACTCTCTTTACACGTCCCATTCTGATTGGACGTACCTGTGTTCTTTTACTTTGATTAAAAATGCATAAATAACAAATACGGAAAAATGATATCTCTTGATACCAAAAAAAAACCCTTTTCCTTTTATGTGCTATTTAAAAACAGAGGTTGATTTAGAGTCCCCAAATGGAGCTACGTATATGATAAATGCATATACTTTTTACAAGCATCAGTCCAAACGTTATCTAAGGGAGCGCCCATTTAACTCCAAAAGTTGTGTTATTGAAGTAAAAAAATCGCGCTAAGCTCTTAAAATTTAATTTATGAAGTTTTTTTTATCGCTATTGATCAAATTATTTGGTTCAAAATTTAACACTTTAAGGTATGGGGGGAATCTGGATTCAGATGATATTTGTTTTTGTCCTCTGCTTGCACAGATTTTTCCCCTATCAAACTGGGGTTCAAAATATTTTTATGTACCATTATTGAAGCCCCTCGTGAATGTATCCAAGTAAAATAAAATTAAAAAAAAAGTGTCACCTTAGTGACAATATTTATATATCAGATTCCCAAACAAGATTACCATTTATCGCCAATATAAAATATTCAAAATATTTTTTTAATTTTCAAAATGCCGACGCCTACAAGTAGATAGATGGGGGCATAATGTACAGCGGCAACTTTTACATTAATATGAAGCCTGGAAATAATGTGTATGGTATACGTTTATGATAAATATGATGAATGTGTTCAGCTTTTACAAAACCAGAACGATAAGTTGTATGTTAACGTTTCTTATTTTTTTAAATTTTTTTACCTTTTTAATTTAATTTGGTTTTATTGGCTTTTTTTAAACTTAATTTGATTCGAGTGTCTTTGATTAGTCTTTTGTAGACAAAACGCGCGCCAGGCGCAAATAAAAAATTTACACCCGGGCAACTATCTATGAAGAGTTTATGTAGAAACCTTATAAAAATTTCCTGACTCCAGGCTACCGATAATTGATTTTACTCTTAATTTCGGCGTAATAAGATAGCGAAAACCTCCCACATTCCAGATACCACAACGTTCATTGGGACACCATGAATTCAGATTTCCTACCGTTCAAATACTTAGAACTGAAATTATTGATACAAGGCAATATACGATCGTCATGCAAACGATAAAAAAATGAAAACAAAACGTTAAAAGTTACGACCGAAGCGCTTTTCTTGATCAGGAACGCTCAAAGCTGAATATCTAAGGCCAACAATTTATAGCTGACTATGCGGTATGGGATTTGTTCATTGTTGAAGGCCGTACGGTGACCTATAGTTGTTAATGTCTGTGTCATGTTGGCCTTTTGTGGATAGTTGTCTCATTGGCAATCATACCACATCTTCTTTTTTATAATTAATAAAGAAAGGAAATTGTTGCTGATTAAAACGTTAAAGATGATCATTAAAGATTTATTCATCTACCGACATGATTGCAGAAAGTAAGAAATAGTAGAGAAAAAAAGAAAAAGTTGAAATCAAATAAGATAATACAACGTGTATTGAACCATTTTATTGCTTAAAGTCCAGCAGAAAACACATATATACTCAGCCTAACCATACTATTTGACCTACTGCGAGTTAATCAGTTTTTACTGTTACTCCTAAAATATGGGTGCTGGGTAAATCATCATGTAAAATGGTCATTATCAGAGCCGTGTGTCTTGGTTCAAAATGAATTCTCTTCTTTTGAGAAATATTTATTTTGTCATCCTATTTTTCACCTCATATATAGAACTGTCCGTACCTGTGGTTTTATTCTATACATTAACTTTTTTGTATCAGCATGTTTTCATTTCATTCTGTTTCGTTTCGTTTCACTTTTCTTTCGTTTCCCAGTTTACAGGTACCCCTCTTTTTGCCCCTTTTCTATTTTTGATATTTTAATCAAAAGTTTAAAAAACCAAACATTCAAAAAGTGAAAAAATCAAAATTGCACGTTAGGTTTAGTATTTTAAAAGTTTGATCAAATTTCTAAACTATCAAATTTAAAAACGATATTTAGAATTTTGATATTTTAATAATTTGGTTAAAATTTCAAAATTTCAAAACTTTTACACAATTTGAAATTTTGATATTCTAAAACTTTGATCAAAATTCCAAAAATCTAAAATTTCAAAACTTTTTAAAACTTTGAATTGATAAGTGTTACACGGACCCTTTCTAAATTTAAAAGTAATAAAGTTCACGCATCCATATTGTTCCGATTGCTAAAGACTTTTGCATCCGTCGACATTATCTTCGATTAAAGTAGTATTGATCTCACAACCACTGTGCATGTATACTTTAACGACCTTTAAATGAATGACAAATGACAACATTGTCATTTTTTGAATGACAATTAAACTGTGTTGAAAAGATAACATAAATACACTTTCGTTTTTCGTTTTTTGTTTTTGTGAAATCAAAAATGAAAAATGAAAATACTTTTGTTTTTTGTTTTTTGTTTGTGAATCAAAAACGAAAAACGAAAACACTTTTGTTTTTCATTTTAATTTTTAAGAAATCAAAAACGAAAAATGAAAACACTTTCGTTTTTCGTTTTGGTTTTTAATAAATAAAAAACGAAAAATGAAAACACTTTCGTTTTTCATTTTGGTTTTTATGAAATCAAAAACGAAAAATGAAAACACTTTCGTTTTTTGTTTTTTGTTTTTGATATTTCAAAACGAAAAACGAATGGACGCAGATATACACGGACCAAATCGGCTACGCAATTTTCAAATATACACAAACACTCAAATTATCATAGTAATACGGGGAAATGAAAAGCATTTAAAATATGGCATTATGTAATTCCAGCATGCATTGTTGTTTTTGTTGTTTTTGTTGATTTATATTACTTTGTAGATCGTTTAAATTCCCCCTTGTTTGTTTATCTTGTTTTGAATTTCCTGTTAAAATAAAGTAAAGCCACAGAAAACAACGCCTTCTTTGTTTCTTCTCCCTACCATTATAAAACCAAAGTTTTTGTATTCTTTCCAGCCTCATTACCAGGTTTTTCTGCAGTATGCTGGTTATATGGGAAATATCTATCGTCACACATTAACCGACCAATCGGTTTAGTGGAATCTAACTGGGGAGGAACTAGAATTGAAGCCTGGTCGTCACCGGATGCATTAAAAGCATGTGCAAGTAGTGGGAGAAAACGGTATATATGTGTTTGTTCATTGCTGTTTAACTGTAAATCTTTAATATTTAAAGCTTGACTTTCATATTGTTTGAATTTTACAATTGTTTGAGTTATTATACACTAACAGTTTAATTTAAAATAAAATCAAGCAGTATAATAAATATGTAAAGAGACATTGTACATGTGGTGTATTTGTAAATGAGAAAATAACCACTCGACACATAAACATGATAAACTAAAGATGTATAGGAGTTATACACAATGGTTGTTTGTTTAACAACAAGCAAGTTTCTATTGTTAAGTTGTCACATAGGAATAGTGATACATTATGTAAATTTGCTACCGTCCAGCATTGTACGTAATAATAAACCCCACATAATTATACCCCCGTCGTGTGGTTAATATGATAAACGACCTTGTTTATATTACTGTAACATTTTGTTGAAAGCATTTTAGTATGCTTTGCTGTAAAAATCAGCTCTAATGTAAAACATAACAATAAAAACTTAACTTGATGACCAGGATGAGTGACTGCTTAACGTTAAGCGGCAAATTAATATGCATATTCAGGAAGAGAACATTTGTAAAGAAATATGAATATTGAAAATACAATGAGATGAAAGAAGACATGTATGCATACAATTAATAAATTTAAAACACTTATAAATAAATATGCAGCTTGACTTTAATCAAAGGCTGTATGCTAATATTTTTTTTGAATAAATGTCAACCTCCTCATACTGAAATTATGTAAAATAAATATATTTTCTTGTGAGAAAAATTACTAACAAAATTAAAAGGACGAACTTAATAAAAATATGTATTGACCGATACATAGTATACATTACTAGCAGTTATAATGTTGATGTTGGTCTATCTAAAAATACAATGTAAAAGAAAAAACCCAAACATATTTCAATCACTACAGAAATCAATGTTGATAATAAATAAACAAAAATGCTAGCATAAAAATGTTCTCTTCTTCATTCATTTGCTTATGCAACTGTTTCATTGATCAAGACTCGTTCAATGGATTATAATTTGTTTGCTGAAATTTTTAGACGGGCAGTTAATCCAAACGCAGAGTCTGCCTTGTGGAATGGTATGATCAACCCACTTCTAAGAAATACTATCTTTGGAGCTATTTGGTATCAAGGTATGTAAACCATTACTTTGCACCAATGCCCACCATACATTAGTACAGTCAGAATAATTCTTATTGAATTTTAAAACAAATTTCTTTATCGACACGAGAATACCTCACATTTTTATTAAAACATAATCAATATATATATATGTACATGTACATAGCATATATATGTAAAATAAGGAGATAATTATGGATGACAATGAGACAAAATTCCACCAGAGTCCAAACGATAGGAATATAAGCCACTGTCGGTCACAGTACGGCCTCCAACAATGAGCAACCAATAAACTGTAAAGTCAGCTTTAAAATGACTCATCATGATAAAATGTGAAACAATTTAAACAAGAAAAACAACGACCTGGTTTAGGATAAAACGATTAACGTAAAAGAACCAACAATAATCACCGAATTACATACATGCTCCTGATTGGGACTGACGCATATATAATGTGGCGGCGTTACACTAATCATTAACTATATTAAATGACAGGAGAATCAAATGCTGGAAATTCTGATGGCTACAAATGTATGTTTCCCGCCATGATTGATGACTGGAGAAGTAAATTTTATGCAAATTCACTCCATACCACTGATCCAAAGTTTCCTTTTGGATTTGTTCAAGTAAGGCGCTTATTAATTATTATTTTACAATAGAATTCCGTGTGTCACCTGAATGTGAATTTACTTTTTATCTTATTTATCACTAGATTAATAGTGAAACATGTAAGACACGCAAATGTTAGAAAGGAAGCAAGCGAAAAAGAGGGGGACATTACAACTCATAAGTGGAAAATAAAAATTTCATGACTAAAAGAAAAAGACATTTCAGACAAATAATAGTGAACAAAGCACAACATAAAATCTAAGACTCCAGTCAATGTGTACTACGTATATTTGAACGTGTTAAGCCTTAGGCAGATATAAAAAATGAACCGCTGTTTGACTACAACATATATCCTTGTTTGCTACGTGATACTAACAAAATCTGTTTTGTTTTTTATGTATCCATCACAGTTACTTTATTCAAGGGCAGAATTAAAAGCGTAAACACTATATTGCAGGTTGATTGCATATATCCATCACTTTTTAATTCGTTCAAGGATACTATTATGATTAAAGTGCTGTGGATTTTTTTTCGTTAGGTGCGTTTTATGTATAGAGAAAAATACAAACCAAAAAGGTGTTTGGGTGCATTATAGAAGTAGTACATCATTTTGATTGGCAGCTGATAATGACATTGTGTTTTAAAGAAATGTTTTTTATCACAATAAAACTCAACATCCATGACTGCAACTGGTTTTAATGATTCAACAATAACACGTTAGGAAATTAAATAAATGAAAAAATGGGGGGAAAAATGTTAATACACTCATCATAGATATTAAAGTAAAGCAGCTGTCTTCCGCCATCTTTGTTTATAAAAAAGGCAGAAAACAATCGATCTATTCTCCCGTTTTAAGCAAAATTGATGGAAAAAATATAACAAAATTATTCAGTATTTGTAAAAGTAAACAGTCGTAAAAATATGATAAAACACAGATTTTTCTTCTTCATTTACATGAAAGTCTTGCGAATTAATTAAATACTTCTCTCAAACTTTGAACATTTCATTAAAGATGTAGCTCGAGGGTCTCACCAGAACAGTAGTCAGCACTTCTGTTTTGACATGAATTATCATTGTTATGATCATAATTGTAAATTAATTGTTTACAAAACTTTCAACTGTTGAAATATTACCTCAGGAATATATTACCTTAGCTTTTTTTGGCAAAATTTATAGGAATTTTTGGTCCTCAATGCTGTTTAACTTCGTACTTTATTTGGCCTTTTGCAATATAAGAGATTCACTGATGAGTCTTTTGTAGACATTTCGCGGAAATACTAAGCATACATAATACGTCTATCAATGTCAACTAGACAACTGTCATTCATGGAAGTTGAAAATAAAACTGGTTAGACTATTCATGCTATTGTTGTGATCCGAGCATATAATTAATAATATGAGAACAATATATATGAAACTCACCAGGGTTTATTCAGGTGATACAGTAATTATATATGAAATACAGTAATAATAGAAATAATCAATGCAATCAATAATGTCAATACATGTGGTTAAAGGTGAAGAGTTCGGAATCCTGTGTTCTGTGTACTACGTCACGGATACATGATAAGGCACATATAAAACATGGACTGGTTCCGTACTGTATAGTAGTGTTCAGCACCACAATCGCCCCATCTCAGTAGAACCAGACCAGGGATAAATAAAACGACTAGAAATAACGCACTATCTGTGAAAGTTATCCATATAGTAATTTCGGAATAAACGTGGTATCATTTTACACATACAGTTGCACAAAAGTTCATAAATAAATCCACATCATAAAAGTTCAATATTCCTTGAAACATGTTAGATACCAGTTAAGTTTCATAGTTCATAAAATACACAAAATAAAACAGAATAAGATATGTTTTTCCTCTCTGGAAACATTACTCAATACGATAGGATATATAGTGGAAATACGCAAAGATAAACGGTCCTAGGAACAAAGTATGCATCTTTTCTTCGGAAACATAACCCAAAGCGCTAAAACGGGTCGCTACTGTTCGACACTATTGTCTTTGTCTTGGAATCTGAAAGAATTTCAGAGCATTGTCATTAACAGTCCACATCAACACAGACAATGCTATGTTCCTCAATCGACTAACTTCCTTGGCAATCACTGGAAGATTCCATGGATGGATTACTGGGCACCATGGGAACGGTGATAAAAACGGCGAATCAGTCTCGAGCACAAGCTGGTGTGGCGGAATCCTAGGAATTACTTCTAGACCGGTATTGTCCCTAATGAATTTCCAAGATACACCGAAAATTATAGTTGGTAGTTGTTGCCAAGCAGTCATCTCCTCAATAGTCCCGTCAAGACAGTGGCGATAGAATTTCATGTCAGCTAGATCGTGGTAAAGTATTATTTCTAACGTACGTTTGGCGGCTGAACCGTCACCGCAATCTCTGCAATGAATTATGACAGGAAAATGTTTCCTCCTGGCTAAGAGCAGCATTTGTACAAAGGCCTCCTCCTGATTACGACGTGCCTCTTCTTTACACTTGATAGGATTACGACAGGGACGACAAATACAAGTTGTAGTGTAATCAAGTCCTACTATGGCTACACATAAATGACTATCTGTCAGTGAGTCCAGTTGATCCATCTGCCTCTTTGATATGCCTTCTGCAGTAATATGTGGATGTATTCCAAAAGAGACATACACACTACGTGCAAAGCCAACATCCGAAGCCCAGTTGTTCCATCTTGATGGGAAAACATAATTTGCAACTCCATAATAAAAATATTCAGAGCAGCCAGGTGCCACTACTGATTGTAAGTGTTGAAAGTTTCTTAGTCTCATCCTTCTTAGTATTTGGTCTAGATGGAAATGGCTATCCACGAATGCAAGTTGATCCTCTGACTGTGAAATTCGTTCAGCTATGTTAACACCTTCATATGTCAAGCGTTGTTTCTGTACTAAGAATCTTTCTTGTTTCACTGAACCGACTCGGAATAGGAGAACTACTATTAGTTCCCAGTTGAATATACAAATGAGATGGTTTGGTGGATTGCAAATATAAGTTGGCACTGATGAAGGGCAGTAATTATCGGCCCAAAAGGTCAAAAGTTGAAGCTCTTGTGATGAAAATTGGTTTTTGACAAACGTGTAAAGTTCTCTCTGTAAAATATAGTCTAAGAGATCGTCAAGAGTGGAACATTCTAACCATGACCTTATTTGATGAAGTGATCCTAACATAAGCTGGCACCACAGATGCATATGCTCTTCGTCAAATACGGTACTTTCTACCCCATGCTCCATAGTATGTCGCTGCGCCAAAGAACCGGCTTGCGCCTCTTGAACTTCACAGCTCCAACATGCCGTGTGTGGTTCCCAATACCAAGGCAAATGTGTCTTCAAGACATGCCGTCTCATCTTACCATGTGTAACTAATCCACAAACAAAACATTGATGTGACCGACTCTTAAAAGGTGCGGGACCTAGGGCCCCTGCAGACCGCTGATTATGTACATACTGTTTGTAGATTCCTTCGTCCTGCACTTGACGGTTATCAGATGGTTCGTCGGTGGTGTCTTCATACCCAACTTCATCAATAACCATCATATCAGAAAGCTCTGTTGCTTTAGAAGAACTGTCATCACCAATCGACTCTCCATGAGCACTTAGTGAAATAACGTCATCCTCCATATTTCAGGTCACTGCAAGACACAAAAAGATAACGTAAGTATATACAATCCATTATTATATACAATATTTACACTACGTAGCTACTGGAACTACTGGAAATCTGTGTACCGAGCCGGAGGCTTAACTGTTCGCCCCCGCCTGGTACATGGATAGTCATGACTGATGGTCGGAGACCTGGTCCCCTGAACCTCTGAAATGAGAAAATCATCATTAGTAGACGAGGCTAATAGCCCCTGTGGTTCCACATCGTCTGAATTCTTCTGATCAATAAATAGCTGCTGGAAATCATCATTCAGAGAAACGTCACTAACCAAATCAAGGTTCTGTAACAGCTGTCCACCGCAATAAAGCGGTTGTTGTCAGACGCTGTTTGTGTGTCTTCATCTGTACTCTCGTCAGCATGCACAAAACTTGTATCATTAAAAATGTTGTGTCTCAATCGGCGCAACCACAGTGGTATCTCTCTGTCATTACATTTCTTCAAACGGTCATGGTGAATTACAGACTCTCCCTTTCGATCTTTTATTGTGTAAAGCGGAAAGTGATCTGAAACGACTAAATATGGTCCTATCCATGGAGATCGAAGTTTCTTACTGTGTCCTATCTTAGTTGATGAATCAATCTTGTACACCAAATCTCCATTATGATATTGATTTTGTGCAAGTCGCAGAGCATAATCTCTCTTCTGTCGATGTTAAGATATCCGAATGTTTTCACGAGCAAGTTTATTCACCTCATTTAATGATGTTGCCAGATGCGCTACCCAGGAATCGGGATCAAATTTACCAACGGCACAAGGAACAGTCCCAAGCAATAACTATATAGGCTGAATTGTTTCTCTTCCTTACATGAGACGATTGGGTGTATAACCGGTTTGTCGGTTTACAATTGAGTGTAATGCCATCGTTAGTAATGGCAAATCAACGTCCCACAACTTGTTTTTCTTCTGAATGTAGCAACGAATCATTTGCAACACAACTGTGTTATATCTCTCGACGTGCCCATTTGATGAAGGATGATAAGGAGTCGTCTTACTTTTAGCAATTTCCAGAATTAAACAAATTGCCATCAAAGTTACGGCCCTGGTCAGTGTGGACCTCTAAAGGACATCCAAAGGTGACTATAAAATGCACCACAAATTTTTGGGCTATGAGAAGTGCCGATTGCTCAGGTAAGGCGGCCATCTCTATCCATTTCGAGAACTGATCAATCATTATGAGTACGTAACGATTCCCACTTTCACTGGTATTCAAAGGCCCTAAGATATCTAGGTGAATACGTTCCATAGGACAGCCAGCATGAAACTTACTTAATGCAGCTCGGGGGTTAATGTGTGCCTTTTTATTCTGGTTACAAATATGGCAGGACTTGACATAGTCAATACAGTCTGAATGAAGGTGATACCAGTGGAACGACTGCTTCACACGGTCCAGGGTTTTCTGTTGTCCAACGTGTCCAGCCACTTTTGAATCATGACAATGCAGAAGAACATCAGATTTTAAACTACTGGGTACGACCAAGCATGGTCTCCGTTCCGATTGGTTAATCCATTTGTAGTAAAGAACACTAAGAACTTCTAAGCAGGAGCCGAGTAACCTTAAAGCTCGGGTAGCTGGGCTCTGTAATCTTAGCTCAGCATCACTAGGGTCGTACTGACTTTCTATCCACTCTATGAGGGGGAAAGGTCTGGATCCTGTAACTGCAACTGTCTTAGTTGTTGTGGACTATAATTCTGCATCCAGTTAATGTGGATAGTATCTTCCTCAGTATTAGGTTGAGTCATATCATGATCTATTGAGTCCGCTGAATTAAAAGATGAGGCTTGGAGCCCCTGAATTGATGAGGTGACGGACTCATCTGACTGAATGTTTCCTCCTGGCTAAGAGCAGCATTTGTACAAAGGCCTCATCCTGTCGACGACGCCAATGTTGTGATCCGAGCATATAATTAATAATATAAGAACAATATATATGAAACTCACCAGGGTTTATTCAGGTGATACAGCAATTATATATAAAATACAGTAATAATAGAAATAATCAATGCAATCAATAATGTCAATACATGTGGTTAAAGGTGAAGAGTTCGGAATCCTGTGTTCTGTGTACTACGTCACGGATACATGATAAGGCACATATAAAACATGGACTGGTTCCGTACTGTATATTAGTGTTCAGCACCACACTATTCTAATTTAAATTTGTTTTGTTTAAAGTTGGCAGCTTGGCGGCCATCTGCGGCTAATTCTGGATTTCCGGATTTACGATGGTCTCAGACAGCAAATAACGGACAAGTCCCTAATGCGAGACAACAGAACGTGTTTATGGCTGTGTCAATGGATTTACCCGATTTTACCTCTCCTTTTGGCAGGTATGTAGTTATTCATTGGCTGTGTCAATGGATTTACCCTATTTTACCTCTCCTTTTGGCAGGTACGTAGTTATTCATTGGTTGATGCTTGTTTGATAACGTCCTCTAACAATGCGCTCATATATGTTAAATCCCGCAACATTCTATATCTCTCGAAACGCCAACTTTTGTACAAATAACGGGTATAGACAAGCCTTGCTCGACTCATGTTACTGAAGCTCGTACACATGTTTTTAATATTGGCCAACTATGTATAAATATCATAAATATAAAAAAGAAGATGTGGTATGATTGCCAATGAGACAACTGTCCACAAGAGACCAAAATGAAATAGACATTTAAAACAACTATAGGTCACAGTACGGCCTTCAACAATGAGCAAAGCCATACCGCATAGTCAGTTATAAAAGCCCCGATATGACAATGTAAAACAATTCAAACGAGAAAACTAACGGCCTTATTTTTATAATTTTTTTTAACGAAAGACAAATATGTAACACATAAACAAACGACAACCACTGAATTACATATGTTTATGTGTTTGTCCACTAATTCAGTGGTTGTTGTTAGTAACTGTCTGTTAGACTTCATTGTTTATTCATAAATATGGCCGTTAGGTTTCTTGTTTGCATTGTTTCACATGTTGTATTGTTGGGGTCTTTCCTAGTTGACTTAATAAACATTGGTTTGGCTCATGGTTGAGATCATGTTGTTACATATACATGTTATTGCTCACATCCATATGTCATTTGGACTCTGTCTGAGAGTTGACTCGTTGGCAATCATACTACTGTCCTTATGCTTTTATTGAATAAAATATTAAACAATTATCTCTTTTGATTTGTTATCGTTAAAAAACTTACTGAAGGGTGTATAAAAAAAAAACATAAATATACTCACAATAAAGAATACGGGAGAACTTATAATAAATAGGAATTAGAAATATCGAGATCCAAATACTAGTACTTATATTTTATTGATTTTTGTTTGCAGTTTTAAATTTTGGAATGCTCTGCATACTCAGAACGAGAATATATAATATATAAATAGAAGAGTAAGGCGTTGTTAAGTGGGTTGACCAGGATAAAAAAACCAAAACCCCTACAATCAACAAGTATGCTGGATAGAGGGAGCAAATTTAAATTATAACAGACAACATAAGAACCCTGCAGAGTCCACCGGATGTTTCTTTTAAACAAGTATTGTACTACCGGATAAGAGAAGTCTATGTTACTATTTTGTTATACTCCTGTCAAGACTCGAGGTAACCATTGATAGAAAAGAAAGGTACATTTTGGTATGACAGTAGATACTCTTTAAAGACATAACATAATTTCATAATGTTTTTTTTACCACTTTAGCATTCATCCTCGACTTAAACACGACATCGCTGCAAGGCTAGTGTTGTCTGCGTTAGCAGTAGCTTATAAAGAAACAGGTGTTAGTTTCCAAGGTCCATATCCAACCAAATTTACGCCATATCATAATACCAATACAATCATTATAGAGTATGACCATGGTACTTCACCACTTGACATAAGGTCTAGTGACAACTTCGAGGTAAGTAAATTATTGACTGACCCACTTTGGAGAACGGAGCGATTTTCTGAATTCTGCGGTAAAATTTGATAATGAATCCGGATTCAAAATGGCAAAATAATTTAAGTATTGACATGCGCTTTACATTAGCAAATAAAACAAACTTTTCACTATATATAGCTAAATAAAGAAAACAGTGGAATAACAATGTTCAAAAGTCACAAATCGATTGAGAGAAAACAAATCCGGGTTACAAACCTCAAAACAAAACAACGAAACAACAGAACACTGAAGTGCAACAAAAACAAACGACAATGCAACATACATAGACACGAACTATTAGATAACATCTGCCATATTCCTGACTTGGTACATTAAGGATGTATTCTTCTGACTTTTCAGTCTCGTTCAGTCTCGTTGAAATCTCGTTCTTGAATTATTTCCAAAACATGTGATAGAAGTGGAAAATATCAATGAATTTTAAAAAAATTATAATCAAACATGAATCTGTGAAAACATTGTGTATGTACAATGAATGGTTATTGAGTAATCCAGTTTTCAAATTTTACGACCAATCAAGTCAGTATTTTTAGCCAGAATTTTGAGAAAATGGGTGAGGGATACAAAAAATGATTTTACAAGAATCATGTGTATCCCATATCATTTTGTTTTTTCTAATTTCTTAGATATGTATTATTTCAATCATTTATAAAAAAAAGTTGAAATAATATGCATTTTGTTCTTAAAACTGAGAAAAATCACAAAAATACTAAATTGACATCATGGTGAATTTAACACAAAAAAGCGTCAAAATATGATAAAACTTTCTTATATTAACACCTACCTATAGTTTTTGCAATTAAAAAATATTCAGCTTGGTCCACTTCATCTTTATAGAAAGTATGAAAAAAAAATTAATTGTGGAACTGTGATTTTTTTCACGATAAAAGCCAAAAAAAAAGGTAAAAATCAATGAAAAATGGGAAAATCGTCAAAATTGGGCATTTTCAAAGTGCTGTAGCTAAAAAAGAAGTGCACCACCATATGATTTTCTCTTCACCAATTATTTTGTTACAGTCTTAGAAACCCAAAAATCAGGTAAAGAAAAAAAGTTTAATTCTAGAAATTTTTGGCTTCTCAGAGGTGTACATCCTTAAATGTTTTGGTATGTTTAGATGATGATATAAAATGAACTTATTCAAACAATTACATTTAATTGTACATTCTTTTAGCTTTATATTATATATATTAAATAATAGTTCGGGGTTTGTTTCAGATATGCTGTACAACAATGAACCACGTATGTGTGAAACATGATAAAGGCTGGATATCTGCGCCAATGAAAAGTCATGACACATCATCTGTTACGATAAATACTTCCGGTTGTCAGCTTGGACAACATTCTATAGGTGGAGTTAGATATGCGTGGAAAGAAAGTCCGTGTCCATTTAAACAATGCGCCATCTATGGAGCAGGAAACGGATTACCTGGACCACCATTCACTTATTCAGCACATTTGTAAATGAAGTATTGAAAAATAAAGTCATACAATAAAATGGGAAAACTTCGGACTCTGACTTCTTTTGATTTTTACCGTGCGTACTGTTAGCGTTTGTTTTTTTCTACATTGTCTAGAGGTATAGGTGAGGGTTGAGATATCAAAAACATGTTTAGCTCCGCCGCATTTTTGCGCCTGTCCCAAGTCAGGAGTCTCTGGCATTTGTTTGTCTAGTATGATTTTAATTTTAGTTTCTTGTGTATATTTCGGAGTTTAGTATGACGTCAATTAACACTGAACTAGTATACATTTTTGTTTAGGGGCCAGCTGAAGCACGCATCCGGGTGCGGGAGTTTCTCGCTGCATTGAAAACCCATTATTGGCCCTCGCCTGTTGTCTGCTCTTTGGTCGGGATGTTGTCTCTTTGACACATTCCCCATTTCCATTTTCAATTTTATTCATTTAAATACTTGATAAGAGAGGCGGAATATATCAACGCATATTCATATTCCAATCTCAGAAGTCGAAGAAAACATGACAACATAATCATGGTAGATAACATAAAACGACGAAACTGGAAAGATTGCCAATGAGACAATTTATGGTTTAAATGGAGTTCATTCCAATTTTCAGTTTTATTACCTTCGTTTGGTAGTTTATGTACATGAATATTTTTTTGAAACACTGGAACGTTTTATCTTGAATTCTATCCTAATTCTATCCTATTTTTTAGACTTTTTAGAAATTGAAATGAGATGTCCTTTTGTGCGTCGATCTCTTCGGCTAACTGGGCTGTGCTTTTTTATGTTCTGGTTTAGGTTGATTTATGGATTCGTTTCTATTCTGTAGTTAGTCACCATTTCGGTGTTATCATGTATATCTATTATATTGTCACTTTTATAAATTTACTGTTTGCAAAAGTATGAATTATTCTAAATACTAAGGGTGTTTTTTTTATTCCAGGCAGATAACATTATCCGTATTAGGCACAACTTTTTGTAACTTTTGGTACTCAATGCTTTTCAACTTTGTACTTGTTTTGGCTTTTGATATTGTTTGATATGGACGTCGCTGGTTAGTCCTGTTTAGACAAAACACGAGTCTGGCGTGTTAAATTATAAACCTGGTACCTTTTGATATCTATTATTTGTGATTTTCTCTGTCCTATATGTTATCCCATTTTTGTATAGTAGTCCTGTCATGTAATGTTGTAATTTTAATGTTATATTTAACATTGCCATAAAAGAGGGAGGTTTGGCTAGCCACAAAGCCAGGTTCAACCCACCATTGTCCTGTACCAAGTCAGGAAAAGGGCCATTGTTATATTATAGTTCGTTTCTGTGTGTTATATTTTAGTGTTGTGTTTTTGTTGTGACGTAGTTCTCCTCTTATATTTGATGTGTTCCCCTCAGTTTAAGTTTGTATTTGTTTTTTTCTCAATCGATTTATGGATTTCGATCAGCGGTATACTAATGTTGCTTTTTTGTGCTTTTTCGTTACATTTGTTGTTTTTATAGTGATTAAGATGATAACACAATGTTGACTGTTGTACCCCTATTTTTGACCTTTTTACTTATTGTGTCTGTGTGTTTTGTTCAGACATCGTTGACAATGTAATGGAATTTGATGCGACTGTCATACAAGTGAGAGGTTTAGCTAGCTATAAAACCAGGTTCAATCCACAATTTTCTACATAAGAAAATGCCTGTACCAAGTCAGGAATATGACAGTTGTTATCCATTCGTTTGATATGTTTGAACTATTGATTTTGCCATTTGATTTGGGACTTTCCTTTTTTGAATTTTCCTAGGAGTTCAGTTTTTTTGTGTTTTTACTTTTTATTTATCTATCTATGTTAAGTATCTGCGAAACATAGTCATACTTTTCTCTGGTTGTTGTTGACGTCTTTATACTAAATCTATTGGATGACAAATGTGTAATGATTGTTATTTTAGTCTTGGATACATCATTTTTGTTATTAGTTATTGGCTTTGCAGTAGCTGTCAGGAACTGCGAGTACTCTTAGATCTGTTCTATGTGTCTTTGTTGTTGTGATGGTGGATATATGAATACCCTGCCCCGTCCGGTCTGTGTTTTTGTTAATGCTTCTCTGCTTTGTATCGATCCGGTGAGTTTATCCTTGTCAAACTGATTTTTATAGAGTTTGGTCTTATGTAATACTGTTACACCACTGTCCCAGGTTAAGGTTAAGCTGGACTCCTTCAAACATGTTTAACACCGCTACAATTATATTGTGTCTGTCGTAAGTCAGCAGCTGTAGTTAAGTGGTTGTGGCTGGTTTCATATTTATCATATTTGTTTTCGTCAATTGTTATGTTACAAATTAGGCCATGCATTCAGCCTTTAGTTTTCACAATTGAATGGCTTCATATTTTTCATGTTTGGACAGTTTACAGCCGATTTTAAGTTTTTTTTCACTGTTGAGGGCCGTAGGATTGTCTAGCGAGAACATCCTGCACCTGGAGGCGGGTTTCAGCTTACCCTTAACAAAAATGTGTCTTAGTTAAGTGAAAATGGACGTCACACTTAACTCTAAATCTTACAAAGGAGAAACATGAAATGAAAACCATACCAGACTTACAAATACTCCTTACTTGGGACAGGCGCAACCAAATGTAGTTGACTTATTGCTTACATAATTTGAGTATGGATGTAAGCACAAACACTTTATACTTTGAACAATTAACCATGAAAATGATTAATTGACTGAGTAATTTGTTGGGGTTGGAAACCACTTTTATGCAATCTTTTATATATCATGAGGACTAGTTTGTATTGGAGGAATACAGGGTACCTAATTTGAACCATCGACATTTCTTAGTGAAGTTGGAATCCTGGAAAATAAAGACCGGATTCGAATGCACCTGACAAGTGCAGAGTTCCAATATAAAACCTGAGTAATGAAAGGCTAGTGATCACTGTTACAGTAGATGAAAGGCTAGTGATCACTGTTACAGTAGATGCAAGGCTAGTGATCACTGTTACAGTAGATGAAAGGCTAGTGATCACTGTTACAGTAGATGAAAGGCTAGTGATCACTGTTACAGTAGATGAAAGGCTAGTGATTACTGTTACAGTAGATGAAAGGCTAGTGATCACTGTTACAGTAGATGAAAGGCTAGTGATCACTGTTACAGTAGATGAAAGGCTAGTGATCACTGTTACAGTAAATGCTTTGGGGTATAGTGTGACGTCTATTTGACACTAAACTAGAACACAATTTTATTTAGGTGTCAGCTCAAGACCACCTCCGGGTGCTGATATTTCTACCTGCGTTGAAGATCCATTGATGGCCTTCGGTATGTTGTAGGCTCATTGGTCGGGGTTTTGTCTCTTTGACATATTCCCCATTTCCATTTAAATTTTATTTCAATGTATATTATGATTTAACATAACGACACTTATCCAATATATATGTTTACTGTTTGTGCTGATTTTCTCAGGACATGCATGTTTGTCGAACCACAAAATAAATTATAAAGTATATATTAGTATTTTCAATCGTCATGTTGGTACAGATTTAAACATGTTGGATAGTAAAAAAAATATAGATATAAAAACACTTATTTGAAAGTGCTTGAATCAAGAAGTTAGTTGTAAAATTCGACAGAAAGAAAAAAACAATATTTAAGGACTGTGTTCAAGTGTTTCAATTAATTTCGATTAAAGCATTTCTTTCAACTATAATTTTTTTTTGTTGGCGTCGTTAATAGTTTGAACAAGTGGCAGGTTTTTAGCTAGCCGTACAATAAGGTTTCGAAAAATACCTGTACCACAACAGGAATATGACAGTTGCTTTCCATTCTTATCGTTGTTTGAAAAATTCGTACGATATTTTTTTTTGGTTTTTATGGACTTCCTGCTTTTAAAATTAACCTTGAAGTTTAGTTTTTTTAATATTTGTTTTGGCTAGTTTTGTGGATAAAGATACAGGATTACTTATCCAGTCGCAGCCTATATGAAAAGACATGATAAGATGCATGTTAACAGAAGGTCAAAATCATTTTTTGTGTTCATTATGTGCAAAAGAGTTTAACGACACGAGATCTTTTAAAAGACATTGAACTGTTCATATTGATGACAGATGTTTTATTCGCTATTGTTGCAATGATGTTGCAATATGACATATTCTAATGTCTGAAGCCTTGATAAGGTATAAGTGTACACATTAGACAGAAAATAAGAAGATGTGATATGAGTCCCAATGAGACAACTATTCATCCACAAAATATAAAGCTAACAATCATAAGTCAAAGTATTGCCTTAAACGCAGATTCTTGTACCGAACAGCAAGCAATAAAGGGTCAAAAATAAAGGCAACAGCAGTATACTGGTGTTCGAAACTCATAAATCGATTGAGAAAAAAAACAAATCCGGGTTACAAACTAAAACTGAGGGAAACGCATCAAATATAAGATGAGAACAACGACACAACAGAAACACAACACTAAAATGTAACACACACAGAAACGAACTTTTATATAACAATGGCCATTTTCCTGCCTTAGTACAGGACATTTTGAGAAAAAATGGTGGGTTGAACCTGGTTTTGTGGATGTTAAATCTCCCGCCTTTATGGCAAAGTTAAATTTAACATTAAAATGACAACATTACATGACAGGACTACAGTACAAATAAATGGGAGAACATATAAGACAGAGAAACACACGAATAATAGCTAACAAAAAGTATCAGTTTTAAGATTTAATATGTCAGACATGCGTTTCGTCTACACATGACTAACCAGTGACGCTCAGATGAAAAAAGTTCGAATGCCAAAACAAGTACAAAGTTGAAGAGCACTGAGGACCAAAAGTTCCAAAAAATTGTGCCCAGTACGGCTAGGATTTTCTGCCTGGGATGAGAACATCCTTATTATTTAGAATAATTCATACTTTTGCAAACAGTATATTTTATAAAATGACTATATAATAGATATACATGATAAAACCGAAGTGGTGACTTCGAGTAGTGTAAAACATTTCAAACAGGAAAACCAATGGTCTAATCTATATAAAAATCGAGAAAGGAGAAAATAAAGGCAACAGTAGTATACCGCTGTTCAAAACTCATAAATCCATGGACAAAAAACAAAATCGGGGTAACAAACTAAAACCGAGGGAAACGCATTAAATATAAGAGGAGAACAACGACATAACACCGAAACGTAACACACACAGAAACGGACCAAGCATCAGACAAAACACCACGAGAATAACAAATATAACATGAAAACCAAATACATGAATTTGGGATAGACAAGTACCGTGCCACGTCTTATCTCAATTTCTCAAAAATAAGAGAAAACACAAACGACTCAACTTTAAAATGCAACACACACAGAAACGAACAATAATATAACAATGACCATCTTCCTGACTTGGTACAGGACACTTTTAAAGGGGAATAAAAGTGGTGGGTTGAACCTGGTTTTGTGGCATGCCAAACCTCGCACTTTAATGGCAAAGTTAAATATAACATTGAAATGACAACATAATATTACAGGACTACAATACAAATTAATAGAACATATTAGACAAAGAAAAACATGATTAATAGATAACAAAAAGCATCAGGTTTAAAATTCAATACGCCAAAAACGCGCCTTGTCCACACAAGACTTACAAGTGACGCCCAGATATAAAAGATCGAAAGTGAAAAAAGTACAAAGTTGTACAACACTGAAGATCAAAAGTTGAAAAGGTTTCGCCAAATACGGCATTGTTTTTATGCCCGGGATAAGAACATTCTTATTATATAGAACAATTCATGCTATTGCAAAAGTAAATTTTATCAAATGAATATGAAAGAGATATACATAAAGAAACTGAAGTATTAACTAATTACAGAAAACTAAACCCGAATACATAACGCCCAGATATAAAAGATCGAAAGTGAAAAAGGTACAAAGTTGTACAGCACTGAAGATAAAAAGTTGAAAAGGTTTTGCCAAATACGGCATTGTTTTTATGCCCGGGATAAGAACATCCTTATTATATAGAACAATTCATGCTATTGCAAACAGTAAATTTTAACAAATGAATATGAAAGAGATATATATAATGAAACTGAAGTATTAACTAATTACAGAAAACTAAACCCGAATACATAATGCTATTAAAGTTTAACACAGAATAGACACACCCAAATCAGTCCAGGCGTCAACGTAATTAAAAAAATGTGACGTCACATACGATGGCGAAAAGGCACAAACGTTATGCCACATTTGAATTTATGAAATTTAGAAACAGCATGACGTCACATATGTAAAACTATCAAAGTGAGATAGAATTAGGATTGATTTAAGATTATATTAGAACTAAATACTGATAATTCATTTAGAAACGTATGATTCAAACCAACAGACGACAACCAATGAACAGCATATAAATGCAGCGGGTTTAAACGTTACAAGGCGCCTACCATCGCCATAAACTGCCTACAATACATGTATAACATAAAGAGACGTGGTATGATACTCAATAAAACAATTATCTATCAGAGACCAAATTGCGTAAAGGTTAACTTACGACCTTTATAAAAAAAAAATTCATACAGCACGGCAAACAATAAAGGGCCCCTACAAGCTGTGTTGTTCGTTAAGTTTGAAACAGGTAAAACAATTGTCTAATCTGTATAAAGAAGAAACACTCATGATATATAACATAAAGAGACGTGGTATGCTATCCAAAGTGACAACTATCCAACAGGGTCCAAATGGCGTAAATATTAGCAATTATATGTCAACGGACGACCTTCAACAATGAGAAAAAGTCAAACCGTACTGCAAACAATAAAAGGCCAATAAAAGCTTTGTTGTTCGTTAAGTAGGAAGATATTTCATTCACATCTGATAAATGTCGATCTGATCACGGTTTACATGTTTGTAAACAGATAACAGGTTCTGTGTCACGATTTAGATCGGAATCTGTCGACGAAGAAAAAATAGCTAGGAAATGATTAAGTCTTACGTCGTTGGTCTTTTTATGGTCAGTATAAATTTCCTCGTCTTGCACTAGCGCACTACAATATAAAATAAGAAGATGTGATGAATTTGAACAAACATTTGTTTGATTCGACTGCATTTTTACGCCACCACCTCATTAGTTTACAGTATGTATTGACATGAAATATCATTGAAACACTAAAGTTTTTCTACCTCATGTATAGACGGCTATCTAATAACAGAAACACCTAATGTCTGTGTTGATTCTGTTGTTGTCAGTACTACTGTTATTGTTCTTTTTGCTTGTCATGATTTTCATGTTATTTCTATATATGATAATATTCCCATTCATTTCTATATATTATTGTCATTTAAATTTGTATATATTATCATCATTTGATTTTCTATATATTATTGTCATTTGAATTCATTAATTTCTATATCTTATTGTCATTTGAGTATTTTTTGTTCTTTATCCAGTCTCATATAATAATCACTATGCTGGAAATTATATTCATACGAGTATATATACAAATGTAGTACAATAACAAAAACTTGCTGCTGCTGCATTGTATCTTGACATAAGCAAATTCTGCATCTTTTCGTATCAGATTTTAGCAGCTTTTTTGTTATCTATGATGGTGTAAACTGTAGCAATTACAGGAATCCAGAAATCCTTCGTCTTCAACAGACCATGTGCAAGGTAAAGTTCACATCGGTAGTAAACATATGAACAATAGTCAATGTGGTTAGAAATACAAAACTAGTCTATAGTCCTGACACTTTTGAACATTTCTGGCAATTCCAATTCGAAATCAACGGAAATCTCGAAAAGCAATTAACGATAATTTTATTCTCAGGGATCATTTCTATGGAAATCAGATCAAGTTTTTATGTATCCACTATTTCGAACTTTTCACAAATTGTATGGGTTTTCTATATATTTATGTTTAAAAAAAAAGGGAATTTGGTGCTGAAGGAAGATCTTTGATAGTTTATGTTAGAATAAGTACATTTTTCAAAGTAATGGTGATTTTGAGCTTGAAATATTTTATGGAAAGGAATAGGTCGAGTAAGGGCCGATTTGGGCCTCAATTTCCAGGTTCATCTGATGAAAGATTTTGGACACTTTTTAAACACTTAAGTATCTACCTTAGTCGAATCAATTAGATTATGTGAAAGATTTAAACTGATTTAGTCATTGAAGATGTTCAAGTTCAAGCTTTAATATGAAAAATCTATCAAATATGCCATAATATGTCACTTTTCAGACGTTTTTCGTCAAAATGAGAGTGGAGTCATCCGTGTTCACTCCTAACCTTTATATGTTATATGTATTATCACCAAATACAATCAAGCTAAGAAACAACTTTAATGAATTATTCACTTGCAAGTAAATAATTTGACCTCACTGAATCCGTATTCATGTGAACTTTAATTGATTCTTATATGGTTAGAGATAGGTTACGCATTAACTAGTCGTTATCAGTTATCAAAAGGAAAAGAATAAAAACATGAGAAGTGAAACAATAGTAAATCATTTGGATTACACTCATTATTATAAGATAAAAACGATTATTAACACATTTCTCAGCCTCTAATATGAAATAAAACATACCTTCATGTAGAAAAATCGAATTGCTCGAGATTTCAATACACTTGTTCATTTTTAGTGTGAACAAAATTTATTATGAATTATACAATAATATAGGGCTATTGCATGAATATTCCAAAATATTAATGCAGTAACCATTTTATTGTATAGCAATATAATATTTGAAAATAAAAATTTGTTTAAACTAAGATTTTGTCGTTGATGACGTCATGAATTTTGAAGATTTTTTTGCACTAGTGCAATATTAGAATGTATTGCACGCTAACTTTTGGTTACTTTCTGTGAGGAACATTACATTGCTATACAATGATAATATATATTAACATTCACAAATAGAATTAAGAAATAATGTTTGTGATTATATTTGGTTTTATTACCGTCCTAAATCGACGGAGGTCACCTCAAAGGTTAATTTGGTTGCGTCTAGACTAAAAAACACAAAAATGCGTATGTACATTCTTTGAATCAATCAATGTACTAGAAATACTAAGGAACTTTCTTTATAGCCATTTACATCCTATTTATATTATTATTTCTTCAGGATACTAGTAAACACTGTATCTTTGAACAAGTATGTGAAATCAGAGTAGCACAATGTTTAATCCCACCATGCCATGATATAACCTACTGTGTTCACAGTAAGTATCAACTATATAAATAAAAAGTAATATCGCAAAAATAATGAACTCCGATGAAAATTCAAAACGGAAAGTCCCTTATCAAATGGCAAAATCAAAAGCTCAAACACATCAAACGAATTGATAACAACTGTCATATTCCTGACTTGGTACACGGATTTTCTTATGTAGAAAATGGTGGATTGAACCTGGTTTTATAGCTAGCGAAACCTCTCACGTCTATGACAGTCGCATCAAATTCCATTATATTGAAAACGATGTGTTAACAAAACATACACAATAGGTAAAAATGTCACAAATAGGGGTGCAACAGAAACACGAACCAAATCAAAAACTGTAGGTGATATCATGTGCTTTAGAAGGGTAAACAGATCCTGCTCCACATTTGGCACCCGTCGTATTGATAATGTTATTACAAAGCAGGTAAACAGTCTAATTCGGTAAATCACATTCGTGAAAAGGGAACGGGATTGTAGTTATGACATAAGGAAAATATCCGATATCTTCTATGAAACGAAAACACACCTATACTTTCTATTATTTGATAAAAGAAACAATATATATGTCGGAAGGTCATTGCACAGTTTGTGCATATTTTTAGGATTTTAATTTTCACATTTTTTTTTCTATTTTTTAAATACAAACGATGCTGTTTTTGTTTAAATTATATTATATTCTATAAAAGCCTTTCAACGATATTTTTCTCAAAAATAAATCATAAAAAAATGTTAAAAAACCACAAAAGACCCATTTTCAACTTATAAGGCTAGCAACCCTCTCCTATCCATACACAAATTAACAGCTAAAATTATTAATATATTTACAAGTCTAATTTTTATACTACAGCATGGGGATCTTCGTCCAAGGGTGGTGCCTGTCCATCAGCAGACGACAGCAGTGTCGGTACAGTTCAGTGCTTTGGAGATTTTGGATGTGGTTTAAGTAACAACGATGTTTGCTGTCATAATCGTAATACGAACACTTCGTACTGCCACACACCTTGAATATAAATAAATAAAAAAACATCGTACTGCCATACACCTTGAATGTAAATAAATATGAAAACCTCGTACTGCCACACACCTGAAATATGACTAAAGATAAAAACCGCGTACTGTCACACACCTTGAATGTAAATAAATATGAAAACCTCGTACTACCACACACCTGAAATATAATTAAGGAATGACTGTAATATTTTTTCTGTCTATCAAGAAATAACATAAAAAATTTGGTGCACACTGAATAACGCGCGCGTAGCGGATTATTTAACAGTGTGCACCACATTTTTTATGTTATTTCGAATAGACAGAAAAAATATTACAGTCATTTCTTATAATTTAATTCTAAATTTCATTTTAAACCATAGAATACCATGATAAAACGTTGATGACGTCACGATCACATGACTAAATGATGTCTATGGGCTCATAACAAAATAACGTCAGCCAATCAGAAGACGCGTTACATCCAAAATTAAATTACATAAATATAAAAACCTCGTACTTTTTTTACTTCAGCCCCAGTATCCAACCAACTGCTGTTAGATTTCTCTAGGAACAAATTTGATCACGTATTTTTCAAATTATGCGCCGTTTTCAATTCTATTATTCAAGGTATTTGTCATCCTGATGATAATATAACATTCTGAATTTTTCTGAACACTAAGATTTTCTACCCCAGGTATAGATTGCTGAAACAGTATTTAGAACATATTTTTTACAAATTGTTACGGCCAGAAATCGCCTTTAAATTGTAGCCAACAAAAGACACAAATCAATACTAAAATTTAACAATATTTATTATACAAAAGTTTACAAGAAGTATTTTACAAATATTACTGATAACTTAACTGTCAAAATATGAGTCCACTCTTTTATCTTTATCTGTATCCAGAAATCTTTTGGAATCCAATCTGAATATTATGTTCACTACTAAGGTCACAATCCAGTATGATGTTGTTTGTAGAATAAAAGTGTCAATCCAAATGCCGTGAATACTAATGTCTATCAATGTCTAAGTCCAAGTTTAATTATGAGAGTTTAACTTTAGTGTCTGTATATATAGTGTTGTCATGGAAAATTCTAGAACACTCTATAATGGAACATTGTGGAAAATCCTGGAAAGTTACAACGGAAGTTTCTGGAATAACGTAGAAGTTTAAATTACGCATCTTTTATAAGGATCATTCTAGAAAGTTCCAATCATTCCTAAACTGCACAGTTATAAGATTATTTGGTAAACAACTATCAGGCCATACAACACAAATTAGGCCAACATAAATAAACATAATAATTACAATATCATAACAAAATAGATATAGGAAGATGTGGTATGAGTGCCAATGAGACAACTCTCCATCAAAATAACAATTTATAAAATTATACCATTATAGGTCAATGTACGGCCTTCAACACGGAGCCTTGGCTCACACCGAACAACACGCTATAAAAGATCCCACAATTACTAGTGTTAAACCATTCATTACTTTTGATTTGAAGTCTCGATCCACCGATAATAGAACTGCAATCCTCAGAACTAAATCTTTATAAATTGACAACAGATCAAACATCGTATCCTCTTCGTCATGGAAATACTCGTACGGTTGAGTTCAGGGTTATGCTCATCGATACATTTTGCATTGGTGAAATATTTCACATTAATTATCTTAAATGCTTCAAAATTATTGAAGCTTATAAGATGTTGTCAATAATTAGATATAAAAGAGGCGAAAGATACAAGAGGGGCAGTCAAACTAAGAGATCAAAAATAAACTGACATGACAACATCATGAATAACAAAGAAAAAGACAAATAGACAAATAATAGTTACCATACACAACATAGAAAACTAAATATCAAGCAACACGAACTCTACCAAAACAGGGGGTGACCTCAGGTGCCCAGAAATGGTGAGCAGATTGGAACTCTTGGTTTAATAGCTTCCTTATGAGCAGCAACAGTTATCATGGTGTCATTATAAATCCAAAGCATGCACAGTTATCATGGTTCATTATAAATCCAAAGACACCTAGCTTAGTAGGATACATGTACACAAGAATAATAGACCTTTACAGTTCCAAGCGGTCTAATTGTAATGTTTTATAAAAGGCGCATGGTTTTGATGGTTTATTAAAGAATCTAAAGAATGTCATAAGTAGATTCTGTTTGGAAAGAAAATGTCACAAGTTTTGTTGAACCACTCGATTTATCTATTCCGCCGGTATCAAATCGAGAAGCACGTCTATTTATGCATATGATTCTTATAAGTTTCATGCTTTTTGTATTACATACTGAACTCAGGAAATGGACATTCTTTATTGACACAAAGTGTAAATACTAAAGTGTTATGAAATATATCAATTCTTGGCAAAACAAAACAAAACCTAATCCTTAAAAGATGATAATACAAGATATGCGAGTATTTAAAGATGATAATAGTTTAAACTGAGAAAATATCATGCATAAAATGTTGAGGTAACCATACAGAAAAAAATCCAAAATCTTTTAGTATATATTCTTTACACTTCAACCAATTAAAGTTTTACTTTACGAAACAGATTACCTTAGCCGTATTAGACACAACTTTTTTTAAATTTGGGTTCTTAATGCTCTTCAAGTTTGTACTTGTTTGGCTTTATAACTATTTTGATCTGAGCGATGAGTCTTATGAATTGATTTTCCTCTGATTTCAGTATTTTTGTGATGTTACTTATAAAACTAATTAAAGACTGTCGGCTTTCGATAAAGGCAGTCTTATGTCTATCAACTTTAAATATTTTATTTGTACTATTTTGTTTAATTTTTTTTTTTTTTGAAAATCCATGAATCCACATATTCCTTTTTTCAATGGCTTGGTTTGGTGAAGTTGGAGGGTAACATCAAGTGATAGGTAACGAACACACGATGTTTTCTTTTATTAAAGATTATATGTTTGGTACCCTTAATTTCAAAATGTATAACAATTTAATTTTCGACATCGTCTGTGGTAGAAAGAATTTAAGAAACAAGTAAAATTACAAAACTATCTAACTCCGAGGAAAATTCAAAACGGAAACTCAAATGACACAATCAAAAACTCATCAGATTAAACAGATGGATAACAACTTTCATATTCCTGATTTGGTACAAGCATTTTTCTTATGTGAACATTGATGGATTAAACCTGTTTTATAGCTAGCTAAGCCTCTCACTTGTATGACAGTTGCATATTCCAATATATTAACAACGATTTGTGAACGAAGTAAACAGACATAATAGGTAAAAAATGTCAAAAATTGGGGAACAACAGTCAACATCTCGTTACAATCGTAATCACTATAAAAACAAAGAAACTTGTAACAAAGAAACACAACAAGGAATATAGATAAAGCACATTAGTATATAAGAAAGACAAAAATACAAAACTTTTACCATTGCACAATAACACAATGACGCGATGTATAAGTCCAGAGCCACGAATGAAAAAAAAACAAAAAAAAAAAACAACCGAGGAAACACATTAACTATAGGAGGAAAACAACAGGACAACATATATAGTTGATATGCAAACCACGTACAATGTTGCATACTTGATTTATAATCAGGTGATGGATTACTTTCCGTTGACAGTTATACATTATGTCCATATGTTAGGTACCCAGACGTCAAATACTCACTAATTGTACGATGCTCCTTGTGCTATCGGCTTCTTATTGAATATCTGACCACCGTTGTGTTCACTGTTACTGGAGCTAATATTGATTCTTGACACCTCTAACAAACATTTTTCGAGTTTTAAAGAATTAGTTGAAAACAAAATGGGTCTTTTTCATATCTGTCAATTTAGCAAACAACATCCTATTAATCATATCTTTTTCATTCTTATAATATAAATTACTGAAGAGTTCAGTTATTTCTAAGAGTAAGAGTACATCTGCCATTTTGTTGGCATACACAATTTTTGTCGTATCCTTTATAGTTCAAATTTATTATAATCCGAAAATCCTCTTGTGCGAAGGTAATATTTATATAGCAAATGCATTTTTTATAGTGTTTATCAATAGATATTATCTTCAAAAGTTACATTTTAGTTAATATGTTTATCGTGTATAATGTTGCATAATTGATTTATAATCAGATAATGATAAACTTTATTTCCTTTGTTTTACGTCGTTTTTTTCAAGCTGTCGCCTATTATAAATACAAATAAAAACCTCATATAGGTCATTTTACAACTGATGAATACAAGAAATAGAAATGAAAATACTGGTAGGTCTATAATGACATTATTATTATTAGAATTTTTTTTATTATAATTCCTACAATGAGGATTATACGATATATTTGCGTAAAATATGATAAAATCATGCACAGAAGTAAGTTTATGATATAATATGTATGCTTTGGTTCAAGAATTGCATAAACATTATTTTTCACCAGTCACTCGTTTCATATGACTTTAAACAAACAACAATAAATTAATTAATTCATGCAAAAATTGAAAAAGAAAATGAACAGATTGCATTTTGTATGAAATGCTCGTTACGGCAAAATGTAGCTTATGTTTTTTTTTTTTTATAGAAATATGAAAAATTGTGAAAAAAGATATTTGAAATATATTATTTGGTCTATATGGTAAAAAGTTTCTATACATCTTTGGTGGAACTTACCATTTTAAGCTTCCCTATCTATATTTTAAGGTCGGAAATCTTATAAATATATGACACCCCGCCTCAGAAAACGCAGATATGTCGATAATGTCGGAAATATTGCATGTAAAAAGATTTCTACAATGAAATATGTTTCCCCATGCATAATTACTACTACCATATTTCACGCAACTTGCAACCTTAAATATTAAATTTCCTGAATCTCAAAGTAAGCGTTACACATCGATTTTTCAAAAAAGATAAAAAAAAACCACAATAATATCATTTGAAATTTTATGTTTGAATTAAAATGATTTATCAACCATATTCACACAAAATTGCATTCAGAAAATTAAGTAAATGTGGATGAGAGTTTTAAAATTTTGATATGTTTGACTATAAAGTCTATTCTACAAGCTAACGCAGTTCTGTTGTAAACATAATCATATTCATTCATCTTTATAAGAGACAGTAAATCATGAAAATGGATACCTGTATATTTGTTTTGTTTCGTTAACTTTAGTTTTATTCAAGATAATTGAATATTTATCATGTTTAAGATGTTTTTACAACCTACCTTTCTACCCTGTCTGTAATGTTCTTATGAACAATCGGTAAGTATGCGTCTCTGGAATCGGAAAGTATGCGTTTTTGGAATCGGAAAGCAAGCGTTACTCTTCATTTAATCGGAAAGTAAGCGTTCTGAATATACACCGTGATACAGTATCATAACCTAAGTGTCGTGGTTAAATTTGTTTACGGCTACTACTTCTACGTTTGCAATCATTTTCCTGATATTATTTAAACTGTTGTTGGGTTTTTTTCTTCTTCCGACAAGGAAGAGTTTTTATATAGGTTGATTTTTTTTCTTAAGGTAGATGCATGGTATACCGCCATCATGGATTGTACAATCTCAGTACAAAATCGGTCTATTTGCCCAAATCTGCAAATTTGGAGACAGATTTGCAATTTAATTGTTAGACTATCTATTTATATTAAATAAAAACTTGGTAATTTATTGTATTTTCCAAAATATTTAATCAAATATTACATGTTTCGTTTTTAGAATCATTTTTTTCATATGAGCCATTAAAGGGGAGATAATTCTTTTAGGAAAACATTTACACTGGACTGATAGTCATTTCTTTTATTTTGAGTTGTATCAAGAAAACAAGTTCCGTGATACACTTTTTTATATTTATCTTCTTAAAACAGTTAAACCTAACTCCTCACAATTGATTTAAAAAATCTATCTGATATAATTTTTCTTATAACAAATGTGTTTTTTCATGAACAATTTAACCAAATTTAGGCAATTTTCGACTTTTTTCTTTCAGATTTCAGCAGGATTATTCGTTATCTTTGTTGATGTTAACTGTAGTAACTATAGGAATCCGTACATGGAGAATATAAAAAAGGCCATGTGCAGGATATAATTCCCGCGAAACAATTCCAAATAAAGGCAGTGTATACCACTAAAATGATAACTTTACATGACAGGATTACAGACCAAATAAATGCAAGAACATTCAGGACAATGAAATACTCAATTACATAGTACAATAGCAAAAAGCGGGAAACTATGAACAGATCTATACCTATACAGTCAAAAAATGAAAGCACATACTAGTAGGAGAAATAAATTTCATATTCTAATTCTCTTTAGAATTTAAATTACAATGATTTTTTTGTTGTTTTTGTTTGTCTGTCCACTGCTACTACATTTACTGTTTTTATTTGTTGGTCGACTGCTACTTCTTCTACTGTAGGTATTTTTGTTTGCTTATCAACCTTTCTACATTTACTGTTGTAATTGTTTCATTATCTACTGCTATTCATACTGTTTTAGGTTTAAATAGTTAGTCTATCGGTTGCTATAACCTAACCTGTTACTGTGTCATTTGTCTGTTTTCATTACTCATATTGTTGATATTATTGCTGTCACATTTTTGCTTCTCCTGCTTTTAATGTTGTTTGTATATATGATTATTTATTTTTATTAATTTCTATATACTATATAATTTTCCTTTTTTTGTGCATCATTCAGTTTCACACATTGTATTTCTTTCTGGATATTGTAGTACGAAGATAAAGTATCTTAACATAGATAAATTTTTGTTTGTTTCAGAATTTAGCAGTTTTATTTGTAATCTTTGCTGGTGTAAACTGTAGGTACTACGGGAACTACAGGAACTTCAGGAATCCAGACATCCAGCGTCTTCAACAGACTATGTGTAAGGTATAGAACATAAAAGTTTATTAAAAATTGTAAACTTACGAACATTTAACACATATAGATTCTACCACTGCATTAAGTGTGATACGATATTTATCCACTCGAGACAGTTAAATATTTAAAATTTAACTGTCGAGATTAGATAAATATCGTATTACACGAGATTTGGTGGTGGAATCTGTTTCTCTAATGATTGTCAAACAATTATTACTTCTTCGCGACTCATCTGCAAAAATATGTGTTCTTTCTATGATACGTCATCAGGCATGGTCGCTTGTTTATGCCGTCACAATAGGAAATTCAGAGGAAAACAAGAAAATTCGACGTCATAATGGGATTTTAACCAATGAAGAACTGAGATCAAACGAACCACAAGTTGGTTAATTTTTGATACATTGGGTGCAGAAAGGGATAAATTGTCGAAGAATTAGAGACAGTTATTTATACATCCCTCCATAGTGTTATTGCACTATGGTCTTTTTTGTATCGTTGTCTTTCATTTGTGTTTACGTAATTTGTCTAAAGACTGTTTACAGGCAATTTTGTGTTTCTTTGTTTACATAATATTTTTTAAGTCCCCGTAAGGCCTTCAACAACGAGCAAAGTCCATACCGCATATTCAGCTCTAAAAGACCGAGAAATCACAAATGTAAAATAATTCAATCGAATAAAATAAAAGCTTAATTAATGTACGAAAAAAAAAAGAAAAAAAACAGACATGTAACAAATCAATAAACGAAAACCACTGGATTTATACAGCATCCTGTTTTGGGACAGGCACATACAATCAGAATATATATTCCGGGGGTTGAACATGTTAGCGGGATTTCAACCATCCCCTAACCTTTGACAGTGGTGTAACAGTACAACATAAGAACGAACTATAGTTATAAGTTGAAAAAGACTTAACTCATCAGATGGATACAACTAAAAAGAAATCTAAGAACAGCATAGAGTGAACGTGGACAGGTACTAGTACATCCAAACAACAAACAAAGACCCTAAGTACACAGTAAATGACAGCTAGTTCAATAACAAATAATATAAAAAAAATCATGCCAAAAAAGAGGCCCCTCATGGGGGGGTCCTAGTAATCACATAATCACCATTTTTTTGCCAATATAATCACATAATCATTAAATATTTGCTTATCTTTAGTAATCAAATAATCATAAACTAAAAATACAGTCCTAGGTAATCAAATAATCATGAAATATTTGGCTTAATAATCAAATAATCATTAAAAAAACGGCCAAGTAATCACATAATCAAAAACCCCATGAGGGCCCTCCAAAAAGGATATGTCCATGTCTGTTTGTTTTGCTCACACATTTTTTCCAATATATTTTAATCTTATGCATCAATAAAACAAGATTTAATCCACCATTTTTACATAAGGAAGTGCATGTACCAAGTGAAGAATATAAAAGTTGTTTTACATTTGTTAATTCCGTTATTCGGTCTGAGTTTTTTTGGGGGGGAGTTCGCGTTTTATCTTTAATTTTAACCAACGTGATCAGATCCCAAATAACCAATTCACACTGAGATCTGGAATCCTAAATCTAAAATCTAAAATCTATACAAACTGGAAGATTTTGACCTCCCAATTACCGATTTCCATTTCTCTGCAGTATAATACCCTCTGCTCCATCGTATGGTGTTTCCCAATTTCAATTGATACGTTATGCTCGTGGAGTGAGCTCCTTACACATAAACTGTTTCAACAGAGTTATGAGAAGGAACAATTTAAAATGACATTCCGTAAATTTTATGGACACCATCACGAATTGGTTGATATATATGACGTGTCTCTGTCTAACTAACAAACGTTTGCCACGTCTTAGATTATGATTACCCATCTACGTCGTCTGTCTGCTAAATACTAAACATTACCTTTTTATGAAAAGGTCTGTTTTGCCGAGATAGAATTCGCATGACTATAAGACGTGTCTCTGTATTGATGCATCCAACATTCCTTTATTTAGTTATGATGTTTCTTTTGTAATTTCGGTTGGATATTGTTTTATGCCTTATAGACTGTGGTATTCCGTATTTTCGGTACATATATGTTTTATTTGTCAGTATAGTCGAGTGAATTTTATTTTCCATGGATAAGTATTGTGTTAGTACAAATTATTATGACGTTATCATAGCACTGGTTCAAAACAGTCTTTCAAGACCGTTATAGTCAGGATAATTACTTGGACTAGTAATGGGAAAATAATGGAAAAGTTTTAAATCTCGTTCCATATATAATTTTATGTTTTTTAAGATATATATGTCACTAAAATACATAAAATTGAGAATGGAAATGGGGAATGTTTCAAAGAGACAACAACCCGACCATAGAGCAGACAACAGCAGAAGGTCACCAACAGGTCTTCAATGTAGCGAGAAATTCTCGCACCCGGAGGCGTCCTTCGGCTGGCCTCAAAACAAATATATACTGGTTCAGTAATAATGAATCACTGTTTGTTGTGTCCTGTGCTGTCGTCTATGGGAGATGTCTGTTGCTATTCCATTCATTAAAGGTTATACTGTACTATCATATTATTTCTTGACGCATGTCTCTGAGCTTTCCTTTGTAACCATACAGATCATACTTTGATTATGATTTTTACTTCAGGATAGAAACTGTGGGTTTGAACAAGTATGTGAAATTAGAGTAGCACAGTGTTTATTCCCACCATGTCCTGAAATTACCTACTGTGCTTCAAGTAAGTATCAATTATATTAATAAAAAGTAATGTCATAAAAATGCTGTACTCCTAGGAAAATTCAAAATGGCAGTCCATAAACAAAAGGCAAAATTAAAGGCTCAAACACATCAACCGAATGAATAACAATTGTCATATTCCTCATTTAGTACAGCGTTTTCTTCTGTAGAAAATGGTGAATTAAACCTGTTTTTGAGCCATATTTAACCTCTCGCTTGTATTACAGTCGCATCAAATTCATTATCTTGACAACAATGTGTGAACAAAACAATCACAATAGGTAAAAATGTCACAAACAGGGGTGGAGCAGCAAGACGAACAAAATCAACAACTAGAGTAGATATCAAGTGCTATGGAAGGATGAGTAAATCCGGCTCCATATGTGGCACCCGTCATGTTATTACAAAGCAGGTAAAAAGTCAAATTCGGAAGTCATATGCATGAAAAGGGAACGAGATTGTAGTTTCGTGATAAGGAACATATCCGATATCTTTTGTGAAACGAAAACATACGTATACTAGTTAGTATTCGAAGAAAAGAAACATTGAAGAATAACAATATACATGTCGTTAGGTGAAAGGTCATTCCACAATTTTTAGGATTTCAATTTTTACATATTTTGTCTATTATCTTAATATAAACGATTCTGTTTTTGTTTAAATAATCTTATGTTTTATAAGGGTTATTCATAGATATTTTTTTCTCCAAAATAAATCATATATATTACGTTAAAAAACACAAAATATCAATTTTTCAACTTATAAGGCGAACAACCTTTCCCTATCTACATTTACAAGTGCTTTTTATATTGCCAGCATGGGGATCTACGTCTAAGGGTGGTGACTGTCCAGCAGCAGACAACAACAGTGCCGGAACGGTTCAGTGTTTTGGAGATTTCGGATGTGGTATAAGTAACAACGATGTTTGTTGTCATAACCGTTATACGAAAACTTCGTACTGCCACACACCTAAACAATAAAAATAAATATAGAAAAATTGTTTTGCTCTGTGTTGATGGTTATATCAAGGTGCTAACAGCTTCGTCATTTTAAACTTGGATACATGTCTTATTGAGAAATATACCACATATCTTTATTTTCTTATCGCCAATTAGGACTAGTGTGTTAAATCATGTCAAACATTTTTTTCCTATTTATCTTTATTATATTTCAGAAATATTAACTGGACATTGTTTTTTTTTTTGCCATTTGATTAGAGGCTTTCCAACTTCAAATTTCCTTGAAGTTTGGTATTTTTTTTTAACTTTGTTTTATATATAAAGAGTGAGACTCAATCGAATGTAACTAACCTAGCTAGCTTTCTTTAGCAGCGCCTTTAGTCACGGTTTTTCAAATTATGTTCCGTTTATAATTTTCTTATTCCATATAGTCGTCATCCTGTTGTCAGCAAAATAGATTGAATTATTCAAAAGGCTAATGTTTTTCTACCCAATGTATAGATTGCCGTAGATTTTTTTGCATAACCTTTCAGAAAATTTGAGATTAAAAGCTCAAAAACCTTCTTTTTTGCTTTGGCTTACAAACTTTTTGATCCAACACCCCAGATGCAACACATGTGAAAAACATGTGACACTTTCGTTCAAAATTATAAGATTTAATTAGTTTTTGCTAACATGTGTCGATACAATTCGAAGTGCCACATTCATAAGCTTGGAAGCTCTTCATCTTGATACTTAATTTGGCCTTTTTTAAAAAATTTTACGATTCGAGTGTAACTGATAATACTTTGTAGACAAAACGTGTGTCTGGCGCAAATACAATTTCAACCCTGGTATCTATGATGAGTTTAATAGTTAACTGTACTTTACACAGCAATTCTATATTTACCAAAAAAAGTTGTATGTTTTCACAAAGCCTACTACTATTGTCATTTTAAATTATAAATATCGGTTCGCCAATTTTTGGATTGCAATCAACCGTTAAAGTCATAGAACTAAGTGTTTATAGATTGACAACAATTGAAAAAGCAACAGTAGTTTATAGCTGTTCAAAAGTTTTACTCTTCTATCCCAAATTCATGTATTTGGTTTTGATGTTATATTGGTTATTCTCATCGGATTTTGTCTAATGCTTAGTCCGTTGCTGTGTGTGTTACATTTTAATGTTGTGTCGTTGTTCTCCTCTAATATATATTGCGTTTACCTCAGTTTTAGTTTGTTACCCCGATTTTGTTTTTTGTCCATAGATTTATGAGTTTTGAACAGCGGTATACTACTGTTGCCTTTATTTGAATCGATTAAACGAAACAAATCCGGGTTACAATCTCAGGACATCAAATATAAGATGAAACAACGAATGAACGGAAACACTGAACTTCATACGTCATATCTGCTTCGTCACGACAATATTCTTACGGTCGAGTTACTGCATGTACAATAACTTGGGGAAAACAAACAAGATATTTTCACTGTTCGATATTCTGAATCCAAAGCTGAGTAATCTGTTATTATTAAGTTCGATTAATGATGTAAACAGATACATGTCCTATCATATAAAAGATAGACGAAAGATACCAGAGGGACAGTCAAACTCATAGATCGAAAATAAACGGACAACGCCATGGCTAATAACGAAAAAGACAGACAAATTATATTACACTAGACATAATATAGAACACTAAATGCTAAGCAACACGAACCCTCAGGGTGAGAAAGTCGATACTGGTTCATCAGGAAGAGTTATCCAGGGTAACGTTAATCCGCAATGACGATATAAGGATATAATGATAATACATTTAATTGATAGCACGCAGCTGACAAAAGCGAGACCAATGATTATATGAGGCAAAATACGTTAACATGGTTACGTTATTATTCATGTACTACTCATCTAAGTGAAATATATTTTAAAACAAAGAACAAGAAAAGAGGGACGAAAGATACCAGAAGGACAGTCAAACTCAAAAATCGAAAATAAACTGACAACGCCTGGCTAAGAATGAAAAAAGACAAACAGACAAACAATAGAACACATGACACAACGTAGAAAACTAAAGAATAAGCAACACGAACCCCTCCAAAAAACTAGGGGTGATCTCAGGTACTCAGGAAGGGTAAGCAGATCTTGCTCCAAATGTTGCACCCGTCGTGTTGCTTATGTGAGAACAAATCTTCTAATTCGGTAGGTGGAAGGGGATTGTAGTTACGACGTAAGGAACATATTCAATATCATTTGTGAAACGGTTATTCCAAAACGGTCAACTAACTCGTGATGACGTCTGTAAAATTTACGAAGGAATGATTTCAATTTTACCATTTTGAACTCTTGGTTTAATAACTTCCTTGTGAGCAGCAACCCTCTATCAAGAAACTCATGATAGGAAATTCAAGCACGGGAATATCATATCAATTGGTAGACATATACACCGTATGCAGGTGCTGCTGGAAAGTTGCTACTTAGAAATGGAAAGTTCACAATTGGAAAGCTGAAATCATCTCTTTTGCCGTAAAGTTTTGTTTTCAACCGATCCTCATTGTCAATTTCTAGATGTAAGTCAAGATATGAGGACGACTTAACTGTATCTGTTGTATCCTTTACCTCTAGTCCGATGGGATAGATGCGTAATCATCAAATTTTGAATTATTTAGTGAAAGAACGTCATCTATATAGCGGAAAGTAGAGTTAAAGGATATTGCTTATATCTTATCTTTCTTCCTCAGAAGCTCCTGTATGAAGTCAGCCTCATAATAATAAAGAAACAAGTCGACAACAAGAGGGGCACAATTGGTTTCCATTGGAATGCCGACAGTCTGTTGAAAAAAACACGTCCTTCGAACGTAACAAATATGTTGTCAATAAAAAAATCAAGCATCTTGATATTGTCAGTTTCAGAGAATATTTTGTTTGAATCAGAGTGATCCGTTACAAAGTAGGATTCATCCCTCCCTAAGACAAGATACTTATATCTACGTTCGCCATTCTTTTTTATGAAACAAAACAATACGAACTCTTTCAATCTGATTATGATTCACGCCACCTCTAGAATAGGCAGTTTCACAATAACTTTGAAGCTCGTCTCTGATTGCTGATATAATAGATGTTAATTATTTAGAAAAAAGGTTTCGTGGAGAACTTGGAAGACCCAGCAACATACATTGTTTGTAAGGACACTTATGTAGTTTAGGTATCCAATACAGTATTGGAAGATATAGTTTTTCATATTTGGTTGAAATTACAAAGCAACAGAGAACAGAGCTATGATTATCCAGCATTTTCTCTTTGGTAAGTGTCGTGAGGGTATATGTCGAGTTTCCATGTGAATTGTCAATACCTAATTCGTTTATAAAGCAGTTAATGTAATGAGTTTTACACAAAAACGCTGTTGTTTGGGGCTTTATCTGAGGGGATAACAACATATTTGTCATGGAGGTAAGATAAGTGTTTTGCAACATTTGGGTCTTTTAAGAATTGACGTAGCATGGGCATTGATATACCCATTCAGTTTCTTAATTCTGATTTGTATCAAGGACCTCATCCCCTAAATCCATTTGGAAAGAGTGTCTACATTTTCCTTCTCGCGCTTAGCCCATTGCCTGGCATAATCATCGACTGAATCCATCAAAATTTTAAAGTTGTATTTCTAATTGATGGATTTAGATTCACGATATGTCGGACCTTTCGATAACATATTTTGCAGGGAAGTGTTATTTAGAATGTTGAGGTCATTGGTAATAACGTGGCCAGTCGGATTATATATGAATCGGGAACTAGCACAAGTGCAATCGGGAGGTTTAGACTTGAAGTTGTCAATATTGAGATCCTGCAAAACGTGTTTGCAATTGAAAATTTTAGTTGCAATAGGTTTGGTATAGGTATGAGAAATGATTGGTACAGACTGATCTTTGAAATAAGGAGGTATTTTCGATTGATGTGGTGTCGCCAGTTCCCAATTGTCTAATCCAGTCATCTTTTTGTCTACGGAGAGGCGTTGCAAAATTAGGATTGTTAATGCTATGGTATTTTTTTTTGATAATGCGAACTGTGATAGAAACGATGGAATGATCGGGCTGATTAAAATGCTGGTAAAGAATGTCGTTCGCATTGAGGTTAATTTCTGATCTATGACCGCATATACGTTTGTTTAGCCTTCCTTTCGTTTCACCAACGTATACCAATCCGCAGAGGTTGCACTCTAATCCGAAGACGAAATTTATCGATTTACAATTCAGAACATCGTAACTTTTGGTAAAATATTATTTCTTCGTTAAATTGCTAATGAATTTAGCATCTGTTGTTAAAATTTCACAATTTTTGCAGCCTTTGGTCTCAGACAACTTTATAAGAATTGACTTGCTTCTAACATGACTAAACCAAACTGATTTGATCTGCTTAAATTTTTTATATAGGCTATATCAACTATCAAGATTAAGAAATTTATATATTTAGGATACAGAAATTTATTTGATAATGGCTATATCTTACCACTAGTTTATTATGTGTGTAAAGTGTGAAGTAGTTGTAGTAATGAGGGCTTAACTATGATATTAGAATACTACTAGATATAGAACCTCTCGCTCTTACTCAAATTCAAAAACACACTTAATGACCGTTGCTCCATCGTATCTTACAAGCAAGTTTCATTGTGTTTCAGACAAAAAAAAAACATATTTATTAAAATATTACTGTTTAAGAAAACCTCATTATCCCCAAAACTAAAATTGTTTTAAAAATCTTTGATGTTTTCCGGACCATTCTTGTGGAACAATTTGCCAATGTCATGTTTCCAAATACAGGTACTTAACTGCAAATATCACAGCCGTAAATCAATACAAATTTCCCTTCAGTATCAAACAAATTGACAGTTTATTGACATGCTATCTACCGTTCTTTCAATGTCAAAAATATCTTGTCGATATAAAAAAGATGATGTGGTATGATTGCCAATGAGATAATTTTACTCAAATGACCAAATGAAACAGAAATTAGGTTTGTTTCTGCTGGATGCTGATAGCGCTTGGCTTTCATGAATCATTTTTAGCAAAACATTCAAAAAAATACTGAATGCTTTTACATTTCTATGTCCGAAGTAGCAATTTGATATATGCATGTTGTCGGCTTACACCACATGAACAGTCGAAATTTTGGTCTTGTCTACATTTAGTTTGAACTTTGGTTCCAAAGCATTACGACATGATTTTATCCACATCGTCGGTGCAAAAAGTGTGTTCCGGCAAACCAGTATCATGCATAGATCCATTGCCATTTATTTGTGGTTCTTTCAGATTATATTTCTGTCTACTGTACATTACTATTAATGTGCTAGTCCGTCATAATAAAATACAGTAAACATATCGTTTATTAAAATAATTTCTATTTATGGTCGAAAACAAAAAAGGTTTTTCCCATATCTATTTTATTCTATTTTTTCTGACTTTAAATAGATAAACCCGAACATCACATCTACCATGAGGTCGGCATACCTCATTGTTTTCTTATGTTATTGATAATGAAAACAGAAAATGTGTCAAAGAGACACACAAACAAACAACAACGACATGGGCGCAAGTTTCTTCCCAAGGCTGTCCGTGGGTTTTCAACAAAGCAAAAAAAAAAAAAAAAAAAGCCTGCATCAGGTAACTATATTACATCACTGGTTTAGTTTTTCTCTACAATCCGGCAATTATTTCAGCCGGAGGCAATATTTCCAAAGTATTCATATTTTTCACGTTGATATATTTCTTTCAAAACTTACATTATAATGTACATGCAAACTATGTAAAAAGTTACATAATTGATTTATATTCACTTGATTAATTTCTGACTTGCATTTTTGTCTATTTTCTTCCAAGCTGTCACTTAGTATGAATATAAACTAAAACTTTGTAAATATCCTTTTTCATTTGATGTACACAAGGAATAGAAATGCAAATACTGGTAGGTTTATTTTGACATTATTATTTGTATGTATTTTTACTGATACTGCTACTAAACTGTCATTTTTTTCTGTATTCTGCAATTCCTTTTGGTGGTAACGACTTAATACCATAAAATGGACAGTTGTCTTTTATGTTTAAAATTAATATGAAAATGAAATAAAAATTCGTGAAAGTGGATAACCGCACGACAACCGATTACACAAGACCAGTCGACAGTGAATGCACAAATTCCGATAGAATTGACATTACAGTACATGTATCTAGATAAGAAAACTTGTATTTTAAAGTTATGATCACATGCAAACCAACGGTTATCATAAGTTTTCCATCGTTATTTAAGTAACGAAAATATCTAGCCAGTAACACACCAATCAAAAGAATTATTAATACGGCTAATAAAATCTGCGTTTTCATTCTCTGTCCTCGGGATCCCAAACAAATAGGAAACCTCAAACAGTTTTATAAATAAAGGCAACAGTAGTATACCGCTGTTCAAACTCATAAATCCATGGACAAAAAACAAAATCGGGGTAACAAACTAAAACTGAGGGAAACGCATAAATATAAGAGGAGAACAACGACACAACACTACAATGTAACTAACACACACAGAAACGGACCAAGCATCAGACAAAATCCCACGAGAATAACAAATATAACATCAAAACCAAACACATGAATTTGGGATAGACAAGTACCGTGACACGTCTTATCGCAATGTCAATTTACACTCAAAAATAAGAGAAAACAAACGACGCAACGTTAAATTGTAACACACACAGAAACGAGCTATAATATAACAATGGCCATATTATAAAATGGCCATATTATAAAATCTACCTGAAATGTCTAATAAATGGTTCTTGTTACTGCATTTCGTTGTAATACTAATGAACTTTGATTGTGTGTAAACCATTTTACTAGTATTTGTTTGTTCTAGACGAAATCTAGTAAAAATAACAGTACATTTAGCTGGTAATTGCTTCAACGCGGAATTATATTTACGGTTCGGACTAGGTCTTCATGCAATGCCTTTTTGGGTCTCAACAATGTATCCTGTGTTACTTGCATTGATATAAACAATGGCATAACACGACAAATCAAAATTCAATCTTTTAAAACTGATAGGAAAATGTTATCTTTTGATGAACGATTTTTATGTAAACAAACTGACTGACGTGTTGTATAAAAAGGTATGTTATGTTAAATGTTCGAAAAGCGGTATACTACTGTTGCCTTGATAGCCTTGTGAAATAACATTTAATTACTATACTATATATAAAAATATTAATTTTCGCGAACCATTTAGGTCACGGAAATTCCAAAATATGGCATCAGTAAGCAATACTAATGAACTTTGATTGTGTGTAAACCATTTTACTAGTATTTGTTTGTTCTAGACGAAATCTAGTAAAAATAACAGTACATTTAGCTGGTAATTGCTTCAACGCGGAATTATATTTACGGTTCGGACTAGGTCTTCATGCAATGCCTTTTTGGGTCTCAACAATGTATCCTGTGTTACTTGCATTGATATAAACAATGGCATAACACGACAAATCAAAATTCAATCTTTTAAAACTGATAGGAAAATGTTATCTTTTGATGAACGATTTTTATGTAAACAAACTGACTGACGTGTTGTATAAAAAGGTATGTTATGTTAAATGTTCGAAAAGCGGTATACTACTGTTGCCTTGATAGCCTTGTGAAATAACATTTAATTACTATACTATATATAAAAATATTAATTTTCGCGAACCATTTAGGTCACGGAAATTCCAAAATATGGCATCAGTAAGGAGAGTTGTGCAAATAATGTGAATACACAGAACCCCCATCCAAATTATCTCCAGCTAAAAGTATTCATCTTTTTCTATTTTATATGTACTAACAATGTTCCATTTTTCTATAATTTCGATTAAAATATTCCAAAATCTGAGTAAAATTAGATAGAATGCCCCAAATAAACATTGTCTGATTGGTTGAAGTACTGTGGCGTCGATGCTTAGCATAATAAGCCTCGATGTAAAGCACACGCTTCACAGGAAGAAGGAGAGTTTTACAAATAATGTGAATACACAGATCCTCCATCCTATTTTTATTTTGATGGAAATGTTGCAGTGTTCATCATTTCTGTTTTGATTCTGCTCACAAAATTCCATTTTTTCTATAATTCCGATTTAGATATGTGGAACCCGCAATAAAAATAGATGGCCTCAATCACGTGGTTTCAATGATTTAATAGCAACGCAAAAAATTCCATTAATCATGTTGTACTTTGTTACCAATCGGAACTACTCGGCCTTTCTGGTTGCACGAAGTGAATAGCCGAGTAGTTCCGATTGACGATTGTTACATAAGCCGAATCACACATACGATCTTTGCTCTCAAATGTAGTTCTTGGTGAAGTATACAGGTAACTTCGTTTACGAAAATTTATACACACCTTTTCATTAACATATTATCAGACTTTTGCATATTCACGTTTTTTTATGCTGAACTGTAGTCGAATTCAATTCTATACATATTTTTTTTACGTGAAGCAATAGGAGTAAGAATATTTTTTCGCGCCAATTTAAGCAGTTTCATCACGAAGAACAAAATTATTTATTGTTATTTTCGTGAAATTTTAGTCATATAGTTTATCAATTAGAGAATTTTTTGTAAGTATTACTTATTCATGTTAAGGTTCTACTGATGTGCTTCTCTAGACCTTTTTGACGGTCCGTTTTATCCCATTTATCTCAATACTATCTCCGATGACAGAAATGTCAACTCGACCTATTCGTGTCGAAAGTGAAAATCCATCTATTTGATGAAATAATTTTTTCTTCAACGGTTCATGCATTATTTTTGTATTATTTGATAACCAATCACATTCACGTTGCATGTTTGCATGAAAATGGTTATGTATTGGTGAATTGTAAGGGCGATGCAACATGCGAGGTCAGTGCGCGATCACGTGACATTATTATTTGTAAACAAACATGCTCCCCGTGTAACACGTGTCTGGATTATCCTTTCAAAGTGTTGTGAATTTTTCAATCACTATTTTATGATATATTTCTTTTTGTTTTTAGGTTTGCATATTAGTAGTCCAAGTGAATTAGACATAGTTCTGAGTCGTGTGTGTTTTTTTTTTTATTGAATTAGAAGGTAAGTCTACAAAAGTTATATTTAACTTAAGTTTAAAAAGATGACTCCACTTTCACTCTATATTTAAAACCCGCATACTAATTTAAACAGCATTTGCTCTGCTTGAATGTTAATTTGCCCCTTCCCCGTCATTTCCCAGTGACGGATCCAGGAATTTTCATATGTGGGGGCCCACTGACTGACCTAAGAGGGGGCCCGCTCCAGTCACGCTTCAGTGATTCCTTATATAAGCAACCAAATTTTTTCCCAAAAAGGGGGGGCCGGGCCCCCCTCTAAATCCGCCTCTGTTTCCCTTTTAAATTTGCGCAAAAGTCATACTTTCAGTCCATTTCGTTAACGGCTGATTAGTGATTTTACCATCTTAACTGCAATTTTCATATTGAACACATTTGACCATTCAGTATGAGTTCCCAAGTTTTTGACTTATATGAAGGAGGCTTTAGGTCATGTTTTCCTAAACACCTTATTGCTATTTGTCTGTCTGGATTGTTATACCCATAAAATCAGATAGTGATGAATATGCAAGTTTTCAACAATCCCAGAAAATACACCTTATTGCTATTTAGTCCAATCTGGCAAAACCAGTCACATGTAAAACTTCCTGTTTGGGTCATGCGGCTGAAAATAGAGGTTTTTCAGTAGAGAGCTGAGGGAGGAAAAACTTTAGAAAGCGATTATCAAGAAACTTTAATATAGTATGATCCACTTTTTTCGAAATTAAATTGAAGTAAAAATTATTTTGTTTTAAGTATTTACGGTAAGTTAAAAGGGTTTTCATTAAAAAGTATTGTTAACATACTATATAGTAAAAAATCATTTCTGTAGATCACCGAAAGGGGAAGTGGTCTAGAACACAGTATTATTTTATTTAGGGGGTTCACTATACACGAAAATTTTTATTAGTCTTCACTTCAAGGTAAATCGAGCAAATTTTATTAAATAAGGCTTTTTACAGTTTTTTTACTTTACTACGGGCTCATAAGGATCTTAAATCTGATTTTATTGCTGTGTCCACAATAGACACAGCAATATTATTCTACGTATTTCACCTGTATCGGTTTGGACAATTCCATGGACTATTCCATACACACACCATTATGCTTAAGGGGTTTTCATATGTCATGTCAAGATGATATAGGCTATTTACCGTTGTTTGCCACAAAAAAAAATCTGGTAAAGTCACTTTTCTGAAAAACCAATATAAATATAGTTAACATATTTATATATTTAATCTAACTGTGTTCATTGACCCGAATGTTTTAATGACAACACACACCGAAAATTCGTTTTGGTCTATTCCATGACATTTGCGCGGGAAATATTCATCAGAGACTTAATTTTAATGGACGTTCATTTGGAAAATTTTACTTTAATGGACGTTCATTTGGAAAATTTTACTATCTATTTTATGTGAACAATTGTCATATGTGTTTGTGTTTCGTACATTTAAAGGATCAACGTTATTTAAATTCCGTATATCTTCATTTGACATCAGGTTGGTACGTATTTAGTCTCTTCTCTAGTCTATAATCTAAACTGAAGGCCGCGAAGAAACACATGTCATGATGACACGTGCTGCACAATCCCACACATTTCAACGGACAAAAAAGTTACTATTGAATAGACTTTATCAGCTGTTTATAGTCATCTATATGCATTTCATCCCCTACTGTCAGTCATGATAACACTGGCATTAACAGCGGAAACCGTGTATTCTAATGCAATTATTTTGTATCCATGGTTCTGATTGGATGACAGTAAGCGTAAAATTCTTTATCTCCTTGTCTGTAACTAAGGAAGCCGACATTTTGAATTGCTAAATTTATTGACATGTAGTTTCTACAATAATAAGCTAAAAAACTCACATGTTGCACCTAAAAATCTTCTTTTTATCAAATTTTATTACATTCTGAAGCGGCACAGAATCGAGAAAACGCCCGGTGTTTATGTTTGACGCCGGAAGCATACATATGACGTCACCTAGTGTAGGGACCAAAGAAGATAACATCTTTTCGCGGAATTTTCTTTAATGAACGTTTAAGACTGAAATAATGATTGAAATTCAATTATGAACTCGATTTGAATTAGAATAGAGATAACTGTATTGTATTTGAAGCTTTGCGGACGTCCATCGGTAGTTTTACTGTCGCAAATTTAGTTTACCTGGCGACGGGGACAACACACACCAAAAATTCGTTTTGGTCTATTCCATGACATTTGCGCGGGAAATATTCATCAGAGACTTATTTTAAATGGACGTTCATTTGGAAAATTTTACTTTAATGGACGTTCATTTGGAAAATTTTACTATCTATTTTATGTGAACAATTGTCATATGTGTTTGTGTTTCGTACATTTAAAGGATCAACGTTATTTAAATTCCGTATATCTTCATTTGACATCAGGTTGGTACGTATTTAGTCTCTTCTCTAGTCTATAATCTAAACTGAAGGCCTCGAAGAAACACATGTCATGATGACACGTGCTGCACAATCCCACACATTTCAACGAACAAAAAAGTTACTATTGAATAGACTTTATCAGCTGTTTATAGTCATCTATATGCATTTCATCCCCTACTGTCAGTCATGATAACACTGGCATTAACAGCGGAAACCGTGTATTCTAATGCAATTATTTTGTATCCATGGTTCTGATTGGATGACAGTAAGCGTAAAATTCTTTATCTCCTTGTCTGTAACTAAGGAAGCCGACATTTTGAATTGCTAAATTTATTGACATGTAGTTTCTACAATAATAAGCTAAAAAACTCACATGTTGCACCTAAAAATCTTCTTTTTATCAAATTTTATTACATTCTGAAGCGGCACAGAATCCAGAAAACGCCCGGTGTTTATGTTTGACGCCGGAAGCATACATATGACGTCACCTAGTGTAGGGACCAAAGAAGATAACATCTTTTCGCGGAATTTTCTTTAATGAACGTTTAAGACTGAAATAATGATTGAAATTCAATTATGAACTCGATTTGAATTAGAATAGAGATAACTGTATTGTATTTGAAGCTTTGCGGACGTCCATCGGTAGTTTTACTGTCGATGGACGTCCTTAAAGCTTCAAATACAATACAGTTATCGCTTAATTCGCGAATTCTGTCTTTTGCCTGGACGATTCCATACAACATTGTATATTAGGGGTTTACATTATGGACGATTCCATATAACATTGTAGTTCAGGGGTTGTTTACATGTTTAGTTGTATCTGGTATCTTATGAAAACGATGTACATTATTTCTACATATTTGTATATGTTGAAGGAAACAGCTCAATTTCATGATAATTTGGTATACAGAAACATGACATAAGTTTTTTCTACAATTTTGGTTTGTATAAATGACCTACATTACAGCCCTGAAATTATTGGTGCATTTAATGAGGGGGGATAGGAGGGGTTTACTCTTTAACAGATTTACTGTACGCATGTAAATACTGGTGGAGGATATTCAGTGTATTTTTATACACCGTACTCAGCTGGGTTTGCCTTGATTGGAAGAATATATTTACAGACAGCTACAAATGTATTGTATAGATGAAGCAGCTGTATTTAGACTTGGCATTTTAATACCTGGGAATTCCCAAAATACAATGCTGACATGGAATTTACCATCAATTTGGAATATTAAAGCATGATATAGTCATACTGTCATACACATCAATATTTCTTTATTTTAACCAATATTTATTTATAAATGCAGTAGCGGATCCAGGAATTTCCATAATTGGGGGCCCACTGACTGACATAAGAGGGGGCCCGCTCCAGTCACGCTTCAGTGATTCCCTATATAAGCAACCAAATTTTTTCCCAAAAAGGGGGGGCCCTGAAAAGGGGGGCCCTGGCCCCCCCTTAATCCGCCTCTGAAATGCAAAGAGTATGAAATGTATAGTTTAGCAATGATTGTGTATATCCCTCCTGTAAATGTGCTTTAAATTTTGATGTATCTATTTGGTATTATTCATTTATTTAAAAACATGATTTTATCATATTTTACAGAAACGTATCCTACAATTGTCATTTTTGTTTTGTTTATCTGTCTGTTATGGTGTGATAAAATGGCAGCTCATAAATTGCCATGTTCAGTCATGCAGTGGACTTACTGAAATAAGTGATTTTTAAATCACTTTTTTTAGTAAAAAAATCAATTTGCAAGGTTTAGTCACAAATTGGGATTTTGTAGTTTTTCAAAACTTAAAACAAATAGATTTAAATGATATTTTTTATTTAGTACATGTACATTTAAAAAAAAAAACACTTTTTGCTACTTATAAGTAGCAAGGTGTATGCCTTTGATGCTATCATTTAGCTAAAAATTCTATTTTAGTTGAAAAAATGCTATAATAATGGCTTTACATATTGAACTGATACTTTTTTAAATGATTTTTCCCAGCAATGGGAGTATTTTTCCTGTGAAGTTCAAGGCTTCATCTTTCAGATTTTGTAATAAAATTTTACTGTTTGCGAAAAAAATATTCACTGTTTAGGGTTGTTGAAATTAGGTCTTACATAGTTGATGCGTATCCGATCTGTGATTTGTATATATTTCAATGGTGCTCTCGGTAAGGCCAAAAAAATATGTTTGTTTACGGGTACCTGACAGATCCTATTTTGAGAACCCACCCTAAGCCATTTTATTACCGTCGTAAGAAATAATCCAATCATTATAAATAGGGGAGCTCTCGCCCCATGGACAACTCGGACCATGCAAGACGAACCACACAATTCAAAATCATGGCGCAAAAAATAATAAAAAGAAAATATTTACCTACATGTACCTACCTACCCTACATATTTTGATGATGTAACCTTAAACAGACATGTTAGTTTTCTCGTTTGAATTGTTTTACAATTTGTCTTATCAGGGCCTTTTATAGCTGACTGGGGTATGGGCTTTGCTCAATGTAACATGTACAACAATCAAACATCAACCCACAATAAACTGAATGTAATTGAAAGACATCTAGAGGTTGATATCAGAGACGGATTTAGGGGGGGCGGGCCCCTGCTATTTGAGAAAAAATTTGGTTGCTTATATAGGGAATCACTGAATCGTGACTGGAGCGAGCCCCCTCTTAGGTCAGTCAGTGGGCCCCCACTTTAGAAAATTTCTGGATCAGCCACTGGATATACAGTATCAAACAGAAGATAAAAAAGGGAACAATATGGTGAATTTTAAAGATTAATATTATTTCATGTACATGCATTTGAAATATTTAAGATATATTGTTTCTATTTTTTTAGTTCTAGGTTCCACGTTGACCTAGCTTCCATTTTAGAAAACTGTGATTTAAATGCTAGTCTATTAGAGGGATATTTCCTTTTCATTGGTTGTAGATATGGAATCTTATTTTACCATGAAGTCAGATTTGAAAATGACTTTGGGAATGAAGATATCGTAAAGACTGAATGTCAGTTTTAGTCATATATGTACTTTATAATTTTAGTCTTGCATGTACATAATTATGTGTACATATATCACTGATTCAGTGGCAATGGTAAATAGACACTGACAAGTCTTAGATAATATTTTATAGTTTTGAATGTTTTGTCCGTTGACTAAAATTAGGTGGAGGTTTGTGTGTTCTTATTTCCAACAGATTTAAACTCAACACATATCAATATGTGCATGAAGCAAATTGATAGTTGCTAGATAAATGATTTTACCACAAGAAAGTTTTAACCTGTGTATATATACTTAAAATATGATAAAAAAAAATCATGTCTTTTTCAGGACTCTGAATCCAACCATGTAGTTAAAATATGATAAAAAAAATCATGTCTTTTTCAGGACTTCTGAATCCAACCATGTAGTATGGAATGTTTTTGAGATGTGGTTTTGGTCGATGGATGTTAATGAAGGACCTGTAGTACAAAGTATATCACTGAATTTAGCTCTTTGTCTAAGTGTATTATTGAATACTTTGCTTTGAGCTCAGTTCATTGTTATGCAAATCATTCTTTGTGAAATAAAGATTTGACAGAAAACTCTCATGTACAAGGATTTTTCAAAGTAGTATCACCTCTATTTACAATGTAAGTATTAGGGAGATAAAAGCATTCTATTTTGATTTGAACCAAACATATTATAAAAAAAAGAACAAATTTACCCGAGAATGCTTAGTACTACCACTACTAGCAATATGATGCTAGGTTGTTTTAATACATCTGTACTAGCTGCCTACTGATGACTCGGTTCTGAGTGTAAATGGTCCTTCAACTATGCGGGGAAAATTATAAGGCATATCTAGGCTTATCAATTTCTAAAACAATATTTCATTGTACATGTTTGAAATTTTTAAACAACCACAGAAATTTTTGCAGTTGAAATATATGTAGGTATCCTGTCTTTGTCGTCCCAAGACGGATGGTTTCCAGATAATAATTTCAGTATAAGTAAAAAGGAAGCCTTAAAATTATAACATACTGTGGATTCATTTATTTTCGTGGGTACCAATTTTCGTGGATTAAAGAAAATTTGCATTTTCGTGGATATTTAATTTCGTGGTTTTGTCGAAGTCTGCATACTAGCCTATAGAAAATTTGTTAATCGTTGAACATTTAATTTCGTGGTAAGACTCTACCCACGAAAGCCACGAAAATTGGTATCCAAAGAATAATTATGAATCCACAGTAATATTTATAATCATAAAAGGAAGCTTGGGATTGTTTTTGGGGGGGGGGGGGTTATATATATAGTCCCTAAGGTTTAGGAATAAGGGTTTCAAAGGTGACCAAAACAAGCATTAATCTAGTGTCTGTACAAAAAGTCGTGTATAAGTATTTCAATTGTTCTGAAATTGTACCATAATATTGAATACCATAAGTAGAAGGTTGAGGTCTATTTTGTGGGTTATGGGGCAAACAGTCTAGGATTTAAGGGCTAAAAACAAACATTTTTGTAGATTCCAGACAATAAATTGGAGTTATTTCTTTGTCCAGAATGGTTGTTGAATTACCTAAGACCAATGCTTTATGAAATCTTCTTTAAAAATTGGAGTTTAGATTTCTCTGTCCAGAATAGTAGTTGAATCAACTTAAAAAAATGCTATACATGTATATACAATATACAATGCAAAATTCACTTTACTACCAACTGATAAATTTAAGCAGTCTTTAATAGCCATTTAGTGATTACAAGCACTTTGATTATCATTCTAGGGTTATGCCCTTTCACAAATGGAAAAATTTCTCAAGTTTGTCTCAACTAAATTTAGTGAAATATGTATATAATGCTTATTACCTCTAAACTCAGTTTAAGTTCAATTTTTGGCAGCTTCACTTTATGTACCTTTTTAACGTTATATGCTAGCGGGGGCATCATCACCATGACTGTATGACATTTATATTTTAATACTTTATGTTTTATTAAAATGAGTAGTTGAATAATTATTGTTGCAAACTCCATTAGAAATTTGATTTGAGATCATTTTTATACGACCGCAAAAATTGAAAACTTTTTGGTTGTACATTGGTATCACGTTGGCGTCATCGTCTTCATCCAAAGACATTTGGTTTTCGCACTCTAACTTAAGTAAAAGTCAATAGAAATATATGAAATTTAGACACAAGGTTTATGACCATGAAAGGAAGGCTGGGATTGATTTTGGGTATTTTGGTCGTGACAGTTTAGGAATAAGGGCCCAAATTAGCATTGTTCATGGTTTTTGCTCTATAACTCAAGTATTAGTAAACAGAAATTTTTGATATTTTAACATACCCGTAAGGTCTATGGCCACACAAGGAGGGTTGGAATAGATTTTGGTTGTTTAAGTCCCAACAGTATAGGATTTAGGAACCAAAAACAGGTCCCAAATAAGGCCACGGTTTTTTAATTTGATGGTTTACGGATTTTCCCCATGAAAAAGTCGGGTCGGTCGGTCGGGGAAAAAAAAAAGAAAAAAAATCATCTTTGAAGACAGAAAAATATGCAAAATCAATATATATTTCACCTTTCTAACAATATGTTTGTTATGCTATTTTATCATCATTTCTTAAATTTTAGTTCGATGAAATATTATTGCTCAAATGTTATAAACATCGCATGACATTGTCTAATAAATTACAGTAAAAAAAGGGGGGTGCACGGACAAAGACGAAATTAAATCGTCATATCAGAAACAAGAAAAATAAATTCGCGTAGCTCTTTATCAATTCCAGAAAACTTGGAGAATAATGATCTTCAAGCACGAAAACTGATAAAGAAAAAAATGTAAAAACGTCGTACGAAAATAAGTTTCAACACACGTGTTAAAAACCTAATAGACTCGTCCACTGGAAAACAAGATTATCGGGTTAATCTGTTGTCTCGCATTCCCGTTTTTTATCCAAATGGACGATAATTTTTTTATTATCTATGTCAGAAGCAAGAAAATTCCAAATGATTTGTTAATATTCAGTACTTCAACTTGATGCCTTTACCCTGTCCACATTTGGACAAGTCTATTTCTATGAGATGATGATCTTACGGACTGATGACAAATAATGGAAACGAACTTATTGTGTAATTGGTTTTAAAAACAAGTTTCGTTCCGCAATATTATTTGTGCAAACGACATTTCAAGGTCAGTTATAATTGATTTGTCTATTTTTAGAAACGTAAACTGGAAGTTTTATTTTTTCACAACAGAAAGTGTTATCAATTTTGTTAGTGATTAATGCATTTCATTTCATAAAAAAAAATTATTTAATTATTTTTCAGGGATAATGCATTTGTTAGGGTCGGCGGGAATAAAAAAGCATGAAAAGTCAATTTTATTTTTATTCTGGAAATCGGAAAAATCGGGTCGGCGGATCCGTAAACCAACAAATTAAAAAATCCTGGCCTAAGCATTTTTCTTGGGTTTTTTAACAATACCTTTAGCATAAGTTAATAGAAATCTTTAAAGGTTTATGACCACAAAAGGAAGGTTTGGATTATTTTTGGGAGTTTTGGTCCCAAGGAATAAGGGGCCAAAATTAAACTTTGTTTGCTTTCATCAAAAAAATGAATTATTGTGCTTCTTTGATATGCCAAATCTAACCGTGTAAAGATTCTTAATTTTTGGTCCTGTTTTTAAATTGATCTACATTAAGGTCCAGAGGGTCCAAAATTAAACTTAGTTTGATTTTAACAAAAATTGAATTTTTGGGGTTCTTTGATATGGTGAGTCTTAACATGTACTTAGATTTTTGATTATGGGCCCAGTTTTCAAGTTGGTCCCAATCGGGGTCAAAAATTATTATACCAACTATTGTGCAATACATGTAGCAAGAAATTTTCAATTGCACAGTATTCTGCAATAGCAAGAAATCTTTAATTGCACAGAATTGTTCAATAGCAAGAAATGTTCAATTGCACAGTATTGCACAATAGCATGAAATCTCCAATTGCACAGTATTGTGCAATAGCAAGAAATTTTTAATTGCATTGTATTGCACAATAGCAAGAAATATTTAATTGCACAATAGCAAGAAATTTTCAATTGCACAGTATTGCCAATAACCAGGAATATTCAATTGCACAGTATTGTCCCGTTTTCAAATTGGTCTACATTAAGATCCAAAGGGACAAAAATTGAACTTTGTTTCATTTCAACAAAAATTGAATATATGGGGTTCTTCAATATGCCGAATCTAACCGTGTATTTAGATTTTTAATATTTGGGCCCGGTTATCAAATTGGTCCACATGGAGGTCTAAAGGGTCTAAAATTAAACATTATTTGATTTCATCAAAAATTGAATTCTTTGGGTTCTATGATATTCTGAATTAAACCATGTATTTAGATTTTGGATATTGGACCAAAATAGGTAAATGTCCAATTTAAAATTTTTAAGTTGAAGTTTTTTAATAGACCACATTCAATCTGTGTCAGAAACCTATGTTGTGTCAACTATTTAACCACAATCTAAATTCAGAGCTGTATCCAGCTTGAATGTTGTGTCCAGTCGTATAAAGCTGTGGAGTATCTGTCCCATTCATTTGTTATTTCTTAATTTGTGTGAATTAACATTGTTACAGTAAATGTTAATTATTACACTTGCATACCACAACAAATACTGTATTGGTACATGTATCGCTTATATTTGTATCCATATAACAAAACAAAAAATGAAAAGGAATAATTTTGCAATACCTTTTGAGTACTAAATAGCTTTTTAGGTATTTAGACATATTAAGACTTATTAAGTAGATGTTGATGATATCTGCTTCAAATTCGATCAGATTACTTTTGGAGCAGTTATGAGTCTTTGAAGCATGCTCACAAAGGTTCTTTTGGTGAAATCATTTTTATATTGGTCAAAATTTGTCTTTGCTTCGACCAGCTTTGGAGGAGATATAAAGAATTGATATAAATCAGCACAGAGGTTTACTTCCTATCTTATTTAGCCCCAATAATCATGTCAGACATAAGCCATTGTCATTACTTAAAACCAATAAATGTATTCTAATCTGAGGAAGAAATTCGACATTTTAACAAAAAAAATTACTAATGATACTGACGATCCACCACAAAGTAATGTCAATAGAACCATACCAATAGTAAGCAAATACATATAAAAAAAGATGAGGTATGATTGCCAATGAGACAATGCTCCACAAGAGACCAAATCGACACAGAAATTAACAATTGCTCTCCCAGCTACAAAACGTATCCAAAACCAAAGATGTAGAACATGTTCTATCATAATCATTTGGTAACTAATGTAATTACTGTCTCCCCATGTCTGTATTGAACATAAAAAAATATCAAATAAATAACACTCCATGCTCAGATCGGTTGTCACCGTGCAACACAGTTATTAACACCATATAGGAAAAACATAGAACTTTATTGTCATTAGACACTGTCAAACATCCAAACATACTATCCACACTCATCTGTGTCCACACTTGTATAAGTATAAAAATAATAAATCTATAGATTAATGCAATGATAGTGCTTCTTTAATCGGTCTTTTACAGTTATATTGGCTTTATCGTGTTAATAATAATCATGAGTTATTTTACATCGGATATATTATTCACAGAACTGTGAAAATATTCTACTTTGATAAATTCATTCTGGTTTAGACCTTGTATCTGCTTTGGTATTGAACAGGAATATGTTCCTTAAAGGCTGCATTGAACAACATCCGTAACATGTTCCTTGTTGAATAAAATTGAGAATGGAAATGGGTAATGTGCCAAAGAGACAACAGCCCGACCATAGAGCAGACAACAGCAAGAGGTCATCAACAGGTCTTCAATGCAACGAGAAATTCTCGCATCTGAAGGCGTCCTACAACTGGCCCCTAAACAAATATATACTGGTTCAGTGATAATGAACACCATACTAAACTCCAAATTGTACACAAGAAACTAAAAGTTAAAATAATACAAGACTAACAAAGGTCAGAGGCTCCTGACTTGGGACAGGCGCAAAAATGCGGTGGGGTTAAATATATTTTTGATCCGTGCTGCTTGTGATGGTCGTATATAAAAACTAGATATTTAAACCCAATCATTCCTTCTTAAATTATGATTGATCGTATTTGCAACTTATCCCCGTGCGCCGCCCCCTAAAAAAAGCAGTCGGAATACAAACAGTGGCAGATACAGAAATGTTCATAAAGAGGCAAGATTTGTTTTAATTAATTTTCTAACTTGGGATGTAACAGACAATACTGAGCGCCTTCATTGCCTATATGATATCTCGTGATATATATAAATTATACATAAAAACTATTACTTGATTGATCGCATTCCCAACTAATCCCCGTGCGCCCCCCCCCCCCTAAAAAAAAACCCATTCGGAATATAAGCAGTGGCAGATCCAGAAATGTTCATAAAGAGGCAAGGGGCGGTGCCAGTCATGTTCGAGTGATTCCCAAAGTAATCAATCAAATGGTTTTTTTTCACAAAATGGGGGGGGGGGGGGGATATGGGGTCGTTCCCACTTAATCCGCCTCTGGAAATGAAGATAAAAGTATTTCAAAACGTTATAGAATATACTACTTTCATATCCACAAACTCCGCTTTATAAGAAAATAAACGGCTGTGTATCATTGATTTATTTTGTGAATACACATATAGTGTTTACATATTTTATCTATAAGTAACTGGACCTTCATTAATGAGTTTCGTCCAGAACACCTATCTATAGATTGACTGGTCTATGATGAGCGAACGGGTTAAACTCCGCCCAGTCAAGTAAAATAAATTAAGTAATATGCGTCGAGGTTTTTTGTGTGTCATTCTTGTGTAATTGAACTTGCGCTTACGACACGCCATGCATTCAGCCTTGATTTTATTTTCATATTCCGAATTAATTGGCACGGGATTGACCTAATATTGTTTACCAAACGGGGTTAGGCACTATCGGCAATCTTCATCAGCTAAATAAACATTTTGAACTTGTCAACAATTTCATACACAGTTTCTCCAGCATGATCAGTTTAAGAAATGTCAATAGCCCAAACAACCTAACCTAATCTTTCCAAAATTACTGAATTTAATTAGAATCGGATTGTATTGCTTTCAGATTTCCATTTGTATTCTTGATCTTTATCTTTTTGTTAACTGGGGATGTAACAGACAAAGCTGAGCGCCTTGTTTGCCTATATGATATCTCGAAGAGAAACAATTAATACAGAACCCAAGAAGAATTGGAATAGGAAAGTCCCTTCAAGTTATCAAACGACAAAGTCAATATCTCAAACACATTAAACGAAAAGATACGAAAACAACTATCATAACCATGACTTTATAGTCTTCAGTGCTTAACTAAAAGTAAAATCACAAAAATACTGAACTTTGAGGAAAATTCAAAACGGAAAGTCCCTAATCAAATGTCAAAATGAAATGATAAAACACATCAAACCAATGGAAAACAACTGTCATATTCCTGACTTGGTACAGGCATTTTCAAATGTAGAAAATGATGGATTGAACCTGGTTTTTTTTAGCGTTAAACCTCTCACTTGTATGACAGTCGCATCAAATAGTCAAAATATGGTTACAGCAGTCATCACTGTGTTACAATCTCAAAACAAACAAACATTTACAAAAAAAAAAAAAAAAAGCATCTATCAAATTAAAAAACACATTCATTGTTTCACGTGTTTGGCGTCAGAAAAATGGATATGTCCTATAGGAAGAAATTTTGTCGTTTAATGGATGCTCAAAAAAAATTATAATTTTACATGGGGAATGGTGGTGTGCAAGATTAAAAAGCAAAAGTTATGTTAGAATTAATGTCGGAAACAGGCCTAGATTTGAAATTATCCATAAGTTCTTTAGAATCCATATATGGTTAATACCACTACGCAAGTAAAATAATTTTGTCGTTCAAAGTATTATTAAATTTATAATAGAACAAAAACAAGACGTTTTGGGGAAGTTGGTTCAAAGGTGGTGCCTGTCCAGCAGCAGATGACAACAGTGCACGTTTAGTTCAGTGTTTTGGAGATTTCGGATGTGGTATAAGTAACAACGATGTTTGTTGTCATAATCGTGATACGAAAACCTCGTACTGCCACACACCTTAAATATAAATAAATATAAAAATATTCCTACTGCTCAGTATTAAAGGCCATACGGTAACATATAGTTGATAATATCTACGTAATACTCTCTCTGATGGATATATGTCTCATTAAGAAATATTCCACATCTTTTTATTTTATAGTTATGAATATTTATAATAAATCATTTTTGATAACTTCACGAGGATGTGTGTCCTTGTTAGAGCTTTCTCCGTCGTTAAATTTTGATTCATGGGGCCCTTTATAGTTTTTTGTTCGATGTGAGCCAAGGCTGCGTGTTGAAGGCCGTTCATTGACCTATAAAAGTTTACTTTTATAAATTGTTATTTGGATGGAGAGTTGTCTCATTGGCACCCACACCACATCTTCCTATATCTATCTATATATTGCCGTAACAGTATTTAGAACATTTTTTTTACAAAGTCTACTTCTATTACCACTTTTAATTTGAAGTCTCCATCCAACAATATCAGAATAGCATTCCCCAGAACAGAACCAACTGTTTGTAGATAGACAACAGATCAAACATCTTATCTTCTTCGTCACGGAAATGCTCGTACGGAGGAGTTCCTGTAGGTACAATATTTATAAAGACGACTTAAGATATTTTCACTGTGCAGGGAACAAATTCAATTTCGATAATTCTGTCGCTGTTGATTACAGAGGCTAACAGCTAAATGTCCTATGATATGAAAAATGCGATCCATTGCAAATGAGAGGTTCGGGGTTATGCTCATCGATACATTTTGCTTTGTCGATATAATGTACGTTAATGCATATTATTGTATAGCAATATAATATTCCCCACAGAAAGTAACCAAAAGTTAGCGTGCAATAAATTCTAATATTGCACTAGTGCAATAAATCTTCAAAATTCATGACGTCATCAACGACAAAATCTTAGTTTAAACAAGTTTTTACTTTTAAATATTATATTGCTATACAATAAAAGGGTTATTTGACTCCATTTGGAGAACAGCTTTATTATATAAAATTTTGTCCCAGGGTATCGGCAGTAAAATGTATCAAGTAATAAAAAATATGTATTCAACCACTAAATCTTCAATAAAGATTAATAATAAACTCACTAACTGGTTTGAAGTAACTAGAGGGGTAAGACAAGGGGATTCTTTAAGTCACACCCTATTCAATATTTTCATAAATGATCTACCTCAAATTTTTAAACAGGATGACTGTGATCCCTTGAAAATAGAACAGACAAATATTGGAAGCCTCCTATTTGCTGATGATATTTTGATAATGTCTGAAACTAAAGAGGGTCTTCAGTCAAGTTTAAACCATTTGTCTCAATACTGTGATAAATGGCAGTTAACTGTAAATTGTAAAAAAACTAAAACTATGATTTTAAGCACAAGTAACAATAGGAAAAATCTTAACCATTCTTTTAATTATAATGGTGATAAATTAGAGCAAATGGAAAAGTTTAAATTTCTTGGTAATATCATTAGTCAGAATGGAAATCTTATTCATTCAGCACAAGAATTAGCCAAAAAATCTATGAAAGTAATGTATTCTATAAAAACATATTGTAATTCGATTCATCAGACTCCTGTTAATTTGTCAAACCATTTATTTAACTCTCTCGTCAGACCAATATTAACTTATAACAGTGAAATATGGTATATGGATGCATACTCATCCTTTTATAAAGCTTCAATTAAAGGAGATAAAAATAACAAAAAAGTAGATACTCTAAATTTCATTGACAAAAGTCCACCTGATAAAGTACTAAATAAATTTAATAAGTTAACTTTAGGAGTAAAAAAATGCTCTTGCAATATAGCGGCTCGATCTGAATTAGGCAGCTACCCTATTGATTGCTTTATAAAAAGACAAACTCTTCTTTTTCATGATAGACTATTAAGGGAAGAAACTAGTCCCTTACTAAAAGAGACACTAAATTTGGCAAAAACTTTACATAATGCAGGTATTTATTCTTGGTACTCCTATGTAAATCATGTCAGAAGTCAAAATGATTTAGAAATTGTTAACCAAAATAAGGATAAAAATAATAGGCTAATATACAAACAAAATCTAGAAAACTCCTATGAAAATTTATATAATGATAAAATTTTAAATTTACAAGAGAATAGCAAACTCCAACTTTTTAAAAAAATAAAGAAAAGCTATAACTTTGAACCATACCTACTTTCTCAAAACTTTGAATATAGACAACTAATTTCTAAATTTCGAATAAGTGACCACTGCTTATTAATAGAAACTGGAAGATACAGGAAAATTCCCAGAGATTTAAGACTATGTACACATTGTGATGTACTAGATGATGAGTTTCATTTCTTTTTTAAATGTAAAATAAATGAACAATTAAGAAAAGAATTTTTAAATGAAAATAAATATAATAACTTAAATGATATAGATAAATTAAAACATATTCTCAATCCTGAAACAAAACAGGACACTTGCAAATTAGGCTCCTTTTTAAAAAAGTCACTAAGACTGAGGGCAGGGAGTCCTTGATATAATTTGAATCTCTTATATATATATATATATATATATTGATTTAAAAAAAAAGACAAATTATAGTTCAAAGTGTGTCCATTGTTTATTTTCATTGTTTTATGTAAACTGTATATTATGTATAATGTTTTAAGCCATTGGTCCATATGGGCGTAAAGTGCTTTTCAATAAAGTTTAATTTAATTTTAAAGTTATTGCATGAATATTGGGGAATATTGTCCCTCGTAGAACATATATTGCACTCGCAAGCTCGTGCAATATAAAGTTCTACTCGGGACAATATTCCCCAATATTCATGCAATAACCATATATTATTGAATCATTTCTAACAGAGAGTAACCAAAAGTTAGCGTGCAATAAATTCCAATATTGCACTAGTGCAATAAATCGTCAAAATTCATGACGTCATCAACGATAAAATCTTAGGTTAAACTAATTTTTACTTTCAAATATTATATTGTTATACAATAAATGGGTTATTGCATGAATATTGGGGAATATTGTCCCTCGTAGAACATATATTGCACTCGCAAGTTCGTGCAATATAAAATTCTACTCGGGACAATATCCCCCAATATTCATTCAATAACCCTATAATATCGATCTGTAGTATCAAAATCCCAGCATAACATGCATATCGGATATCCATTTCCCAACTAACTCGGTTTTCAAGATCTTGCAGCTACTACTCAGACTTTATAAAACGTTACCAGTTTATAGGCTGAAATGTGATGATGAAATTTAGAATTGAAACAGGGAATGTGTCAGAGAGACAACAACTCTACCAAAGAGCCGAAAACAGCCCAAGGCAACTATTGGGACTTCAACACAGCGAGAAAAATTCACGTAGACGGGCTTCATCTTACCCATAAACAAAAATGTGTACTAGTTAAGCAAACATTAACGTCACACAAAACTCCGAAACATGTAAATGAGTAAATTATTAAAAATAACTAACAAATGTCGGATCCAAGGTTATTTCAAAGAATGACTAGGCCTTTTTCTAATACTGTTCATCGAATGATACCAAGACTTTGTCTCCAAACTGTTGACCTATGCACATTAAATTGAGTCGCAAGGTCAGCATCACTCATTCCGGCCTCAACTATCTCATTCGCTCTCTAGCGTTCTTTTAAAAATTATGAGCCGTTTTCATTTCTGTTATTCAAGGTATTTGGCATCCTGGTGATAGCATAATAGGTTTTCTGCACAAATCACAGTTTGACCGGAAGCAAATGGGAAGATTAAATCAACAATGCATAAAAAAAATTTTAGAACAGAAATTTAAAAACAAAAAGTGTTTTTATAATCTATTTTTGCTCAGTTTATGTCACACATGTTTTTTTAATTACAATCCGATAATCCTTTTCACGAAGGCAATATTTATAGAACAAACAAATTCTTTAACGTGTTCATAGCCGGATCAATAATATTTACTTCAAAACTTACATTATATTTACTATGCAAACCATGTACAATGTTGCGTAATTGATCTATAATCAGGTGATGAGTTACTTTCTTTTCATTTTTTCTTGTGGTTTCTCAAGCTGTCATCTATTATAAATGCAAACCAAACCTTCATAAAGGTCATTTTTCAACTGATGAATACAAGGAATAGAAATGAAAATACTGGTAGGTCTATAATGTTATTATTATTATCAGAATTATTTTTGTTTTCTGCTATTACTTACAATGTTGTTTTTCTTTTTCTCCAGCTTTCATGTGTTTTACATTTGTTTTGGTGAAATTATATTCTTACGACTGCAATAGTTCTCCCCCACTACTATTGTATCTTGACATAAGCACATTCTGCGACTTTTTATTTCAGATTTTAGCGGTTGCCTTCGTTGTCTTTGCTGGTGTAAATTGCAGTAATTACAGAAATCCGTACATAGTGAATCTTCAACAAACCATGTGCAGGGTATATTCATTTAGAATGTTTGAAATTCTACGAACAATAAATTAATGGGGTCAGATTTTTAAATGCTAATTTTGTAAAGTTCCAACAATTTATAGAAATGAAAAAGAGGCTAAATATACAATGTGCATATTCATAAACTGAAAAGAATCTGCACAACGCTATGTCAAAAATAAACCATGCATTAAAGGAAAAACTTCGAAGAGACTCCCAAGTCCTCATAACACTACATATAAATCAAAGACCGAGCAATATAAACTCCTCCAAAATCCTATGGTTATCTGGAAGGGTAAGCAGATCCTGATCACCATGTGGCACCCGTCATGCTGCTCTTAGAAGTGCAATTCGGTGATGACATATTAGAGGAAAAACAGGGCGGGATTAATTTCTGATAATTAGGGTATATCCATAATCGCGTTATACACATATATTTCATATAAGTCACCCAACTAGTGATTACGTTCGTTAAACGTTCGTCGAAAGGATAACCTAAAAGTTACAATTGGAACCTTTGGGTCAATTGCTTTGTTTGTAAGAAGCAACCTTCTATCAAAAAAAGCACCATTGGAAATGCAAGCTCTGGAATATCGTATTATCTTTATGGTATAATTCGTGTGCATGCGCAGCTGTAATGCATATTTATAAACCAAAAGATTAAATCGGCTTAACAACATTATGACGATATCGATGTACATAGAATATGAAGGAGTTTTCTTTATAACCATTTATTTGTTAATCTTTTTTTATTGCTGCAGGGTAAACAATGTGGATTTGAACAAGTATGCGAAATCAAGACAGCGCGGTGTTATAGAAAACCATGTACTTATGAAACCTACTGTGCCCCAAGTAAGTGTCTGAATAAGTTTAAATATTTTGTTTTGGGTGCGGTTTACTACACCGATCTCAAGTTAATTTCTTAGGAGTTAAACAATATAACGTAACATCTCGAAGACTACGTACCAGGCATACAGAATAAACCAACAGAGAACTACAAGAAATATCATAAAGATTTTGATACACAAGTTGACGCTGCTTACCTTTCTGTATGGCTTCAATGAACATTTCAATCATACAGTTCGACTCTTAGCATGTTGCCGACGGCAAATTAAGGTATAAATCCACTAGTCCATGAGGAATGGTCAATGCCTAACGGTGTCTATTTTCATCGTAAAATTACATTACCATACAAATGCTTAAAGAGTTCATTTGTTAACAAATTCTTTTTTCTTTTCATAAATTTCCAGCATGGGGAAGTTTATCCAAGGGTGGTTCCTGTCCAGCAGCAGACGACAGTAGTGTCAGTACAATTCGGTGCGTTGGAGATTTCGGATGTGGTATAAGTAACAACGATGTTTGCTGTCATAATCGTAATACGAAAACCTCGTACTGCCACACACCTTAAATCTTAATAAAAATGAACATCATATATACCATGTATATATAGTTTTATAGCTTACTATTGCCCAGTGTTAAAGGTCAATTGTTGCCGCTAACATCTAAGTCATGTGGTCTCTGATTAAGAATCAGGAAACATCTCTTCATTTTATAGTCAACAATATTTATGATGAATAATGTCAAACAATTATTTCTGCATTATAATTATTTTTCCTTTTACTTACAAATATTAAGGAATTTTATCAGAATATCAGAATATCACACCAAAAGAGCAGGCCCAAATCAGCTTAATGAATTATTCATGAAACTAAACATGTACAATTTTCCTATTTACTTTACCCCATATATAATATATGGTATCACTATTCCCTACAATGTAATGTAGAAATTGAATATTTTTTATCACGACACGCGAAGTTTTGTCCTGCTGAGATCTTCTTACTTTGTTCAATTGTCATGCATGGAGATCCCTGATGTCCAATAAATCCTACTTGTAACATAGTCTTATTTCTTGACCTCCAAAATAGAAGATTTATCTTCAAATTGTGTACACTCACTTTGAAAAGATTGAATAGTGTATTGTGTTTTACTTGAGTAGCACTATCCAACCAACTGCTGAAGTTACCTAATTGACAACTTTCGAGTTCTATGCTTTATCGTCAAAAACGTTAGTTTTAGTTAACATCATTCGTGCGTTTAGGGGCATCGTCACTTCCGTTCCCATGTTAAGCGAGTGGTTGGAAAACTATGATTCTTTATTGCACAAATTATTCGGCAAATTGAATACCCATAATTGACAATCAGCACTGCTGTCATTAGGGAATTGTGATTAAGAACATACAGAACAAACATTATTTCTTTATCCTGCACAATGACGATCACTAAGACGCTTGATGAATGTTATTAGTGTAGGGATACAGGCGATCCCCTCTATCTGGTAAAGGACGTCATAAAGGCGCGCATAATTGACGAGTTTTTTTCGGTGACAGACAAACTCGAAAGTGGTCTTTTAAACTAGCTTTCTGGAGTAGCACATTTGGTCACCGCTTTTCAAATTATGTGCCGTTTATAATGGTCTTATTCAATTAGTGGTCATACTGTTTGGAGTAAAACATTTTGAATTATTCAAAACACTAACTTAAAGTATTTCTACCCCAAGTATTTAATATCAATTACTATTTGCCGACTAATTCGTGTAGTTAAGCATATTTTTTTCCAAACCACTCGCTCAACATGGGAACGGACGTTACGATGCCGCTAAAATATGAATGATGTTCTCTTTAACCAAAGTTGTTGACTGAAATGCATCGAACTCGAAAGTTGTCTATTTTTCAACCTATTATAACCAACTGAAAACTGTGGATACAGGCAGTCTCGTGTCTTCCAAATTTGAACATTCTATTTATATGACTTTGTTTTATTTTTTTGAAGAAGTTCATGAATCAACCTATCTTTTCTTTTTAAAAAAGGCTTGGTAAGTTCTTTAAGAGGGTAACATGAAATTATATGTAACGAACACACAACGTTATTATTTTTTTATTATAGAAATTTTTGTCTGTACACTATAAAGTTCAAAATGTTTAAAAATTTACCTTTTTTTCATATTTTCAGTAAAAGAAGGTTGTTAAGAAAAGGGTTCCAAAAGCATTTGCCTTATGAGAGGCAGCCAATCGTCAAATAACGCTCCTTGTATTATCGGACATTTGGTTACGATGACGTTCACTGTCACGGAACCAGTTTTTAGCACATATTGATTTTTTAACGTTATAGAGTAATCATACAGTATCAATACATTTTCGAAGAAGTATTTTTTCCAATTTTATAGTATTATGTCTATTTCATATCTATCAAGCCACAAGACGTTCAGCAAAAAATAACCATGTAATCAATCAAATATATTTCATACTTAATTTCGTACTGAAAATATATTAAGTATCAACGGTCAAATCTTGACGTATTTTATTTATTTCACCGATTTTATTTTTTTCTTAATTCGACATTGAACAAACAAATTTTGCATAATGTTCATACACGGATTAACAGATAAAATTAAGAAATGAAATGGGGAATGTATCAAAGAGACATCAACGCGACCAACTCCAAAAGATATAAAAGAACTGAAATAAAAAAAAAAAAAATAGAAAAAAGACTAACAAAGGCCAGAGGCTACTGTTTTGGAGAGGCGCAAAAATGCGGCAGGCTTAAACATGTTTGAGAGATCCCATACCTCTATCCAATGTAGAATAAAGAAACACATAGCAATACGCACAGTAAAACTCTATTTTAAAAAAGTCCGAGTCAGTTACAAAGTGTATGTTTAAACAGGTGCCCGGATATTTAGATATTTAGTTCTACAGTAACATCATAATTAATATGGAAATCATGTACAATGTTACATAATTGATTTTTATAAACAGGTGATTAATTACTTTCATTTTTTACGTAGTTTTTTTCAAACTGTCACCTACTAACCAAAACATCGTACAGGTCATTTGTTTAACTGATATACACAAGGAATAGAAATGAAAGTACTGGTAGGCTTATACTGACATTATTTATCAACAGAATTATTTTTATTGTATAATTTACTGTTTTAGTAATCAAAGTGTTGTTAAGGTCTTTCCCCTACGTGAGGAAAGACCTTATTGTTTTTCTAATGTTTTTTTTTCTTCCAACATTTTTTTGAAATGCCCTCCCCCCGTTTCTATTGAAGTCATCAAGACCAAATATTGACCATCGATAGTTCTCATTATGGCGTATTACCAGATGAGGCTGTGTAGGATTTCATCATTCCCTTTGAGAGTTATATCCCCTTGAAGCATTTTTTTCTTTGCATTTTTCTTAAAAAGTATTAGAGATAGAATAGAATTGAAAATGGCAGCATGTACAGGAACAGATGGTAATGTTAATAAACATAAACGATTTGTAGGTTATTTACCCTGATAAGGAGTTATTCCCCTTGAAAAAATATACATTTTTGGAAAAAAATTTATTTCGAGAACCTGAAGTCGTAGAGACTTGGGACCTGCACCAATATTCTTTAATTCATGTGACCTTTAATTTGCACTCAAGGTCAAAGGTCACTGAGTGCAAAAAAAATATGCTGCAATTTCAAGCTTACATATTAGGAAAACGATAAGACTTTGCTGCATACATACAGCGTATAAATTGTTCCTCTCGACGAGCTCTTCATTTTATACAATAATCCCAAATATGTTCGACCGTCTGTTTAAAAGTTACAACGGGATGATTCTTAAAAGTATGGTTTTGTGTGCATATCTTTTTAAAGGTAACAGATATCAATGTACTATAAACTGCAAAGATGATCAGTAAGTCAAGACCTTCACTTTGAGATCAATGAAAGGTCATGATGAAATTTCACCTTGACCTTCACAGTATACTATGACCTTGACCTTGTGATATTTAAAAGGTCGAGTGGTCCTGAGTTAAATGGTGGTAGTCCCATGTCTCTACGACTTCCGGTTCTCAAGTTTGGTATTGCATCATATATTTGATGATTAGTTGTGACCTTGGTGAACTTTGAAATTGTCCTAATTCTTTTTCTATAATGTTGTCCTTCAACTGTAGATCATTTATCATTTAACAGATTTGAGATATCTATTGTCGTTTGCAAGATAATGCAGTTTGAAATTTTGCGAGCGGAGGCATGTATTTCAGAATCGACAACAGCTTACCACTTAAAATGTTTTAGAAATTGAAGAGGTTAACATAGTTATATGTTTGACCAAATACCAAAAACATTCCATTGAAAACAACACCAAAAAATCAATTTGAAATTTTCAAGTTTTGTATTGACTTTCTAAGTTTCATAACTTCTATTTATATAGTTGATATTGCATCATTATTTGCACTTTGTCAAATGGGGTCATCTGATATATCAAATTGAAGGTCTTAATAAACTCTGCTTAAAAATGAAAATTTTAAACCCCTTTTTCATCCCAGGGGGAAGGGTGGGGTCAGTTAGTGCAAACATTCAAATTTCTCAGATGGTAAGGTTGTCGCATATCAAATGAAAGAACATAAAGCATACATTTCAAATTTCTAATTGACGTCCCCAAAAAAATTGGTTGGGTGGGGTCATTGAGTGCAGAAAATAAATTTTCTTTTAAGATAGGGTTGATATCAAATGAAAGGTTATGATGTGTACATTTCGAATATCATATTTCCGACCTCCAAAAATTAGTTGGATGGGGTTATTAAGTGCAAAAATAAAAATTTCTAGAACATGGCGTTGTCACATATCAAATGAAAGATCATCAAGTCTATGTTACATATATCATACTTCCGATCTCGAAAATGTAGGTGTATGAGGTCATTAAGTGTAAAAAGCGAATAGTTTCAGAAGGTATGCTTGTCGTATATCAAACGAAAGGTCGTACAAAGTATATTACAAAAACATCACCTTTACAGGAAAGACCTTTCAATTGTTTTACAAACAACTGAGATACTAGTTTTCTTTCTGTTTCTTCTAATTTTATTTATGCTTCTTTAATTTTTATTTGTCTTACTACTGCTTGTTCATAGTGCTGTTGTTTGTTTTTCTTTGTCTTTCTTCGTCTACTTTGTATACCGTTGTTATTTATATTTGTCTTTCAATCGAATTGAATGATAATGATTATTATATTCGTAACTACTATTTTTTATATTTCTTTTTATCATTTTTTAATCATCATTTAAAATAATAAGAAACATGTTCACACATGACTATCACTTATGATAGTCATAAGAGCATCACAGTTATGACTTATCTTAAGACAGCTTTGATTTACATTCTATGACATATCATATGATAGTCATAAAATAGTCATAAGATTTGTCCTAATATATATCTTATGACATATCTTACGATTCTTTCGAAAACCAGGCCCCAGTATCGTTGTTATTGTCGATTTTGCTATGATAATTTCCTGATTACTACTAAGTATTTTAACATTAGCAAATTATGCGTCTTTTTTCAGATTTTGGCGGTTGTCTTCGTTATCTTTGCTGGTGTAAGCTGTAGTAACTACAGAAATCCCTATATCGAGAATCTTAAACAGACCATGTGCATGGTATAATATTTAAATGTTTTTTAAATATAAAGGCAACAGTGGTAAACCGCTGTTCAAAAGTCATAAATCGATTGAGAGAAAAGAAATCCGGGTTACAATCTAAAATTGAAGGAAATAATGTGTGAGATTTAAAACCTACGAAAAATTTAACGTGGCCAGATTTTAAATCGTCGATTTTGTAAAGTTCACACAATTAGTGGCAAAAAGAGGCAAACTATACCATACATGCCATATGGACATTCAAAACACATATATTGAAGAGAAGCTGACAACACTATGACAATGGTGACCGCAGGTGCTCCGGAAGGGTGAGACACTACAAACGACACTATACACAGATTTTGAATAACGATCAATCATATCGTGATATCATTCGTAAAACAATCGCACGGGTGACCTAAAATTTACAACTTGATGCAATAGCTTCCTTTTGCGAGCAGTAACCCATCATCACAGTGGGAAACGCAACCTTTGGAATATTATTTTATCTTGAAGGTATATAAATCGTATACATGCGCAGCTGCAATGTATTTTTATAAACCAAAATCGATTTACTTAAATATGAACGAGCTTTTCTTTATAACCATTTAGATTTTTATTTGTTTTGATTGCTTCAGGGTAAAAGCTGTCAATTTGAAGAAGTATGTGAAATTTCCAGAGCAGCGCAGTGTTATAAAAAACCATGTCGTGATGAAACCTACTGTGCACCAAGTAAGTTTCGAGTGTCTAAAGAAACTTATATAAAATCTAGAATGGAAATGGGTGATGTGTCAAAGAGACAACAACCCGACCATAGAACAGTCAACAGCAGAAGGTCACCAGTAGGTCTTCAATGCAGCGAGGAACTCCCGCACCCGGAGGCGTCCTTCACCTGGCCCCATAACAAATATACATACTAGTTCAGTGATAATGGACATTCTACTAAACTCCAAATTATACACAAAAAACTAATATTAAAAATCATACAAGACTAACAAAGGCCAGAGGCTCCTGACTTGGGACAGGCGCAAAAATATATGTTATTTTGGATGCAACTGTCACACAAGTGAGAGGTTACGCTAGCTGTTAAACCAGGTTTAATAAGCCATTTTCTATATCAAGAAGTGCTATTTCCAAATTCGGAACTTGATAGTTGTTTTCTATTTGTTTGATGTGTTTGAGTTTTTGGTTTCGCCATTTGATAAAGGAATTTTCGTTTTGAATTATCCTTGGAACTATTTATCTTGTTTTTATTTTGATATTTTATTTTTCACTACCTCTACAAGTTTATTTCTTAAACGTTTTAAAAAACTAGATCTCACAAGTTACAAGATTGACGGGCAATAGACAACATAGTACGCTAAATTCAGACTAGCTGAAGCAACAGTAACCTTCTGTATCTGACGAGGAATCTATACACCTCTTTCCGCACTCACAAATGAGGAATGATTGGTTCCTAACGTTGATTCTTTTGATTGAAAAACAAACCAGGTGCTCCGCAGGGCGCAGCTTTATACGACCGCAGAGGTCGAACCCTGAACAGTTGGGGCAAATATGGACAAAACATTCAAGCGTGATACAGCTCTGAATTTGGATTGTGATCAAATTTTTGACATTACATGGGTTTTTTTTTACAAAAAACAAATGTCAAGATTTTACAAATCAATTAAAGATTTCTTCTTCAAACTTATTTAAATATAAATTTAAATAGTTGACACAGCATAGGTTTCTGACACAGAATGAATGTGGTCTAATGAACTTAAAATTTTTTTTTTGCCTTTGAGCAATTCACTATGCTGTTGAATATTAATTTTTATTAATTTTTTAATGTTTGAAGAAATTTTCTTTTTATTTGTGAAATCTGAAATGAGAAAAATTTAACCCCCCCCCCCCATTTTTTTTTCACATCCCCGTTTCCCTTTTTCCAAAACTGATATCAATTCAAATTTCTAATGGAGTTTGCAACAATAACTACTCTTTTAAATACATTATAAAATATTAAAATGTAAAATAAAGTGCTTGTTATCACTGAATGGTAAAGATTGGTTGGTAGTAAAAGTGAATATACATTGTTTATTGTATAAAACAATAAAAAAAAAACTTCATCAGCAACATTTTATATTGGCAAATTTCCAATGAGGTTATTTACATAAAGTTATTGGCAAATAAGAATAGAAAATGACATCATAGTCATGTCTGGCAAATGTCCAAAATACATTATCTAAAAACATTTTAGATAAGATAAGGAAAAAAAGCTTCATCAGCAACATTTTATATTGGCAAATTTCCAATGAAGTTATTTACATAAAGTTATTGGCAAATAAAAATAGAAAATGACATCATAGTCATGTCTGGCAAATTCCCAACATATATTATCAACTACTATTCTATACAAAGAAAGATAACTCCAATTGAAAATTAATTGCTATTGCACAATATTGTGCAATTAGATATTTCTTGCTATTGTGCAATACTGTGCAATTGAAAATTTCTTGCTATTGCACAATACTTGATATGGAATCCTGATTTGGACCAACTTGAAAACTGGGCCAATAATCAAAAATCAAAGTATATGTTTAGATAAAGCATATCAAATAAGCCCAAGAATTTAATTTTTGTTAATATCAAACTTAGTTTAATTTTGGACCCTTTGGACCTTAATGTAGATCAATTTGAAAACTGGACCAAAAATTAAGAATCTACATACACAGTTAGATTTGGCATATCAAAGAACCCATTTATTCAATTTTTGATGAAATCAAACAAAGTTTAATTTTGGACCCCCATTTGGACCAACTTGAAAACTAGGCCAATAATCAAAAATCTAAGTACATTTTTAAATTCAGCATATCAAAGAACCCCAACGATTCAATTTTTGTTAAAATCAAACTAAGATTAATTTTGGACCCTTTGGACCTTAATGTAGACCAATTTAAAAACGGGACCAAAAATTAAGAATCTACATACATAGTTAGATTCGGCATATCAAAGAACCCCAATTATTCAATTTTTGATGAAATCACACAAAGTTCAATTTTGGACCCTTTGGGCCCCTTATTCCTAAAACTCTTAAAATCAAACCCAACCTTCCTTTTATGGTCATAAACCTTGTGTTTAAATTTCATAGATTTCTATTTACTAATACTAAAGTTATGGTGCAAAAATGCTTATTTGGGCCCCTTTTTGGCCCCTAATTCCTAAACTGTTGGAACCAAAACTCCCAAAATCAATCCCAACCTTCCTTTTGTGGACATAAACCTTGTGTCAAAATTTCATAGATTTCTATTTACTTAAACAAAAGTTATAGTGCGAAAACCAAGACAATGCTTATTTGGGCCCTTTTTTCCCAAAATCAATCCTAACCTTCCTTTTGTGGTCATAAACCTTGTGTTAAAATTTCATTGATTTCTATTCACTTTTACTAAAGTTAGAGTGCGAAAACTAAAAGTATTCGGACGACGACGACGACGACGACGACGCCAACGTGATAGCAATATACGACCAAAAAATTAAAATTTTTGCGGTCGTATAAAAACCATACAAATGTAAAAGTATGCATTTGTTAACACTGTCTTATTTATGTTTCTAGCATGGGTCTCTTCGTCCAAGGGTGGTGATTGTCCATCAGCAGACGACAGCAGTGCCGGTACAGTTCAGTGCTTTGGAGATTTTGGATGTGGTTTAAGTAACAACGATGTTTGCTGTCATAATCGTAATACGAAAACCTCGTACTGCCACACACCTTAAATATAAATAAAAATGAACATCATAAATACTATATTCTATCGTTTTATAGCTTGATATTGCTTAATAACGTACTGTGACCAACTGTTGCTAATCAAAAGTATTTATGTTGAATAATGTCAAACAATTGTTTCTGTATTATGATGCTTTTCTCTAATTTATATACACATATTTTGCAAACATTATCTGATTTTCACACCAAAACAGTAAGGCTAAAGCAAAAGCTCATAGAACTAAACCTCTTTTCTTTTCCCAATATATAATATTCAGTAGATCCTACTGGTAACAAAGACATGAAAGTCCAAAAGAGAAGATTCGTCTTTAAACTGTGTACTATATCTTTGCAAAGATTGAATTATGATAAATGTACTTTTTGACTTAAGTGGCAGTATCTAACCAACAGTTGTAGCTATCTTAGCTAACTTTCTTTAAAAGCAAATTTGATCACGGATTTTCAAAGCGCGTGCCGTTTATTAATTTATTATTCAAGGAATTTGTCACCCTGTTGGTAGCAGCTACATGCAGGATTAAAAATACAGTGTATGGTCTGTGAAAGGAAAAAAGGGGGAAAGTCAATCTCATCTCCCCCTTACATTTATGTTGTGCCTGCTCCTTGTCAGCCTATCTGGGATATATCTTGTTTTGTTTTTTTTGTGTATTTTTTTGTGTATGTCTGTTCATTCATTGGGATGAGTTGAGTGTTGTACTGTCCAGTACAATTCTTGTTATCCTTTTAATGTTTTACGGCATATGAGCCGTCGATGTGTTTACCGGACTCTAAAGAAACACATGCAACAGTTGTCAATAACTTGCGTTTAAATATTCTGAAGTATTCCTCGAACCACCAATTTCTAAAATTCCTTGTCCGAAAAAATGTGGAATCTTAAGACTATACACAAAAAATAAACAATTTATTACGTACAATACCTGCCTCAATGGACATCACATGCATTGTGGGAATAAAATTTACCAGAAAGATCCATCAATAAAGTAATGTAAATCATGTAAATTCAGTTAGGGATAATCGACTTCTATATAAAGAAAAGGGTCCAAATATATCAATTTGATTGCCATTGAATCGTGAAAATGAGAACACGTTCAAATGATACCTGTAAGACATACATGTACATCTCAATACAATTTACAAAAACTATATACACTAGAATAGCACAAACATTTGCTTTTGGAATCTGATATATGGACCTAGTCATGTATCTAAAACCTTGTTTACTGATAATCAAATGAGGTTAAGGTCAGGAAAACTCTGTATGACTGACAGGCAGACTTTGCGAAACCCAAATTCCAAATAAAGTTAACTTATTACTCATAATAAGTAAGAAAATTACATTTAAAAGGCATAAACATTTGTTTATAAGCAGACGTTGAACCATACATGAACATGTAGACTAAGTATAAACAATTGACATATACCAGACGGAAACTTCGTAAGATAAGGCATCTACATATATAGTATGAAGCCAGGGGCGGATCCAGCCATTTTAAAAAGGGGCGAAAGGTGTATGTGTGTGTGTGTGGGGGGGGGGGGGGGGGGGGTTCCAATTACATGTCCCCATTCAAATGCATTGATCGTCCAAAAAAAGTGGTTCCAACCTCCGGAATCCCCCCTTCCTGGATCATTCAGGTCTTCTATACTCTGAAATATATATTAAAGCGTTATACAAATAGTTTACGGTGCCGCCGCTGCCATGAATAGTTATGCCTGTCTCGCATGCAGCGACGAAATGGCTAAATATATATGAAGCTCGGTAAGCCTCGAGTTTTAAATATACGAAAAGGTAAGTGTCTTGAGGAATATCTTATCACACTCTGTGCAGTTGTAGAATCATATAAAATCTGTAATACACAATGTATGCAAACAAAAATGTTGTGGTAAAACAAATAATAAAACTACACGTGGTAAATTTCATGCGCTTTTCTGGATTTACCTTCATCAGGAAAGATCAAAACCGAGTATATTTTCACCAAAAAAACTGGAAGTCTTTTACTAAGAAATTGTAATCAATGAGAATGCTGGTTTTTTTTCTATTTCGATGTTATTAGATAACTAAAGACGAAATAATTAAGTTATGTTTTCCATCCTAATAACCTACACAGATTATAAATGTACAGTCATAATAAATCAACATTGTAAATGTCTAAAACAATTCTTATATCCTACATGTAAAAAAAATATTTGACTTTTTAACTATCATTTCTTTTTACTATCATTTTAAAAATTCCACATGCATAAAACTGATATTTTGAAGATATCCCAATAAAAGAAATAAACATTAACGTATAAAATATTAAATAAATAAACGAGTTAAAATTTAACAGTGTATATAGACCTAAGATTTACTTGAAAATAAATTATCTAATATAACTTTTCTACAAAGAAGAAATACACCTTACACATACAATTACAAACAGAAAATAAATCTCTTTGTCATGTTCATTTAAGTCAATAGAATTTTGAAAAAAATCACACGTTTTGTGTTAGTACTTCGTAGCAGTCATTTAAAATGCAAACAATCTAATTGTTGTGATTACAAGTCCTTTTAGCCGTTTAAATTTTCAAATTTATTTGCATAATTTATAAGACATTTATTCCATTCTTTATACATGCATTGTAATGAATACTTGGATTAAATTAGTACATAGTTATATTTTCCATTTTTTCATTACGTACTTAATCCATATATTTCTGGATTAGTAGTTTAAAATGTTTACCGATAAATACTTATTTACAATCCCTTCACAACATACTGTAAAAGTAAAATGGAGATTTTAGTTCACGAAAAGTAAGTACATTTGTTACAGTTATTTTAAATAAGACAGGTCTTATGGTGGGTGTACAAATACAAAATTTAATGAAAAGTGTTGCGAGAACCGTCTTAAATATCTTCGTTACTTTCAATTATACCCACAATCAACCGTGAAAAGAATAATTATATGCATTTAGTTTGTAGTCAGTTGTATCTATAACTATGGTATTCATGTGTTTTTATAAAATAAATACCACAAAATGAATTTAGAAGAAGAAAAAAAGAATAAATGACAAGAAACAATATAAATAAAATAATCTACTGAAGAACAAAGTGAGTAAAATGTGAAAAAGGAATGCAGTCCATCAGTAAACAAATTGAGTAATTGTTTTAACCATTCAAATTATACTACTACTAGTACTAGATTTATCTATATGAATTTGATTTTGAATAAGCAAGAAAAAAAGTATATTCACCGGACTTCACGATGTTCTTCAACATGTATATAATAATGGTAAAATGGTAAAATGTTTGGTGAACAGTTGGTTTTGATAAATAATTGTGATCATTTCATTCTAAATAATTTGAATTTTTTTTTTACAAACTATAATAGTCGCTAGAATTTAAAGGAACTAACTGTTTTAGAAAAAATGATATTTATTTTGATTTCCTAACATTACAATACATTTTAGAATTCGAGACGTTTAAAAAGAAATACATGTACTAAGTATTACGGTTTGATCCGAAGACAAACATACGCCAATTGCGCAATTGAAAACCTTAGCCCTAAGTCTTAAAATAATATTTTTAATACAATATGCTTACCACATGACCCCGCAGAAAAAGGTATTTAAAAAAATGACGACGAAACGGAGAGGGCCATTCCTTTCCCATTGATCTTGAAGTTATGCTGGAGACCAGAATATTAAAAAAATCCAAAGCTTTTTAAAAAGATGAAGAGCCATAATGAAAAAGATCAAGAAAATATAGCAGAAGCCGGGCAAGAGAACTTTGCACGGGGAAGATTTATTACTTGATTTCAAATAATTTAATCTTTTTCTAGATATGCATATTGTCAGTTTCACACGGGAAAGTTCATACAAAAATTTACTACAAAAGAGACGACTTTTGAAATTCGTTTCTTATTACTAGTATTATTTTCCTTTTATAGACGGCGATGTTTCTGTCGTCTATTTTTTATTATGGTGTGTGTGTTTTCCCAACTCGTTCGCTATGACCGTGTTTGTAGTGACGTTTTAGATCTCAGTGTATGTATGTACTGTCTAACTGGTTAATTTAAAAGTCAGGGATTTTGTTACCACTAATTACTTATCAAATGTTCACTGAATTCTTCCATAAGTACAAAAATGGGGTTGGAAGATTGGCTGAACAGCAGAATTCTTATCTAAACGGGATGTCATAAACCATTTTTTACGTAGTTGTTGGTTATAACACCCATAAATTTAGATAAGATCCATTAAAAATCATTGATTCATTGTATAAGCTTATTCTTACAGTTATTATATTAACACGTAGTGATATTTTCATTGGTACTTACACTGATTTTGGTAAAGATAAGTTAAAGCATAACTACATACTTATGTATTGCTATATATCTTCTTGTCGATGTTAATTCATATTTTGGTATTTTATAATTTCATTTTTTTTTCACAGTGAGTATGACATCTTAATTCTAAATCCGTTGGACGTGTACTGATTGATACTTAGTTTGGGAGAACATGCTTTGTTGTAAATTGGTTTCGACAAGCTTTTAATAGCTGTGAGTACTCTTACTGTTAGTAATGTTAAATGTTATTTGTGCTTCGAGTCAATCTGATGAGTCAAGTCGTTTCAACTGATTTGTACTTACAGTTTGGCCTAATGTTGTGCTGTTAAGGGAGTACGCTGCTCAGGTTGATGTAATTAGAATGCTTCACTTTTCTGATTTAAAATAATTTGGTCGTGTCTAGATATGCGTCAAAATGCCATGTGCAATAGCGTTACAAATAATAATTTAACAGGAAGCAGATACTTATGTTTTCATAATAGCCTGCTTAGCACCGTTTTGGAAACTATGGAAATTATGTAAATTTTATGCTATTATCATACTGTAAAATTTAAAAGACATTTACTCTAAGTATATGATAATAAGAGATATTGTGCACGACGCGAATGTTTCCACAGTTCTGCATTGTAAGTCACTTTCAACCCCTGTACTGTGAATATAACATAAAACACATATTGAAGTTGGTGTAAAGTTTCTCTTGCCATGAATCTGTAAAGCTCATATTTACTATTGTAATATTTTCTCTGTACATTTTTGTTTTCATTTGCAGGTTAGCAGAAGATAACCCAAAGTAAAAATGTTTATGTTGAGGACGCATGATCTTTCTTGGCAAGATCACGTGGTCAACATTGAATTTATGGTGAATCCTTCACATAATCAACTCTTGTTTAATAAACATAAAACTTTAGCTTCAAAATGTGATAAAGCAAAGAGATTATATGACAAGGAATTAAAAACATCACAGAAAAACTTTGTCGTTGACATGCGTATGATGGAGAGAAAAAAGAGTGCACTGGAGAGAAGACAATCGGAAATAAAAACAAGGAAACACAGCCAAGAATTTGTTAAAAAGTCTTCTAAACCGAGATCAGGGAATAATAATGTTCCAGATTCTAATATCATTCGAGGACAGTCAGCACCTCCGAATATCGATTCAGCATTTATGACAGAAGTAGACCACTTCTCCAGAGATGATGATGAAAGTTATTATAATGTTTCTCCAATTTCTCGCGGAACGACAATAAATGCTTGGTATGCTTCTACTCCGGACGCGTCACGACCATCCACACAAAAACAGTCATCATCTGCATACAAATCGTCAACTCGTAAAAAATCTGTTCGTTTTGACGACCGGATTACAGAAAACAGTTGTGAAAGTCATGTGAACAACAGAGTGAAGATATTTCTTGAAGAACAGAAAAACTTTAATAGGCGTCCGCTAATCTATAATGGCCGATTCAAGTCGGCATCTTCTCCAGCAGTGGCCAAACGATGCATGAGTACAAAGCTTGATACGGACACATTGATGCATGCGTTCAATGATCTCTGTTTAAACAACAGCGTGGAAAATTTCAAAAAACTATCTTCCGTTGCAAGCCGGGTGAAATCAAACTATAAATTAGCCCGAAATACCTCACTAGTTCCAGCTCATGCCGCACTTAAAACATCGCGACGTTTCAAAGAAATCATTTGCAAAGAATAAAGTGCCAATGGAACAACGTTTTCTTCAATCAAAGTGGTATCGAGATTTACAATATATGTCATGCAACATTATAGTTTTGTATATAAATTTAAACGAAGGGAAACATTCATCATTTCAGTCTTTTTCAAGCAAATTATTTGTGCAAGTATTTTTTTGTAACGTCTCTTGTTGTTCTTTCTCGAACTATTTTTTTTATGTAAACACATCCTAATGTTCGACCATCTAATACCAAAGAACCATGCCTGATGATCGATTATTATTATAAACATAAATATACCTAAAAAGATAATTGTAAAGGGTTCCGTAGAATCACTGCATTATATTGCTGCTGTTTGTGTGAAAGTGTAATGTTGACTGTAAAAAGTGATTCCATATAACAGTAAAATACAGAATTAAAAATAAGAGTGCACAGGCTGAAATGTCTCGCCTGTTTTACTCATCATTGATTACATGTTCAAAGTATGTAGTATGAAGGTTTTACTGTTAGTGTTAGTATCACATAAACTTGATATTATCAATGTTCTATGAAAATGAGATCATGGTCAGATGAACCATACTAGACACACGTGTACTGTACACCTTACAATCATTACAAACACCAAATATAGTGGTCACCCTAACAGTATTCACAAAATCACAAAATCTTAGCATTGAAATGTGAACCATGAAAATTGGATCAAGGTCATATGATCCATGTCAGACAATAATTTACACCTTTAGATAATTCCATACTCCTAATATAGTTAACCAATTGCTTAAACAAGTACAATGTAGTATCATATAAAATGACAAAATGACAAAAACTTATCATTGACCAATGACCCATCAAATTGAGGCCAAGATCATGTAAACCCTGCCAAACAGACATTTCCCCCTCACAATTGTCCCTTACACCAAATATAGTGGCCCTATTGCTTATATATAGTATCTGAAAATTAGACCAAACCACAAAAAAACTTTAAATTAGCCAATAAACCATGAAATTGGTGTCGATGTCAGCTTAAGTGTCAGTCGGACATGTAAATCTTACAATCATTCCATACACCAAATATGGTTGACCTACTGCCTATAGTATCCAAGATACGGACATGACAACGTAACTTTTACCTTAATAAAAGAGGGGTGAAAGATTCCAGAGGGACAGTCAAACTCATATATATAGAAAATATATACTGACAACGCCATGACTAAAAAAGAAAAGACACACCAGTAATAGTACACAAGACACAACATAGAAAACTAAAGACTAAGCAACACGAACCCCACAAAAAACTGGTGGTGATCCATGGAATAAAATTAAGGTCCGGTGAACCCTTCCTGACGGACATGCAGACATTGAAAAGGAGATAAATTCCAAACACAGTTAACAACGAGTATTTTCACAGAACCATGAAAACGAGGCCAAGAACAATGGACTCATAACACACTGAAACTTCGTAAAATAAGGTATCTGCATCCAGGTCTTCTTCCGTCTGAAATATAAAGCTCTATACATATTGTGAGTAACACCTTGGCCGCCGACGCCGCTTTGTAAAACCTATTTCTAGCATACCGTGACGAAATTCACAGGCGAGACAAAAAAAAATATCGATACAAGCTAGTTCTCGGTCTTGAAGATTAACTTCTTTCCAAGTTTCATAACAATACATGTAGGTTTACAAATTAATCAAGAAAGGGTAATTCCAGATGGTCTGTAAATGTTTAAAACTGCAAAAAAAAAAAAAAATAATAAATCCATCTATCATATGTGACCATGTCAGCTACAGCTTTAATGACAAACCTTAGGCATTCCAATTGAAATAAACTCTTTTGTGTGATTTAGAATTTTTGGTCCTCAACACTCTTCTACTTCGTACTATTAGTTATCTTGGTGTAATCAGGGGTGTACAGAATTTCACACCGTTGTTGAAAATTCATACACCCTGAGGCGCAGCCCAATGGGTGTATGAATTTTTAACAACGGTGTAAAATTCCGTACACCCCTGATTACACCAAGATAACGAATTTATTACTTAGGAACAATTTAAACCAGGATGTAAAATTGAAAATTGGTAATGAAAAATTTCCAGTGCAACTTCGATGTTGCTGCACGTTGTCAAATTTATACTTTTTTTCTTTATTCTGAGGAAAATTTAGAAAAATTTGTGTTCTTTTGAATTTTTGGGTAAAAAAAAAATATATAATTTTTTTTTTATTATTTTCATTTTGATTTTTGTCCTCAAATTTATCTATTTTTTATTTTTGACATATTTTTTTTTTACATTTTTTTTTTTTTTATTTCGGCAATATTTTTTTATGGTTGTCAGACAAAGCGGCTTAACTCGGTTCTATTTTGAAAAACACTGTGGGGTTATTCTGTTTGTTAAATATATACGGAATCGAACTCGAAACCCTACCCTTGATTCAGTTTAAACATATTTTATTTGCAAAATGGATTAGACACAAGTAAATCACACTTATGAAGTCTTCTCCATAATACAATATAAAGTTACAATAATAGTATAATATAATGAACTTGCATATAAAGCAAAAAGTTTATGAAATATAATACTAGCTTCAGGGCCGTAACTAGCCTCTTTTAATAGTGAGGCAAAATACATTCGCCGAGCGTAGCGAGGCGAAAAAATTTTGGCGAGGGGTCTGGGGGCCGCTGAAGGCCCCCAGAAACTCTAAAGAAAAATAATGCAAAATCATGCATTCTGAGCGTTTCCCGGACTCTTTCTTTATTGAAACGCAATTCTTTTTCAGGTATTTTTTTGACAATATTCTGGTCTCAAAGCAAAAACATACATTCATTGTACTATAAGACTTTTAGATTTTAGGGACAATATTAATAGACCGATATGTAGGACAAAGCAAAAATCGTAATTCTCATAATCATTAAAACCGGATCTGTCTGTATGTCTGTCTGTTCTTGTCTTGTATTGTGCTTAATTCAGACTTTGGTGATTTTTTTTATAACTAGATTTAAATATAGTGACAGTGCAGTATTATACTTTAAGTACTAGTACTGCTTATGTCTATACTAGGGACCATCTTGACCTTGTTTTGCGGTATAAATGATTCTTTTATTGTTGAGAACCCTCCAGCAACTATCAAGATGAAGAACGGGAATAAAAACTTTGACCATTTATCATTTGTATATTTCTATGCATTGACTTTGTGTGCGATTATGTCCCGTGCACGTTTACTCCATATTCCTATATTTTCTGTTAAAGGGATGAACACGACGTAATGCAAGTTTAACCCTTCAATGTAAAAGGTCATATGACAATACATTGATGTTTTTTTTTCAAATGATTTGATATCGATAAATTGGTGGTCTTACTTTTATTTAAACCAAGCCAGCTATCTAGTTTTATCTACACAAAAAGGGTCAGTTTTGTATTCTTTGATATCAAGTTCAATTCTCCATGCAAAAATGAAAAAAAAAATTCTGTGTCCAGTAGCATCGTATATTCTTAAAATATTTTCTCGCACAATGTCTGGACATCGGTGGACATGCAACATTGCAGAACCACACGTTTACAAATGAAATCAACACTCAGACTGTAGTCATAAAGTAGGACAATAAATGAACGAAAGACAAACCCGGGACACAGAAGTACAAACAATAGACCATCAACTCTGAAAACTAAAAGTAAAATAGAAACATGGATCACGAAAAACATGCAGGGGCAACATCAGAGAGTGAAGAGAACTTGCTTCTTGTAAGACACTTTCCGTGAAAACAATTTGATATGAAGAAAATCTTTAGTTTCATTTTTTTTTTGAAATTTCAAACACGAGGCATTTGCCTTAATGTAGTAACGGCCCCCGAGCTTTCATAGGTAAAAAAGAGGAGAGAAAGTAAAAAGAGAAAAAGAAAGTTTGAAAAGTCGTATTATTCTGTGCCAGTAATAATAACGCTTTATCAAGGCATAAGAAATCTGATTGACCTTTTTATGAAATTTTGAATATTGATAACCTTTATAACTGAAGGAAATGATGTTCAAGCGAACCTAGTCAGGTGGACATGCAGACCTTGCAAGGATCCAATATACCAAATAAAGTTATCCTATTGCTTATATTAAACAAGTACTTAACGTGACACATTTTTAAAGCAATCGGTAACCAAAGAAAGCACCAACGGGAGTAGACATATTATGATATCCAAGATATGTATTTGTCCACAAAAATTGGTGTCAAGGTCAGATGGATCCGGTCTGTCAGTCACCAGAACCTTGCTCAATTATAGTTGTCTATTACTCATCAGTAGTGATAAATGTACATTACAAAAAAATCACAACTTTTTTTCAAGTAGTCATTGAACCATGATATTGACAATGACAAATGACAAACGGAAACATCATAACATAAGGCATCTGTTAACAAAGTATATGGCATTCGAGTCCAGTTTCTTTATTTTAATAAGTTATTAACACTGTTGCTGATGAATCACTATCCATATGTCAAGCTTTCTCTGACAAAAGTCGCAAAATTCAGTCTTTTTAGGACCATTATTCAACCTTGACAAGCCAAGGATGTTTCTAGCTCTCTGCTTCTTTCCTTCCAGGCAATGGGTTATTTGAGACCTGACCTGGTAATCATAAAACTGCAGAGTTAGATTGTTGTATTCAGACTCTAAATTAAACCAATCAAAATGCTGGATTTAGTGTTTAGAGCACAAATACTAAATAAAGTTTTGCTACCAAGAGCCCTCACAATCTAAAATAAGGATTCTTTAATTTTGCCTACATGAGAGTTATGTAATACAAGTCGTAATTGGCTATATATTATCAATATAAATGTGTCTCTAGGTAATTATTATATTGGTCAGGAATTCTCGACTATTTTGATATTGCCAACTTTTTACTCAAGACTTTCTTTTTAGGCAGACAACTTACTTGTGGTATGACATCCCAGTACTAGTAATTGGTCAAAAAAGAGCACCATAAAGAAATAATATCAAGCTTCAACAGGTACAATTTGAATAGGAAATTAATTAACCTTTTTGTGTTTATTTGTACCAAAAAATAGTCAGAAATCAGTTAACTTTCATCCATTATGTTTAGTTTTACTTCTTTTACTTGACCATGTACCAGGGAGTCCTACTAAGGAAGATTTGAAAAAAATAAGTCACAGGATTAATTAGAACAAGCATTCTGAGAGTATGGCAATACATCTACTGGTTAAAAATTCATTGTACCTTATCAAAATGCCAACTTGATATATAACTTGTCATGGTGTAAACTTTATATCTAATATTGGGTCAATATCTTCAAGAATGACGAAATAAGGTGTGGTAAACTGATTATTTCAGTGAATTTTCTACATCCAGGGACTATATTTCTGCACAAAATCATCAGGTCGGGACAAATTCAAACTTGATTTGTAACTTGAGAGGATAAAACTATATTACTAATTATCAAATCAATATTTTCAAGCATGACGAAAAAGACTGAGGAAAACTGATTAATTCAGTGAATTTTGAAGGGGTTCAAGAACCATTACTCTGCACAAAATCATCAGACCTGAACTTGACCTGTAACTTTTCATGATAAAACTATAAACCAATTATCAAATCAATATCTTCAAGCATGAAGAATATAAATGCAGAAAACTGATCATTTGAGTGAATTTTCCAAGTCCAAGGACCATAACAGTGCATAAAATCATCAGACCAGAACAAAATTTGATCTGTAAATTGCCATGATTAAACAATACACCATATATCAAATCAATATCTTAAAGTACAAAGAAAAAAGTGTGGAAAACTGATTTGCTGGACGTAATGCAAACCTAAAATCCCCTTTGACTTCATCAATAGGGGACTCAAAAAGTCCGTTGACATGAAATTACTACATTCAGTTACATATTGGTTTCATTTCCATAATTTTTAATCAATTAAATTATTATTTAATTCATGATTACCAAATAACATTCGATATAAAAAGACTTTTGGCTTTCTACTAAGATCTTTAAATATTGATCATAGGGGCTCTGTGTCTTTTTTTGTTTGTATGGATTATTTAAATGGATTAAGCTGATATATTAGGCTCTTTTGTTACTTTCTGAGTCATTTGGTCTCTGTGGAGGGTTGTCTCATTGGCAATCATAGCACATCTTCTTTTTTATTTTTATATTCATATGCCTTATATAGAAGCATTGCATTTATAATATTCATTGTTTCAAAGCAAGAAACCAGTTCTTGTCAATTCTCAACAGTACAAATAAACAAAGTGGTTCTTATGTATATAAACTCAAAAAATGTTGTTTCCAGAATTTATATTTGGACCTGAAATATTCATCAATATCATGCTATCAGTTTACAGAAATACTTCAAAATGCTATTTTTTTGTAAGCATAAATGCACATTCCACATTGGAGAGTTACATTTCAAATACAACTTGTTTTTACCCATGTTACAGCAAAAGTCAACAAAGTAATTTAATTTTTAACAACCTGGATTTCCATCTGTTTTTGGTTGTTATTTTCAGTTACAAAAGTATTACAGTAAGTTAACTACATACAAACCATTTAACATATGTTTATCGATACCTGATTAAATAATGGTTTGTACAAATTAAAATGATCAACAATACAGTACAATATTTCCAATGCCTTGTTTGTAGTTTGTTATCACCCATAGGTAAGTTCTTATCTATAATCTCCTTTTACTGTTAAATTTATTTTTGGAATATTTTTTTAAACCCCCTATTTGACATGACCCTTATGTTTTCAAATCTCGAGCTATTTCTTGCTGCATGTATATTCTTGAAGGCAGTTTTTTAGGATTCTGGCACTATGCCCTTTCAAAATTAACTGAATATTATTGTCAAATTAAGTGTTCTTTGGTAAAATTTCAATGGAAGGTTAAACTTTCCATTTTTTACCCTTATACTTGATATTCATTTAGAAAATGATATAATATCTTACTGAAATAACAATTCCATGCAATCATGATTATTATCAAAAATGTATATTTCAGATTTCAAAGCAAAAAATATTTTTTAACAATATAAACCCTACTTTGCGTTAGGCAAACATTAAAAAACAAATAAAAAACATGCTTAAAGTTTCATTGGTCAAGCTGGTTTTGCAATGAAGACAACGCTTTATTAAAATGACTAAATAGAACTAAAATTGCCTTATTTAATTAATAAATCTAATGCAAATTTTTGACCTATGAACATGACCAAGAGACATGATTATGGTGATGGATAAACTAATAGTTGTATGTTACTATGGTAATTTAAGAATTGTAAGAGACACTTGTATTGATGAACTATTTTTTTTAAAAAAAAGTACCGTAATCATTCTTTAACATTTATAAAATAAGAAGGCGGAATAGAAACATGATAAATAACTTCTGCAACCTTATGATATGATATATAATGTAAAAATCAGAAGTAGTTATAATTTCTTGTTGTTCCGTAAGATTTTGAAGATGTTCTATAAACCAATCCCATGATCTTGGAGAACTTCCATCACACAACATGATGAATGGACTTATTTCACAATGTATACTAAAATGAACTAAAACATTTCGTAAAAATGTAAACCATCATAATTTAATGGACACAATGATTGTTTGGTCTCTGTAGTCTCTTTAATGTGATATGACAGATGACAACGACTGGTGGGTGATGAATGACAAAATGACAACAACTACATTCGGAACTCCTCATCCTTCATCCTCTCCCTCATCTTCTCCACCTTCATCATCCTCACCATCCTGTAAAATAACAATTTTGTCATGAAACCCAACAACGAAAAACATGTTTTATTTCTTAAAGTGTAATATTTCGAAAACTGTTTGCATTAGAATACATATTTAACCCTTTAACATTCTGTATGTCCCTGTCCCAAGTCAGGAGCTTGTAATTCAGTAGTTCCTGTTTGTTGTTGTATATAATCTTTTTCTATCATTGTTTTGTACATAAATCACTGTTAGTTTTCTTGTTCAAGTTGTATTACATTTATATTCATTTCAGGGTCATTAATAACTATGTGGTACGAGTTTTATTGATTGTCGAAGGTGACCTTAGTTACTATTATCATTGTCATTTAGACTTTTTAAAACCAAGATATTGAACTGAATGAACTATTGAACATTATAATTGTAATGTTACTTTTCTTTGTACTTTTATATCTAACTAATTTTAGATTTCAGAAATGTGCATATTTACAATAGTTCGTATTAAATATAACTCACATCATCTTCTCCCTCAAAATCATCTTCATCTCCCTCCTCTTCGTCCATTAATCCTTCTTCATCTAAATCATCGTCTGAAAAACAATGAAAGTACAGTTTCGCATCAGGACACTAAAAACAATGGTACACACTACAAAAAGAGCTTGAACATAACAGCTAGGTCAGTAAAAGTAACTAAATTAGTAAATAGGAAAACAAATATTATCATTGTTTGTAAATATGTAGCAATCTGGCAATCTTCTGAAACTTTCATGCACCAGCTGAAGCACGCTTCTGGATGCAGGATTTTACTCCCTGTGTTGAAGACCCATTGGTGGCCTTCAAACTTTGTCTGCTCTAGGGTCAGGTTGTCTCTTTGTCACATTCACCATTTCCACTCATTTTTTTTTATTTCAATTGTTATACTTCATTCATAAAACTGTAGCTTTTTTGGTTTCACAATCAACTGCCTTTCCTTTTTTTGACAGAAGCTGGAGAATTAAAAATATTTCAAAATTTGAAATGTGAAAATTTAAACAAATATAAAAAAGAAGATGTGGTATGATTGCCAATGAGACAACTATCCACAAAAGACCAAAATGACACAGACATTAACATCTATAGGTCACCGTAACCCTGTTTTTAAGTATGCCCTAATCATCAGATATTAACATCATCTAATTCATCACATAACAAGAGGCTGTCGTTGTGACAGCAAACCGGATTTATTAACATTTATTTGTGTCCTTGCAATATCACAAGAACCATAACTGATGAACTGTAAAAGTCAAAATCGTCAATATCAAATTTGACCTCCATTTTGTCATCAGTATCAACATATTAAAATTTGAAAGAGCTTAGGTTGAATGGTTCATGAGTAAAGGCTACAACATGAATGAAAATGCCATTTTTTTTATCTTTCAAGAACCATAACTCCTCAACGGTAAAAGTCAAAATCGACATTATTAAACTTAACCTCCATTTTGTCATCAGTAACACCATATCAAAAATTGAAAAGCTTTGGTTGAACAGTTCATGAGTAAATGCACGGACACAACTGGAAACGCCATTTTTCAATCTTTCAAGAACCATTACTCCTGAACGGTAAAAGTCAAAATCGTCATTCTTGAACTTGACCTCCATTTTGTCATCAGTAACAATATTTTAAAATTTGGGAAGCTTTGTTTGAACAGTTCATGAGTAAATGCATGGACACGACTGGAAACGCCATTTTTCAATCTTTCAAGAACCATAACTCCTAAACGGTAAAAGTCAAAATCATCATTCTCGATCTTGACCTTTATTTTGTTGTCAGTAACATCATATAAAAATTTTAAAAGCTTTGGATGAACGGTTCATGAGTAAATGCACAGACAACATTTGATTGCCGCCCGCCGTACATCCCCAAATCAATAACCGACATTTTTGTCATAAAAATCCGGTTAAAAACACAATATATGAATCACTGTCCTTTAAAATTTCCAATGTGATTTTTGTAGTATTAATGCTTTATTTTGCCCTATAAACAGAGTAGCTCTGGGATAAAAGGATAAAACCAAGTTTCCTATGTAACACTGTACTTACCACCACCGTCCTCCTCTATTTCTGAAGCCTGAAAAATACAATAATATTGGTTTACAATCATTGGGCATTGTTACTTTTAATAAGGTAATTTCTCAATTTTTTTTTTTTTTTTAAGACTTGTTTCTGTATTTCCACTTTGAATTTGAATGTTCCTTTTTTGGTACATAGAAGTTGGAGATGCAAGGCCAAAATTAAAAATATGTTTGTTTCCCCTCCCCCCACCCGGGTCAAAAATAAGCCCCTGGGTCAAAAAATTATTTTCCACAAAAAAAGTCGAAATTATTTTTTTGGAAAGTGCTTGTAAGCAGAAGGATTGATAATCTAATTAAATACACTCAAATTGAGCACAAACAACTGATAAGTGGCCTGGACTGGACAAGTCAAACCATTCATGTGACCAACCATGCTATGACAATCACATCCAGTTAAAAAAAAACAAAAAAAAACCTGCCTTCCTGGTCTGTTTACAAAGGGTAGACCCGGGGGAGGGGAAAAAAACTTTCTTTTAAATGTGGCCCAAGATTGAAGAAAAGCTTCATATTCTAATCAAACAAATCTTTATGCAACATTATGTGTTATTTAAATTGTAGGTCACTTTAGTACAGTAAAGAGCATTCCCTTTAGTTCAGGGCTATTACAGAAAAAATGTATGGGGGGGGGGGTTGGAAGGCAGTTTTTATCAGCACCCGCCAGACACCCAGACAATTGTAATTGAGAATTATAGTGCATTATAGTGTGAAAAGTTGCTCTGATACCCATCACCCATGTATTATTAATATAATGTGCCTTCCATCCCCCCCCCCCCATACATTTTTTTCTGGAATAGCCCTCAGTCAACCAGAACAAAATGCAAACAGGATATGTTAATTGGCTTTCAACAATTAGTTAACCAAAAAACATCCAATATCCTTACATATAAGAAAAGTCTGGAAATCTGGGTAACACTTAACAAAGTGGCAAGAGCATAAAAAGTCCCTTATCGATCTAAAATGTAACTGAAGTTGCACTTTGTGAATACAACTGACTTTGAACTGTTTCACATACCATAACTCTTTTAGGAAAACATAATATTTAGAGATTTGTGTTTTGTATATCTACTGGCTCTCAGATACGATCGGTTTCATTTCATTGAGGTATGTAAATGTAACCAGTAAAAATACACATGGTAATTGGAAGACCTACAGTGAAGGGAAGAGTATATCAACTTTTCTTTCTAGAATATATCTTTTTCTTCTAAACTTCATAGTAAAAATGTTAGTTTTAGCTGTAAATGGAGTTTCTATGGGTAATTGCATTCTCAATTTACAGAAATGCAACCTGAAGGATGAAGGGGAAGTGCTTACCAAATAATATTGTAATAGATTAGACCAGATCTCATCTTTGATAACTTCCCCCAACTCATCAGCACCATGAAGGGAGAGGGGAAGGGACTTACCAAATAGTATTGTCATGGATTAGGCCAGATATCATCTTTGATAACTCCCGCTTACTCATCAGCACCATGAAGGGAGAGGGGAAAGTACTTACCAAATAGTATTGTAATGGATTAGGCCAGATATCATCTTTGATAACTTCCCATTACTCATCAGCACCATGAGGGGAGAGAGGAAAGTACTTACCAAATAGTATTGTAATGGATTAGGCCAGATATCAACTTTGATAACTAGTACTTCCCCTTACTCATCAGCACCATGAGGGGAGAGGGGAAGGGACTTACCAAATAGTATTGTAAAAGATTAGGCCAGATATCATCTTTGATAACTTCCCCCTACTCGTCAGCACCATGAAGGGAGAGGGGAAAGTACTTACCAAATAGTATTGTAATGGATTAGGCCAGATATCATCTTTGATAACTTCCCCTAACTCATCAGCACCAGCATCGCCATGATCACTAAACCAACAGAAAAATGATTCTTGTTCTTCTAAATTCCTTTTTCTGCCACCTTTACTTGGTGTACTTGATTTCTTTGTGAGATCCTGAAAAACAAGCAATTAGTGTAATTTAATACTTCGTTAAAGCTTTAATACATAATTTCAATTACAATTACGGTGAAATTAGAAATATGAGCAGTTGTATATAAAACATATCCTTCCTATTAAACAATTTCCAGCAAGTTTAGATGAAAGTGTTTATCTTCTGTAAAAATATATTAAAAATATTACTCTTTACATTCTTTCTTTAACTGCAATATCATGCTACTCAATTCTTAAAAAGGAAATAACAGATAGAAAAAAAAAATTATTGAAGCTTGTCATTCTCAGAACAAACTTTAAAGTTTTTGAAAAATTTTTTTTTTCCTGGTTAAAAATATTCATGGAATTAAAGAACCTTAGTGAGCACGCTCACATACCCCACATTGTCATTGGAGAAATTAAATAAGTATAAGAAAAAATACTGAATAATAATTTCCTGTAAATATACACATCTACATAGTATGTCCTTATTATCTACAAAATTTCATGCAATTCTGTTGTGTGTTTTCAGAGGAGTTGAGATGACAAACTGTTGCAGAAGTACATTGAAGCAAATAAGTTCAAAGGGGCATAACTCCTAGAAAAAAATTTGAATCGTAATTTCCTGTTGATATGCACATCTACGTAGTATGTCCTTATTATCTGAAAAGGTTTCGTGAAATTCTGTTGTGTGGTTTGAGAGGAGTTGCGATGACAAACTGTTGCAGTAGTACATTAAAGTAAATAAGTTCAAAGGGGCGTAACTCCTAGAAAAAAAATTGAATCGCAATTTCCCGTCGATATGCACAACTACATAGTATGTCCTTATTATCTGAAAAGGTTTCGTGAAATTCTGTTATGTGGTTTGAGAGGAGTTGCGATGACAAACTGTTGCAGTAGTACATTAAAGTAAATAAGTTCAAAGGGGCGTAACTCCTAGAAAAAAAATTGAATCGCAATTTCCCGTCGATATGCACAACTACATAGTATGTCCTTATTATCTGAAAAGGTTTCGTGAAATTCTGTTGTGTGGTTTGAGAGGAGTTGCGATGACAAGAAACAGGACTGACGGACGGGTCAAAAACATTATACCCTCCGCAACTTTGTTGCGTGGGGTATAATAAATGGAAAGGTACCAACTAGAGATGAGTACAAGTCAACATGAAAGATAATGAAACCCCTGTTTAACCTGATTTACAAGGACACCTCTGATGACCCATTTTTCAATCCCAACTGAATTTCAAGTTAATAAAGAGCCTATGTATATACATGTACATGTAACCTGGCAGCATTTGAACCCTTAGGTTGCTGACAAGTTAAGTGATGCAATGCTTTAAGTATTCAAAAGAATTCATGAGTGAAGAAAAAGGTTTTTTCCAGAAAAAGATGGATGAAGGAGGGGTTTGAAGACAGTTTTTTCAACCCAGCCATCCATAATTTTTTTAATTTTTTATTCATTATTTCATATTATTTTTATGAAGGCTAAAATATACACCACCCATCAAATTTTAATAGAAGTGCATATGAACCCTATCCCCCAATTCAATTTATTATGCAAAAGCCCTGATTTAAAAGCGAACAAGAAAATTTCTAGATACAAACATGTTATTATAATTATACCTTTCCAGCTTTCCATTTTATTGGAGTTGATTTCGATGAAGGTTCACCTGTGTCATTTAAATGGAACTCTTTTGATATTACTTCGTTTTCAAAGTACTGATTACTGTCAAAGTGCTACAAAATATGATAACTCATAAGTTATACAATGCTCAAAGTTACATATCAACACATTTGAATTTCTTCTTTAAGAATCATAAATAAATCCATGAACTATGTTCTTAATTCTTTCAATACTTTTGATTTTAATATCAGGTTCAGTGAATTCATTATGAGAATATATGATGAAGTTGATCTTCTTGCATAATAAATATTACATAAGAGTTTATTTGATATATTTTTTTTATCTAGGGTTTGATGTGTGATTCTATTCTGTAGAATTTTCTTTTTTCTTTGGTCAATTATGCAAAATTTTGACTTTGTAACAATATTTGCATTAATCTTGCATTGTTCACTTTGTTTAATACAATATTGCAAAGCAGGTAAGGTTATAAAACAACTGTTAACCAGGTGCTCCGCAGGGCGCAGCTTTATACGACCGCAGAGGTCGAACCCTGAACAGTTGGGGCAAGTATGGACAAATATTCAAGCGTGATACAGCTCTGAATTTGGACTGTGATCAAATTTTTGACATTACATGTTTTTTTTTTACACAAAACAAATGTCAAGATTTTACAAATCAATTAAAGATTTCTTCTTCAAACTTTTTAAATCTAAAATTAAATAGTTGATCATGACACAGCATAGGTTTCTGACACAGAACGAATGTGGTCTAATGAACTTAAAAGTTTTTTTTTGCCTTTGAGCAATTCACTATGCTGTTGAATATTAATCCTCTCAAAAAAATGTTTGAAGAAATTTTCTTTTTATTTATGAAATCTGAAATGAGAAAAATTTAACCCCCCCTTTTTTTCACATCCCCGTGTCCCTTTTTCCAAAACTTATATCAATTCAAATTTCTAATGGAGTTTGAAACAATAACTACTCTTTTAAATACATCATAAAATATTAAAATGTAAAATATAGTGCTTGTTATCACTGAATGGTAAAGATTGGTTGGTAGTAAAAGTGAATATACATTGTTTATTGTATAAAACAATAAAAAAAACTTCATCAGCAACATTTTATATTGGCAAATAAAAATAGAAAATGACATCATAGTCATGTCTGGCAAATGTCCAACATACATTATCTAAAAACATTTTAGATAAGATAAGGAAAAAAAAGCTTCATCAGCAACATTTTATATTGGCAAATTTCCAATGAAGTTATTTACATAAAGTTATTGGCAACTGAAAATAGAAAATGACATCATAGTCATGTCTGGCAAATTTCCAACATATATAATCAACTACTATTCTATACAAAGAAAGATAACTCCAATTGAAAATTAATTGCTATTGCACAATATTGTGCAATTAGATATTTCTTGCTATTGTGCAATACTGTGCAATTGAAAATTTCTTGCTATTGCACAATACTTGATATGGAATCCTGATTTGGACCAACTTGAAAACTGGGCCCATAATCAAAAATCAAAGTACATGTTTAGATAAAGCATATCAAATAAGCCCAAGAATTTAATTTTTGTTAAAATCAAACTTAGTTTAATTTTGGACCCTTTGGACCTTAATGTAGACCAATTTGAAAACTAAACCAAACATTAAGAATCTACATACACAGTTAGATTTGGCATATCAAAGAACCCATTTATTCAATTTTTGATGAAATCAAACAGTTTAAATTTGGAGTCTTGGACCCCCATTTGGACCAACTTGAAAACTAGGCCAATAATTAAAAATCGAAGTACATTTTTAAATTCAGTATATCAAAGAACCCCAAGGATTCAATTTTTGTTAAAATCAAACTAAGTTTAATTTTGGACCCTTTGGACCTTAATGTAGACCAATTTGAAAACGGGACCAAAAATTAAGAATCTACATACATAGTTAGATTCGGCATATCAAAGAACCCCAATTTAATTTTTGATAAAATCACACAAAGTTCAATTTTGGACCCTTTGGGCCCCTTATTCCTAAACTGTTGGGACCAAAACTGCCAAAATCAAACCCAACCTTCCTTTTATGGTCATAAACCTTGTGTTTAAATTTCATAGATTTCTATTTACTTATACTAAAGTTATTGTGCGAAAACCAAGAATAATGCTTATTTGGGCCCTTTTTTGGCCCTTAATTTCTAAACTGTTGGAACCAAAACTCCCAAAATCAATCCCAACCTTCCTTTTGTGGTCATAAACCTTGTGGCAAAATTTCATAGATTTCTATTCACTTAAACTAAAGTTATAGTGCGAAAACCAAGAAAATGCTTATTTGGGCCCTTTTTGGCCCCTAATTCCTAAAATGTTGGGACCAAAACTCCAAAAATCAATCCCAACCTTCCTTTTGTGGTCATAAACCTTGTGTTAAAATTTCATTGATTTCTATTCACTTTTACTAAAGTTAGAGTGCGAAAACTAAAAGTATTCGGACTACGACGACGATGACGCCAACGTGATAGCAATATACGACCAAAAAATTAAAATTTTTGCGGTCATATAAAAAACATTGATTGGGAGTGAAACATATTCAAAACATCCCCCACCCCCTAAATCAGTGGAGTAACACCAGCTATATATACTTACAAAGTTAATTTTGTAACCTGACTTTATATCTTCAAATTCTTGTACTTCTACTTTGGTTAAAAACTGTAGTGCTTCCTCATCCTCTTCATTCAGCAGTGCTGAAACTTGGGGATGATTTACAAACTAGTCAGGGTTAAGGAAATAATAAAAAAATAATATAAATATTCAGTGAAAATCAATATACATGTACAAATTATCTAGACTCCAACAGGTATCTCCATGGATGAAAATTGAACGATGGAGGAAGTTACACCATCACAAATTGTGTCTAAGCTGTACAGTGTAGTGTGATCGAAAGTATTTCATCCCTTCATGTAAGGAATGGTGAACATGCTAATTCATTGCTTATTTAAATTATATATTTATTTGAATTTTCATTATAGAAGTATCAATATTTTCATTAATTGCCATTTGTAGCCATTCAAATACCAAGTTTTCATGGACCCCGCTTTAGTCAAGAATGACCAAAAGCTGTCGTGAAGGTCCCCATGTAGTTTTCTTGTTATTTTTGGTAATTGTTATGGGGGTTAAAAATCATGTGGAGCTTATTTTTCATGAATTCTGTCAAATTCAGAAGACATGAACCCATTACCAGTATGGCTGATTTTCAGCAACAACAAAACAATTCGTACAGGTATTGTAAAAGGTTGAACAGATTTGTAAAGCAAACTTTGACAAATGAAAAAGTTTTTAATGACTTTATCTGGCAAATTGATACTGTGCAACAAGCATCTTTCTGGAGTCTGAATATAAACCAGAAACAATTTTGATTGTAAACTACGAAACAGAATTTCTTCACAGTAAATATTTTAGTTTTTACTTTTTAACTTTTAAAGTAGTTCTATATTATTGTTACAGCAGTACTCGAGTTACTTGCGATGAAATAATATTAATATTTTACATCTTATATTGTACTTCTTAAAAAATGGGGATGCTGGTTGCGTAAGTCAATATAAAGCCATGTGTTTGACTTGTTAAACTGTTTTCTTTGTAACTGGATTATTAATTTATTCATTTAATCTAAATTGTCATAAGCATTTGCTAAAACTTAGTTGAATAATTCGATAAATGAATCAAAATTGTCATAAGCATTTGCTAAAACTTAGTTGAATAATTCGATAAATGAATCATCTATCTTCAGATAGTTATAGTATGTTGGTTTGTTGATCTACTTGTACAAGCTCAGGTACAAGTGATTAGCGATCTTAATCCAGATATCCCTCAGGCGTTAGAACTGTACTGGATAATAATATAAAAAAAGCCTAGGAGTTCTGCAATTACATGCATTTGATTATAATTGCTAAAAAAATGGTGTCGGGCTATAAAAAACAATAAGTTTTGAATGATGGCGGAAGAAAATTTATCAATGGCTTCACCAAATAGGCCATGGAGATCCCTGCTCCAAAGAGTCTACTATTTACCTAGTGCCTTACTAATGGCGTTCTAAACAGTCAAACTACCATTTCAACAACTTGTGAACACAGAACGTAAAGAATACAAGATTCTAACTTGCTACTTTTACCCATAAAATCACAGTAGTGCTGAAAGTGGTGTTAAACACTTATCACTCAATCTGTTGACAAAGTAAAGTTACATACATGTACATGTATATCATCTGACTATTTTTGATTACCTCTTGTAAGGAAATTTAGAAGCAATGGAAAGTATTTACTGTATGGAACATGTTTTAATGTACATGTAATTACAGAAATGCTGAACCAACAACTGTTTAAGTTCCTGTTGGTATATCCCCATAGCATACTCAGATGGTATACTACTACATGTATATTAATAGCAACTTAATGTATTGTAGCTTTTATTGGTCAACATGTTTGGCGATTAGATGAGCCTCCACAAAACATTTTGTTTTAATTCGATATACAATTTAAGTTTATAATGTATAAATATAAATATTTTAAAGGATACAGCTGTCACCCAGAAATTTGGAATTTTTGCAATGAGGTCAGATCTCTTCTGAAAGTATGGTTGTCGTAGTTTATTGTACTTTTGTTCTACTTTAAGAATCTCTTCACTGGCTTGTTCATTCAATCTGTCTATTTCATTCTGTACTTCATCTATCTGCTCGATAGCTTCTTGCTGTTCTTTGTCTACAATCAGAAAATCAAAGAATAAACCAAGGATACATGTATACAATGTACATATACACACATGTTTATGTAGATGAACGTTATTGTAATAAATTACCCCATGGGCCCTTTAATTGGAATAAAAATGTCTTTTCTTATTAGGACAAAAAACCCATGCAATACTTAGTTCCACACAGGGCCACATTTAAAAGAATGTCTGTTTCCTCTCCCCCCGGGTCTACCCTTTGTAAACAGACCAGGAAAGCAGTTTTTTTTTTTTTTTTAACTGGATGTGATTGTCATGATTGTCATAGCATGGTCACATGATGGTCACATGAATGGTTTGACTTGTCTAGTCCAGGCCACTTATCAGTTGTTTGTGCTCAATTTGAGTGTATTTATTAAGATTATTAATCCTTCTGCTTTCAAGCACTTTCCAAAAATGGAAACAAATTATTTTCAGGAAAAAAATAATTTCGATTTTTTTGTGGAAAATAATTTTTTGACCCGGGTGGGGGAGGGGAAACAAATATTTTTAATTTTGCAAGTCTTTTTTCAAATATCTGTCCTAGTATCTTCAATGGTTTATTTATGCAGGGTTCTCACTTAGCGGCGGGTGTCATTTTCGCATTGTGGCGATTAAAATCATTATTTGAGAAAGAATTATATAGATCGAATTATTATTTTATCCATCTGGTTTATTTTATTTCGGGTTCTCCGACTTAACCTGACAATACTCAGAATTTACCTTGAACTCATTAAGATTTTGACAGAAATTCAGCTGATTGCATTGCATAGCTGTTGGCAACAAAGGACTTATTAATAAAGGTATCGATTGTATTGTTTGACAAAATTATATGGTTAAATGGTATCCTCACATGTCACATAAAGAATTTTTTAACCGGTTTGTGACGCACATGTTCAAAGCATGTCTCCTATCCTTCTTTTATTAACGATGTTTGACACGCTATTTAGAAAGAAATATGACGTTTTTAATGCAATACATGGATAACAAGTTTACTTCAGGGAAATTTTATCCAGTTCTAATGAAGTAACAACTGATTTAGCCCAAAGTTAGAATGATTTGAAGTACAATTGAGTAACAAGTACAATGAAGTACCTGAAGTAATAAAAATTGTTTTAAAATGTCAATAGAATAAAAAATCAATGCTTTAACCTCTTTTCTATTCTAAAGAAATTAAATCGTTTATGCCTGAAATTTTTTACTTTTAAATGAAAAATTGCTGTTTTATAGACAGTAGACTTGGTAAAAAGTGAATATTGTCAATGACTAAAGCAAGTTTTGTACACAACAGGGAGACTTGTTTTAGCTTTTGAGTGTCGGACAAAGCAAAGTGACGGATGGGAAATCAACTTTTAAGCCCTAGTTGCCTGGTAGCAGCACCCTGTTTTTCTTCATTTCACGATTAGTTATCAGTCCTATGCCATTATGCTGAAGTTACAAAATAAGTGTTTAATTCATTAAAAAACTAGAGGCTCTTAAGAGCTTGTGTCGCTCACCTAGGTCTATGTGCATATTAAACAAAGGATACAGGTGGATTATGACAAAATTATGTTTTGTTGATGGTGACGTGTTTGTAGATCTTACTTTACTGAAAATTTTTGCTACTTACAACTTAAATAACGTCACAACTAAAATCCCTAACAACAGAACCAAAATCGGAAACGTTACGGTATTTCCGTTTCTTTTTTTAACCGTTATATTTAAGTGACAAAAAAATAATTCATACAGACTTCGTCCCCATTTACAGGTAATGCCTGCCTCATATGAGTATTTAAGATAATTACAAAAAACAGCAAAATTTCCTTAAAAATTACCAATTGGGGGGCAGCAACCCTTCAAGCAGTTGTCCAATTCATCTGAAAATAGTAGAAAAAGGACTTACTATTACATATTCCAGTGGCACTGTGAATATGCATAGGTAGGAACAGAATTTTAAATGTGATCTTTGTAATGAATGTCAATTTTAGTTTTTATTCTGGTGTATTTACTGTGTACACCGGAAGTTATAATAAGCACGTGTTTTTTTTAAATGTCGGTCCATAAACTTATTTTAAATTTGCCACTAGATACAATGAGATACCTTTATATCAATCATTTAAACAGAGCATTTTAAGTTATAAATATTATTCAAATAACAACAACTACGACTTAATGTTTAAACTGTTGAATCAAGGAAATAAATGGAAATACAAACAAAAGAAACATCCATTCTGCACATGGCCGGTCGAAGTTAAAGCCGATGCAGTAGAACTATGAACAATTGGTGCATTCAAATTCTACTAAACGCGGACCGTATACTGCAGATTTGCTCTGGAATTACCAATGTCTTTACCTGCTTGTTCATCTGCAGCTTCGTGGTTGTTTTTTCCCTCCGGCTTGGTGACTTTAGCAGGAGTCGCCATTTTGCTTGCTTTCAAAAGATTGCGCATGTGCGGTTTATGACGGAAGTTGATGTGCGCGCCAAAACCTTCAAGTGAAGGATAACATACATCTATTATGCAGAAAATAATGTTTAGACTAAATGCCATTTAAAAACATATTAGTAAAGATAACAATATAAAAAAAATGAATTAAGTAAAATAAATGGAAATGATATAAGGATTGTATTTTTGTTGTTGTAATTAAGTTTATCTTTTGTTTTGTACTTTTACCGAAGTTATCGAAATAATTTAAGAAACGAACACGTTGTATAAGGTAGACACAATCTAATCAAATAAAATTTATTTATTGTTGATACATGTGTATTGCAAACAAAGTAACACAAACTCTAGTGAGCTTTTAAAATCGGAATTATAATACATTACACAATAGCAGAATGACATGGAAACAAACACCACAATTAGACATTTAACTATGGCAGTTAGGATTATTATGTCATTATTATTTCCCTTGTTTAAAACTATAAATTTCATATTCCTTTATTTGATAAATTAGACGAAGCTTATTCATTACATATTTGTTAAATAACATAGCTTTTTCTATTTAAATTCGTTGGTTAAAGATATTTATTTATATTGTAAAGTTTAATATTTGAACCGTCGCAAAAACCTTAGAATACCTTCTGTGAGAAACTTATAATTTTATATAATAGGTTTAAGATTGATATGTAGAGGCCTTTAAATTATTTAAATTACCAAAAATATAAATTATTTAATGCCCAAAAAGGCGCAAGCCAGGGCCGACCGTGCAAGGGCTGTATAGCCAGTCAAGGTCGTTAAAACCTTCCATTTGTTTGTAGAGGCCTCTGAGGACTGACTTACAGTCCAACCAAGAAAAGCCGGAGCTTTCCAACCATCGCATCAGCTACATGCCTCCATAGTACGGGTTAATTGGAAGTCATTGAATGCTCCGTGTTTAATCACCTTTGGCTCTACATGCTACAAGTTGTACATTGTTGAATAAATTATATATTGTTTTCAGTTTTTGGTTTTCATTTGCTTAGATATATTATAGCGCATCACATTTAGCATCCATCGTCTCCGTTACATCAGTTTACAAACTAGAATTAGCTGTGGTCCGCATCCCCGAATTTTCAGCAGAATTGTTCCTGCTACATAACATACATGTTTAAGCACGCATTTATGGGGGATGGTAGGAGGGGTCCTGATTCCTAATCCCGGGCTTAAATACTAGAAATCCCAAGGTCCCGATATTTGGTAAATTTAAATCCCGACATCCCGAAATTCCAAAAAAAAAAAAAAGAATTCCCGGATCCCGAAAGAGGCAAACCCGAAATCCCGAGCTTAAAAACATCCGATCCCGGAGTCCCGATAAAGGTCCTATCCCCCCTCATTTATATAATAATACATATATTAATTTAATACCGCACTTAAGCAAAATAAAATAATTCTGTTGATGCAGATAAATTATAAAATCAAAGCAAACTAATTAAGCATAAAAGATAATAAAAAACAGAAAAACACCAAGCTAAGCTGAAATCTTAAATCACTGTAATTTCATGCATTACGGAGGTTGGCATGAACTGCCATTCCAAGTATGTATTAAAATGGAAAAAGAGTAGTGCATGTGGTCCGATCCTAATATGCCTCATTTGGTCGCAGTCTTATATTTGACTGCTCCATAGGAAGAGCACATCCAGCCATTTAAAAAGGGTTTTCAAAACTCCAAGAGAAAAAGGGTGTCAGCTAGGTGTGTGTTCTGTGGGACAAAGTCCACATTCAAATGTATCAATCGTCAAAAAAAGGGACTGCTTCTAATCACTGGATCCGCCACTGCATAGGCTTATATGGTAAACGGCTGCCCTCTGGTGATTAAAAAAAATTAATAAAATTGCTACATACATGACATATAAAACTTGAACAAGTTTCATATACATATATATCATGAATGTAGAAGTTGTGAAATTTTGATTTAAAAGAAAAAAAGTAGTGCTACAGATACCTTGCTTATCATTTTGATTTATGTTTACTGTAGACGATCTGGAGTCTAGTGGACTAAATACTTGCTAGCCTCTCCCAAATATTGCTGCACAACGCCAAGTTAATTGTATGAAGAAACTTCACATGATTCTACTATTTTATTTTATTTCATTTTGTCTATATGGAGTGTCCATTTTGTTGCTGTTGCGACATGCACAGGAGGGATGCCGCAGTCAGAAAAAGAAACCGATCTACCTTGAAGAAGGAAACAGCAATATCATAGATAGACATATATATATCTAATGTCGCCGAAAGACAAAAAAATGACCGTGCCAGACCCTCGTTAAAAGGCAACCCCATAAAAATTAAAGACCCATTGACATTTTGCTATATTTGAAATATAAAAAAGGACACACGTTTGTGTATACCTTCATATAGAAATTAAGAGCCTTAACTCTTGTGAAAAAAAATCGGACCCTGGATTAGCCCACGAGAGCTTGCCATATTGTATCAACATATAATGAATGATATATGTATAAACTTGCCAGCTATTATTGAAGGTCGTATATTGCTTTAAATATTTTTATTCGCTTTCTGTGCCGTGTTTGTGTCTTCGAGTTGTGATCTCATTAATACGAATACTTATTACACACTGAAGACATCTCTAAAGTTGCTAAAGACTATAAACAATTTTGTAAACAGTCCACTCAGTGCAAGAAAACTCCAAGTTGCTGGATTTTGTCGAATCCTTGAATTCGCACGAATGACCGAGAGGAATCAATACACTATATAAAGGAATGCAGACGAAACTTGATTATATGCTCCATGCATATGTTTAGATTTGCGATTTCTTCAAATAAAACAGAGTACAAGAATCAGATGTGTAGGTTCTAAAAAAAAGGGCCAAAAAAAAAAAAAAAAAGATAGATATTAACAATATTGGAACAGGTTCTTTTCAAAGAAATCGTTTTATGTTTGCTGTAAAGTATTGACTTTTGAGTCATGCGTGCATGTCTGTAGCAAACGTTATGGTTTTTATTCATTTTTGGTTTGCATTATACGTTTCCGAGGTTTGAACATTGTTGAACAAATATTGAAAATTGTCAAGTTTATTATCACGGTGTTATAGAAAATCGACTTGAAACAATCATACGAAATATTTTTTTATTATATTGACTGATTATTCGTATTAAGATAAGATAAGATAAGATAAGATAAGAATTTTATTAATCTAATCAAGAACCCATAAAGGGCATCATTTTACAACAAAATATGATTGGAAAAAGCAAAACAGAAAACTAATACATACTATAACGTTATGAACAGGATCAGAGCCTAACACAACCATGTGTTTGAACATGGCCATATTTATTTTATTTTGTTTTAGTTACTTCCCTTATATCACGATAACTAGAAATTGTAAAGAATTAAACAAGTTTTAATAATTTGTCAAAGAGAAATCGGGGTTTCAAAAGTCAATTAAAAAGAATAAAAAGTAATTAATAACAGTTATTTACCGAAACCAATTGTATGTCAAACATTTAACTGCATCATATATATACGTAAAAGCCCGTCACCGTGGTTTTCCGCGGTGAATTTACTTTTTCAGCAGTTGAAATTATGCTTATTTATTCAATATCCAATTCACATAGAAAACCTTACTAAAATTCTATCAATATGGAATAAAATGTTGCAGTTATTCCCAAGTTTATTCAATCCGACAAGTCCAGACGCTACTTATTTTATATGCCCAGTGCTAAAGGTTGCAGTCTTGTAATTGACTGCTCCATAGGCTTACATGCAAAACAGCTGATCTTTGAAAATAAAAAAATAAAAAATGCTACATAGAAACTAAATTTAATGTTCATATCATGTATGTACTAATGTGAAATTGTGATTTAATCGAAAAAAAAGTGGGTCATGCCACGAAGAATAAAAAGTTACGTAGACCTGAAGTCAAAATATTTTTTTTCTGCTTTCTGTTTGCTGTTTTTATATACTAGGCCGCACCACTTCCAGTAAACATGATATCCTTTCACTTTCCTGGATTGATATCCCCCAAAAGATGCAAGATTTTTTTAAAGTCTCTATATATGTTTCAATTCAGCATAAACCTATAATCAAACAGAAAAAAATGAGTTCAGAAAAAAATTCAGAAAAAAATGCACTTTTTTGTTTCCCTCCATGTTTTGAAACTGGAGTTGTAATTCAAGACTGGTACCTAAACAGAGACGCAACAGATACTAATCTGCTTTTAACATCTTCATTCTCAATGACTGACATGTTTTAACGACTCAAAAACTTTTTTTTTAAATTTGACATAAGTTCAACATTCATTCTCGTAGAACTTAGACCTTCTTTCGACTATCGACATGCAAGGGTCAGTAGGGGGTTCAAAACAGAGAATAAAGGTCCAGGACTTATGTATTCTGCCAGACAGGCATGTACACATATCAAACAATTCATATACCAACTATACTTGATCAAAGGATTATTGTATATGAGAAAAAGACAGCATCACGAAAAAATAACATTGACCGATGAACCACATAGCTGAGGTCAATGTTAAATAGTAGCAACCAGTCTATAATGTACACCCTATAGACACTAATTCCAGTTACCGATATCAAATATAATTGACCTACTACTTATATTATCTACAAAACAGACTATATCTAATGATAAAACATTAACACTGACCAAAGAACCACGAATATAAATTAAGGTCAGATGTTCGAGCTCTGAGAAACTGACCTAATCATGCCGGACATCTCAATGATGATAACGGGTAAATGAAATGATGTTATTTCAGTTTGACAGACATGTATACATTTAAATGATTATATAAACCAATGATATTTGTCCAATTATTAATAACTTATACAAAATATCTGGCAAAGTCAAAGTTTCTTATTAAGCAGTTACTAAATTATGAATATAAGGTGAAGGGCAAAGACATATGCCGGACGTAACTAAGTATTTAGATACTCTTTCTTCTGAAATATAAAGATGTATGCATAGAGCTAACGTCGTCAACGCAGGGATAGCATCCTATGTCGCGCATTATACAGCATTCATCGAAAAATTAAAGAACTGAGAATAATTTGGAGCTAAAATACAAAGTGTATAAAAGGATGGAAAATAAGTGTATAAACTATTAGAAAGACATGACCTTAACATTTTAAGAATACAAAATTGGACAGACAATGCAGAAAAATACATGTTTTTTAACGTACAGTAAAATATAGATGAAAAAAGGTTAAAAAAAAAGGATAACCAAGGAAGTTTTGCATCATAGCTCGGACATACTATCTTTTTACTATTACCAGACCATAACAATCTGACAATAGTTATGATTGAAGGCGTGAAAGAATATAAACAAACAGATTTGGTTTGATTGCCAATGAGATAGTCCTCCGCACTACTTCAACTCGATGGACAGTGAAAGGGGCGTGAAAGGGTAGATGTATTATTGAATAAAGGAATATATGTACTGTGATTTCCGATGTTTCACATTTGCAAGAATTAATCTGTTTTTGAAATAAGTCAGTGATTTTACTTAATTATTGCTTAAAGTCGAACACCAACTTTTCAAATAGGTTTATACATTTGTATCTTCCAGATGCTTATTAGCCTTAAAGATTAAAAACTATCATTACCGAAATTCTCAGCTACCAACCTGTTGTACAAATATTTGCAGTAAAAATACATACAAATCATCTTATTATGCAGTTAAGCTTATTATGCAGTTAAGCTGCATTATGCGAGCACCCTAGATGTGAGGTCTACCCAATAAATGCTGAATACTTGCCATTGTTATTATCTAGCTGGCTACTATGTTATATAACTAATTGGACACTTTTTTAATACTTTTAATTCTGGATTATAAAAAATATGACTAGAAAAACCTTAAATGATCGTCGAATCATCACCCAAAAGTTTTGAAGTTGCACATAGGAAGTAGTGCTCATTTGGCATTCTTATGTAGTTTATTATCTATGGCCTGTGCTTTTGGCTAAGATGCCCCAAAAAAAACCAATTGTATGAAATATTTAATCGCCGAAAATCTTTAAAGACAAGTAGTTTAGATTTCCCAAATTGTTTGTCGTCAATACGTAGTACAAGTACGTCAGTAGTCTATTATATAATAAGTTCACCTGTTCATGCTGTTGGCGGCAATTTCAAATTAGAAGACGAAATTTGCATATCTTTTCAATTTGGAGGCAGGGGTTCAAATTAGCGGTGGTCCGAGGTCAGCGACCTTCCATTTTCGACTTGGTTACTAGCCACGCCCGACGGGCCTTCCACTCTGAGACAACTATATCACAGTTATAGTAGTCTCAGTCCCACTTACAGAAAATAAAAAAAATAACTTTGCAAACCTTTTCGCCAAAGTCTCCAAATAAACGATCACAAAACTTATTTTAATCATAATTATTCATGACAGCGATGTCCATTTTGTTCATTCGCTAGCTATTGACAGAAAATCGCCGACAAAAGTGTTAATTCGAGTAAAATCGTATCTGACTGACAAAAGCGGATAAGGGTAATTCCGGGTTTTGGCGATCAACTACAAAAAAATCAAGGCAGGTGACAAAATACATCTATGCATGCTAAATGAATATAAACACTAGAATTGAAAACCAAAAGATATATGTAAAAGAAAAAAAAAAAAAGCAGAAAATATTTTAAACAGAAACTAGAAATTACAAATTTTAATGTCAAAATCCATTATAATGTGACAGCTGGGAACAGTGTATCTAACAATATATGTGTTCCTGGTCACAGTATAAATTTTCTTTATTTTGAAGGGGTATTTTTTCCCCGGAATTTTGAAGGGTCAGTTAAAGTAGCTGGAAGATTCTTACTTTATTTTCACAAATAATGCAACTATATGATATAATACCTGAATGTAGGCAAATCATATGACATATAGGAGGCGTCCTTTGGGCCACTCTACCCCTCCTGTTTGATAACTTTGAAATGGATGAGATGCCCACTTCTCAACCATATACGTTCATGTATGGGACTATATAACTAATCAAATGAAATATAGGGGGAGTCCATGGGGGTCACCCACCCCTTTCTGTTTGGGAACTTACGAAACAGTCGAGATCCCCATCCCTAAAAGCCATATATATTCAAGTATGGGACAATATGATAAATAAAATGAAATATAGTGGGAGTTCCTGGAGTCACCCAACACCCTCCTGTTTGAGAACTTGGAACAGTCGAAATCCCAATCCCTAAACCATATATATATATATATATATATATATATATATATATATATATATATATATATATATATATATATATATATATATTCAAGTATGGGACTATATAATAAATAAAATAAATTATAGGGGAGTCCCGGCTGTGGTCACTGTACACCCTCCTGTTTGAGAACTATAAAATGGTCAAGATCCTCACCCCTAACCATATATACTCATGTATGGGACAATATAACAAATCAAATGAAATATAGGGGGAGTCCCTGTGGTCACCCCATCCCCTCCTGTTTAAGAATTTGGAAACGGTCGAGATCCCCTCCCCCAAACCATATATATTCATGTATCGGACAATATAACAAATCAGATGAAATATAGGGTGTGTCTCTTGGGTCACCCTACCCCTTCCTGTTTGAGAATTTAAAAACCGTTGAGATCCCCACCCCTAAACCATATATATTCATGTATGGGACAATATAACAAATCAAATGAAATATACGGGGAGTCCCTGTGGTCACCCCATCCCCTCCTGTTTGAGAATTTGGAAACGGTCGAGATCTCCACCCCAAACCATATATATTCATGTATCGGACAATATAACAAATCAAATGAAATAAAGGGGAAGTCCCTGGGGTCACCCTACCCCTTCCTGTTTGACAAGTTGAAAACCCTTGAGATCCCCACCCCTAAACCATATATATTCATGTATTGGACAATATAACAAATCATTTACATTTACTATAGGCAGGTCAGTCAGACCTCACCTTTGATCCTTGTAGTAGCAAACATTTGTCTGATTTGTGTCTCATAACTTTTGTACTATAGAACACAAACTCAGTTTTCTTTACAGGGAAACCAGTCCATTCATACTATTACATGTTCGTACTAAGTTAACACGTACTACTAACAGTCAACTAAAACCAACGTTAACTACCAACTAGAACAACTGCAATCATTGCGAACTTGTACCACTGCAGACTCACCATAAACAAAATATACATTGATATATGCATTGCTATTGAAACATTGATAACATATAAATTATTTGCCTTAATAATCAATTCATTAGATAAACATAAATGTACAATATATGTATGTTTAATGCCACATCAGAGGCGGATTTAAAGGTTTTTCAGGACCCCTCCCTTTTTGAGGAAAACATTTGGATGATTATATAGGGAATAACTGAAGCATGACTGAAGCTGGCCCCCTCTTAGACAGTCAGTGGGCCCCCACTTATAAACATTTCTGGATCCGTCACTGCACACAAATACGTTTGCCTGGTTTTTGGTTAACTGCCTTCAGCGCTTACAGCGCTTTGATGTTTCCTACACTGTGAAACACTCACGCCAATTACACGTAAAATTTGATTTATGCTTATAAGTGAAATAAAAATGAAATGCAAATTTTTCACGCAAATTTCAATCTGCGATTCATGTGAAATTCACGTTAGCAAAATTACATGTGTTCATATCTTCTGATGTTGTAAATGTCAATTAGTAGATCATATATAAGTTGACAACGCCCACTTTTGTAACAGGACATGTAAATTAATTTTATATCTTCTAAATGCTAACCAACCCTCATAATTAATAAAATAAAAAGTATTATTTGAAAATCTAGGCAACCTCCTTGGTATAAAGCGTAACCCGTTAATTAAGGGAGACCGAATGCCCTACATGTCTTCTGATAATTGAAATGCCAATTGGCCGTTTCAGAATCTAAAGAATGATGGGTAATTTCATTGTTCGTACCCCAAAATAAAAATAACGTCACGACATTGGTTGAATTTCCATTGTTTATGACATTTTTAACCAATCACGACGTTTTGGTGTACACTTTTGAAAATATTACCCAGGATGCATTAGATTCTGAAACGGCGAATTATAAGATCATATATGATTTACACTTTTCGCACAGTACATGCAAATTAATATTATAACTTCTAAATGAGTAAATGTCCCCCAACCGTCAAAACTAATTAAAAAAAGTATCATGTTGTCAAGGTGTTAATAGTGCAAAGAAATCCCATACAGGTCACTTTATGTTTTAAATACCAATCCAAAACATATTGCTAAAGAATGCTTATAAGTGCCCTTTAACACCAAAATTATAATTAAGAAAAGACGTAAGACCTTTTATGTCTTAAAGCACGTAGCAAACAGATTAAAAGTATGTCAGGAACTGGTTTTATTAGATGAGTTAAATATTGATATTTTTTAGACATTTTTTTTAAAACAAATTAAGTAAAGAGGGGGCTTATGCTTCAAATAACAATTTCCTACATGCACAGGGAAATTTCACGTAAATTTAAATTCATGTGAATGTCACCTCACACGAGTTTTTTATAATGGGTGTTTACTGTGCAAATTTCTTCATTATACCATGTATACATTGGCTAGAGGTAATGGCGGAGGGGATGGTTAACCCAGCCGCTTTTTGCGCCTGTCCCAAGTCAGGAGCCTCTGGCCTTTGTTAGTCTTTTATGATTATTTAATTTTAGTTCATTTATATGTTTTGGAGTTAAGTATGACGTCCATTTTCACTGAACTTGTACACATTTTTATTAAGGGGACGGCTGATGCAAACCTCCGAGTGAGTGATTTTCTCGCTGCATTGAAGACCCATTGGTGGCCCTATTCTGTTATCTGCTCTTTGGTCGGGTTGTTGTCTCTTTGACATATTCCTCCATTTCTATTCTATTATAATTGACAATCAAATGAAATGCAAATGTTTCACATGAATTTCATCTCAGATTCATGTAAAATTTACTAAGAAAATTTTGCTTGTGTATATGTCTTCTGATGTTTTAAATGTCAATTATTAGATCATACAACTTGACAATGCCCACTCTTCTAATAGGACATGTAAATTAATTTCATGTCTTCCAAATGATACCCAGCCCTCATCATTAATTAAATAAAAAGTATTAATTTGAAAAATCTAGGCTACCTTCTTAATATAAAGCGTAAATTGTGCGAAGCAATGCCCTGCATGTCTTCTGATGTTTTAAATGCCAATTATTTGATCGTTTCTTGATTGAAGACACCCACTTTTCTAATAGGACATGTAAATTAATTTTATATCTTCTAAATGCTAACCAACCCTCGGAAATGATTGAATAAAAAGTATTATTTGGAAAAATGTAGGCTACCTCCTTGGTATGAAGCGTTAATTAAGCGAGGCAATGCCATACATGTCTTCTAATAATTGATAATAAATGTCAATTATAAGATCATATATGATTTACACTTTTCGAATAGGACATGCAAATTAATATAATAACTTCTAAATGTCCCCCAACCCTCAAAATTAATTTTAAAAAAAGTATCAATTTGTATTAAAGTTAAGGCGTTAATTGTGCGAAGCAGACCCATACAGGTCACTTTTTGTTTTAAATACATATCCAAAACATATTGCTAAAGAATGCCAATAAATACCCTTTAACAACAAAAAATATAATTAGAGAATGAGTTCATTCCAGAAAAAAAGCAACCAGACATTAAAGAACACACTACAACTTTTCCAGCTACCTATAACAAATATAATCGACCTACTGCTTATATGATCTAAAACACAGACCATCTGATCACAAAAACTTAACATTGACCAACGAATCAGGAAAACGAGGTCAAGGTCAGAAGGATACAACCAGAAATATATTTACATGTTACAATCAAACACCAATATAGTCGAGAAAGTCCATAATGGCGATAACGGTTACATGAAATGATGTCAATGTCAGGTTGACCCTGTCTGACGGACATGCATATCTTGAAATGATTATATAAACGAAAGATATTTTCCCCATTAATCACAACTTAAGAAAAAGAAAACTTGGGCAAAATGATATTTTTTTAAGCATGAAAATTAGGTCAAGGACAATGACATATGCTGGACGTAAACTTTGTAAAACAAGGAGTCTGTGTACAAGATCTATAAAGTATTTAGATCCTCTTTCTTCTGAAATAAAACAATTTATGCAAAGAGCTAACGCCGCCAACGCTGGGTTAGCATCCTATGTCGCACACAATACAACATTCATCCAGAAATTAAGTACTGAGAATACGCCGCAAACGCCGGGATAGCATCCTATGTCGCACAATATACAACATTCATCGCAAAATTAAGTACTGAGAATAATTGGTACCTGAAATACAAAGTGTATAAAAGGATGGAAAACAAGTTTATTAACTATTTGAAAGAAATTACATAAGCATTTTAAGAATGCAAAATTGGACAGTCAGATACATGATACATACAGTGAAATATAGATAAAAACGTTTAAAAAAAGGTAACCAAGATAGATTTGCGTCATAGTTTGAACACAGTATATTGTCTTTTTACTATTACCTCATCATAGCGACAGTTATGATTGAAGGAACATGATGAACATATAAAAGTAAGAAGATGCGTTATGATTGCCAATGAGATAGTCCTCCACTATCATTACGAAAATGCTCAGCTGCCACCCTGTTGTAAAAACATTTGCAGTACAAATACTTACAAAAAAGTAAAGTCACAAAAATACTGTACTCCGAGGAAAATGCAAAATGGAAAGTCCTTAATCAAATCATCTTATGTTTCCAACACAGGGAAACACTCACGGCAATCACACGTGAATTTTAATTTTTGATTATAAGTGAAATAAAAATGAAATTTAAATTTTTCACGCAAATTTCAACCGAGATTCATGTGAAATTCACGTAAGAAAATGTTGCCTGTGTAAATGTCTTCTGATGTTTTAAATGTCAACCATTAGATTATATATAACTTGACAACACCCACTTTTCTAATAGGACATGTAAATTAATTTCAAAATGCTAACCAACCCTCAGAATTAATTGAATAAAAAGAATTATTTGAAAATCTAGGCTACCTCCTTAGTATAAAGCGTTAATTGAGCTAGGCAATGCCCTACCTGTCTTCTGAGAATTGAAATGCCAATTATTAAATCATGTATGATTCACACTTTTCAAAGAGAACATGCATATAATATTACAACTTCTTTATGTCCACTAACTCTCAAATTAATTAAAATCAGTATCTTTTTGTGAAGTAAAGGCGTTAATTGTGCGAAGCAATCCCATGCAGGTCACTTTATGTCTAAAATGACAATCCAAAACATATTGCTAAAGAATGCCAATAAATTCCCTTTACCAACAAAAATTATAATTTTGGAAATGAAGTGAATGTCAGATAAAAGCAATAACACCTTACAATCATTCCAGCTACCGATATTAGATATAGTTGACCTACTAATTATGTTATCTAAACAAACAGGCCATCTAATAACAAAAACTTAAAATTGTCCAACGAATCATGAAAATGAGGTCAAAGTCAAATGAATAAAACCAGATATATACATTTACACATTACAATCATGATTCCAAACACAAATATAGTCGAAAAACAGACCTAATCATGACATCTTAACTATGACAACAGGTACATGCAATGATGTCCCTTTAGTAATAATGGGAAACATATCTTGCAAAAGTAAACTTTTTTAAGCAGTTTCTAAATCGTTAAACTAGGTCAAGGACAATGATATATTCCGTACGGAAACTTTGTTACATAAGTTATATACCATTTAATAAGTATTAAGATCCTCTACTTCTGAAATATAAGGATATATGCAAAGAGCTCACGCGGTCAACGTCGTCAACGACACCAACGCCACGAACGCCGCCAACACACGGTTAGCATAATATGTTAAGCATTATGGAACATTCATTGCAAAATTAAAGAACTGAGGATAATTGGGAGCTTTAATGAAAGAGTATAAAAGGACATAAAACAAGTTTATTATATATTATAAAGAATTGACCTTAACATTTACGAATACAAAATTGGACCCACAAATGGTACAGTTAATGCCGAAAAATATGAAAAACGATAAAAAAGGGATAATGAAGGCAGTTTTGCATCATACCTGGGCCACAATATATTGTCGTTTTTACTATTACCAGATCATATCAACAGTTATGATTGAAGGAGCAGGATTAATATAAAATAAGAAGATGTGGTATGATTTCCAATGAGATAGTCCCCCACAAGAGACCAGTAATATTAAGTCAACTTAAACATCTTTAACTGGGTGGACTGTGAAAGGATAGAGATATTATTAAAAAAAGGTATACATGTACTATCACTGCTGATGTTTCTAATTTTGCAAATATATAAACTTAAATTAAGCCAGTGATTTAACTAACACACCGCTTAAACTTGAACACCCACTTTTCGAATAGTTTTATATCTTCCAGATGCTTTTTAACCATTAAGATTAAAAACTATCAGCACGAAAAATCTTACCTACCACCCTGTTGAAAAATATTTTGCAGTAAATACATACAAATCATCTTATGTTTCTTACACTTTGAAACACTCACGCCAATTACACGTGAATTTAAATTAATGATTATAAGTGAAAAAAGAAAAAAATGAAATGCAATTTTTTCACGTAAATTTCATCTTAGATTGATGTGAAATTCACGTAAGCAAATGTTGCTTGTGTACATGTCTTCTGATGTTTTAAATGTCAATCATTAGATTATATATAACTTGACAACACCAACTTTTCTAACAGGACATGTAAGGGGTCATCCATAATTGTCAACCATTTTCCAAAGTGTACAAAACGTACACTTTTTCAGACCCCCCACCCTCCCTCAAAAAGTGTACATCAACCATTTTCAGATTTCAAGAGAAGAATCAGTCATTCTTAATAAAAAGAAGATCCTGTCTATTATATTTTAGTTTAATATAGAAATTTGCATTGAAAAAAAACTAAAACATATCTGACTGTTTTATTTGATGACATCTATCTGTGATGCTTGTGTATTGTCAGAATAAAGAGTATACAAATAAATGTTTTCCCTATCACACAGTGGGAATGGTAACTCCAATAAAAAAGGGCACCTAGAGCATGCAAAAGATTAACAAAAGGGCACATAAATTATGCTGAGAATCAAAGAAAGGGAAATGATTATATTGCATTGGTAAAGTATGGACTGACAGTTGTTGATAGAATCAGAGCTCAAGACAGCAATCAATAAAAGTGTAATGTTTTAAAACATTTTGAGTTTTTAAATTTCCCGCCTGTATTTCTATTTAAAAGGTCCCTGTAAATATAAATAAAATAATTCATGGCACTATTATCGTTTATGTATATATACTGTAACGTGTACATATATTGGATATTTTTTAAGTTAAGGTTAAACTGGCTTCATATGGAGGTGCTCCTAATTAAAGGAGGCTTATACTAAGAAAAATAAGTTTACTTCCGGTTTCCTGGTTTACTATTTTGGAATGCATTACAAGGAAATTAATCGAAGGACCAGTTTAAAATCTTTTCACAAAATGGCGTCTTGTCAAAATCAAAACATTCAAAGAATTTAGCATGTTAGTGTTTCCATCAATTTTGTTTATTAAACAGAGTAAAACGATATCGATCAATAATAAAGCAGGTGAAATTGACAATCGGGGGTACTGAGAAATGCTTGCAAACTTTTTGTTTAAATAACTTTACTAGTTCATATTTTTGAAAGATTTAGTTTTCATATGATTTGATCTTTTAATCGTTCAATCCCGATTGAGTAGAATTATGATATCGAGATCAATATCATCAAGTGAAAATAATAAAGAAGAAATAAGAAGAGAAACACACCCAAGCCAATTCTCGATTTTATAAATCGACTTTCCCTACGGAAACGATATAAATTTCGGAAATTAAAAAAAAAGCGTACGGTAAAAATGTTGATTTTTTAACCCCCTCCCCCCAAGTGTACGTTTTGTACACTTTGGAAAATGGTTGACAATTATGGATGACCCCTAAATTAATTTCATATCTTCTAAATGCTAACCAACACTCAGAATTAATTATATAAAAAGTATTATTTTGAAACATCTAGGCAACCTCCTTGGTATAAAGCGTTAATTAAGCGAGGTGGGAATGCCCTACATGTCTTCTGATAATTGAAATGCCAATTATAAGATCATATATGATTTACACTTTTCGTACAGTATATGCAAATTAATATTATAACTTCTAAATGAGTAAATGCCCTAACCGTAAAAACTAATTTAAAAAAGTATCATGTTGCCAAGGTATTAATAGTGCCATTTTGCCAAGTAAAGGCATCAATTGTGCGAAGCAATCCCATACAGGTCACTTTATGTTTTAAATACCAATACAAAACATATTGATAAAGGATGCTTATAATTGATCTTTAACACCAAAATTATAATTAAGAAAAGACTTAAGACCTTTTGTCTTAAAGCACGTAGCAAACAGATTTAAGTATGTCAGGAACTGGTTTTATTAGATTAGTTAAATATTGATATTCTGTAGACATGTTTTTTTTAAAACAAATTAAGTTAAGAGGGGGCTAATAATTATTAATACAACTATGTAAATTAAGTTTGTATAACACATCTCATTACCACAACTCGGTGGACTGTGAAAAGAGGGACGAAAGATACAAAAGGGACAGTCAAACTCATAAATTTAAAACAAACTGACAACGCCATGGCTAAAAATGAAAAAGACCACCAAAAAACAGCACACATGACACAACATAGAAAACTAAAGAATAAACAACACGAACCCCCTAAAAGGTAAGAGGTATTATTAGATAAAGGAATATATGTACTATGATTGTCGATGTTTCATATTTTGCAAAAATAGTAACTTAAATTAAGCCAGTGGTTTTACTTAATTATTGTTTAAAGTCGAACACCCACTTTTTCAAATTGTTTCATATCTTTCCAATGCTTGCTAACCTTAAAGATTAAAATCTATGATTACGAAAATTCTAAGCTTCCAACATATTCTAAACCATTCTGCGGTACAAATACATAAAAGTCAACTAATGCTTCAAATGACAATTTCCTACATGCACAGGGAAATTTCATTCACATCAATTTCACGTGAATTTAAATTCATGTGAATCTCACCTCAAACGAGTTTTTTTTTAAATGGGTGTTTCCTGTGCAAATTTCTTTATTATACATTGGCTAGAGGTAATGGCGGTGGTGATGTTTAACCCCGCCGCTTTTTGCGCCTGTCCCAAGTCAGGAGCCTCTGGCCTTTGTCTTTTATAATTACTTAATTTTAGTTCATTTATATGTTTTGGAGTTAAGTATGACGTCCATTTTCACTGAACTAGTAAACATTTTTATTAAGGGGACGGCTGATGCAAGCCTCCGAGTGCGTGACTTTCTCGCTGCATTGGAGACCCATTTGTGGCCCTAGTCTGTTATCTGCACTTTGGTCGGGTTGTTGTCTCTGTGACATATTCCCCATTTCTATTCTCAATTATATTATAATTGACAATCAAATGAAATGCAAATGTTTCACATGAATTTCATCTCAGATTCATGTGAAATTCACTAAGAAAATTGTTCTTGTGTATATGTTTTCTGATGTTTTAAATGCCAATTATTATATCATATACAACTTGACAATGCCCACTTTTCTTATAGGACATGTAAATTATTTTCATATCTTCCAAATGCTACCCAGCCCTCATCATTACTTAAATTAAAAGTATTAATTTGAAAATTCTAGGCTACCTTTTTAATATCAAGCGTTAATTGTGCGAAGCAATGCCCTGCATGTCTTCTGATGTTTTAAATGCCAATCATTTGATCGTTTCTTGATTGAAGACACCCACTTTTCTAATAGTACATGCAAACTAATATTATAACTTCTAAATGTCCCCAACCCTCAAAATTAATTAAAAAGAGTATCAATGTGTATCAAAGTTAAGGCGTTAATTGTGCGAAGCAGACCAATACAGGTAACTGTTTGTTTTAAATGCATATTCAAAACATATTGCTAAAGAATGCTAATAAATACCCTTTAACAACAAAAAATATAATTAAGAAAATGAGGTAATTCCAGAAAAAAGTAACCAGACATTAAAGAACACACTACAACTTTTCCAGCTACCTATAACAAATATAATCGACCTACTGCTTATATGATCTAAAACACAGACCATCTGATCACAAAAACTTAACATTGACCTACGAATCATGAAAATGAGGTCAAGGTCAGACGAATACAACCAGAAATATATTTACACGTTACAATCATTCCAAACACCAATATAGTCGAGAAAGTCCAAAATGGTGATAACGGTTACATGAAATGATGTCAATGTCAGGTTGACCCTGTCTGACGGACATGCATATCTTGCAATGATTATATAAACCAAAGATATTTTCCCCATTAATCACAACTTAAGAAAAAGAAAACTTGGGCAAAAGTATATTTTTTTTAAGCATTTGCTATATCACGAAAATTAGGTCAAGGACAATGACATATGCTGGACGTAAACTTTGTAAAACAAGGAGTCTGTATACAAGATGCTAAGTATTTACATCCTCTTTCTTCTGAAATAAAAAAAAAATATGCAAAGAGCTAACGCCGCCAACGCCGGGATAGCATCCTATGTGGCACATAATACAATATTCATCGCAAAAGTAAGTACTGAGAATAATTGGTACCTGAAATACAAAGTGTATAAAAGGATGAAAAACAAGTTTATTAACTATTTGAAAGAAATTACATAATACAATTGAGAATGGAAATGGGGAATGTGCCAAAGAGACAACAGCCCGACCATAACAAAAAACAACAGCAGAAGGTCACCAACAGGTCTTCAATATAGTAAGAAATTCCCGCACCCGGAGGCGTCCTTCAGCTGGCCCCTAAACAAATATATACTAGTTCAGTGATAATGAATGCAATACTAATTTCCAAATTGTACACAAGAAACTAAAATTAAAATAATACAAGACTAACAAAGGCCAGAGGCTCCTGACTTGGGACAGGCGCAAAAATGCGGCGGGGTTAAACATGTTTATGAGATCTCAACCCTCCCCCTATACCTCTAACCAATGTAGAAAAGTAAACGCATAACAATACACACATCAAAATTCAGTTCAAGAGAAGTCCGAGTCTGATGTCAGAAGATGTAACCAAAGAAAATAAACAAAATGACAATAATACATAAATAACAACAGACTACTAGCAGTTAACTGACATGCCAGCTCCAGACTTCAATTAAACTGACTGAAAGATTATGATTTCATCATATGAACATCAGACACAATCCATCCCGTAAGGGGTTTAGTATCATACCATCATTACATATATGAGAAGAACATAACCCGTGTCATGCCAACAACTGGTTTTTGAATAAATGTGTTTAGTTCCGATGCAAAGACCCTATAGGTGAATCAATATTAACGCCAACATAAGCAATCTTTAATGACCTGACAACAGTATCGTAACTATATCCCTTCTTAATAAGTCTATTCAAAGGTTTTGTTAGTTTTTGAGGTGAATTCTGACACCTTTGTGCTTTATAAAGAATATTTTCATAAAAAATTAGATGTGAAATACCTGAACGTATAAGTCTGCATGTTGAGCTATATTTACGAATGATGTCCTTATACTGATGGTAAAATTTAGTAAATGTTTTGACTAGTTTGTGATATCGAAAACCCTGGTGTAATAATTTTTCAGTAATACATAAATTTCTCTCGTTAAAATCTAAAACATTGTTACATACACGAGCGAATCGTACAAGTTGAGATATATAAACACCGTAAGATGGTGACAAGGGAACGTCACCATCTAAAAATGGATAATGAACGATAGGAAATGAAAAATCATCTCTTTTATCATAAATTTTAGTATTCAGCTTTCCATTAGTGATATAGATATCAAGATCGAGGAAAGGGCAGTGGTCATTGTTAGTATTAGCTTTATTTAAAGTAAGTTCAACAGGATAAATTTCTTTAATATACATACCGAAGTCGTCATTATTAAGTTCCAAAATATCATCAAAATATCTAAAAGTATTATTAAATTTGTTTATCAGATATTTTTTCGATGGGTCTTTGCTTATTTTTGTCATAAATTGTAACTCATAGCAATACAAAAACAGGTCCGCAATAAGTGGTGCACAGTTAGTCCCCATTGGAATTCCGATAATCTGACGATATACGGAATCCCCAAAGCGAACAAAAATGTTATCTAGTAAAAATTCAAGGGCATATATAGTATCAAAGCATGTCCAATTGACATAGTTTGTTTGTTTATTGCTACTAAAAAATGACCTAAAAGAGTTTGAACATATATATTCACATTCTGACTTTTTAAATGCCCATTTAATTAGGTGTGTGAATTTTTTTTTAATGAGAATGTGAGGCAATGTGGTATACAGGGTAGAAAAATCAAAACTTTGAACAGATTCAAAATCACCAATATAAGCATGCAATTTATCAAGTTCTTTTTCAGAACCTCAATGTAAAATATACGTCAAACAATAATAATTTTATTAGCAGCTTTATCGGCCGGGACAAAAACAAATTTCTTGGCTAGTTCTTTTAGTTTATGTTTGATACGAGAAATAGGTTTTTTGTGGTTATTGTTAATAGTAAAATGTTCTTTAAAATGTTGAATACGTATATCAACTATCTTCATTACTGAATTAAAAAAAGAGTCCAAAGATTTTTTGTCAGCTTTTTCCCGTTTTATCCATTTCGTACAGTAAGTATGGAGTGAGTTGTGGATGATATTACGACACCCATTCCAATTAATAATTGACGGGGGACGATATTTAGGTCCTTTACTGAGGAATGATTTTAACTATCGGTCTTGAACGATGTTAAGATCTCCTGTTATAACATGGGAAATGGGTCCATAAATATATTCGGAGGTAGTACAATTACATGAAGTAGGTGTATTTTCACTGATATTTACATCTTTACACAGTTGACTATAATTAAACACAAATTTCCGGGTAGATTTCTTGTAAATATAACAAATAAGAGGTAGCTC